>NC_085949.1:0-625000 GCF_963556715.1 Cydia fagiglandana | reverse complement strand
CCACAACAGTTGACATCCGAAGGCCTTTTCATTTTGTAAGGGATTTGAACAGCGCGCCAAGCGGGACATTTTGGAAACTTAAAATCCCATACAAAATGAGACTTAACGCAAATGTGTACGTCACGTCATGCTATTTATCGAATGGAATTTAGGTAAGGGATTCATGTCAACTTCACACTTAAAGAACAAGTGCCAAAAGTGATCATATTTTCTGAATTTTCTTCGAAGCGCGTTCAAAGTGCGCGTGTAAAGGATGCACCCACCGTTCACAATCTCAGCCAAACTTGAAGAAATAATAAGACGGATGCATAAAGATTTTGATTCATGTGCACAAAGAGACATTTTATAAAACTGGAAGTAGAGGAATTTGCTGTCTAGTGGTTTTCGAGCTTTTTGTTTTATTTTACAATAGTTGCAAGAATTGTGATATATTAAAGTTTTTAAATAAAATAAATGAAACCGTTTTGGTCGAACCGCTAGAATACAGAATACCACAAAATATTTACATTGATTTTATTATATCAATACAAAACAAAGTTTGGTGTATATTGGCCGAAATTTCTGAAGAGCAGAATATTCTACTTCATTTGTAACTAAAAAATATATTTTATTTTAACGGTGAATCTAGCGAGTCGTGAAACGAGCTGTTTTCAAACTGTGTTAAAAACGATGTTGTATCCGTAATCATTCACGATGTGCACGTCGATAAATCGAAAACGTGCTTACTGGCTGGATGTAAATCTAATCTTTAATGGCTTTGTACTGATATAGATAAAGATCGTAACTGAGCCATTACGTCGAACGAATCAATCCCTTTTATACTGGGTGTCCCAACCCCAACCGCTCGATTGATGATAAATATTTTTGAAGTGAAAACTTCTTTAGCGGCGCTGCCGGCCTAGCCAACGTTACAATCGCTATCGCTTCGACAACGAAAAGCATTATGTCTCTCTATCACTCTTCCCCATTAGAGCGACAGTGACAGTTGCGTTTCGATCGCTACGGAGCGTAAGCGATCGGCATCTTGGCTACACGGCCTGAGCAGTTATTGAGGTGGGGAAAAAATTATAAACTCGAGACAGCGTAACGCGTAACGCGTAACGCGCTGACGTCATGTGTCGTGTGACGGACAATGTTATTCACCAAAGAACTTTAGTCATAACGTATCATAATCAGGTCAATTATTTAAAACTGGACTTTTATATTAAGCAATAAAGCTCAATGTTCTAATCTTATACGGGATGAAATACGAGGATCTCACAGTTACATTCTAACTTTATATCACGCCAATGTAATTCAATAAAGCTACATCGTGATGAAATCGCTAATAAAAGTGAACTCTAGTACTGGTGAATAAAACTCAAAATATCATGACCAAATATGTTTAGATGCGAGGTCTGCAAGGTAACTTTACAATTTCTATTCGAATTTAAACAATTAACGCTACAAATTTAAGCTCACTGGCCAGCTATTACTTTACACGGAATTAAAGTTTTTCAATAGAAAGGAGGATGGGTCAATTATACATAGTGCTGCAGACATTTTGGACTAGTCATTGAGTTTTCACTTCTGTCGGCACTCCCGGAGTGAAACCCGTTGTTTTTTTTTTCAACCATCATCCTAGTACAATATACAGAAGGATTGTGACCTTCTTGATATTTATTTGTAAATAAATAAATAGTGGGAAAATAAATTTAAGTGATTTATCTAACAGATATTCTCCGTAATACTTTGTTACACAAATCTTAGGTAATTGTGCTCCAACCTCATTTAAGTGTTACAACATGTTAGTAGTGAAGGCCTTCTTTCAAGGTTGACTCACCCTAGACCGGGCCGTGCCCGGGCCGAGGCGTCCGACATATCATTTTTTATGTTGGCTGATCAGTGGTTACGTGGTGCTTTCAATAGAAAGCTCCGGAAGCTCCGGCCCGGTCTAGCGTGAGTCATCCTTAAATCGGCACATAATATCACAATAATAATATACTTTTTTTTTAAGTATTAATTTAATTTCGAATTATGAGTAAATTTTGGAGCAAAGCAGGCACATTACGGTACCAACACTCTTAAAATTTAAATTATTACCAAAAGACTTGTTTCTGATACTGAACAAAAGCCGAAAGACCCAAACCATTTAAAAACACAGGGAGAGATAGGTTCTTGTGTGGCCACAATGTACCGAAAGATAAGCGTTTGGAAGACTCACAAGATGAAATAATTTTGTCATTATTACAAAAACCCGCTGAATGAGGGCAGTGCACGACTATGTGTTGTGTAGACATTGACGTATATATGCTTTTGGCATTAAGTCCGCCTTTTGTACGATAAGTTTTCTTTTGTGCAATAAAATTTAAATAAATAAATAAATATATCTAAGGACTCTTACGGGCTCTAAAAATGGTACTAGTTCAGCGGTGTCACTCACGAATACAAGCCAATCGTGCAGTTTAACGCAACTAGTTGCGACTAATCGCGCACGTGATGCGAACTCATCAACCAATCGCGCGCGTGAAGCGAAGTCATCAACCAATCGCGTTGTAGCGATGTGACAGCGCTGTACTGGCCCCTGTAATGCCTCATTATTATTGCCCGTAAGGTCATTCCCTAGATATATATGTCAATGTGTCTAGACTATTTTTTTTTGTTGTTTTGACAATGTCTATTCAGAAACTCCATGGAACGTCTCGTTGTCCAAGGATGAGTGGAAGGCAAGCGGTCACGAGGTCGGTCACCTACGCACTGAACAGAACTGATAAAATCTGCGACACAAACCACCATAGTCCAATATTCCCGTAACGCCGAAGCCCGTGGCAAATGGAGGCGCATCGCGAGGGCTGCGTTATCCACGATAGATACGTCTCATCGTACAACAACGACCACTCTGTCAAGAGTGAACGACTGAGAAGGAGGATTCAGAAACTAGGACACCATGTATAAAGGCAATGTAGGCATTTGGTGAAACTTTCAAAGTTCCGGCAAGAGCTTAAGCAGCTCTAACCGACCCAAACGGTGCCGCTTTCAAGTTCAACAGCATTTACAATTACAACAACTCTGAATTCAGTTACTTGGAGTTAGTGTTAGTAAACTAAATACTTAGACGCCCTAACCACGGATAAGTTGATTTAGTTCACCCTTCCTACGGTTTATCATCACGAACAACGAACAACTATACTTCGTTTTTTTAGCATTAGAAATAAGGTAAACAATCTTGATGTGTCTTTTTATTGAAAAACACGTTTCAAAAATAAGTCACAGCAAATATGTAACAATTATGAATCTAATACGATCATTTATATTCTTTTGCTTTCATATGTAATAGTTACTGATTTAAAAAAAAGCGTAATTCTATTAAAAGACATGTCAAGATCGCTTACCTTCTTGCAAATTCTTTCTAATGCTAAAAAAACGAACTATACTTAGAAGTGTTAAATCTTGTCGCTGGAGGATCTTCCAGTTTTTCTTAACTTAAGCCAGGTTTTTGACAGCAATGTGGTTGGACAAATCATATCAATAACTATTAAATAATAAAAAAAGTCCTATACAATTATGTCAAAAACTGCCTTACATCATTTTGGAAAAGATTAACTATTACTGTTCAAACTTCTAGATTGATTTTTATCTATCATGGTTAAGAATCACGATGCCACAGACAGACACACAAACACACTCAAATGAATCCAATCGACTGCCATTTTGTGGTCTATCTAAATAGCGCACCAACTTCCAAACTAACTATTCCACCGAGCTGGTTAGAAGCCGTAAAACTTTCATACCACTGCACGGAACTCTCACTTTGAAGTTCCTTCCACGAAATAATAAAGTCATCTACCAAAGTTATAAACAACCTGAAGTGCAAACTATCAATGCTGGAACCAATTACTGACCGAAGAAGTAAACAGAGGCCGAACTGTGGTTCATAAGAATTAATATCAACTGTCTGCTGTGTGGTTTAAGAAAGAAGCGGGCATGGCACAAAGCTCATAATTTATAGTTCATGGCTGAAAGATTTTCTTAGTATTTATTTATTTAATCTTTATTCGCTGTGTGTTAGGGAAAGATAATTTTTAGGGTTCCGTACCCAAAGGGTAAAACGGGACCCTATTACTAAGACTTCGCTGTCCGTCCGTCCGTCCGTCCGTCCGTCCGTCCGTCCGTCCGTCCGTCCGTCTGTCACCAGGCTGTATCTCACGAACCGTGATAGCTAGACAGTTGAAATTTTCACAGATGATGTATTTCTGTTGCCGCTATAACAACAAATACTAAAAACAGAATAAAATAAAGATTTAAATGGGGCTCCCATACAACAAACGTGATTTTTAACCAAAGTTAAGCAACGTCGGGAGTGTTCAGTACTTGGATGGGTGACCGTTTTTTTTTTGCTTTTTTTTTTGTTTTTTTTTTGCATTATGGTACGGAACCCTTCGTGCGCGAGTCCGACTCGCACTTGCCCGGTTTTTTAAAATAATATAATATGCTAAATTCCCATAAAATGTTATTGGTATTTTTTCTGCACGCCTATTTGCCAAATCTTCTTACAGTTAGTTTCGATTTCTATTATGACACTTGAAATAGACGCCAGTCGTAAATAGTTAAGAACATTGAATAATCCCTAATTCCTAATCTGAGATCTGGAACATTCTAAGTGGAATCTTACAGGAGAATTTTCTCATGAAAGTTTCCAGAGAATTTGAGAATTATCAGCAACTTGCACATTACTGTGAAACCGTCTTATTAGGGTTCCGTAGCCAAATGGCAAAAAACGCCCTTATAGATTCATCATGTCTGTCCGTCTGTCTGTCTGTCCATGTATGTGACAGCCACTTTTTTCCGAAACTATAAGAAATATACTCTTGAAACTTGGTAAGTAGGTGTATTCTGTGAACCGCATTAAGATTTTTTTTAATACGTCATAAATCGTAAACCGCAATTTTATTATGTTACTTGCTGGTACGGAACCCTTCGTGGGCGAGTCCGACTCGCACTTGGCCGCTTTTATTTTAATAATAGCTGTGACACCAGCGCGCAGGGTATCACGCAGAAATTTGCCGCTCCCTCAAGCATTGCCGCTACTCAATGCACTCTGACGTCAACACCTGATTGTGATTTGTTTGCATGTCCTGGAGATAGATGGCTGTGTGTGTACCGTGAGTGTTTGAATTTATGTGGAGATGATGGATGATAGCTCTTAAAGGCATTCCACAGTCGATGTATGGTTTATGTTATCAACGTACGTCGCTCAGACACCGTTAGTAAGGAAAAGCTTCACTGTTTCCACTCACAACGAAAGAGCTTATAGACAGGCTTCCTTTATAGACGGTCTTTTCCACAATGACCTTAACTTAATATTTTGTTATTGCAATGAAGAATATTAGTATTGTATTGTATTGTTATTAAATTGTAACTCGCTTCTTGTATATCCATAGACCACCCGTGTTTGTACACGCGGTGACCCCGCGCGGCGCGCGGGAATACATTATTGGACTTGTGAACGGACAATTTCAGTGTTGATATTGACATGAAAATAATTATGTTTGCCGGCCAACTCTACAATGCCGACCCGATTCGATCTAACTTAAATAGAATACTGTTTGCTTGGAAAAATTGAAATGCTGATCGCATCTTTGAGTTAACCCTTAATAGGGCAGAGATATAAATTTCGAAATAAAATAAGTTATGTAAGTGATTTAGATATTTATTGTGGCCACAATCAACATGATAGCAAATAAAAAAAAATTCAGGATATGAGTTTTCAGGAAAAACCGGGTGGTAACTATATGACCATTACCTTTTAATGGTTTTTAGGAAGTGGTAAGTATTTTACCGTTGCCCGTTCGTGCTGCATGAGGCCATACTGTCCTGACGGGTGAAACTGACCATTTGTCATTTAAATTCATCATCTTAAATCTTTTACATGTAAACGCTTCAGAAATATCTGAGTTTCTGTAAAATAGATCTGAAAACCAATACAAGTTGCAATAGGTATTGCAATAAGCAGTGGATTGAGTCCCATCAAAAGTAGTACACCAAGGAACGCGCGTATTTCGGTTGTATTTGTTGGAACCCAATGCAAAGCTTCCCTTTGTATGGCATAAATGTTTCTTTGTTCTTCAATAAGTTCGCAGGCCGCGTCAGGAAAAAAATGGTCAAAGGAACTGACAGGTTGTATGTTAAATGCTAATGGTCTATCAAACTTGGGTATGCGATGTGCTGGGAAATCTGAAGACCATTCTTGAGCTGGATATATATACGACGAAACCTAATTAGATCCATATCTTGAGGTATACTTTGATTTATGACCGAAGGCAATGTCTGCTTAATTTGAACATGGAAGCGAACTAGACACAACATTTGTAATTTCATTTTGTACAACAATAACTAGTGGTATTTCTTTGCTGGGCTGAGGATCAGTTTTCTCAATAGGGTTATACGAAGCAATAGAGGTCAGCAAATGATTTAAAATAGTAACAGGTCTTGTGATTACTCAATTTTCATGGTTACGTAGTCAACTAATCCCAAAATATCTTCGGAAGACCAATTAAAGGGCCCCATCCCCCCCATCACATGGTTTCTTCCCATGTTCACCAGTATCTGAAGCATTTCATGAGGTATTTTCGCTTATTGCCGTATCGTCTACCTCCATATAATCATATCTAGTATCAACACAATGCTCTTCGTTAGCCTCTGAACTCAAAATTTTTGATAGCCCTCGTAAAACGTGGTTGTCATAATTATACTCATTAACGAAATTAGAAATGTACCCCATGTCATCATTTGAGTCACTTTCAAGGCTGGAAATATTATTTTCAATTATTTCTTGAATATTTTTGTCATTAAACTTATTTTTTCTAGACATATTAACTGAAAACAATTTAAAAAAATAAAATGGATCCGTACTTTTATGACCGTAACGGGCACTGGTAAAATATTTACCACCAACTTGGAGCTATCTTCCCAAACCGTGAAAATATGTATTTTAGGGTGGATAACACCTGACAAGCTAGACAAAATAACAAATTACTACATAAAAACAACAAAAACCACCTACCGGAATCTTGTTAGAACACTTTGACAACAAATATTCGCTAAACACCATAAAAATCGTTTGAATTTCAAATTTTCTGCTTAGCAGGTACAGAACCTACGTTTGATACTTCACAGTGTTGCCAACATATTTTTTTTATGAATGATAGGTCATGTATGCGTTCATAAATCTATCAAACCACCAGATAAGTCAAATTGTGTTTCATCTGTGCCTGATAGAACGAAGCGGTAAATATATGACCGGTGCCCTATTAAGGGTTAAGCTTGTGCTGGGCATAATTGGATTAAACATCGGTCGTGGAACTGTACTGTACGAGTATATTTTTGTAATTTATTTTTGAGTCTAACTGACTTGAACACCTCATCCGGTTCTTGTTTGATGTTTATTTCTTTCCTTTTAAATTTTTATTTCTTTTTAAATTTTAAAAATGAATAATAAGACTCGTAATTGTAGGTATTATGTTATTTTTAACCGACTTCCAAATCTCAAAAGGAAGAGTTTATCAATACGGTTGTATTTTATTTTTTATTTTTTGTTTCTTACTCATCACTCACTGCCATTACTGGTCAAATTTTTGTAATCTCAAGTAGATAAGTATATCATCAAATAAGCGCCATGCTCGGTATCAAGCTTCAAGAGGAATATTGAGATTACCAAACTAAAATAGAGTTGGACGGGACATGTTACCAGGCAGCGTGATGGCAGATGGACCAAAATGTCAACGCAATGGTGCCTATCAGCTGACTTCGAAAGGAGTGCCTGGCGTCTGTTGGCTCGTTGTGTGGACGTCATTTGGATGATTGCGGGTCACTTCTGGATGAGGTTAGCTCAGGACTGCAACGATTGGCATATTCGATTCGAAGAGAGGCCAATGCTCGGCAGTGGGCAATAAAAGGCTGATGTGATGATAATGATATCATCGAACATTATGCTAAACAATATTCAGTTACCGATATCAGTAGTTACCTACCGACATTAATTTTTAGTGGAATAAAGTTTAATGGCTACTTCTTTTTAAATCTTTTTCATGTACTTTGCAAAAAAACTACGGTGGTATACCTAGTGCTTAAATGAAATAACGCGTTAAGTAATGAATGACGCATTACAAACAAATACATATTTAGGTGAAAATCGACTAAAAGTAAAAAACTAAACGAAAAGTAATTAAAAATACATTGTAAATTTTATGCCCTATTGTGATTGAAGAAGAGAAATCATACTTCAATAAAAAAAACCTGTTCAGAAACTTTGAGATTGCGGTAAAACGTTACTAACAATAAAAAATCCGCTTCCTTTTCCATCACGAGATCTATTATGGGTGTCAAACCGTAGGAATTTAGTTAACACTACGTCGCCCTTTCCATTAACATATGATCACTATGATAAATAAAACATCTCCAATGCGAGTATGTTGTGACAGATGGGTATGTCAATACGAAATCAATATACGAATACATGGACGGGTAAAACGCCATCCTCGGTTCGCAAATGATATATCGAAGAAAACGCTTTTTTGAAACTTAGCTACATTTTTCTTTTAAATTTATTTCTTGTTTACATGTAAAATGTATTGTCAATTTTGTTATTGATCCAGTAAACATTCTTTACTTACTTTACATTTATGACACAGTGTAGGTTTGCCTCATAATTACCAAATCATAGATTTTTTATTTCCCTGTTAGGTGAATAGATATCATTTAACATTAATTATATATACCTTATCTTTATCAAGTAAAATATCTGAGTGCGTAGCCAATATGCCAATTGTTTACGCTCCTTACGAAACGCAAACTATCACTGTCGCACTAATACAGAAGAGTGACAGAAAGACATAAAGCGTTTCGTTATCGTAGCGCAAGCGATTGTCACCTTGGCACCAAGATTAGAGCACATATTTTGATACCGGTTCTGGCATTATTTTCATAATCCACGGCGGTGCGCGTCCTCGCAACACTCCGTGTATTATACCACTACATTTCCGTATCCACCGAACAAGATGGCGAAGGAAGAAATCTATTATTCAGATATAACATTGATTGAGGATGTTCTACATATTCTTTTGGAAACATTTTTCTGGGACGTGTACGTATACAAAGTAAGTTTAGGCACCGTGACTGTTCGGGGCGAACGCTTTTCAAAAAACTAAATACTTGTAGGTAGGAATTAACAAAATACTCAAAAACATAGGTCCATAATACAGGCCGAACCCAATTTTCACATTGGATTTCCTTCTTTACATTATTATGACATGAAAATTAAGCAATTCTAATGGTTTGCATTTCATGAAATAGTACTTATTTAAAAATACATTGTATAAAATTATATAGCAACCATCAATAATTTATATAAGAAGATCTAAAGCTTCTAACGAAGCACTCAAATATTTTTCAATCAAATTCAAATTACTCGTATAATTAAAAGTCCCCGTTTGATGCCAAGTTAATTATAAGGAGTCTCGGAGTTCTAGTCAACCCGGAGACCCGGAGTACCCCAAGGGACGGTGCTGGGGTAACATTTGTTCAATGGAAATGTGATTGTGTTCCGAGTCCCCGAGATTTGTGTTCGACTTAAAAATAAGCTTTTCGATGTAAAAGGAGAGAGCAAATGAAATTGAGATTTAAATGGATATTGATGGCAGTAGGCGCGATATTCGTGCAATATTCATGCCAAGAATGGATTTACAGGATTTATTAATATTGCTACGAAGACAAAATACGCTCATCCCTAAAAACTGGCACCGGTGGTTCTTATCTATGACTAGCTTCAGTTTGCAACTTCGTTCGCGTGGAATGATGATATGATGATGATTAGTGAAAGGCCTAAAACTATCTCAATACACATCTAAATATGTTTAACGATTCAAGTGTGAAGAAGTAACAGACAGACAGACCCTACTTTTGCATTAATAAGTCGGTAGGCAATAATAGACAATTTGAATTTCTGAAATAGGACAAATCTTATCGTCGATATAATATGTTCAAATAGGAATAGTCTCTTATACAACACCTGAACCTACCTATACAAGTAAAGTAAAATTTATAATTTGTATTATTTACAATTAAGCTAGGTTCCAACTATGTAAACATTACTATAGAGCATTAACTAACTTCCGGTCCGCCATTTATTAAATTCAAAAATTGCATTTATAATTGTAAACTTTTACCAATAACTTACTTAAAAGTACGAAAATTACTTTGATCTACGCTTTAGACCTTACAAGCGTTCTTGAGGGAGTAGTCACAACTTACGTTACGAAGCCTTTACGGGATTTTAGCGTTCAAAAGCATCCAATATTACATCCCTTTTCAACAAAAGACAGGAAAGCTAACAAAACTGCATCCAGTTTAAAATGAGCCATAAACATTCAAGTTACTTAAGTTTTAAGACGTTTTAGAGTTGCGGAAATCTTGTGAGGACTGTGAGGTCTCATGTGGAGGGATCAATGTTTTTCACATCGCTGTGAGAAAGTCCAGTATAAACAAGAGCTCTGGCTTCTTATAACACATAAAGATCTTGAGGCCATCATACGCTGGGTAGAAAAGGTAACATTGAAGCCTGTAGAAGTAAAAGGGGATGGTCCAATAAATTAAAGCGATAAGAAACGTGCGGGATCGAGGGGAAATGTCCGGGATCTACTTACGGGATTATCCGTCTGTGTAATAGATTTTTATTGCAATTCTTTACAAATACGGTCGATTTATTTTCTACATGGTTATTAGCTCTTGTTGACATGAAAATTACAAAGAATGGTAACTAGAATTCCATTAGCCTAAGTACTTTAAGACTATTAAGTGATCAAGTAGAAACATGAAGATAAGTATCGCAAATTATGTCTGGCTTAACTAACCCTATCGTATTGCAGCGCGACTTTCTTCTTCTTCTTCAACCTAGCGTTTTCCGACGCCAGGGTCCGCTTTCCTGCTCAATCTTCTCCACTTTGCCCGGTCTTCGGCATCCTCAGGTGTGAGATTGTTCTCTTCCATGTCCGCTGTCACGACGTCCAGCCAGCGCGTCTTAGGCCTACCGCGGCCGCGTGATCTAGGGCCTGGACAGTGAGATTGAGGCATATTACTGCCGACTAAATTTCTGTCGCAAATGTCCGGATTTTAAGCATATGCGGCAGCAATGCAGTTAGCAGCAATGTCGCGAACGGCACCATAAGGTAAGGTAAGGTAAGGTATGGTAAGGGCGGCTTATAAAAGCGCTCCTATTAATATACTTACCGTTGACCGATCTATAATTTAAGTTCACCAAATAACTTCTAATCGGTCCAAAAAATAAATTCGGGCAGGGCAGTAAAATTTTCATGTAAACCTAAACTCTTTTAATAAAATCCCTCGACAATTCCAGACTGCCATGTTAAGCCAGAGTCATATCCCTGTGAAAAAGTTGAACACGGCTTTTTCGTTTTATGAATGTAGAATAATTAATCGATGAGTCTCGAATGGCCAATGAAAAATAAAACCAGCCTGTACGAGTACACCGTATTATTATGAAGGTAAAAAAAAGGTTGTATAATAAATATAACTGTCTACGTAATCAGAGAGAGAGAAGATATTAAACAATAGGCGGTCTTATCGCTAAAAAGCAATAATACGATACCACCCACCTAGTATGCCCTCTAGCCGGGGTCCCTTTGCATGACATAAAGTTTTAAGTCATAAAATGTCATAATGTATTGTTTGTCATTTTATCATTAGTCCTAAAACTGAAACCGTTAACTCAGGATTTTCCTAAGGTTATCCTGTAGATAGATTTAAGGTTAGGAATTTTCCTAAGTTTATCCGGTAGATAGGTTTAAGGTTAGGTTAAGTTTGTTTCATGGCAATCGTGAAAATTTATTAACTAAATTAAATAAACTATGACTAACGAAAATTCGGACAAACAATACATTATGACTTAAAACTATTTGGGAAACAATAGAGACCCTAGACCGCCTGTTGTTTAACCTCTTCTTCCTGTATTATTTGTATTGTTTTCTGTAATGAGGTGTGCAATAAAGAGTATTTGTATTGTATTGTATTGCTTAAAACTTTTTGGGAAACAATAGATGCCCTCTAGCCCCATAATGTCATTGTCAATCACGAAAATTCGAAAATCAACATGTCCTCAACAAGCTAACAAGTGAAAATAGCTTCGACGCAAAATAAACAGGCAGAAGCCTCCAAGTTAACTAGTTTGAGATAGTTTCAAGCATAATTAATATTTGTATGTTATAGAGGCAGGCTAAGAGCAGGCTAATTTTAACAGCCTTGAAAAGCGACGAGGGAGCAGGCGAGTGATAGTATTTTAGTTTAGAGCTTTTCCTAATAAAATATGATACGATACAGCGGCAAAGAAGATGAATTCTAGTTAAATTTAAAATGATTTTTACTAACTTTTGTTTGCTTTTGTTAGATTGCCCCTTACTGCATATAATAAAAAAAAATTACTTTAATAGCTGTCAATAGAGTTAAATATCATATCCGCCATATATGGCTTCGTATGCGGTAAGGGGTTAAAGTTGTTTAAAGTGTATTGACAGCAACATTTTCAGTGAACTGGCGTGGAAGTTATAGCAAGTAAAGATTTTGTGTATGTGGCCTTAAAAACACTGTGATAAAATAACGCAACACAATTGTGTTTTGTTCTATTAGAATGTCTTGGTGAGTATTCCGTATATTATCGTATTTTCTCGGAAACGTTCTTATTTGTCATACTATTTCAGGAAACCACAGTACTTTTTGTACCGAGACTATCTGAAATAACAGCATGACAGGTTCGGAAGTTTCCGTGAAAATACGATGGAAAATAATACTACTAATACGCATCTGTAGTTGCTTGTTGAAAAAAAAGTACAGTCAGCGGTAAAAGCTTGTATCAAAAATATTTTTTTGACAAAAAACTCGTATTCAGGTAACGAATAAAAACGGCGCATGATAGGACACCGCAAAATTGTATGAATATGGAGGAGTGCAGCAAATTGGAGGAGCGATTCAAATTTTACAACTCGTTACGGTTTTGACGGTTACGGTTTTGATTATTGATACTACCTTGATCTTTGGTAGTTGGTTGCCATAGTGAATTAAGTTGTTTGGCAACTGAAATTCGGAGAGTAAATGGGCCCACTGATTAACAGTCCGCCGGACGTTATCGGCCTGTCAGTTAGAACAAAAAGTTGACAGTTCCGAACAACTGACAGGCAGATACCATCCGGCGGTGAGCCCCTTAAAACGGCCAAAAGTCAGAACACCCATTTCGACACCATTTCACTGTATAAGTGCGAAATTGCGAATAAGACGCGCTGCAAGTAGGGTGGGCTGTTGTAGCAGTAAGCGGGCGATAAGATTCCGCAGTGTAGCTACTGACGAAACGGTTAGGTATTAGATGCCCTCTCAAATAACACAAGAGATGATTCTTAAAATATAATTTGTTTACCTACTATTTATAAAACTTTGAACCTTAAGTGCGTCCGCCTACACCAGCTTACCCTAAACAGATTATAATGTCGCCTCTAATAAATGACAGAAGCGATGCTGTTAGCTGTTTAACCCTCTAGCTTTTAACTCAAACCTACCTCCCTAAATCTACGCAAAGCACAAGTCAAAACGACCCCTAAAAGCTAGGCCATAGAGCTGAAAATGGCAAAGCTTTTCAGTCAGAACACATATTCGGCAGCCATTAAAATTATTTACAGTGCCAGAGAGTACAGGGTGTGTGTATTCACGTTAATACTGCGAATCCGAGAGAATCGAGTTTATTAACGAACCATGAGGTTGTGATTTTGTTTTCATATATAATAGTTATTTACGATACAAGTGCGGAAAGTAGGAAATTTGCAACGAGTATAAATTAAAAGTCGACCGAAGGAAGTGTTTTAAGTCGACACGAGTTGCGAATTACCTATTCGCACGTGTATCGTACAACGTTTTACAGTACATATGGCCCTTTTAAACTTTCGACACAGGCATGGAAAGTGTTCATTCGCGCACAAGTGCGGAAAAGTAGCGCCATAATACCGTACGACTGTGAAAACGAAGGTCGAGGATTCAAACCCTGGTTCGTACTCTTTGAGTTTCTTGGAACTTATGCACAAAATATTATTTAATAATTATTTACTATTGGATGTAGATAATCAAAACGCAACGAGAAAACCGGGCTTTACTCTCTGGACAGGATCTCAAAAGCTGGTGCCTGCGCCAATTGTTAGGATTAAGTCACCAAAGTGGCCCTCTCGGACGCAAGCTTCATTTTTGACTTGAATTATTGACGCTCCGACTATGTTTGTTTCTCAAGCTCGAGAGAGATTACAGTCTGCCGGACGATATCAGCCTGTCAGTTGTTCGGAACTGTCACCTTTTGCGTTTGACTGACAGGCTGATATCGTCCGGCGAACTGGTAAGCCGTGGAGGGGCCCACAGCACCTAATATATTATACTTACCTATATTTCTCAAAATTGTCGTCGTTTCAACTCGCCCCGGTCTCCACGACCCTTACTCGGTTAGCTGTTGCAATGGCACTCACTAAAGTGCGTGAACTCGCAAACGTAATTGCTATCTACAGTGTGCACTGGCAAGCAAATTAATTAGGTCAGCTTGTACACTTTAATTTGACGGCTAAGTCATAAACCATGTTTTTGCGTTTTTAACCCCCGACGTAAATAAAAAAGGTGTTATAAGTTTTATATGTGTATTTTTGTGTGTGGTTGTATGTCTGTCTGTGGCACAGTAGCTTATGGTTTTGACGGTACAGAGAAATTAGTCAAAAGTTCGCAATTGCAGGCGCAACAGAAATAAGGGGTCGTTCGCGTTCTCATACTAAAGTACGGGAGCGCTTTATACCGGGTGTGGCCTGTAATATGAGCAAAAAAATTAACTGTAGGCTGTACTCCTCATACTGACCAACATTTGTTCAACGACTTTTAAAAATAAGTTGTGGTTTGATTTTTAATACACTTTAAAATTTATTCCAAGACGCAATGTATTGCGAATTGTGTTATGTTTAAGGCGTGACAAGCAACGTCAATCATAATGATATGGCGTAGCGATGGCGTCCATTGAAGATAATATTTATTTTGTATGAAAAATAGGGAGTCTAAATACTTCATAATTTTTAAAAGTTGTTGAACAAAAGTGTCGCCGTTTGAGGAGTACAATCTATGTTTTAATTATTTGCTCGTGTTACAGGCCACACCCGGTATGTGACCACCATTGTCTTATGTGCTCCGTCTACTAGTTGAGGTGATATGTGGCTATTGCAGTCTCAGCGTATGTTGCCAGGAATTGGTAACCAATTAAAATGAAACTCTACTAGATAATCTATTTTACGTCAGAAACGCCTTAGAATTCTAGAAGCGGGAAGTCGGGAGCGCGATTTTGGCGCATTTCCACGTTTCCGAAGTCGATTCACTTAGCCATTCACTTGCTCAAGCAAACAGAACTCTATTGCCTAGGTAATAAGATTTGATTGCGACTGTTTAGTAAAAACGCTAAAATATTCTGGTTAAACGTAGATGGATACATTTAACGGTATTCGAATCTAAGCTTCGTAGTAGTTTCACTTTTTAGTACTCGCAGAGATATATATAACTCCGTATAAGATAAACAAAGTCTAAGAAAAAAACGTGCCTCGGATGTCAAGCAAAAGTCACTGTCGAATAGATGGCGCCATATACCTTTGGTCTATTGTCGTTTAGATGGCGTTGGCGACATCGTTTGATATTTAACAATTTTAACACGTATCAGTGAAAGAACATGGGTCATTGTGGAACAATAAAAATTAATAATCATATATCCGTAAACATATTTTAATTCATTTATACATTTTCAATTTTATTTTAAGTTTTAATCGTGTGTCGATAGATGGCAGTAAATGTACCGTGACTACAAAATTTACTTTGACAGGACCCCTCTATACTATCTATTCTTTTTGGTACTCGTAAGCATTACCCACTAGGCTAGTTAAGAATAAGTTGTTTTCTAACTACTTAAGAAGCTAAAAGCCCAGAAAATAGTAGTTTTAGTTTAGTGGGAACTCGAGTTTTTTGAGTTTAAAATAGACTAACTGTTCTCGCTTCAAAAATTCTAGTCAACCATTTTGTAGGTCTAAATACTATTAGCGAAAAAAAAGCGTTATTATGGAGTACGTAAACAAAAAAAGAAAACCGACTTCAAAAAGGGTAAAATAAAATATTTAACTATTTAATCAGGTATGTGCTTTATAAATTGGTTTGAAGTGATACAAATGAAACTCTATCCTGATTAAAAATGATTGAAATTCATCGAACTGAATAAGTACACTCAAAAAATTATATTTTCGTACCATTAAGCACCTTGTTAAAATGACAATAAATATGAAAGTCACTAGGGACCTCATACTGAAGAATTATTCTCAATGTGACAAGGTACGAAATGGTACTGGAATTAAATGGCTTGCTCGTACTATAGGTAGGGCCATTGGCCTTCTTCTTGATCGGGACACTCTTGATGACTTCTCTACACGATGGGCCAGCGCCGACCACTCCAAGGGACGCAGCCATGCGGTAGAATGAGATAGCAATATCACTTGCTCCCTCTAACGCATAAATGCGTCCCTTGGAGTGGCCGGCGCTGGCCCATCGTGTAGAGGAGCCATGACAGAGCGGTCGTGGTCATCATTGGAAGTCTCCCTGTGACACGTTTGACGGCTCGCCTCCACTCCTCCCTGACAGCTGCGCGTTTAGCGCATTCATGCAAGGGGCCGTCCAT
Organism: Cydia fagiglandana; assembly: GCF_963556715.1. Classification (NCBI taxonomy): domain Eukaryota; kingdom Metazoa; phylum Arthropoda; class Insecta; order Lepidoptera; family Tortricidae; genus Cydia; species Cydia fagiglandana. The sequence goes on along the minus strand of NC_085949.1, from coordinate 608,235 downwards.
TGCTGCCTTTATTTGGTCGTCCACCTCATGGGCGACCTTCCTCGCGCTCGGGTACCCTTCTACTCCGCCCTGCACCACAAGTCGCTCTATGGATACATTTCCACGTCGAGACGTGTCCAAAGAAAGTGAGGATGCGAGCTTGAACGATGGAGGATAGACGCTGCTTGATGCTGAGCTCTTGGAGTATGGAGACGTTGGTGCGGTGTTCGGTCCACGATACTCCAAGCATTCTTCGCCAGCACCACATTTCCAGGGCATCCACCCTCTTCCTCTCACTCTCCTGCAGGGTCCACGTCTCAGCGGCGGCGGCGTACCATTGGCCTTACGAGGTTAAATAAAAGACATAAAATATAATAAGCAATACATTAACCTGGCAACATTGTAAACATATGTGAAGATAAAAGCATTGTTTTGCTCTTGTGATGATTAAATCCAATCTGAAAGCTACAAAATATCAAATTCCTTACACAAGGCTTTATGACCTTAATTAGATGAAAAGCTTATTCACATTATTTGCTAAGCTAATTTGAGCGTTACTGTCACGTATGTAGGAGGAAAGTTGTTCAATGGAAAGAACAAAGAGACATAACTTAATGTTAAAGTATATTATCTTTGTTATTTGATAGGATTAGGTACAATTGCTGAGGTTATTTAAAGGTCGCATTTACCGTCGCCCACATTGTTAACTGACAGTTCGTAAACCTTATTACAAAAGGCATAAGGTCCACCGATGGACTGTTACTAATGGTAACATTCCATTTCTAACCGTAGCTGCACTACCGGTACTGAACCCGTCGCTGTCATTGTCAATTTCCATAGTAAAATGAACAGTAGTGCAGCTGTCGTTGGAAATGGACTGTCACCTTAAGAATGTTGCTGGTTGTACGTAAAAAGTGTAAAAACATAATTTCACGATATGGTCTGACAAAAGAGAGTAGAAATTTAAAAGTAGCAATAATGTAGTGTCATCCCTTTCACATCAATCTATATAAGTAAACGGGACGACACTACAATATTGCCACTTTTTAATATCTTAGGTACTCTTTTTTGTGAGACTGTATGTTAGTAGTCATATTTTACTTGTTTTAACGATGACGTAATACCTACAGTCCCCGTATTTTTCATGTTATTTGCACCTTAATTAGTTATTTATCTTATAAAGGTTAAAAAGGTTAGTCTATTTTTAACCTCAGTACGTGAGTACGCCTACGCCTTAACAAGTATAGGTACTTATTACAAGTAACAATAATGTTGCTTTATAATATTATGATCGTAGGGTTGAATAGTTTTTTTTTAATATGTATTTTTGTACCTTAGACATTTTTTTTTTTGTTTAATCTTAAGGTTATTTGAATTGTACTATATGTATTTTAGGAATAAGGACATTGTATACCGTAAACCGGTTGATTGTGACACTCTCTAATCAAATAATATTGTAACATCTGTATACTGACATTGCATAATCTGACAATAAATTATTACTTACTACTAATGATTACTTACTAACAGGGTAATTTACTACAGTTCGTTTTTTTTGCATTTAAAAGAACTTGAAAGAAGGTAATCGATCTTGACATGTCTTTAAATTGAAAAACGCTTTATAATATAAAAATCAGTAACTATTACTTATGAATGCAAAAGAATATAAATAATCGTATTAGATAAATAATTGTTACATAAGTATTTGCCGTAACTTATTTTTAAAATGTGTTTTTCAATTGAAAAACACATCAAGATTTCTAATGCTAAAAAACGAACTATAGAATTAAGGGACCGTTGGGATCCAGACTACTCCCAGCATTAAGGGTAACATTCCATTTCTGACCGCAGCTGCACTACTAGTACGAACGCGTCGGTTTTATTGTCAATTTCCATAGTAAAATGTCGTTGGAAATTGCCTGCCTTAAAGGTGACAGGCAATTTCCAACGACAGCTGCACTACTGTTCATTTTACTATGGAAATTGTCAATGACAGCGACGCGTTCAGTACCGGTAGTGCAGCTGCGGTTAGAAATGGAATGTTACCATAATTCTACATTACTGCTACGTAACAATATGTCGACTGCACAGCAATACTGCCGCAAAAGTAAAATCGATGTTGCTGCCCGGATTTTCCATATTTGCGCCATTAATGCAGTCAGCAGTAATGCCGCGCTGCAAAACTGCAACAGTAATACTGGTGTGGTCTGAATCCGAACGGTAAAGTGACAACGAAGGCCGCAAAAATATCTAACACAATCTTATTTGTAGAGCCATAAGAGCTTGTCACATATTTTGCGGTCTTCGAAGAGTACCTAACATATTATTATGATGATGTACCTTTAGAAGATCTACCTACAGACACAAAATTGACAGATTACGAACAATTTTGAAACTTGGCCTTTATTTTGCCAATCTTATTTTCGCCGCTGAGCACTTAGTCAAATGAATTTATCCGTAACAGCACGAAAACAACCAGGGGGCCAGTTCGGGATGTTGGTATTCAGATTTGTGACATAGTGATATAGAGAAAGAGAGATACTTGTGGCGTCTCCTCTAGCTGCCACTGCCAACGTCGTGACATAATAATCTAACAGATGGCGTTAGGGAGCTAGAACTTACAAACGACTAAGAAGATACTACGTCTAGAACGCAATTAGTATGAGACCTACATCGCGCTTACGGAGTTATAATGTCAGTTCAGTTGCTATATATATGTCGTAGTCAGATCGTATAATCCGCCGTATTACATTACGGCTAGCCGTTTTCAAAAACAGGGGCGTTTTGAAATGCGGCGGTTCGACGATTAGCCGGATTGTCACTGCGATACGTTCTTCAATAAGGCGGCCCACGTTTAGCCGCATCGTACATTGTAGAGTGACCTGTACGGTTACCATCAGTTTGTCACTGACATAAACGCCGTCGAGAACGTAATTTACTTTCTATACATCTCGCTCGCACTCGCATATTAGTGCAAACGGGATGTATAGAAAGTAAATTACGTTCTCGACGACGTTTATGTCCGTGACAAACTGATGGTAACCGTACAGTTCTTTCGGTCGCCTACGTAACCGGAGTTTGACAATGTTTGCAATTTAATTTATTTCTACCATGGTCCCACCGCACTACATGTGTTTCTTTTCCAAAACATTTCCTTCACAACTTAAATAGACGGAGCCCCGCAAGCGGGGCTCCTATTTCTGGGCGGTTTGCCCTTCGGGCATCTGAAGTTACCTAACGAACCTAACCTAATTACCTACCTACGCTTTTTTCCCCAAAGTGTAATGTTTTCACGGACGTCTCACTTAATCAATAGGTAGGTAGGTTAGGTTCGTTAGGTAGCTTCAGATGCCCGAAGGGCAAACCGCTCAGAAATAGGAGCCCCGCGAAGCGGGGCTCCGTCTAGTTAAGCTGCGAAGGAATTTTTTTTTTGAAAAGAAACAGTCCGACAAACTCCAGATTTGATGGACACCCCAGCGTTCGTCAGGCAGCGCCACGAGTGTTAAAAATGGGAACTAAAAACTGTCAAAGCGGCGGCTAATGACTCGCTGTATTACATCACGGCTAGCCGTGTTGAAGAACGTATGGCGCCGAATACATTCCGGCGGATTCTCATTCAGCCGCATTCAATACGGCTAATCGTTAAACCGCCGCATTTCAAAACGCCCCTGTTTTTGAAAACGGCTAGCCGTAATGTAATACGGCGGATTATACGATCCGACTGCGACATATATATAACTTCCGACCAACTCTCAATGGACTTCGGTCCCCAGACATAACACCCTCCTGGAGAGAGTACTCTCTATTGCCTCTCTACCTTCTACAAACTTTTTCATTACACTTCGGCGCTTCGTTTGCTATGGAAAGCACCACGTGATCACCGCTCAGCCGTCATCGAAAATGACGTGTCGGACGCCTCGGCCCGGGCACGGCCCGGTCTAGCGTGAGGTGTTATTACACGTAGGCGATACGGTCCGTATATCCTAAATATCGATCTAGGGCTGTACCGTAAAATGGGGTGAGTAGGGTCAAAACTGAAATTCAAGCCACGATAACATTTTATTTTTACGTATGAAAACTGAATGGTGTATATAATAAGTGTTCCGGACGTTTGTATTTTAGTTTTTATTTCATTTTGGGTAGTTCCATTTCATAACTTTGACGATAAAGGGGAAAATCCACCTCACCCCGTCGTATTTGGGGTGAGAGGGGTTTTCATACAAAGGTGAATTTGGAAGATTGTTGGATCGATTTTTTTTTATTATGCGTATTACTATAGCTCCATTTTAAATTGGAATACATTATTTTTGTAGCAGTAGCGTCCTCCTCACCCGTCTCAAACCTTCTCTCCCTATTCATAACCCACCTCTTCCCGTGAAACCTACTCACCCCGTCTTACGGTAAAGTATTTTTAGTACACTCGCTCCTGACTGCATTTTTAGTAATATTTTCCTTTTTTTCGAGAACGATATTTTCTGCTCTACCTATATGGACTCCTAGGCTGCTACACAGTGATTTTCTTTGATATTGACTTTGATAATGTACTACGAGTAATTTCAAGGTTGTGTAACAAACAATCCGTTTTGCCCACGATTAAACGGAGAACGTGTAGGCGTGTAGGGCACGAGGCGGTAAGACCCTATTAGTGGTTGTTCGAGGTGTGTTTCCACTAATATCCAAAACCAATTAAAGTTAATAATAACGCAACAATTACTATTACTACTGCTGCCGTGGCACAGCGACCCGAAGTGGATCTTGGCCTCTGACTCTAAGGAACGCCATGCCTCTCTGTCCAGCGCCGTTTCTGTCCAATCGACGGCTCCGAGCTCGTTCAGATCTTTCAAGACATCGCTCCAGCGATACCTTGGACGCCCAACCGGTCGTCGACCATCCGGACGGCCCGAGTACGCTCTCCAAACCGCGCGATCTTCACCCATACGGACCACGTGCCCGAGCCATCGGAGTCTTGAGGCTTTTTGTTTCTCCTACTATATTAGGCTCGGCCACCAGATCTTCGATTTCCTGGTTCCTGTTACAATTACTATTAGGCCAATGAAATTAATTAATTAGGAGATTTAGGAGGAATTAATATCCAGTAAGCTGGAAAGAGTTTTAATACTTTATTTAGGTCTTAAATGCGTGTAATTCGAGGTTGCTCCAGCCCAAGAGGTGTGCATAAATGTGGAGAGACTTTTAGGAGATAAATTCTTCCTAGGATTGCACCCACCACCAAATACAATGGCACTACTAGCAAAGTTTGGTGGATCGGACCCCAGTAAAACAGCGTTTTCGGATTTTTAGCATCATTATACCAAAAAAAAGCAACTTGACTACGAATTTATTTATATTAAGGTACCTTTCGCATCCTCAGACTTTCTCTTTGGTCGGTCCCTCATGTCTGAGGATCGTGGTCAGTATCAGGGTTGCATCTGGAGCGGATGATTTGTCTCCACCGTTTCTGTCCATCGCGTCTCTGGCGACCGTGTAGAAAGTAGAGGATGACGAGTCTTTAACTTGATCGGTCCATCTTATTGGTGAACTGCGTGATCTCCTGCCTTCGGTGTGTCCAATCACAATCAGTTTTTCCAAACTTTCGTCGCCTCTGCGCATCCTCAGACATCAATTTTCATTATCATCAACAAAAACTTTCGTCGGACGTATCGTTTTCGATCTACATACAAACAAAAAACTGAAAAAGAGCAAAAATTTATGCGCACCTCCTGGTATGAACCAAATTATATCAGGGAATTAATTCTTCGAAAAAATCTTATTTAATTGGCCTATACTGAATGTTACTGGGCAGGTTATTGTATATTAATTTAACCTTTATACTTACAATTGGTATTGAACATTGTAACCCGAGATTAGCCAATATTCTCAATTAATCGTGCCCCCAATTGGATCAAAGGAACAAATGTCAAAGGGTCCCGTCTTTGTCGGCCATCTTTAGGGGTCAGACCACAGACCAACAACTACTAGACGGGGCATACAGGGTGATTCAGAAAACGTGACCAGCAGGGCTAGCATAGGAGGGGCGCCATAATAGGTATCTCAATCAATAGTTTCACTTAAACATTACTATTTCTCTCCTTCGAAAAATAATTAGTTTAACACAGACATTTTTAAAATTCCTAATTTTTACTTTATAATTGGATGTTTCATACATTTTGCTGGTCTGATGTTGAAATTTCCTATGGGAAAGTCAATTTTTTTTCCGCGTTTTCGTGGTTGGTCCAATAAAAACAGTTGCTCAGTATGACCTAAACATTAATGGGTCTCTTTATTTGCCTTTCGTTCTGATACATACTGTATAGGTTGGTACGAAGGCATTTTTGTTCAATCTAAAACGAAAAGCTTCCCTAAAGCTCGGTCAATAACACAAATCGTGCTAGTAAATAAAATATATGTGACGTTCCACGGGAAAAGGTACCTTATGAGGGTTTCTAGTTTCGGAGATATGAAATGTTTTGTAAAGAGGTGAAAAAATGCTCAATTTTTTTTTATTGTGTGATCTGAAACCTTAATGCGTAACGTTTGTTTACCTGTTTTTATTTTTGTTATAAGTTAGTTATAAGCCTAGTAATGTCGTCTCAGAGTTTAGTCGAAAAGGTACCTTATGGAAAAAAGATTGAAAATTCCCAAAAAAACTAGTCAATACGGGAAAAGAAGTTTGGTAGAGAACTGTATTAGCATTCTGCAAAACTAATTTGATAATTTCAGTTCTGGTTGGGGCGCCTAGCAAATATTATAACCGTACATCGACCGACATTACAAATCCAAGTAGCCTGCTATTATACCAAAGTTACTCTCGTCAAGTCTTTATTAACTAGAATAATCTTCATTTGGTTTGGTCGCATGCAATAAATCAGCCATTGGTTTGCTGAAAAATATCAATACCCGACGCATTACCTTATGGAATATCTGAGGTCATTGAACCTCAATGCCGCTTGTCTTCAATGGCAACCAAAATATATTATTGATAAGAAATAGACTATTTATACCATCTTTACCCCAAAATATTATTAGTTTATCCTAACTGTTCCATCATCATCATGCCTCATCATGTAACTTAACCACAAGGTACCTTTTCATTACATACAAATTATTGGTCTTTTTTAAGATTATTATGACGAAGAACTAATTAAATTTGTGGCAGTTTAATGTAAATTAATATTTTCTATTCATAAAAGATAAACTTCAATGTGATTGATGTTTTGTAGTGATGTATTATTAGATTTATTTCCATAAGGTACCTTTTCGTAAATGTATGGAGCAAATACTGTAATTGTTATGTAAGTTTAAAGTGGCATAAGGGGTTAAATATAGTATTTAGTTGGGGTTTTAGGATTTATTTCATTTGAATGATAGAATTTCTTTCATATGTGCTCAGAAAAATTGTTTGTTTGTTACATTAAAAGTAAAAATATTCAATTTTCTGATTTTATATGAAAAAGTCAGAAAATACATTTTCACCTCTTTTTTTTTTTTTATTATGCATGGGTTTACTCATGGCCACAGACTAGCCGAGGCGTAGACGTGGCCTACGATGGAGCGAGCTCGCCCAGAAGGTGCCTGTTCACTCTTGATTTGAAGGTTGCCGGGTTATAAGAGCACGGAAATATACTTAGACGCCGGCAAGGAATTCCATCTCTAAATCGGTATTGCTTTTTGCTTAAACTGTCTCTCAGTGTCGTTTTCTAATAGATACAATTTAAATCTTGAGAGCTCATTGCAATCAATCGTGAAAATGAAATAAGACTTTATTTTCAAGAGATTGGTTAGTATACATATAAATCAGTCGATATCAAAGGTTTCTATTTGCATAACAGAACAAGTCGCAACATTTTTTTAATCTCAGATATATAAGGTATTATTATTTGTAGTCAACTATGTAACTTACTTCAGGAACATAGTTTTTTAGGCGGCTAAACTTAAAACTTCTCTATTGTAAAGTTGCTCATTTCACAACATTATTTTCAAAAAATCATATCTCTGTAACTACGCAACTTAGAAGGTTGATCTTTTGTGTTATCGATAGCTTATTTATTGTAGATTACTGGGGTATGCATAACTCCATACCCGCCATAAGGTACCTTTGCCCGTGGGACGTCACATATACCAACTTACTAATGAAACAATAAATTTGGCAAAGTTTTGCGCCACGGGCGATGTTCGCAATAAAAATCTACACAAAGCTGAATCATCGACTATTGTGATTAATTTACCTCTATCTAGCGGATAACTTTCCTTTTTGTCGCGTTCAAAGACTATTTTATGTCGATATACTGCCGTATTCGAACTTCAAGAAATTCACAAGAGACGACACGTAAGTACTAGATCCATTCTAGATACTTTATAGTTTAGATATCAACTAGTTCTCTTTTGCAGCGCAATTCGGGCAACCAATTTTGTCACTTTTACGTTAGATAGAGTAAGCCCAACAAACAATTAAGCGACACTTAGCACTTATTTTATCACCTAAAGACATAGAACGGCTGTAGAATGGCTACATACTTATTCTAAGCTTACAGGCTCTGGTGACATCAAGGTCTTTAAGAGGTCCATGTATAGCTTTAAGATCCACAGTAGCCGTTTTGGCCGCTATAATGCATCTTAAGCAGCTAGTGTTATAGCTCAAAGTGAATTCTACCACCTTAATATCTAGATGAGTAATAAGCAGCTGCAATTTTCACTTAAGGTTCTAAACAGGCGATAAAAAGTCACTTACAGTCGAAAAGAGAAGTTATCTGTCACCATTATCGATCATGTAGTCGCAGACGAGGGTTATTCAATACCTTAGTACATCTTTTACTGTTATTAGAGTCTTACTTAGAACCTAAGCCTATAGCGCCATGTTAAGATGACCGATGAATCAATAAGCAAAACAAAAACTATTAATTAGAACGTAAATACTTCATAAAAATCGATACTTTTACTCAATATTGACCTAATGTTAGTATTGTTATATTTAAAACCGGACTTCACGTATATTGAGTAATTTTTCGAAAATTAAATACGGTGGACCACAAATAAAAAAATATTATATTCAGATAAATATGCAAAGGATCAGAGGCCCATTAAAATTTTGTTAGTAATACATATAGTTTTTGACAGTGTAATTAATTTCGCCATCATAAATCCGCAGATAACTCCTGCATCAGTGAACTAAAATAATTATTTGCTTTTAATTATACTTTCGACGTTACATCCTCGAGATTTAATTTTAACTAGGTAGTACACTGTTTAATGTACTAGGCATCCAGCACAATATTTAGATATAAAAAATAAGAATGTCAATTGATCCTCTCGTTCCCGCCGCTGCGCCCTCTGTCGGCGCGCGCGTCACCTCATCGCAGTACACTCTCGTTCTTATTTTTTCAAATTAAATTATTAATCTTGTGAAAATAAGTGTTATATTACCGAGTACGTCTAAAAGGATATCACGATAATATGGGAAAACGAAGAAGACGTCGCTCGGAAGATATTAAGCGCAAAATAAAACGATTAAAACGCAGTTTAGATCGGCGCCATTATTATAGTGACGATGACGGTGAGTTCAAATTACTTACATTTTTTAGCCGTGGGTACTATGGTGCAGGAGCGGCGAGCCTCCGCTGCTGTTCGCTACCTACCGCACATCTTGGAAAATGTAAACATACCAGTGTTCGTTCGTTCGTTTATGACCCAGTTACCTATGCCATAAGGTGCATTTTCTACCGGTTTAACATGCACAGCTAATAGAAGCTAATACAAAAAATGTGTCAATAACTGAATACTCGTCCTTATTTATCTGGCTACCTACGCTGTTGTGTGCTGCAAATCGTATATGTGGATATGTGTAAGGAACACATAATATAGTTATTTAGAACCGTGATGCGATTACGGTCAATAACTTTAGTCTCGAATTGCGATGCGATTGCAATCAATGACTTTAAACGTTAAGTTTGGCAACAAACTTTCTATTTTTTAGCCATTCATACCTCGACTTGTATGAAACAAGTTATTTAGAACCGTGATGCGATTACGGTCTATAACTTTTTTGTTGCCTATTATTTTTTGAGTCGTGATGCGATTACGACCTTATTTGAAATTAAATTTTTACAAAGTAAAATACAAATTATGTCGAGGTATGCACTTCATATGCACGCACACATCAACGTCTGATCTATATATACACACATTTACTCGAAGTTATTCTTTATTACATGGGAGCTCGTTATTACAGTTTCCGACTGCAACTCTTCAGCTGGGAATTACTATTCTGACTATGAAGAGGTGTCAGAAGCCTCGGCATCGGACTACTCTAATGCAGAGGAGATTAAATCAGTAGTAGTACCGGTCGAAAATTCGGTCGACGCCCAGGCTACACAACCACCTGCTCCAGAGCCTGTCGCAGGGCCAAGCAATGTAACGCCGGAAGCGCCGTCGATGGAGTTGCCAGCTAATATTTTGGAGGCGCTGGGTGGATCGAAGGAGAAGGAGGAGGTATTTGGGCCTAACGTCCCAGAAGAAATCGCTAAACGTTGGGGGCGAATAGCAGTTGAGGGCTTAGGCAAAGAAGAAAAGGAGGAGCTTACAGAGAAATTTCTAATTCCAGAAAACTTTAAATTACTTAAAGCTCCTAAACTTAATGCTGAAATAGCAGCTGTGATGTCTGAGTCTTCAAAGCAAAGAGACAAAAGAATGGAAAAGGCCCAAAACCAACTAGGATTGGCTATTGCAGGTTTATCAAAGCTCACAGGTTCCCTCATTTCAGAAAACTTGGAAAAGCTTGCTATCATAAAGCAGATAGCTGATGTCAGCCAATTGTTAGCTGATCTTCATTCTGAGAATACCACTAGCAGAAGGAAAATTATTCTACCAAGTTTGGATAAAAAATTCACAAATATGATGCAAGATGTTAAAAGGGACTCGTATTTATTCGGGGAGAATCTCGGCGAAAAGATTAAAGCTTCAAAGTCAGCAGAAAAGTCAGGACTGCAAATAAAAAGATCCTACACTTCTAATGTCCCTCCTACGTCAAAGAAATATACTTCGCGCCAGGGAAACTGGAGGGGCCCACCCAGGCAACAGGGTTCGAGAACGAACAAGCCGGGTGGGTACCGGCCTCGCGCCCCTCCTCAGCACCCCCGGCGGACGACCTCGGAGAAGTACCAGCCTTCGTCGTCCAAGAGAGACAGCCGGCAGCCACGCAAACATCAATAGAGGTAAAGCAGCACGCAGGTAGACTCCAGTTTTACATTGATCAATGGCGTGATATAACAGATGATCCGGTTGTCCTACAGTATGTTATTGGATACAAAATCCCATTTAACTCACCAGTTGTACAAGAAATTGAGCCAACTGACTCTGTTACTTCTCCATCCGATAATGACAATCTTAAAATTGCTATCACAAAGTTACTAGATTGCGGCGCCGTCGTAAAATGCCGAGACTCTGCAGTGGAGTTTATATCCAAAATTTTTCTTACTCCTAAAAGTGACGGGTCACTTAGATTTATCCTCAATCTTAAAAACTTAAATAAGTTCATTGATCATCATCATTTTAAGATGGAGGATATTCGTACTGCCACAAAACTAGTACCTAGATCAGGATACCTGGCAACAATTGACCTTAAAGAGGCATATTTTTTAATTCCGATTCATAAATCAAGCCGAAAGTTTTTAAGGTTCAAATTTCATGATACTTATGAGTTTACATGTCTACCATTCGGACTCTGTTCGGCGCCGTACGTTTTTACAAAACTCATGAAACCTGTTATCTCACATTTGAGAAGTAAAGGCTTAATGCTTGTAATATATCTAGACGACATATTGTGTATAGGTCGTACTTATAGCGAATGCTATGATTGCGTTACAGAAACCGTATCCCTTTTAAAGAAATTAGGATTCGTGATTAACCCTTAACATGGCAAGACATGAAATAATGTATCCACCTATTTCATGGAATGTTTTTGGGGATAGTAATGGGTAAAAAAGTACTATATTTAAGAAAAAAAAATTAAAAGCATTCTGAAAGTAGGGTTTTCAGGACGTCCGTTAAAACGGACATTGCCACGAACCTTATAGATTGCTTGCTCTCAAGGTTGTCCTAAAAAACGGACAATGCCGTTATACAGTTTCACAAAATAAACAATATTAAAGAATTACAGGGCAAGAAAATTTATAATTATTTCAATAACACACTATTGAATGTTTGGAAAAATGTTTAATTATATTAATAAGAAGAAAAAAGTAATGAGAAACATAATAATACTATATTTACTTCTAGTGTTTATATGTAAAACGACCCACGTACAGATATAATAAACAAAAAATATACATTATAAAGCTACGTATACAGGCAAAATAGGCTCATAAAGATAGTTACACATTACAATGATTGTAAGTATCATTACTTTACTTAAATGACCACACCATTTATCACTACGGTCTCACAGTTCTATGTTTTGCTTGTTTTCTTATCACCCGGAGTATCTGAAACCTAAGCTGGTGGTAAAGAAGAGCTGTAGTTTCTGTAAAAGTTTAGATATTTTTCAGTCTCAATGGCCTCTGGCAACATTCTGGTAATATATGGCTCCTCCTTGGCGAGAACCAGAGTCTTATCCATGTCATGCTCCCAGACCGCAGACTTTAGTTGGCGGTCCTTGACATCAGCTATAATAATATGTTCTTGTACCCGAGTAGAAATGCTTTGCTTCGTCTGCCCGACATATGAAAGACTAGATTCTATTCCAGACCAGAGAAATTAGCTATTTACTCTCCTGAAATTTGTAGAGATTACATTTTACAGGCCTCAGGAATTGTAGCATCTTCATCATCAACTTGAAATAGGTTCTAACCGTAGGACATTTCAAGAAGTGCCAATAATTTGGATACTGAAGCGAGTTATGCGTTTAATGGCGAGGAATTAAGTTTTGTGGATAGAGTACTAGAGGACAGGTCGTGTTTAGGTCATCAGGTCGGTTATGAACAACTTTTTTCCCACAATGACTACGTTAGACTTCGAAATTAGATTTAAATACAGATAGAGCCATTCACAATGAGGCGCACTACACTTTAATAGCATGACAATAAGAATAAAAGCACGCGTATTCGTAAATGAACATATATTTGTCCATCATATTTGACATCCTCGTAGAAAGTGACCTGGCTGAAAAAGAGTCAGATTGGGGCAAGGCAGATGTACAATCTGTCTCTAGTAAAATTTCGTCATCGTCGTTTTTTTGCTATCTCACTCTTCTGAATCAGATGGTGGAACCACCTGAAACTAAAATATAAATAAATGTATACATATACTTATGTATAACATAACCCCAATGCAACAATAGCCTATAAAATGACGATAAATGAAAAAAAAGAATAAACCCTAAGTATGGCAATGTCCGTTTTCTGTCACAATCTTGTCTCCGCACAAGTCGGCACTGTCCGTTTTTTAGGACGTGCTAAATGGTACCTTGTTACCAGTACTAGCGACAATGTCACAAAAATGGGACAAGATATATTTCGCAATTTTTGACTTAGAATTAATCTATGATTTAATGAGCTTTATATATAATAACAATGTTTAACTCATCTAGTAATAATATCAACACAAAGAAAACAATTTGGCTATTAACTTTATATTCTATGACCCCAGTAACACACACCGTCGCAAATTCAGCGAATTTCAAATTTCAACTGCCGCCTGCGCATAAACCGAATTTTGTCTGATATTTTCTTAAGCTAGGAAAAAAAGTACAATTCTCGCACTTTCTTTAACGTTCTCCTTTTCTAGCCTGCACTTAGTGTTTAAACTTGGCGCCACATTTAGTACCTGTACTAAAAAAGTGACAGAAACGTTTTAAGGGTTAACGACAAGAAAAGTAAATTGCAGCCAAACCAGACATGTACCTTTTTAGGTTTTGATATAAATTCTCGTGATATGAGCCTAGAGTTGCCCTACAAGAAACGAAAACATATTTACGATCAGTCGAAAAATATTTCCAAACAAAAAGTTACAACCATCAGAGAATTTGCTACTTTTCTTGGCTCTCTTACCTCTGCTTGTTTGGCAGTATCTTATGGTTGGGTATACACGAAACGTCTGGAGAGGGAAAAATTTCTCGCGTTAAAGAATTCAGGTGATAACTATGATAGTAATATGACATTAACTGAAAAAATTCAACCAGATTTAAAGTGGTGGCAGGAAAACATAATGACCACCAAAAACCCGATCCGATCTAGTAAATACGAGTTGGAAATATTTTCAGACTCATCACTCACTGGCTGGGGCATATATTGTAATGGTAAACGCTCTCACGGTTTCTGGAACGCTACAGATAGGGAACACCATATTAATTATTTGGAGCTCCAGGCAGCCTTTATAGGGCTTAAGTGTTTTGCGAAAGATTTGAAAAATAAAGAGATTTTACTTAGAATCGACAATATGACCGCAATCTCTTATATAAATAGAATGGGTGGGGTGCAATACGTACACCTTAATGACATAACTCGCAAAATATGGCAGTGGTGCGAAAGTCGCAAACTATTTATTTTTGCATCATACATAAAATCAAGAGACAATAAGGAGGCCGATCAAGAGTCCAGGCGCACCAATATAGATACAGAGTGGGAACTATCAGAGGATGCGTATAACGAAATTATTGACAAATTTGGTGTCCCTGACATCGATATGTTCGCCACTCGAATCAATTCTAAATGTCAGAAATATATCTCTTGGTTCCCGGATCCAAGTGCATTCAATATTGATGCGTTTACAGTTGATTGGCATCCATTCTTTTTCTACGCGTTTCCGCCCTTCTCATTAATTTTAAGATGCTTAAATAAGATAATTGCCGATAAAGCAACTGGCATAATTGTTGTTCCCTACTGGCCTAGTCAACCGTGGTTTTCGCTATTGACAGCCTTGTCAACGTCAGAACTAATTTTCTTGGGACCTAATATTGACTTGCTCCTATCCCCTTTCAGGACTTACCATCCGCTCTGGAAGAAGCTTACCCTGGTGGCGACGCTATTATCAGGAAAGCATTTTCTGGGCATTCATTAATGCCCCAAACGATTGATATAATGATTTCATCTCTTTCTGCAAATTCATTAAAACAATATAATTGTGCATTGTATAAGTGGTGGTTATATTGTAAAAACAATAAGTTAGATTGTTTCTCAGTGGACACATCCATAGTATTAAATTTTCTAACGGAGCAATATCAACGTGGAGCTAACTATTCAAGCCTAAATACTTCTCGATCAGCTCTATCTTTAATTTTAGGAGATTCGATTGGTAAAGATAGACATGTGTCTAGGTTTTTAAAGGGAGTCTTTAAAACCAAACCCTGTTTCCCAAAATATCAAACGACTTGGAACCCGAATATAGTTTTGGATCATTTAACTACTCTATATCCAAATGAAGATATAAGCCTTGATCTGTTAACACGAAAAACCGTAACTCTGCTCGCATAGTCAACTGCACAACGAGTACAGACGTTATCCTTGATTAAGCCTCCTAATATTCAAATCAATGATGATAACATTCAAATAATTGTCGATGATATTACAAAAACTTCCGCTCCCGGAAGGACAATGCCACGTCTCATTATACCGTTCTTTCCCAATAAAATAGAAATCTGCCCAGCCAGGACATTGTTGGCATACATGGATAGAACCCAAACTATTAGAAATAGTGTCAACACAGAACGACTTTTTCTAACAATAAAAAGACCAATACATAACGCTAGTTCTAGTACAATCAGTCGTTGGATAAAACAGACGATGTCTGACAGTGGAATTGATACGAGCTTGTTTTGTGCACATAGCACAAGGCACGCCGCTACCTCAGCGGCTAATCGCAAAGGCCTGTCAGTTGAGAGGATTAAGAAAACAGCAGGCTGGTCCGGAAATTCGCTAGTTTTCTCAAAATTTTACAATAGACAATACAATACAATACAAATACTCTTACAACCCCTAACAACTAATGCTAGTGCTGACAATGCCTTTGCTGAAGCAGTTTATAATGTCTGATCGTACTTATTTGATTATACTTTATAAGTGATAATGAGCCTAATATTATATAATCATAATGAAAGAAACTAATTAAAACACCATGTGATTACAATAGTGTTTTACGATTTATTTATTTTTTCCTTTAGTTTTCACTCTGCGAAAGGGCGCTAAACATCTACCTAGTTAAAATTAAATCTCGAGGATGTAACGTCGAAAGTATAATTTATGGTTAAACAAACTTACCCGAAGTGAAGTTTGGCCATAATTATACGAGACGTTACATCCGAAGAGATTTAAGGTCCCATCCCGCCCTGTTTGAATGGTAATTAGTAATTACATCTTACCATTCATCCCAAAATTTCGCAGAGTAGATGCCTTAACTCTAAAGTAATGAGGTGACGCGCGCGCCGACAGAGGGCGCAGCGGCGGGAACGAGAGGATCAATTGTCATTCTTATTTTTTATATTTAAATATTGTGCTGGATGCCTAGTACATTAAACAGTGTACTACCTAGTTAAAATTAAATCTCTTCGGATGTAACGTCTCGTATAATTATGGCCAAACTTCACTTCGGGTAAGTTTGTTTAACCATAAATTATCCGCCATTACATTTCACTTCAAGCTGTCACAGAGCAAGCTTACGATTAATAATACAAAATGGAAACGTCTGCTACCAAAGCAGATAGGGTTAAGGAAAAAATGTGCAATTACCTTCTTGAGTGTTACAAATATTGACTTAAAATGCTAATATACCATCTAAAGCTGAAAGTATCATCTATATGGCCCTACACTACTACTCAAATAGTTAGTATTCGCTTATTTGGCACCCTTTTAAATCCTAAGTACTTAATCAACGCTATTACAACACTACTTTAGCGCTCTTCTACTACAACAGTTTGTAGTCACCTATATGCAACCCATCTAGCTCCTAAAGAATTAATTAACACTATTGTAGCTCCACTATACCGCTCTTATGTCTCTTTTTTTATCCGCTAACCCTACTGTAGCACTGTTATAAATCTTATGGTGATAAAATTTGTGCCCAATCCGGGGTTAAAACGGGGTTATAGCCGGCTATAACTCCTATTTTTAGAGTACTAACAACACCTAAAGAGTAAATAGGCGCTTATCTAGACACGCGGCAGCGTGTCAAGCCAAGTTCAAGCAAAGGAACTGGCTAGCCAGCGCCGAGTGTAATATTACACGAACCACTTGGTGCCACTTTTGACCCTTCTATAACTCAAAACATCTTTGACGTAAACACATAAAACTACGTGTGTTTAATTATATCCATAAGGATATCTAGAAGCCCAAATTTCATGAAGCTAGCTCAAACGGTTATAAAGGTATGAAGGTCAAAAAGTCGTAAATTTTAAGACTGACTTATGACTTATAGTACCTAAACCTAACCTACTTCCAGATGACCTAGAAGGATGAAATTTGGAATCCAGCTTGGTTATTGTGTGTAACCGTAGGAAAAAATCTAAAAATAAAATATAGTTAAAAAATAGGGGGGGTCCCCATACAAAAAAACCACTTTTTATTGGGACTGACATATAAGTACCTAAACCTAACCTACTTCCAGATGACCTAGAAGGATGAAATTTGGAATCCAGCTCGGTTATTGTGTGTAACCGTAGGAAAAAATCTAAAAATAAAATAAAGTTTAAAAATAGGGGGGGTCCCCATACAAAATAACCATTTTTTATTGGGACTGACATATAAGTACCTAAACCTAACCTACTTCCAGATGACCTAGAAGGATGAAATTTGGAATCCAGCTCGGTTATTGTGTGTAAGCGTAGGAAAAAATCTAAAAATAAAAAAAAGTTAAAAAATAGGGGGGGTCCCCATACAAAAAAATATTTTTTTATTGTAGCGTTGGAACCGTTACAAGCAGATATTTGAAACTACCCCAATATATGTATTATTATATTTGCTATATTAAAATAAAGTTTAGTCAAAAAATAAGTGGTGTCCCCATACAAAAAACTTGTAATACGCTCTAAACAACCGGCCAACGGTGTGTCGTCGGCGGCGCGCGGGACCACATAATTATACAAAGAACAGAAGTAAAAACCATACAGCGGAAACACAAGAAAAAACATTAAATCTCAATACCTGCCTAGTTTTCTTTACAAAAAGTATTGGTATCCCACCAAAAACATAAATGTAAAAAAGGAGAGCCAAGTTCAATACAAAAATTATGCTTGGCTGTGGGGCTCGCCGCAAAAAGAATGGAGATCTAAATGAGTGCCACTGCCAAGTTCTATGCAAAATCCAAATATGTATTTATAGGAACAAAATAACATTATAAACAAGTATTAAACTCTATTTCTTTGCTTTATTGGATACCTATAACAAATGCTGTTATTTAAAAAAATGTGAGATCTTAAAGTAGGTTACATTTGGCTTGGCCAGGTTTTATCAGAATTACAATATATATAAAATGATTGATATAATGAAAACTGGCCAAGTCAAATCTAACCTACTTTAAGATCTCACATTTTTTAAATAACAGCATTTGTTATAGGTATCCAATAAAGCAAAGAAATAGAGTTTAATACTTGTTTATAATGTTATTTTGTTCCTATAAATACATATTTGGATTTTGCATAGAACTTGGCAGTGGCACTCATTTAGATCTCCATTCTTTTTGCGGCGAGCCCCACAGCCAAGCATAATTTTTGTATTGAACTTGGCTCTCCTTTTTTACATTTATGTTTTTGGTGGGATATAAATCTCTTCTAACCCTTAAATTTAGCGCCTAATGTTAGTTGGGAGATATCTATTAGATGTGAATTAGATCTCTCAGTCATATCCTGTGGAAATCGTTCAAGAGTATCTCCAGAATCGCGCAAATGTCAAATATGACAGGTTAGATCTTAAACATATATAACATTGATAAACTTAACCTGGACCTTTTTTATATCCAGAAGTGGTCTGAGAGGTTCGGCCTGTTTGTAAATCCGTCAAAGTGCCAGGCTATTGTTATAGGTAGTTCCAAGCAGCTTGAAAAACTAGACTTGGATGCACTTGCACCTGTAAGCTTTAACGGCTCCCCAATAACATTTAGTCAGAGCGTTAAAGACTTGGGCGTTCTTTTCGATAACACCTTGAGTTGGAGAGCACAGGTTACTGAAATCAGTCGTAAGGTCATGGGCTCCCTTCATTATTTGAACAGACTGAAACACTTCTTACCGGTCAAAACTAAAGTTGCATTAGTTAACGCCCTTTTACTACCCATTATTGACTATGGTGATGTCTGTTATCCGGACTTAAACGAAGAGCTTCTTCATAAATTGGATCGCCTGCTTAATAACTGCATTCGCTTCATTTTCTGCCTCCGCAAATATGATCACGTTTCTTCTTTTCGCTCTCAGCTTGGCTGGCTTCCCATCCGACAACGTCGCAACATTCGCTTGCTTTCCACTCTTTTTTCTGTGCTTAATGATCCACTCTCTCCGGAATACCTCAAATCCTTCTTTCAATACTACGGCGTTTCTCGCGTCCGCCAACTTCGCTCTTCTGGCAATATGTCTCTGTCCATCCCTCCTCACCGAACCGGGTTCATGTCGAATTCGTTCACTGTGCAGGTGGCGCGTCTTTGGAACAGACTTCCTTTTAACATAAAAAATGCGCCTAATAAGTTCGCTTTCAAAAAATCCGTACGTGCTTTCTTTGCTAGCAGAATGAAAAAATCTTAGTGTACCTATTATTAGTTTCATAATATGTTTCGTCGTTATTTATTTATATATTATATATATATATATATATATATATATATATATATATATGTATATATATATTATAGTATATGTGTACAGTATATTTGTATAGGTAATTAATATGTTATACGTAATTTATTGTTCGTTTTTGCTGTTGTAATTATAGCACCGCTCACAATCTCTCTGCTTAGCCTTAAGGTTGACTGGTAGAGAATGCCTTATGGCATTAAGTCCGCCTTTTGTACTATAAGATTTTTCTTTTGTGCAATAAAGATTAAATAAATAAATAAATAAATATCGTTATCGTATCTTGGTGATGTCTAATAGATGTCTATTTCAAAATCCGAATCGGGCCCATATTCGCAATATGCGTTTTATAAGGTGTAGCGATTTGAGTTTAGAAATACAATACAATACAAATCCTCTGGAGATGAAACAACATGAAGATGTTTAGTGATTACTGGTTAAGTTTAGTTGTAGTAATATTATGAATATGATCCCAACAGAAACATAAATGTGAAATGGGAGCCAATTCCAATATAAAAATATATATGCGTTGTTGTTGACTCGCCGATAAAAAAATTGATAAATAAATGTGCTAAACATGTGTGTAGGTAAAATTATAGGTTTCAAGTTGTGAAAGGGTCAAAGTACCTCGAAATGGTTCGTGTAATATTACACTCGGTTGCTGCGTTGCCAGTTCCTTTTTCTTTGAACTGTACAGTCAGCCAAGAAAGTGGTCTACCACTTTTCGACTCTATCATCTGATTGATAAAGTCGAAAAGTGGTAGACCACTTTCTTGGCTGACCGTACCACTACCACCAGTTTTGACATTGACATATTCACTCACGTCTAAGTAACTTACTTTCTATGCATCTCGCTCGTAGTCGCATATTAGTGCAAGCGAGATGTATAGAAAGTAATTTACGTAGACGCGAGCTAATGTGTCACTGTCAAAATTGGTGGTAGCCGTACTGGGCTGGACATTACCGCGTGTCTAGATATTTATTTATTTTTTTACTTGCTGCTTGTATATTTATTTCGCAAACATTCCCTATCGTAAGCATAACGCGTGATCCAATTTTAACGTGCAGCATTTATGTGCATTGTAATGTATAACAGTAGCAATCGCGTAGGGGGCGTGTAGGTCAGCTTATTTATATGGCGTTTCTGCCCTAGTTGGAGAAAAGATGGTTCTGTGGGAAAATACAGCCCGCTATTGCTCGGAAAGGGGTCAGACTAACTATACAGGGTGGTTTTCTTATATCGAAACTTACTGTAAGGGGTTAATATGTAGGTAATTCTAAACATTATGATGGTAATGAATTTGCTGGAGGCAAATTGTCAAACTTGCATTGTGATATCAAAATTATATCTAAATGTTGTGCGCCAATACATGTCCGTACATATCCTTTGTGCTAAATGATATCAGACGCGTATTCATTTCGCTCGTACTTATCCGTATAAGTACGAGCGGAATGAATGCGCGTCTGATATCATTTAGATATAATTTTGATGTCACAATGTAAGTTCAAATTCGCATTTTTACCTCTTGACCTGCTATTTCCACTACAGCGCTGCTGAAGACTTTAAAGAAGCCTTTTAATTAATATAATTAGAGTGAAGAAGTTCTACTGAACATATTTTACTAAGAGACCTGGCCGCGTAGCCAACATGCCAATCGCTTACGCTCCGTAGCGATCGAAACGCAACTGTCACTGTCGCACTAATATGGAAACTTCAGCTGTAGGTAGTAAAATTACCCTTTGTGAAATTTTCTTGTCAACCCACACGCAAGGGTTTTTGCCACCGACCTGTCAGGGCAAGATAAAGGTACTCAGAGAGCTTAGCCCTTTAATTAGCTAATAAAATGGGTTTTCATTAATTGAGCAAACCTACTCTAAGTCATTATAACAATTAAAGAGGAAAAATTACAACACAGACTTTAGGTACCTATTTACTTTTTATATTAGCCTTTTATTTCCTTAATAATATAAATTAAGTTACATAAATAAAAAAGGACATGCAAAAGAAACGTGTAGGGATTATCAAGGACCTCTCAGCGAGTGAAGTACTTTATGTAACTACCTCAAAGCATTGAACTGAACATTAAACATTTTTAAGAGACCTCTGCAAGCAATATCCCTTTTTTAACTAACGTATGTAAACGTTGTTTCAAATACATAATAGTAGGGCCAAAGCTTTGCTGCTAAAATAAGGGCGTTAAGCACAAAGAATTACGTGCATTGACCCTGCATTTCTTAACTCTATCGCACGCGTATTATATTACCATTTTGCTCGCAAAGGGGCATTGACCGCTGGCATCATCCGCGCCAACACTTCAAAGATGACTCACGCTAGACCGGGCCGTGCCCGGGCCGAGGCGTCCGTCATGTCATTTTCTATGACGGCTGATCGGTGATCTCCGAGCTCCGGCCCGATCCCAGCCGGTCTAGCATGAGTCATCCTTTAGTAGATCGTGCAAACTTTTATTTTTGTCCTACTAACGCAGGAGTTCGAAGTTTCTGCAACCTCATGAATATTAACAAGTGTTGTAGGTAACTTTTTAAAGGAATCTAGCAACATCATTTCAGTCTTTGCTTTGGCTTCAGATAAAAATAGCGTTAACTTTAGTTATGGTTGGATACCTTATCTACAGTCAAGAGTGGCATATAAGTTTAATTTTAATAGGCTTGTTTATTATATGTAAATAATTTTATTTATTCTCAACAATTTTTGACTTTCTGTTTTGAATAAAAAAAATATGAATTATTTTACTGCTACGAGGGTAGTGCTGAAAGTTTTTAGACTATCAAAAAACATACTCGAATAATATTGAAACATTTATTAATTGATTCATAAATATGTCATAAAGATAGGTAATGTTAAAAATAATTAGCACGATGTCAATTTAATTACAATACAATACAAAGAGGATACAAAAATATCGGTAAAATTCAATTTAATGTCAATTAAATATCAAGTTATGGCAGAACGTAGTAGACTTACCTATACAAATAATATATATTATGACATCCAACTTAAAGTGACATTCCATTTCCAACTGCAGCTGCAATACTGTTCATTTTACTATGGAAACGCGTCGCTGTCACTGTCAATTTCCATAGTAAAATGAACAGTATTGCAGCTGCAGTTGGAAATGGAATGTCACTCTTAGACTTCTTAAAACCATAGCAGCACCATATAAGATAAGAACTAAACATGAGGATTGTTTGTTAGAGTTCCGTAGCCAAATGGCAAAAAACGGATACCCTTATAGATTCGTCATGTCTGTCTGTCTGTCTGTCTGTCTGTCCATCCGTATGTCACAGCCACTTTTTTCCGAAACTATAAGCACTATACTGTTGAAACTTGGTAAGTAGATGTATTCTGTGAACCGCATTAAGATTTTCATACAAAAATAGAAAAAAAAACAATATTTTTAGGGTTCCGTACCCAAAGGGTAAAACGGGACCCTATTACTAAGACTTCGCTCTCCGTCCGTCCGTCCGTCTGTCACCAGGCTGTATCTCACGAACCATGATAGCTAGACAGTTGAAATTTTCACAGATGATGTATTTCTGTTAAAACAGAATAAAATAAAGATTTAAATGGGGCTCCCATACAACAAACGTGATTTTTGACCAAAGTTAAGCAACGTCGGGAGTGGTCTGTACTTGGATGGGTGCCCGTTTTTTTTTTTTGCTTTTTTTTGTTTGTTTTTTACATTATGGTACGGAACCCATCGTGCGCGAGTCCGACTCGCACTTGTTCTAAAGCTATAGAGTAATATAAGTACCTAAAGAAAGAGTGGTAACTCCATACCTCAGTTTTCTTACCAAAACGCGCGTTATTTCGTAGTATAGGCCCGGCCCCGGCCCGGTCTAGCGTCAGTCATCCTTTAACGAACCATTTCATTAGGCCCATCACTTATTCACTAATGAAAGTACTTAATGAAACCTTTCAGAGGAGAAGAATCGTGAGAGAGTACCGTAATAACATTTCCAATGATTACATAATTATATTTTAGCTACTCGTATATTACTAAATACGCACATATTTCTATTTAAGGTGCGGTAGGTTCAGCTTGTAGAGTTTTTAAAAAATCGTAGCGCTTTTTTTAGATCGTGATATGATTCCCAAAAATACCTATGAATAGCAATCTCCTCAGCCTTAAATATTTAGTCTTTTCGTCTAAAGCTTAAAAAAATTGTAATTGTATTTGCACAAACGCTAATAAAAACTTTTTACAAAAAAAAGAAAACCGACTTCAAAAAGGATGAAATAAAATATTATCCTTTTTAAGTCTATGCGTTACCAACTGATATGTTTGAAGTCGGTGCCAAGCCAACTTTTGAAGCATACCATGATTTTGGTGCGATTCTATAATGATTTACGTTGGATTGCCTTACACGACAACAATGAACGTACTTTCTGTAGGTACAGTCGTCGTTAAAAATATGTTTACACTTTTCGTCTTATATTACATATTACAAAGGAGTACGGTGCAAAAGTGTAAACATATCTTTGACGTCGACTGTACCTAAGAACACACGATCAAACCTTCTTGGTACAGTCCGTACCATGTTTGTCGGCACGCAAGCGTGGGATTGGGACTGAGTTATTTCCCGTCCCTTATTCAGAGGACTACATTTCAAAATATAAAACAAATCAAGGAATTTACGTTCTTGCCAAATTTCACCTAAAGCGGTTCAGTTGTTTAGCCATGAAAAGGCGACAAAGAGGCAGACAGAATTACTTACACATTTATAATACTCATTAGTACAGTTCTAATGGGGTTTAAAGCTGATTATTTTTGACGGGTATTGTTACTACTTGGCTTGGCACCGACTTCAAACATATCAGTTGGTAACGCATAGACTAAAAAAGGATAATATTTTATTTCATCCTTTTTGAAGTCGGTTTTCTTTTTTTTGTAAAAAGTTTTTATTTTTCCATTTTTAGTTTTTAACGCATTGTTAAGTGCGCGACGCATGAATAAAAAACAACATCATGATTAACACTAAATTCGTGTACCTACTTTAATAAATATGTACTTAATCAGGAATTTTTTCGGGTCCGTCTGGGAAATTATAATTCCTGTCACTACACTAAATCCATCCTCCGCCCCGCCGCTGACCCAATCCCTCAACTCCCCGATCACTCTACCTCACAGCGCATCAACCCCTGATCCATGAACCCCTCGACCCTGAACCAGCAGCCCTTCAACCGCCATTCCCTTAACTTCGCTTCGCCTTAACTCCTAACCCTAACCCCCGATCAGTAGCCTTACCAGCTTACCAAGAGTTTGACATTGATTTATTCGCTAGCGTATGTGTAACTTACTTTCTTTGCATCTCGCTCGTACTGGCATATTAGTGCGAGCGAGATGCATAAATAGTAAGTTACGAAGACGTTAGCGTCGCTAACTTAGCGAATATGTCAATGTCAAACTCGTGGTAAGGCTACACTTGGCTACACTTGCACTACATCAAATTGGCGGTTTTCGGAAGCAAATGCTCGAGTTACTTTAGAAAACACCGAAATCACTTTACACGTGCCTTTAAAAACTGAGGAGTTCCCTCAATTCCTCATGGATTCCATCATCAGACCAGAACCAAAAATAATACGGAAACACCTTGGAGGTAACTCCTTCCAAACAAAAAAAGAATTACTCAAATCGGATCACAGGTGCCGGAGTAATTGCTGAACATACTACATTTAAAAAAATCATCATCATTATCATCAAAACAATCATCATCATCTGGTCTACTTCATCAAAGTGGTGGTTTTCGGGAGAAAATGCTCGAGTTGCTTAAGAAAACACCCAAATCACCATGCATGTGCCTTTAAAAATTGAGGAGTTCCCTCAATTCCTCATGGATTCCATCATCAGACCAGAACCAAAAATAATACGGAAACACCGTGGAGGTAACTCCTTCCAAACAAAAAAAGAATTACTCAAATCGGATCACAGGTGCCGGAGTAATCGCTGAACATACTACATTTAAAAAATCATCATCATTATCATCAAAACAATCATCATCATCAGGTCTACTTCATCAAAGTGGTGGTTTTCGGGAGAAAATGCTCGAGTTGCTTAAGAAAACACCCAAATCACCATGCATGTGCCTTTAAAAATTGAGGAGTTCCCTCAATTCCTCATGGATCCCATCATCAGAACAGAACCAAATTAAAATGGGACCAACTCGGAGGTAGCTCCTTTCAAACAAAAAAATAATTACTCAAATCGGACTACGGATGTCGGAGTAATCGGTGAACGTACATAGAAAAAAAAAAAATAGCCACAACCGAATACAGAACCTCCTCCTTCTATGAAATGGAAGTCGGTTAAAAATATGAATGTTGCTTTAAAAATGCGCAATGTTGTTTCTGATCAAGCTCATCGATTGCTTTTTCTTTGTCAGAACCATAGAGAAATATAAGGGAAGAATGGTAACTCCATAACTCAGTTTTCTCACCAAAACGCGACATCTAGCGTCAAGTAGCGGAATTAATCAGTACTGCTAGTAGACAATTGTGTCCACCCACCCGCACGTATTGGTGCGGGTGATGTGAAAACGCCCTAAAGGCCTGTGCACACCGGCTGCGTGTGCGTGACGTGCACGTGCGCGTGCGGAGTTGTAGTATACAGATCCTTATGAGAGATGGCACACCGCTTGCGTGACGTGTGCGCGTGCGGCTCCAACAGTTTAGCGCACGCACACGCGCACGTCACGCACACGCAAGCCGGTGTGGCTCGGCCTTAAAGGTCATATCATAATTATGAAAACCGTATCAAGTTGTTAAAACTAAATTGGGCTCAATCAAATATTTGTATAAATGTAATAATCGATATTAAACTTTCGTGAGACATATTTTAAATTATAAACTGAAATAAATGTCATATACTAAGAAAAAGTGACAAAGGCCTCCAGTGCACATTTATTCATCATTCATTCAGTGGACATTTATTTCAGTTTATAATGTATATAGTAGTGTTTCTACTTGATAAAAACAAATTAAAATATTTTCTGAAAATAATTTAATTTGTTCAAACACAACATATAAATTTAATAAACATTAATTTCACTTAAAAACTACTAAATTTAAAACTATAAATTACATCTAAATCTAAACTTAAACTAACCTAAAAAACTATTCAAACAACCCACCCCGCATCGCCCCCGGCGCAAAGGTGCCCATCACACTTGCCGCGTTACCGCGTTGAACCGCGATGGACAACCTCTGCGCCAGGAACAACCCGGAGCGGGGGTCGAGACCCCTCTGCCGCAGGCGACGCCCCAGCTCCCCGAGAAAGGTTTTCGCCTCCGCGCACCAACACCCCGATGTCTCCACAGCCAAGGGAACGAACAAGTAGTTCGTTAACCCCGAGTACTTGTCCCTCTTAAGGGACGCCGCCTGCTCAGCGGCTGCACCTGCCGACCTCACAGTGCGGCCAAGGTGCGTGGCGGCAAATGTGCTGACGCAGGTGGCGTCCCACAAAAGGCACTTTCCTTTCTCCCACGGCACCAGAGTCAAACCGTCCGGCCTTTTGCCATCTGACCGACTGAGGCCCGGCGGCTCCAGCACACACGGGACATTGGCTGAAACCAGCGCCCTTCGAACAATGTCGTTCAACGCGTGGTGGCGTGGGAACCTCCCCGCGCATCGGCAACAGCTCAAAGCGTGGTGCCCGTTACTCTCCACCATGGACCCGCAGATGCATAGATGTGGTTGACAAACATCGCAGCCCAGACGAAGAGCAACGGCCACCCGCAACGAGTCGTCGTCGAGCAGGGTGCCTAAGTTCGGGGAGGGAAGGGCGTGCAGCCAAGCCCCAGATTCTGGCGCCGAAGCCGCGTTCAGTTTTTGTTCAAATACTTCATAGTATATTTTGAATTGTTTATACGACGACGGTTTTACTCACTTGAATTTTTATCGCTATTGGCATTGGTTACGAGTTGCATTCGCCGCGAGCACTCCAGCCTGAGGAAGGACCCGAAACATGTCGCCAATAACGACTAAAAACCCAAGTGAGTGAAACCGTTGTCGTATAAACAATTTATAAATGTAATAGTTACGAGTAGGAACTAGGTATAATGCTAAGTTGAAAATATTTCATAAATGTACCTAAATAAATCCCTTTTCAAAACACGAGAAAATAAATGACGCCTCTGTAATCTCACTTTACCTGTGGAACACGAACCTGCCTCTAAAATGGAATTGTATTTTTAAGAGCTCTTTAGCACCAGACACCGCTCCATAATCGTAATGGAGGACTGCTAATCTGTGTATTAAAACATAATGAAATTAAATTAAGAACTTTATTTAAGGCAACTGGTGGCCCCCGGTAGATAAATATGCATTATACCGGGTGTGGCCTGTAATATGAGCAAAAAATTCAACTGTAGGCTGTACTCCTCATACTGTCCAACATTTGTTCAGCAACTTTTAAAAATAACTTGTGGTTTGATTTTTAATACACTTTAAAGTTTATTCTAAGACGCAATGTATTGCGTCAATCTAAATACGGCAAAACACATCATGGTTGCAAATGCATTACGCAACCCCGCAGTGTCAGGGAGCCGGCCGCGGAACCGCCAGAACTTCACAGCCTTCGGTCAAAATTCACCACAAACGTACTAATTTGTTGTTTTAATTTTTCTTTCATATAAACTTTAAGCTATCAGTTCACCCTTAGGAGTTGATTTTCAATTCATTATTATTTTATACAATTTTTTTATTTATTTCTATTTTCGCTTATACACGAATTATTTTCCATATTTGACAGTTTATGTTTTTCATTTGTTGAGCTAAAACAGTTTATGACCTAGCATTTATTTTCAACCTACGTATTTCGTTTTTATATTTTTAATTTTTTACCTTCGGCTACCCTAAAAGTCACATCCCTATTCAAAATAATAGATACTTCCACAAATTCAACCGAATTTCAAAAATACATACCCACAGTTAGCAAAAATCACTCCTCAGTGGACGTTACACCCTCCGTGTCCGTCCTAAGAAAATATGAACCTTTTAAATAAGAACTTCTAAAAACCGTGGCTAAACACTTTTACTTTTGTTTGGAAGAAAAATGGACCAAGTAATACACTTTTGTAGTATCTTTGTTTTAGTGAGTTGACTTTTCCTTACACCGACACGAGTTCCCGCCATATATTAACCACTTATACAGTGTTTTCTGTAACAGGAGCAATAAATTAAACTGTAGGTTGTACGCCTCAAACTGACCAACATTTTTTCAGCAACTTTTAAAAATAACTCGTGGTTTGATTTTTATTACACTTTAAAGTTTATTCTAAGACGCAATGTATTGCAAATTTAGTCATGTTTAAAGCGTGACAAGCGACGCGACGTCAAAGACACTGATGTCAGCGTACATTGAAGGCAATATTTATTATGTATGAAAAAGAGGAAGTCTAAAGGATTCATAATTTTTAAAAGTTGCCGAACAAATGTTGGCCAGTTTGAGGAGTACAGCCTTTAGTTTAATTTATCGGTCCTGTTACAGGAAGCACCCTGTATATTAACCAGGATCGGGATAAGTGGCGTACACGAATAGAGGCCTATGCTGTGCTAGTGGGCGACTGAAGGCTAGAGTGAATGATGATTAAGCACATGTACAGTCGCCATCAGATTCATCGGAGCGGCCAAGGTGCTCTCAAATATCTGAACGCGCCTCTATTATCAACGCGTGAGACTGCGTATAAGGGTTCCGTTTTTTTTCATTTTGAGGTATGGAACCCTAAAAATAAATAAAAATTAGACATTATAAGGTTGGTTGAAAACAAGTCAACACGGTGAAACATCGTCCTCAAAGCAAAAGTGCAAAATGTTAGACGCCTTTAAATCTCCAGCCATTTGTCTTAATTCCAGGAAGTTCTGATTCGCAAGTCTTGATAACTTTGTTATATTCGGCCGACGCGGATTATAATTTAGCTCGCTGGGCAAAAAATTAAGTTATAAATGAATTTTAGAAAGCTAACATTTTCAATCACATTTTTGGGCAGATCACATTGCGCGCAGAGAAGATAGCAGAAGTTCTAAGGTCCTGTTTTCTAAGGGGACCTTGCATTTTGGAGACAAAGCAAACCGCTTGGAACAGGTGTTTCTGGGGGTGATCTGAGCCGATTAAGCCCGGTTGCCAAGAGGTTCCACCCAGCAGGTGGGCAGGGGAGGGGGGGCAAATGTGGCTCCGGCGCGCCTCACTCTAAGCTATATATCTGCATACATCTAGCAACTATATCAAGTTTGGTGTCTTTTTCGTGTAATTCGAGGATGAAGAATTCATTTCTGTGACTAAATTTTCACTCTTCCATACAAAAAAATCGAGAAATTAAAAATTCCAAAAAAATCTTTTCACTTCTTTTTTCGAAAATCTTCTACAAAATTAAAACTATGAGGATTTGCTCTAGAAAAAAAATACCTGTGAATAGCCCAGTTATCCTACTATATAGAATAGTAAACTTGTTAAACATTTTTTTTTCATAACTCTGATAAAAAAAATGTTTTGTGTCGCGCGGCGTACCTGCATTGTAAGAGCGGTATGCAGCGTTTAGGATTTTTAAGTATGTTTCGATGGTTTCTGATAAGTTGTTATTCTTCTGGTTGTAGAAAATTACTTCTGGACGTGATATATATACAAATATAAATTAAACGTATAAATATAGATGTTGGCAAAACTTTCGCCAATAGAGTTATTATAAATGTGATAAAATTAACAAAGCAGATGTTTGATTAAAATGCGTGTTAAAATACGAGTAAGATATATATTGTTCGCAATTGCCACTACATGCCCATGGGTCCGTGCATTTTAGTTTTTTCTTAACGCAGTTGCACCTCCCTGCCCATTTTGTTTTGCAGCGGCAACGAATAAGCTCTAAACAAGCAGCAGCCGCCGCAGGTAGGCTTGTACATATGGGCTCCCAATAACCATTTTGTTTGAACCAGCTCCAGTCAGCAGGACATGGAAGCTGTTGCTGAGGGGCTATAATCTGTCCCCAAACATAGCCTCCTTGGTAAACTGCACGGAGAAATATGTTTACGTGGGTAGGGCATCTTCCATTGGATGCAGATTCTCTAACTGAAGATTTTTTTTTGTAAAAAGTACTTTTCGGCACTCTTTTGCACTCGTACTTGTACCTGATGTACTCGTAAAATCAGTAACAAAATACTATGCATTTTGTTAAAATAACGTCTAGGGGCGTCTAACGTCTATAAATATTAATTCTAAGGCTAAACAATTTATTTTAGCTGGTAATCATAACACGGTGTTAGTCTGCTAAATATTTGCAAGTATTTCTTTAATTATATTTACAAATACGTTTTTTTATTATTGTAAAATGGCGACAATTTTTAAACAGCCTACAGGATAGTTGGAGAGCATTATAATCTTAGTAGCTGTGCTGTGTAATAAATGGAGTGTCTTTTACAGCTTTTGTAATTAAAACAGGTTTATAATAGAATATTTGTATTCGTTTGGCTGTATTTCGGTTCTCCGTACATAAGTTATAATTCTCTTTAGAGATCCGTATAACAAATAAAAAACCTGTACTGTATATGTCATATATTCCTTTAGTTTTATAATACACTTATTTTCAGAAATCATTACACTACTATACTTATACGAGTGTAAAATTACGCCAAAAGATTGTTATAAGCGACTCTATCAGTAATACAGAAAAAAGCTGTACTATAGCTGCCATTTATTCATTTGGTTTTATAATACCCTTACAGACAGAAGTTATACAACCACTATTCTTATAGGAGAGTAAGATTATGCCATAAGAAGTAGCTTTAAAACGGGGTTGACAGATACATTTGTACAGCTACAAGTGCCAAGTGATACTACAATACAGCCTGTATACAGCTTTTACGATAGAATTAGCTTGTAGTGTTTCACAACACTTAAAGTTTTAAAACGGAGTTGACAGATACTTTTGTACAGCTAAAAGTGCCAAGTGTTACTACAATACAGCCTGTATACAGCTTTTACGATAGAATTAGCTTGTAGTCTCTCACAACACTTTTAGTTTTATAGTAGATTTTTTTATATTCTGATAAAGCACCCCATGCTTCCGCAGAATCCTTTATAATGATTTTATACAGC
Organism: Cydia fagiglandana; assembly: GCF_963556715.1. Taxonomy (NCBI): domain Eukaryota; kingdom Metazoa; phylum Arthropoda; class Insecta; order Lepidoptera; family Tortricidae; genus Cydia; species Cydia fagiglandana. Next base: position 576,396 of record NC_085949.1, on the reverse strand, counting down.
TTGAGCTGTATAATGTCTGTAAAGTACCTTTTATACAGCTTAAATCTTTTCTGACACTCTTATACGTCCCTTAAATCACTCTAAGTTCTTAATTGGCTGCTATATTGATGTTGCCGACACTTCCATGCTACTTGGGTTGACCCTGCATTTCTTAACTCTATCGCACGCGTATTATATTACCATTTTGCTCGCAAAGGGGCATTGACCGCTGGCATCATCCGCGCCAACACTTCAAAGATGACTCACGCTAGACCGGGCCGTGCCCGGGCCGAGGCGTCCGTCATGTCATTTTCTATGACGGCTGATCGGTGATCTCCGAGCTCCGGCCCGATCCCAGCCCGGTCTAGCGTGAGTCATCCTTTAGTAGATCGTGCAAACTTTTATTAGGGTTCCGTACCCAAAGGGTAAAACGGGACCCTATTACTGAGACTTCGCTGTCCGTCCGTCCGTCCGTCCGTCCGTCCGTCCGTCCGTCCGTCTGTCACCGGGCTGTATCTCACGAACCGTGATAGCTAGACAGTTGAAATTTTCACAGATGATGTATTTCTGTTGCCGCTATAACAACAAATACTAAAAACAGAATAAAATAAAGATTTAAATGGGGCTCCCATACAACAAACGTGATTTTTGACCAAAGTTAAGCAACGTCGGGAGGGGTCAGTACTTGGATGGGTGACCGTTTTTTTTTGCTTTTTTTTGTTTTTTTTTTTGCATTATGGTACGGAACCCTTCGTGCGCGAGTCCGACTCGCACTTGCCCGGTTTTTTTTGTCCTACTAACGCAGGAGTTCGAAGTTTCTGCAACCTCATGAATATGAATAAGTGTTGTAGGTAACTTTTTAAAGGAATCTAGCAACATCATTTCAGTCTCTGCTTTGGCCTCAGATAAAAATAGCGTTAACTTTAGTTATGGTTGGATACCTTATCTACAGTCAAGAGTGGCATATAAGTTTAATTTTAATAGGCTTGTTTATTATATGTAAATAATTTTATTTATTCTCAACAATTTTTGACTTTCTGTTTTGAATAAAAAAATTATGAATTAGTTTACTGCTACGAGGGTAGTGCTGAAAGTTTTTAGACTATCAAAAACATACTCGAATAATATTGTAACATTTATTAATTGATTGATTCATAAATATGTCATAAAGATAGGTAATGTTAAAAATACATAACACGATGTCAATTAAATTACAATACAATGCAAAAAGTATACAAAAATATCGCGTAAAATTTAATTTAATGTCAATTATCAAGTTATGAAATGAAATGAAATGAAAACATTTATTTTCAGGCAACTATTGGCCCATAGATACATATTAATACAAAATATATCTTAAAACTAAAAACACAGTTATGGCAGAACGTATTAGACTTACCTATACAAATAATATATATTATGACATCCAACTTAGACTTCTTAAACCATAGCAGCACCATATAAGATAAGAACTAAATATGAAGATTGTTTGATTTTTTTTATTTATCGTATGGCGATTATTTTACGCTGTACCTATGATATGACATATATTACCTATTTCATAATCTAAATCTACATTTGTCCAAGTAGGTATTGGCTGCACTCGTAAACTCGTACGGTTTCAAAATCTTATACTGGGCCATCGTACTTTCGGCGCGATTCGGGAAATGAATAGTAAAGATTTGTGTCGTCCCACGGGTAGACATAGACATAGACATAGACATCATTTATTGGTAATAAGGCATTACAAGTCACAATTTTTAAGCATATTTCTATACATCTTACATCTATTATTTACACTATGTTATTGTATTACGTATACACTATATGTATTACACTTGTGTCTTACACGTTACTACTCTTTATAATCTAAAAATTCTTTAAAACTATAAAAGCTTTGCTTGACTAGCCAGTTTTTAAGCCTTGTTTTAAAGGAACTAAGCGTTCCCGCTTCTGTGATGGAGAGTGGCAGCTTGTTGTATACTACCGGACCAGCAACATGCATACTTAGTCTTTCCGGTTTTTTTTAATTTATGGGTAATTGTTTTTAACAAGTGCGCGTTTCGGGTGACCCAGGCAGATCCATCGCCTCGCCTACCGTACTGCGACATGTTTTCCCTAGCAAATACAGCCATTTGAAAAATTAATAGAGACGGTAGTGTTAGTATCCCGAGTGCTTTAAAGTGCGGTCTAGCGCTGTCGTCGTATCTAGCGCGGGCTAGTGTGCGCACGGCGCGTTTTTGTAGTACGAACACGCGCTGCCATTCCGCGGCTCGTCCCCAGAACTCTAAGCCGTATTGAACAATCGCTTGTATACTCGCAAAATAACATGTGCGCACCGCTTGGCTATGTAAGGTTTGACTTAACCTCGACAGTGCAAAACAGGCTTTGCTAAGCTTGGCACATACCGCGCTTATCTGCGTTTCCCACGTCAGGCCCTGGTCGAGTTGGAAGCCCAAGAATGTCGTGGATGCCACCTGATTGATGGTAGTATCTTGGTGCTGTATGTTTAACGGACGTCGTTTCCTGCCTGATATATCAAACTGTATAAATTGAGTTTTTGTTAGGTTTAACAGCAGTCCGTTCATGGTACACCAGTTAAGAATCTGGTCGGCTGTGACGTTTAGTTGGATTTCCAACTGGTCCAGGTTCTCCGCGGTTACAACGGCTGCTACGTCGTCCGCGTACATGAACACTTCGCCGACGTTGACAGCATCCGGCAGATCGTTTAAGAGGAGGGAGAACGCCAAGTTTGATAAGGATGATCCTTGCGGTACACCTATGTCTGTGGACAACCCATCCGATTTTAGGTTTCCCCCCTGACCGACCACGTATTGCAATCTGTCACGTAGGAAGCTCTTCATAAACTTCAGGGCTGGTCCACGTATACCGGAGTGGTGTAGCTTATCTGCCAATACCTTGTGATCCACTACATCAAAGGCTTTAGAGAGGTCACAAAAGAGTACTGCGACCTCTCTTTTATCCTCGCGCGCAGCACAAATGCGGCTAATGACTTCACGAGCCATCGTTGTAGTAGACCTGCCTGTACGATATGCATACTGCCTTTCGGACAGCTCGCCGGTTTCGTTAAGAAATACCGTAATACGTGTGGCTATGCCATTTTCTAGTATTTTAGCGAGTGCTGGTATTATGCAAATGGGTCTGTAGAAGTTAGGGTCACTTATTTTCCCTTTCCCCTTATATATCGGACAAACTTTAATTTGTTTAAAAGTTTGGGGATATTCGCCCTCCCGCAGTAGTTCATTAAAGAGTGCGGACAGCGGAAGCGCGAGGTTAGTCGCGACCAGTTTTAACAGTACTGTTGAGATACCGTAGAGATCTTTTGTGTGTTTTATAGCGACTTTTCTGTCAATAATTTTGTAAAGTTCAGCCGTCGAAAAGCGTTGCATGAATAGCGAGCGGTAGTTTGGCGGTCGCGTGTGGGTCAGTGCGGCGAGTGCGCGAGGAGGGTTGGCGCGGGGGGCTCCACAATGCATTGCTGCCGATGCGAACTGCTTATTCAAGGTGTTTATTAAGTCTTTTTTTGTTGGGTAACTAGTACCATCCGTTTTTTTTATTACGTCGGTAAAGTCGTTGCATTTTTTGGACTGTTTACCAGACTCCGTATTCACTAATTGCCACATAGTTTTACTAGTGTTTGTGCTGTCATTTATTAGATTACTATAGTATTGCGTTCTGGTTTTTCTCGTTAGTTCACAATACTTCGCCTTTATATCGTCTAACCGGCTGTCTATTTGAGGATTAGCGGGGAATTTATTTCTGAGATCTATTAAGTCAAACATAGTGTACTTTAAATTAAGAATGTCATAGTTAATCCAAGTTTTATTTTTTTGCGGTATGTATTTGTTTTTAAAGGTAAGGGTACCTTATGGCGGTTGGCGATTATTAACGCCGCTCCAATATTATGCGCTATGCGACGTAAGCGCCAGCCGCCATAAGGTACCATTTGCCGTGGAACGTCACATATCTATACTATTTCATGTCTAGTGAATCTTTAAGAATCAGAATAAAATAAAGATTTAAATGGGGCTCCCATACAACAAACGTGATTTTTGACCAAAGTTAAGCAACGTCGGGAGTGGTCTGTACTTGGATGGGTGCCCGTTTTTTTTTTTTGCTTTTTTTTGTTTGTTTTTTACATTATGGTACGGAACCCATCGTGCGCGAGTCCGACTCGCACTTGTTCTAAAGCTATAGAGTAATATAAGTACCTAAAGAAAGAGTGGTAACTCCATACCTCAGTTTTCTTACCAAAACGCGCGTTATTTCGTAGTATAGGCCCGGCCCCGGCCCGGTCTAGCGTCAGTCATCCTTTAATGAACCATTTCATTAGGCCCATCACTTATTCACTAATGAAAGTACTTAATGAAACCTTTCAGAGGAGAAGAATCGTGAGAGAGTACCGTAATAACATTTCCAATGATTACATAATTATATTTTAGCTACTCGTATATTACTAAATACGCACATATTTCTATTTAAGGTGCGGTAGGTTCAGCTTGTAGAGTTTTTAAAAAATCGTAGCGCTTTTTTTAGATCGTGATATGATTCCCAAAAATACCTATGAATAGCAATCTCCTCAGCCTTAAATATTTAGTCTTTTCGTCTAAAACTTAAAAAAATTGTAATTGTATTTGCACAAACGCTAAAAATATGAATGTTGCTTTAAAAATGCGCAATGTTGTTTCTGATCAAGCTCATCGATTGCTTTTTCTTTGTCAGAACCATAGAGAAATATAAGGGAAGAGTGGTAACTCCATAAATCAGTTTTCTCACCAAAACGCGACTTATTTCGTAGTCGACATCTAGCGTCAAGTAGCGGAAATAATCAGTACTGCTAGTAGACAATTGTGTCCACCCACCCGCACGTATTGGTGCGGGTGATGTGAAAACGCCCTAAAGGCCTGTGCACACCGGCTGCGTGTGCGTGACGTGCACGTGCGCGTGCGGAGTTGTAGTATACAGAACCTTATGAGAGATGGCACACCACTTGCGTGACGTGTGCGCGTGCGGCTCCAACAGTTTAGCGCACGCACACGCGCACGTCACGCACACGCAAGCCGGTGTGGCTCGGCCTTAAAGGTCATATCATAATTATGAAAACCGTATCAAGTTGTTAAAACTAAATTGGGCTCAATCAAATATTTGTATAAATGTAATAATCGATATTAAACTTTCGTGAGACATATTTTAAATTATAAACTGAAATAAATGTCATATACTAAGAAAAAGTGACAAAGGCCTCCAGTGCACATTTATTCATCATTCATTCAGTGGACATTTATTTCAGTTTATAATGTATATAGTAGTGTTTCTACTTGATAAAAACAAATTAAAATATTTTCTGAAAATAATTTAATTTGTTCAAATACTTCATAGTATATTTTGAATTGTTTATACGACGACGGTTTTACTCACTTGATTTTTTATCGCTATTGGCATTGGTTACGAGTTGCATTCGCCGCGAGCACTCCAGCCTGAGGAAGGACCCGAAACATGTCGCCAATAACGACTAAAAACCCAAGTGAGTGAAACCGTTGTCGTATAAACAATTTATAAATGTAATAGTTACGAGTAGGAACTAGGTATAATGCTAAGTTGAAAATATTTCATAAATGTACCTAAATAAATCCCTTTTCAAAACACGAGAAAATAAATGACGCCTCTGTAATCTCACTTTACCTGTGGAACACGAACCTGCCTCTAAAATGGAATTGTATTTTTAAGAGCTCTTTAGCACCAGACACCGCTCCATAATCGTAATGGAGGACTGCTAATCTGTGTATTAAAACATAATGAAATTAAATTAAGAACTTTATTTAAGGCAACTGGTGGCCCCCGGTAGATAAATATGCATTATACCGGGTGTGGCCTGTAATATGAGCAAAAAATTCAACTGTAGGCTGTACTCCTCATACTGTCCAACATTTGTTCAGCAACTTTTAAAAATAACTTGTGGTTTGATTTTTAATACACTTTAAAGTTTATTCTAAGACGCAATGTATTGCGTCAATCTAAATACGGCAAAACACATCATGGTTGCAAATGCATTACGCAACCCCGCAGTGTCAGGGAGCCGGCCGCGGAACCGCCAGAACTTCACAGCCTTCGGTCAAAATTCACCACAAACGTACTAATTTGTTGTTTTAATTTTTCTTTCATATAAACTTTAAGCTATCAGTTCACCCTTAGGAGTTGATTTTCAATTCATTATTATTTTATACAATTTTTTTATTTATTTCTATTTTCGCTTATACACGAATTATTTTCCATATTTGACAGTTTATGTTTTTCATTTGTTGAGCTAAAACAGTTTATGACCTAGCATTTATTTTCAACCTACGTATTTCGTTTTTATATTTTTAATTTTTTACCTTCGGCTACCCTAAAAGTCACATCCCTATTCAAAATAATAGATACTTCCACAAATTCAACCGAATTTCAAAAATACATACCCACAGTTAGCAAAAATCACTCCTCAGTGGACGTTACACCCTCCGTGTCCGTCCTAAGAAAATATGAACCTTTTAAATAAGAACTTCTAAAAACCGTGGCTAAACACTTTTACTTTTGTTTGGAAGAAAAATGGACCAAGTAATACACTTTTGTAGTATCTTTGTTTTAGTGAGTTGACTTTTCCTTACACCGACACGAGTTCCCGCCATATATTAACCACTTATACAGTGTTTTCTGTAACAGGAGCAATAAATTAAACTGTAGGTTGTACGCCTCAAACTGACCAACATTTTTTCAGCAACTTTTAAAAATAACTCGTGGTTTGATTTTTATTACACTTTAAAGTTTATTCTAAGACGCAATGTATTGCAAATTTAGTCATGTTTAAAGCGTGACAAGCGACGCGACGTCAAAGACACTGATGTCAGCGTACATTGAAGGCAATATTTATTATGTATGAAAAAGAGGAAGTCTAAAGGATTCATAATTTTTAAAAGTTGCCGAACAAATGTTGGCCAGTTTGAGGAGTACAGCCTTTAGTTTAATTTATCGGTCCTGTTACAGGAAGCACCCTGTATATTAACCAGGATCGGGATAAGTGGCGTACACGAATAGAGGCCTATGCTGTGCTAGTGGGCGACTGAAGGCTAGAGTGAATGATGATTAAGCACATGTACAGTCGCCATCAGATTCATCGGAGCGGCCAAGGTGCTCTCAAATATCTGAACGCGCCTCTATTATCAACGCGTGAGACTGCGTATAAGGGTTCCGTTTTTTTTCATTTTGAGGTATGGAACCCTAAAAATAAATAAAAATTAGACATTATAAGGTTGGTTGAAAACAAGTCAACACGGTGAAACATCGTCCTCAAAGCAAAAGTGCAAAATGTTAGACGCCTTTAAATCTCCAGCCATTTGTCTTAATTCCAGGAAGTTCTGATTCGCAAGTCTTGATAACTTTGTTATATTCGGCCGACGCGGATTATAATTTAGCTCGCTGGGCAAAAAATTAAGTTATAAATGAATTTTAGAAAGCTAACATTTTCAATCACATTTTTGGGCAGATCACATTGCGCGCAGAGAAGATAGCAGAAGTTCTAAGGTCCTGTTTTCTAAGGGGACCTTGCATTTTGGAGACAAAGCAAACCGCTTGGAACAGGTGTTTCTGGGGGTGATCTGAGCCGATTAAGCCCGGTTGCCAAGAGGTTCCACCCAGCAGGTGGGCAGGGGAGGGGGGGCAAATGTGGCTCCGGCGCGCCTCACTCTAAGCTATATATCTGCATACATCTAGCAACTATATCAAGTTTGGTGTCTTTTTCGTGTAATTCGAGGATGAAGAATTCATTTCTGTGACTAAATTTTCACTCTTCCATACAAAAAAATCGAGAAATTAAAAATTCCAAAAAAATCTTTTCACTTCTTTTTTCGAAAATCTTCTACAAAATTAAAACTATGAGGATTTGCTCTAGAAAAAAAATACCTGTGAATAGCCCAGTTATCCTACTATATAGAATAGTAAACTTGTTAAACATTTTTTTTTCATAACTCTGATAAAAAAAATGTTTTGTGTCGCGCGGCGTACCTGCATTGTAAGAGCGGTATGCAGCGTTTAGGATTTTTAAGTATGTTTCGATGGTTTCTGATAAGTTGTTATTCTTCTGGTTGTAGAAAATTACTTCTGGACGTGATATATATACAAATATAAATTAAACGTATAAATATAGATGTTGGCAAAACTTTCGCCAATAGAGTTATTATAAATGTGATAAAATTAACAAAGCAGATGTTTGATTAAAATGCGTGTTAAAATACGAGTAAGATATATATTGTTCGCAATTGCCACTACATGCCCATGGGTCCGTGCATTTTAGTTTTTTCTTAACGCAGTTGCACCTCCCTGCCCATTTTGTTTTGCAGCGGCAACGAATAAGCTCTAAACAAGCAGCAGCCGCCGCAGGTAGGCTTGTACATATGGGCTCCCAATAACCATTTTGTTTGAACCAGCTCCAGTCAGCAGGACATGGAAGCTGTTGCTGAGGGGCTATAATCTGTCCCCAAACATAGCCTCCTTGGTAAACTGCACGGAGAAATATGTTTACGTGGGTAGGGCATCTTCCATTGGATGCAGATTCTCTAACTGAAGATTTTTTTTTGTAAAAAGTACTTTTCGGCACTCTTTTGCACTCGTACTTGTACCTGATGTACTCGTAAAATCAGTAACAAAATACTATGCATTTTGTTAAAATAACGTCTAGGGGCCAATTCACACCTCGTAATTCAAATCTGTCCATACTTACTATTGTAAGACTCTTACTTGCCATACAAGACAATAACAATTTTTATCAATATTGGCAATGCCTGCTCAATATTGCCTTGTTTGCCGTATTTAAACCCCTCCGTTACGGCAGGATATGCGCTCCAAGCTTGAAATACGCTTTTTTCCCTGTCCATACAAAAAAGAAACAGTGTCGCAACCTGAAAAGGTGTGGAAGAATGACAAGACTTCTGACCTTTCTGGTCCTGTAAAATAAATTATATATCTATGCGTTACAAATAAAATCATATATTTAAAGAAAGTTTGCAGCACTTGACCAATTGCCCTGGTGAGCTGTCTCGTATACTGCGGTGACATATTTATTTTATTTACAATTAATGGAGGATTGGCACAGGAAAGAATCACCTGTTCCTCTCGTGCCATGCTATTGCATTTTCTTAAGCTAACGTTTGTAGTTCTTCCATTAATTGTAAATAAAATAAATAAATATGTCACCGCAATAAGAGACAGGTCAACTGGGCTAATGGTCACGTGCTGCAAACTTTCTTTAAATATATGATTTTATTTGTAACTCATAGATATATGATTTATTTTACAGGACCAGAAAGGATAGTAGTCTTGCCATTCTTCCACGCCTTTTCAGGTTACAACACAGTTTCTTTTGTGTGTGGAAAGGGAAAAAAAGCGTATTTCAAGCTTAAAGCTCATATCCTGCTGTAACGGAGGGCCTTCTTCTTCGTTACACTCTTGATAGAGTGGTCGTGGCCATTATGAAAACTTTTGAGCGACTCATTTAACGACACGTCGCCATTCCTCCCGTAGAGCTGCTTTCCGTAAGCATTCGCTTACTGTGACCGACACACTGATTTGGTTTGGTCAGTACATCTCATTAGAGATCTTCCCCTAGCCCTGTCACCTCCTACTCTTTCTTGCACAACTAGACGTTCTGTAGAGGTTCCGTCTCGACGAGACACGTGTCGAAAGAAGTTGAGTACCGAGTTTTGCCCGTAGAAAGCAACCGCTCTTTAATGCCAAGCTCCTCAATAATTGATGCTCAGTCCATGATATGCCCAGCATTCGTCTCCAGCACCACATCTCTAGTGCATTCACTTTCTGTTTTTCGGATGCCCTTAGTGTCCATGTGAGACATACAGCATACAGAAAAGTGGGAAATATGAGGGATCTGACAATCCTGGTTTTAGTGGTCCTTGTAATGTTCCGGAGGGATTTAAATACGGTAAACAAAACATCATTGAGCAGCCAATTTTGGAAAAAAATGTTATTGTCTTGTATGACAAGTAAGAGTCTTACAATATTAAATCTGAACAGATTTGAATTACGAGATGTGAATTGGTCCTTAGACATTATTTTGATACTATGCATTGTGTTACAGTGTTCGGATCAGGTACAAGTACAAGTGTAAAAGAGTGCCGAAAAGTACTTTTTACAAAAAATAATCTTCAGTTAGAGAATCTGCCTCCAATGGAAGATGCGCTACCTACGTAAACATATTCTCCGTGCAGTTTACCAAGGAGGCTATGTTTGGGGACAGATTATAGCCCCTCAGCAACAGCTTCCATGTCCTGCTGACTGGAGCTGGTCCAAACAAAATGGTTATTGGGAGCCCATATGTACAAGCCTACCTGCGGCGGCTGCTGCTTGTTTAGAGCTTATTCGTTGCCGCTGCAAAACAAAATGCGCAGGGAGGTGCAACTGCGTTAAGAAAAAACTAAAATGCACGGACCCATGGGCATATAGTGGCAATTGCGAACAATATATATCTTACTCGTATTTTAACCCGCATTTTAATCAAACATCTGCTTTGTTAATTTTATCACATTTATAATAACTCTATTGGCGAAAGTTTTTCCAACATCTATATTTATCTACATTTATATATTTATCTATTTTTTTTTTTTTTATATTTATTTGTTTCGAGCTGTTCGTCTGTGGAACAGTCTGCCGTTAGACATTAGGTGTGCTAAAACTCTCCAAAGCTTTAAAAACCTTCTAAAGAATCATTACTTATCTCTTCCTTAATGTGCCCCTGTGTATATATTATATATTTATATATATATTTATATATATATTGTGTTTGTATTTTTGTATGTGTTTATATATATGTATATGTATGTTATATATATTAAACTATTTGTTTGTACCTATTGGTACATATTTATATAATTGTATATGACCGAATGTGTAATCTTCTTATTCCTGTAACTTATCTCGTGCACTACCTGTTTTTAAAAGTTTTCTATTCTTTATATCCTGCTACCCCAAGGTTGTCTGGAAGAGATCGCTTACAGCGATAAGACCGCCTGTTGCTACCATTATTTACACTGTAAATCTGTTATTTTATTTTTCTTTGTGGTGCAATAAAGAGTATTTACTTACTTACTTACTTACTTTATACATTTAATTTATATTTGTATATATATCACGTCCAGAAGTAATTTTCTACAACCAGAAGAATAACAACTTATCAGAAACCATCGAAACATACTTAAAAATCCTAAACGCTGCATACCGCTCTTACAATGCAGGTACGCCGCGCGACACAAAACATTTTTTTTATCAGAGTTATGAAAAAAAAATGTTTAACAAGTTTACTATTCTATATAGTAGGATAACTGGGCTATTCACAGGTATTTTTTTTCTAGAGCAAATCCTCATAGTTTTAATTTTGTAGAGGATTTTCGAAAAAAAAAGTGAAAAGATTTTTTTGGAATTTTTAATTTCTCGATTTTTTTGTATGGAAGAGTGAAACTTTAGTCACAGAAATGAATTTTTCATCCTCGAATTACACGAAAAAGACACCAAACTTGATGTACTTGCTAGATGTATGCAGATATATAGCTTAGAGTGAGGCGCGCCGGAGCCACTTTTGCCCCCCCTCCCCTGCCCACCTGCTGGGTGGAACCTCTTGGCAACCGGGCTTAATCGCTCAGATCATCCCCAGGAACACCTGTTCCAAGCGGTTTGCTTTGTCTCCAAAATGCAAGGTGGTGGACCTTAGAACCCCAGCTAAGATGGCTGATGGGGTCGAAAAGTGCTCGAATGGAGACCACGGACTAGCAAGCACAGCGTAGGACGTCCACCCACAAGATGGACGGACGACCTTGTTAAGGCCGCCGGAAGACGCTGGATGCGGGTCGCTTCCAAGCGGTACGAATGGAGGTCCAAGGGGGAGGCCTATGTTCATGTGGACGTCTTATGGCTGAGATGATGATGATGATGATGAACATTTTCATTGTAACTTACAGGTTTAGATATCTATTTATATACGAGCCTACAGTTTATTAAAAAATAAGTATATAATCACAATAGGTACCTATGTAAAAATATCTGAAAAGAAGCGATAACAAACGAACGTAACGTAACAACGTAACGTATGTTTCTGTCATACTAATCTACCTATAAGCGTTTGTGAGTACCTAGGACTTATTCGATGATTGTTTTCCAACATCCAACGAAATATCAAGCCTATGTCTATCGGAATAACGTCTATATTAGCTCGATAAGTAGGTATCCGAGAAGTTTAATACTTCTCCCGAGGCATACCCATGTCTAGGCAATTTCCTACCAATCTTTCAGACGTGACAGATATAATTAAGAACTAAAACAGTTGTTATATTGTTGTTCAAACTTGTTGGTAACATATTAATAACGGCAAAAGTGTTATCAATTTATGTCTTTGTTGTTATCGTAATATGAGTGTCGACATTGGATGTAATAGTTGTTTATTACTTAATAATGCAATAACGGCTTAACGTAACATCCCACCCAACCCCAAATGCACCCAAATGGGTGCAATTCGACAAACAAGTAGCTTAACATTATTAATAAAGCATTAAGGTGAAGTTAGGGTGTATTAAGCTGCATCAAGACGTTAAGGGGCCCACAGATTACCAATTACCAGTTCGCCGGATGATATCAGCCTGTCAGTTGTTCGGAGTTGTCAAATTTTGCGTTTAACTGACAGGCTGTTATCGTCCGTCGAACTGGTAACCAGTGGGCCCCTTTAGCCACGTAAGCTGAAAAGGCCGGTCCTATTCCGGCATCGGACACCGGAGGTTGGTTGTATTTTCTTTAGTATGTCATCTTTTTTAGATTACAGCATTATAATATTTCAATTTGACGATAACGCTTCCCAGAACGTGGAATAAGGAAAGAAAGAATAATAGAAATAAGACATAATAATATATTATTGAATACCAATATAAAGCAAATGAACAGAATATACATACAGCTCATAGTCCAATCATAGATAATGTATGTTATTGTAATATCGTACTATGTATTGGCGACAACGTTTGAGATGGTTATATAGGGAGAAGTTTGTTTACTTTACATATTATGTTAGAATAGCTCACGCGGTATAGGTGTATATCTAATATACCATGTTACATATTGCTTGAGCGCCTACTAGCACTGTAGCATGATGGGGCAGAAAGGTTCTTGAGTATTATCAGTATTAAACGGAACTGTTTTCATTTAAAGTATTTCGGATAAGTCAATATCATACCAACGTTGCTATGATATGCTGCATTCTTTTGTGCTGAGCGTTCCGACTGAACACCTAGCAACCTTCACCAAGGAGGAGTTTTGGCCGAAGGGTGTCAAATTCTGGCGGTTTCGCGGCCAGCTCCCCTGACACTGCGGGGTTGCGAACTGCATCGCAGCCATAATTGTGTTTTTAGTTTTAAGATATATTTTGTAATAATATGTGGGTCGGGCGAACTCAAACAACTCAAAATTACTATAAAACTTATATTTTTGGAAAAAACACAGGAAAATTACACCGTCACATTATGCGTCCGAAATCAGTCTCTCCGAATGCCCGATAACAATTCAAAATCCGCCCACGGCGTTTTGCCATCTCTTTCACACACTCTGACACTCGGCATCATACTCTCTCATTCACACATCATTCATTCAACAGTTCGTTCCATTGCTCACTCGTTCACTCCTTACGTTCCAATCCACGCATCCTACAGATCGGCCGTCCTACTCTTTAGTCTGGCCTCAGGCTATACAAATACAGTCTTTACTCTATACTCTAGTTACAACTTAATTTGAAGCAATAGGAACTATCATGATACTAATCTAGATACAACCGTGAGATCACAAAGCATAGCACATACTAGGTACGTTATCGACATCAGTATTCAGTAATAAACTAAAAGTTATAAGCTTTCTCTTAACATGATTAATCTTTCACATAACTTTGTGTGATACAGCTTCACATTTAATATTTAAGTTTAAGGAACACGTTACACGTTAAACATTTAAATAAAAGGTACATATTACACCTTAGATATTCAAAATCTTGGGCACATCATCAAATTATTGAAACATGGTAAGAAAACATAGTGACAGTGCCCTGCATAGGTATGCACACGTGTGGCGCCCTCTGTCATGGTAACATAAAACATGAAAATCTTACCTGACTTACTCCTCACCAGGCCATGGCTTCATGTTGTCGCAGGAAGTAGTGGTGTTCCCCGGACCTTCGGCTGCGCCGTCCAGTTTCTTCACCTTGTACCGATCACGTCCCATACATCCAACGACTTCATATGGACCTAGGAACTTAGGTTTGAGCTTCATGCCAACACCAAACTGGGTCCTCTTAATAGCGACTCTATCGCCCACAGTATACGGTGTACTAGGCTTCCTTCGCTTATTGTAGGTCCTTCTATTTTCCTCTTGTATTTGTAAAATTTGCTCCTTCGCCTTCTTTCTATTTTCTTCTCTAGCAGCCATAAAACTATCTCTATTCTCTTGCTCTATCAGTTCGTAGATATCATAGTCTTCCTTTATTTTCATTTTCGTACCAATTAGCAACTCAAATGGAGTAGTGTTTATGCTGCGCTGATGGGTACTGTTGATGGCTCGCTGAACTCTACTTACATGGCGGTACCAGTGTGTCGGTTCTTCAATACACAGCTTGGTTAGAACGCTGGTCATCACTTTGTGGAGCCTTTCAACTTGGCCATTGCTCCGAGGTACCCCAGTAGTTATCTTTACATGGTCAATACCTTCGTCTTTGCAGTATTCCTCAAACTGGGAGCCAGTAAAAGCGGTGCCTCTGTCAGTAATGATTCTCGTCGGATTTCCGAAACATTGCTGAAATATCATCATCTTATCTACGGTTTCTTTGGCAGTTGTACTCTTAACTGGGAACAGCCACACAAACTTGGTAAATGCATCCACAATTGTCAAAATGTGGTTATACAGCTTCTTGGTTTCTGTCATTGGTCCAATATGGTCTATATGGAGTGTATCTAGTGGCAACTCCTTCTTATCGATCGGATTCAAGAACCCTTCTAGCTTTCCGCTCTTCTTTTCTGCCAACAGACATGGTATGCATGTGACTATAAACTCTTCTATTTTTCTTTCTAAATTCTTGATGTAATAATCCTTACTAATAAGCTCAATCATTTTCTTTTTTGAAAAATGGCCATTTTCATGTGCTCTCTTTATAATCTCGGATTCCATAGTCTTTGGTACCACGAGATGCTTCTGTACGCCTTTGTAGAGCAAACCATTCTCCAAGTAATAGTCCTGATACTGTGTGTTCGTTTTGAGCACCTCTAGGATCCCTTTCAACCCATCATCATTCTCTTGTGAAGTCTTCAGCCGTTCATGAATCGGCCCGTTACATATTGCCACATATGGGTTTCGGCTGAGTGCATCTACATGCTGCATCTTACTTCCAGCTCTGTGCTCAATTTGAAAATCATACTCCTGCAGCAGTAGTATCCACCTTGCCACTCTCGTTGACATTACTAAGTCTTTCTTATTTAATGTCATTTGAAATGCTTTGCAGTCGGTGACAATCTTGAAGTGTTTTCCATACAGGTAACAGCGAAACTTCTTTACTCCTTCAATTATCGCCAAACCTTCAAGTTCATAGCTGGTATACTTGCTCTCAGCTGGTGTCGTCTTTCTGCTCATGTAATACACAGGATGCAGCTCTGCATCTTCTCCTCTTTGTAACAGTATCGCAGAGATCGCTGCCATCGAGGCATCTGTGTGCATCTCAGTCTGCAGTCTGGGGTTAAATATGCGAAGCACTGGCTGACTCACCAGTCTCCTCTTCAGCTCTTCAAAAGCAGCTCGGCATTCATCATTAAACTCATAACTGTTTTCTCGTCTCAACAGATCCGTCAGTGGTTTCGAAATCATGGCAAAATTCTGTATGTATTTTCGAAAGTAAGATGTTAGTCCTATAAAACTCTGTAATTGCTTAGTATTGGTGGGCACGGGGAATCTGGCAACAGCATCCGTTTTCTCTGGTGAAGGCCACACCTGTCCGTCTTTAATAACATGGCCCAAGTACTCAACTTGTCTTTGAACCAACTGTGACTTCTTCCAATTTATCTCCAGCCCGTACTCAGCCGCCACCTCCAATACTTCCGCCAGTCTGCTCACAGCGTCGTCTTCATTTTCTGCGGGAATGATTATATCATCAATAAAAATAAGTATAATACCCCTAGCAATCAGGTCCCTGAAAATCGCTGTGATAAATCTCGTGAACACTTTTGGACAGATCGAGAGCCCGAAAGGAGCTCGAAGGAACTCGAACTGGCCCGTCATGGTAACAAACGAAGTGTATTTGACAGATTCGTCATCCACAGGCAAATGAAAGTAGCCATTCTTTAAGTCTAAAGTGCTAAACACTTTAGCATTTGCCAGTCTGTCAATATGGTCTTCGATGACTGGGAGCGGATACTCGTCTTTAACAATCTTTTGGTTCAGCCGTCGATAGTCCACACACACCCTCGTACTACCATCTTTCTTTTTTACCAACACTAAAGGGCTTGCATAATCAGAATAACTCACCTGTACTATGCCGTCTTCAACCCACTTAGCTATCTGCTGATCTACCTCATGCTGCTCCGTTGGGGCCAACCTCCTCGGCCGCTGAGCCACAGGGATGTCGTCTTTGAGCACGATCTTGAGCTTGATCGGCGCCTCTTTCGTCTTCATAGGAACATACGACTGCACCATGTTGTTCACCTTTTCCCGTATCGCGGGGCTTACCTCGTTACCCATAACAGAAGGATCATCCACACGTATGGTATACACCCAGCGAATACGCGGTAAAATCAAAACAAACCCGTCTTCCAACACAGTCGTACAATGTTTCAGTAATTCTTGCCCGATAATCATTCTAAACAAGTGAACTGGTAGGTTATCTTTGTCAATAACAAAAAACTTCATGTCGTTGTACCAAAATCCGTCAATTAACAACTTTAACTTAACTTGTTCATAACATTTCACACCACCGCCAAGTCCAGTGATATTATCATCGGGATCGCATTCAACAAGCTCCGGCGCACTTAATTCGCTGTAGCACTCGATCGTTAGAATGTTTATGTCACTACCGGAATCAATTAACGCGATTTCGTCCTTTCCGCACACGGAGATTTGCTTCAACGGCTTGTTATTAATCGTTTTCGGTCTCGTAGTCGTCATAACAGTTGTTAAACACTGGTAATCGTTCGTCGTCGTAGTATTTTCAGCGTCGGCGCAGCTGTCATTGTCGCCGTCCGAAGTGAAGTTCGTGACATTCGCGTGACACATGAAACTCCTTTTCCCACCGCTGGCGGCTCCGGCGTTACTCGGATTCGAGTGAAGTTTTTTCGTGTTGCCAACTTCACTGCTGTTCGCCGCTGCGTTTCCGTCGTCCTTACCGCGTGAATTTGAAATTGTCGCTTGTGGCGTTTTGCACTGCGAAGAAATATGCCCAAAGGAGTTGCACCTGAAGCATTTTAAACCCTTTTCTTTATGCGGACACTCAGTCGATGAATGACTCATTTCTCCACAGCTAAAACATCTTGTAAACGCCAGCCGCCTGCTTGACTTCTCGTGATCTACGTACTTCGGCTTAGCTTCTTTTTCTTTGCTCGAACCAGACATATTTTCTTTAAGTTGCTCGTATATTTTAATCTTCTCTTTTAACTCACTATACGTACTCACGCCGTACAACATGATTTTATTAACTTCTTGGTCTCTTATTCCCTCCACGATGTACTTTATTGCTACGTAGTCGGGCATCTTGCCGCGTTTTCCCAATTCTTTCATTGTAAACATGTATTCTAGGCAGGACTCACTCGGTTTCTTGTACCTGGAGCTCATCAACTCGTGTATCGTCTTAATATCAATCGTATCAGGAAATTCTTTTAGAACTGCAGCTTTAAATTCATCCCAAGTCTTGAATATTCGCTCCGCCCGGAACCATAGTAATGCCGTTCCCGCCAGCGAACGTCTTGCCATCAGCAACTGCTGTAATGAGGTCCATCCGCGGAGCTCCGTACTGTCTTCAACATCCTGGACCCACCTAGCCGCTGGATAGGTCTTGTCCTGACCGGTAAACTTAGGTATGAGGCCTTCGGTGAGATGCAACATACCGCTGCCTGCGCCATGCCACGTATTTGCCGCGAGCTCGTCGTCGTCTTGCCTCCGCCGGTTTTTACGTGGTGTCATCGTCGTCGTCGTTAGTAATCGTCGTTATCGTCGTCGTAAGTCTTTGTAAATCGTCTTCTTGGTAGCGTCTTCGTCAAGGTCAAGTCTTCAAGTCGTCATATTTTCGTCGTAATTCGTCGTCTTCTTAATTTTGAGCCGTTCCCACATCTGCACCTCTAGCACAACTGGCCGCGACAGGCGTGAGAAGTGACAGATCGGCGCGACTTGGCGGCTTGTCGCGTGTTGGCAGCACAACTCACGCGCGAGAGCCGCGACAAACTCGCGATCAGGTGTCACTGTCAGAAAATGACAACGATCGCGACTTTGAACTAAAATCCGTAGCACAACTGGCTATTTTGAGACAAAATATTCTCTCGTCTTTATGTCAATCCGCGAGTCGAAGTCTACGCGACTTTATAACGCGACTCGCTCTCGCGGGTGGTTTGCTTGTACTTTTGTAACTAAACTCATGATAATTATAACTTAAAACAAGTTTCATATATTATGTAATAATATAATTTGTATAATTACTTATTGCCCTAAGGAATAAGGAAGTATGGAACAATCACTAAATGCGCTTTACGCACTCTTATATTGATTATGCACGGTGATACCTACAAGTACCACAACACACCCATCATGTTTACAACTTTAATTTCAAACAGCTAGTTTGTAGGTACTCAATTAAGTAATTAGGTACATATGTAGGATTTTTAAATTTCAATTCAGGTTCGTAAGTTTGTAAAAGTAATCCTAAGACTTCCTTACACAAAACTTTCATCAACCTAACAACGGAGCCCGCTTGCTTGTACATAAATGAAGCCGATGAGGTGGGTAGGTACAAATGTTCAAAACAAACTATCCAACTTATTAAGTAAGCCATAGTCTTAGTAGTAATATTTAGGATCACGGTTAGATGTCTAATTTCAACAATCTCTTACTATTTAGGTACCGTTTGGAACCTTCCTCGACTTCAACAAAACATACCTACATGTGGCCTGTGCCCGCTGCATCGTACTGTAACAGAATGATGTAATACGTGGCTATAACAGGATCATGTCCGGCTCAAAATCATGCTTTGTATGAAATATT
Source organism: Cydia fagiglandana (assembly GCF_963556715.1). Taxonomy (NCBI): domain Eukaryota; kingdom Metazoa; phylum Arthropoda; class Insecta; order Lepidoptera; family Tortricidae; genus Cydia; species Cydia fagiglandana. The sequence continues at coordinate 557,100 of NC_085949.1, read as the reverse complement.
ATCAGTCATCACCCACTAAACCATTCCGTCCCCTGCCATCACCATACCGTGACGTGACTGGACCGAGCCGACCAACAACATTTTGAAGGAGTTATTACGCTCATGTCATAGTCTGCGTAGGTAGCATAGGTACGGTTATCATATGGTCTACCATATTGAAACTCCTCTAGATCAAACCCGTGTTCTAGATGTTTCACTTCATGTTTGACAGGGCCTGATACGATCATGCTATGATACGTTGCTGTCAGCATTAGGTATGAAGTGGGCCTTGGGGAGCTAATTAATCATGGCTTCTAGGAGTTCTAGGTACTTACCTACCTACTTTATTTTTGTTTCTTTTCAGGTAAAAATACAGGAGAGAAAAAAAAACAATATTTAAATTAATAGTATATTGCTTTGCCTTATATATTCTTGCAATATTCGACTTCTTATTATTAAACCTAATATATATTAACATCTAGAACCACTATAGAGAAATTGTAAGAATCTTCTTTATTACCCTTGAAAAGTATTTTCTCTCTTCCTTTTTCTTCGACATGCGGCGTAGGACAATCACCCTGGAAAGAAAATTGGTTTATAAACAAGACAGTAAAATATGGTCATGACTTCATCGAGGACTATGAAATAAGCTTCTCATATCAATTTGTCAAATCATAAACAGTTAGGTACACAGTACACACACATGCCATCCATTATTGGCACAAGAAAAACTATATGAAACTTATTTGAGAGTTACTGTGGCAGCTTAGTGTACGCCATAACCAATAGGGTTATTATTAATAGTTCACTTCGTCGGTGGTGTTCTTAAAGCTAAAGCGCTTCTCACATCTTAGTTAATTTAGAAAAGGGGACAGCTCCGCGTTTGAAACCTACAAGCTTGCCTAGTGTGTTTCTTTTCCTGAATCTCCACTTCGGGTCCCGTTGGCACGTTCCTGTTAATAATATTTTCCTTTGGGTGCTGGGATATCAATCGTGTCTAGGATAATGCTGAACTAATTCTGAAAAAAAAAACACAATTTACAACAGGAATATGAGAACAAACCCAATAATAGCAATTCCATTATTATAGTTAAGTACTTACAAAAATATTTTATTTAAAAGGTTTATTAAACAGAAATTTTTAAACAATATATATTTTAAGGAATATTATCAATATTAATTATATAAGGCTCTATTACTTACATTTTTTCATATTTTTCCCGTAATTAAATGTTGACAAAATTTGAAAGTTCCTTGACTTTGACAAGAAAAACTTAACCATCGACAAAAAACTAGATTTTTTACCACCAAAGAACGAATGATTTAGCGCATCCCTGGTTTCCGATTCAGTGTTGCCACTTGCAAATATCGATTTGTTTAGACTTTGATTTCGCCGGGTAACACTGACGAGTCGCGCCGCGACTTTGAGTTCTCTACGCGGCTGTTGCAGTCGCGAGTACAAGTTATGCTACGGAAATCGACAGATTTGACAGCCGCGGGAATGGCGACTCGAGTCGCGGTCTAAGTCGCGGATGCAAGATGTGCTAGAGGTGCTGACACCAAAACTGTGGGTCGGGCGAACTCAAACAACTCAAAATTACTATAAAACTTATATTTTTGGAAAAAACACAGGAAAATTACACCGTCACATTATGCGTCCGAAATCAGTCTCTCCGAATGCCCGGTAACAATTCAAAATCCGCCCACGGCGTTTTGCCATCTCTTTCACACACTCTGACACTCGGCATCATACTCTCTCATTCACACATCATTCATTCAACAGTTCGTTCTATTGCTCACTCGTTCACTCCTTACGTTCCAATCCACGCATCCTACATAATATTATGTATGCTAGTTTAAGGTATTTATCTATGGGCCAATAGTTGCCTGAAAATAAATGTTTTCATTTCATTATTCAATTAATTAAATATGAAAGCTAATTGTCAACGTGGTATTTCTTTCAACAATACATAACTAGACATATGGAGGCAATATCACAATCTTACATTTAGGCGAGACAAATAGGGCCTCTTTATAAGTGAGACGTTACAAACACATTAAAGATAAATTCTCTAAAGCGCTGATTATAGTGTCTGTTAGACGAAACTTAATTACCTTCGTTATTTAACGGTTAAATATTTGAATTATGAATTTCAAGATGGCGTATAATTTCCGAGAAGGACGAAGGTTTTATGACCAGTCGGCTATTAAGCTTATTAAAGTCTTAAATCCCCTTTGAAATGGCTATTTATCAAGACCTCTTAGGTCCAATGGGTTATGCCGGGACACAAAAGCGGCGAAATGTGGCCGCACGTTAATGGAAACACATCATTCCCTAAGGCCCAAGAGCCAGCTGGATTGAAGTGCTCAGCGATATTGAACAAAAACTGGGGTCAGTTGCTTGGAAAAAATCTTGGGCAGTCGCGTAAGTAATTAATCGGTGAGGTGGTTACGTTTTACGTCCCAAATTCGGACATTCTATAGGGTCATTTAGACGGCGCGCGAACTAGCATAAATACAAGTTTTTTTTTTATGATTTAGGAGATAAAGGATTCGGTGGGAGATTGCGCCGGACAACTGGCGTGTACATGTGTGGGACGCCAAAACTCATTTTGGGTCGCTGCTGACGTAAGTACTAATATCGTCACCCATGGACAACTCCAGACGGGTGTGTGTTGCCGGCCTTTAAGATGGGAGTACACTCTTTTCTAGAATAGGAATGAATTGTCGCCCACGGTATTTCCGGATAGACGTGTCTATATCTGGAAATACCGCAGGCGACAGTTCCACAGCTTAGCTCACCAATATTGAACAAAAACAGGCTAGGATTCGTTGATAAAAAAATCTTAGGTGATCGGCTAATAGATGGTAACGAAAATAGGATATTATAATGCGGCTACTCATGCGAGGTGGATGACGAGCGTGAATGTGTTAACACTAAAAAAAGTTTGCACTATTTTCCTTGTCATGTCACGCTTTTCGCGCGAGTGTGTAAACGAGTTCTTACAGAAATAAAAATAAAAATTGACACTCTTGTGGATAACAACAGCTTGTTTGCATAAAAGTTTTAATTAATCACAGAGATATATGGAAAAATACCCATTTAATACTCTTTTTATGATAAGCAAACTAGTAGACAAAACTCCTGATGGTAAAAAATTACCGTCTCCCATGGACACCCGCAACAAGTGCGTTGCTGGCCTTGGAGATAGGAGTACGCTATTTTCTTGAAAGTTTTCTCATCTTCATCTCCCCCAGTGAGGCTCCTTCCACCTGCCCCCTCATAGGTACTACTAACACACAAATAAATGCCCCTACCAGGATTCGTTGGTAATTAGGTCACTGCCACTAGACTATGAGGCCGTCAAATTCATCCCCATATTTCCTCAGATCATAATACATAATTATCTTCATTAATGAAGCATGGAAATGACATGTAAAACAAATAATAAATTGAATGTAGTAAATTTTTTTATTGGCCTGTATTTCATTTATTTTATTTTATTTTAATTTAACGATCCTTATGAGATGAGATATCCGTGCTTATATTATTTGACATGACATTGTTAATAATTTAGTTAATTAATTGATTGCTTGTAATATAAATTCGTATAGATTAGTGTAAAATAATTTATATTGTAATTTCATATTATGAAATATACAGGATGATTCAGGAGACGTGAGCAGGACTAACACTACGCATTTCGTAAATTATAAGCAACTGTTTCGTATCAGTATTAGTGAGATTAACGTTAATTTTCTAGTCGTGTTGAAAAAAAAAGTTATTAATTTATTTACGACATGCATGGTCAATTGGTCACCCTACTATTAGAATACTAAAGTACCGATATTATGTGTCAAATTGAATGTCATCATCACGGTCTGGTTACTTTTGATAACTCGTATCTCACTCAAGTTTGACAGTTTATTTTGTTCGTAATCATAATGCTGTCATTACGGTTAAAGAGGTTTTATGTTTATTAATTAGGTCTTGTAGGGTGACCATGATTGTAGAGAATTAAATTTGCCCTCAACAATAAGTTAAAAAATAGTAAAAAGTGTGGTTGTTTCACCTAAATACAACGGTGAGCGATCAATTGTCAGTTACTGAGTGTGCAGGGTTAGTCCTGCTCACGTCTCATGAATCACCCTGTATAAATCTAAATTTAAATCATACCGTTTACGTCATAACATTTCCGACTGATTACTCTAAGTAGGTATGTACTAATAGATCATTTCTCGGGAAATGGTCGTGATTGCACTCGGCATTTTGCGTTAATGCCTCGTAATACCGTTGCCGTGGCGCCTTGCAAATAGCACATAATTATCTTAATGTCGATTCCTCATTTATTGACCGAGCGAAAGAAAAGGTGTTCCATTAAAATTATTTCGTATGTCCGGATATTACGTAGCATTTCTCAACCGATTCTCGTGAAATTTGGTGACCATGTTCGTTAAATTTATGTACTGTACTCAATTTAGACCAAGAATTGCTATTAAAGAACAGCAGGTTAAAGAAATGAGTTAACCATTAATATGTATGTGTAAAATCATGGGACCTAACAGGGTATCTAGTTGACTAGTTGACTAGACGTTGGCGTGGAGCTGAAGTGAACACGTAGAGGCCCTTTAGACAATTTAATGTGATATAAGGGGTACAAAGAGCGGATGCTGCCCTTGCCCGTGTCATGGGACGTACGTAGCGGCAACACCCGCCAGGGTGTATGAACTTTTGAGAGTTGATGGAATCTAAAACGGACTAGGTTATTGGGTGAATGCGATGGACTAATTACTATGCTATGAAATGAAATGCTATGGTATGAAAAACTGCTGCCATATCCATCTCATCCACGTGATACTCTCACTGAACTCACGTCACTGATCTCTCGTGAGCTGTCACTTTTTAACACCGTGGGATAGAATTTTATAATGATTACCAGTGATACTTCGTTACAAGGCATTTTTATGGGACATTTTTTACACAAATTGACTAAGCCCTAATACGGTAAGCTCAAGAAGGCTTGTGTTGTGGGTCCTCAGACAACGATATACAATAATACATAGAAAACAACCATGATTGGGGACCAATATCTGTATATCTGTATCTGTATATTATTATCATATTTATGCTAGGATAGTCAAAGCAGAAACTATAATAATACCTACCACCGCATCGCAAACTATGTCACTGCAGAAAAACTGCAAATAACTTGCGTTAGAACACATTTCATAAGAACTTATTAAACTTCAAAACTATGAAGTTTGTTGTCGACTGACTATGAGTGCACTGGTGAGTCCATAACTTCATTTTATTATCCGATCGTAGATAGGAAAGAAAAGGGAGTAGATTTCACACCCAATACGGAAAACCGTTCGTTATCTTAGATTCCCCGCTTATAGAAAGCAGTTCATTTGAATGATCGCATCGGTGGTCTTTCAACCCAGAGGTAGCGGGTTCAAGCCCCGGCTTTAAGTGAGTTTTTCGGAACTTATGTATGAAATTTTAATTGATATTTTACCAGTTGCTTTTTGGTAAAGGAAATAATCGTGAGAAAACCGGACCACCCAAAATGGGACCACCCAATATCGCCTAGTTTCCCCTCTGGGTCTGAGTCGCTTTCGTAAAAACTAGTGCCTACGTCAATTCTTGGGATTCATTGTCATGCGGACCCCAGCCTGGCAAAATGCCGGGACAACGCGAAAAAAATTACTATGTATAATGTATCCAGATCCAGCTAGTTAAGTCGCATATTTTTCTTAGGCCCAGTTGCACCATCCCACTAACCCGGGGTTAAGCGGTTTAACCGTCAACCCAGTGTCGAATTGTACTGGTAATCATGGTAACTCCAGGTTTAACCGGTTAACCCCGGGTTAGTGGAATGGTGCAAGTGGGTCTTAAAGTATTACATAATATATTGGCTGTACTTCATATTGGCAAAAATAACCCTAAGCACACATATAATATTGGCTCCAAAAGTTTACAGAGTGTTGCTTCCCAGCGCGATCTTGGTGTAGTTGTAACTAACAATCTTAAATGGGAGGAACATATTTTAGGGTTTACCAAAAAGGCAAATTCGGTTTTATACATGATCAGGAAAGCTTTTCGTTACATAGACAAGAATCTCTTTATTAAGCTATATAAGACATATGTAAGACCCTTACTGGAATATGCCTTCCAAATTTGGAATCCATATTTTAAAAAAGATATAATTCTTATTGAAAAAGTCCAAAGAAGAGCCACAAAATTGGTACCGTCTCTTCGTAACCAACCATATGAAGATAGACTAAAGGAATTGGGCCTGACAACCTTGGAACAGCGAAGGCAACGCGGTGACCTGATAGAAACGTATAAAATACTCACAGGACACTACAACGTACCCGGGTTAAGCGATATTTTTACTCGCAACATAAATGACAGACTGAGAGGACACTCTCTGAAACTAACACGGACGCAGAGTAGTAGCAACCCCAGACGACACTTCCTGTCTAACCGCGTAGTGAAAGTGTGGAACAGTTTACCCAAGTCAGTGATCAGTGCACCTTCGATAAACTCTTTTAAAAACAAACTCGATGAACATTTTCGTAGACTACAAAACACAAGTGGACATTGATGTGCACGTATCAGCTTTAAGCTGCCTGTGCATTTACATATAATATAATATAATATAATAATATAATATGTTCTTATCTAGAAGAAAGAAGATACCTGCTAATGGGGTTCGTGCTAATAACACTTTATATTAGGTGTAACACAATCTGGTTAGCCACTCAAGTTAAAACAGCGTCGCAAAACTCTTAATTCTTTTGTCCCTTTTGTTGGACTTGGAACACAAACTAAGAGACCTGTCACGTTAAGACTTTACTTACAAAAGTTCAACCATTAGGATTTTATAGGAGCCAGATTGTCTCATATCTCGACATCATACTAACTTTGTGGCCACAATGTAAAGAAAAACTAAAAGGTCTTTATGTAACTGTCGACTCTTTGCTTCCTTGAATAAGGTTGGGATTCGAATGGACACGAAATCTTATTTTGGTTACCTAACGAAGGGAGTGTTATTGAATTCTCGAATACATAATATCACATCTATGTACTTAGGATTTCATGTTTTTTTGATTGCTAACCGAATTTCAGCTTGTTTTTTCTTCGAAAATATTGGGGTCTCTTGGGATTATTGAAAAAGCTTAGAGCTTAGATGTTATTTCAACTTTATTTCCAGAAATAGTAGAAAATAGAACGTTTATTGCATTTGCAGGGAATGATTTGATAAAGACGGATTTATTTTACTTTTGTAGCAAAATAACGAATTAAGTACATTAGCCCCAGATGTTGGGGTTTTCCAGTCGATATTGGCGGAACCCCTATCTAAACATGCGAAGTTCGTGTACCATTTCTTTGATATCTAGCAACACTAATGTAATGTAGAGTAATGTAATGTAGAGGCCCAACGGAGCCGACATGTCCCATAGATAAAGGTTCCTTCTAAATACGTAGATAAAAAAAAAAGTACATTACCCTTTCTCCATAAATAAATATTACTTTGTAAATGATTAGTTTTTATATATTAGCTATATGTGTCTTTTATTCGGTTATTTATTTAAGATAATTTGTAGAAATACGAAGTCTGCAATTCTTTTCTACGAGAATTTACAGCCAGCGAAAAATTAAAGTCATCTCCTCCTAGCCGATTTCGGCCACAGCGACTGCGTTCTACCGCTGAGAGCGTCGCTGGTGCGAGTGGTGCGCTCTCAGGTGAGTCAGGTAACTGACATACTTACATAGCAGGTACTGACTAGGTATAACTACTTTGATAAAACTTAAAAGCGCTAAACGTCAAGCGGAAATTCAGAATCAAAACTTGAAAAACATGGTGCCGTTACAAAATACGTAAAACGGTCTCTGAGAAAAACGCATTTAAATAACTGATTTGCAAGACCGAAGTGATCCCATAAGTGTTCCGTGAACAAAGTTTTGCACGGAATAGGTACTAAAAACCATGTAATGTTATGATATATTATACAATACACTCAACTCATAACCTTCAAAACTCAAATATATTTGTGCTGATAACAAAAACAAACTCCTACTCATGCCAATTCTGTATCGTTTCGTACCTATTTAAGTTATAATTTATTCTCATTCTTTCGTGAAGTTGCGGGAAACCTTAATACACCTAATATGCTAATACTTGCAAAGTTCACCAGCGAACGGACTTAAATTATAACTTCTAAATTAAAAATGAGCTCAGCTTAGTACAGCTAGCTCTGATGGTGGTATAATAAGTTAGTAATTTTATTAGTTTCCATAATTATGCAGTTTTCTAGCCACAATTAAGGCTGTTCTCGGGTAGTTAAAAGTTTAGCTGGGTGAATAGGAGGTATACTATATCTTAGTAACTTAAACATACTGCCTTAACCCATTTTTTAACAATTTTTCACACACATTAAAATATGACATTGATGCATCAAGGCGCGGCGGTTTGTTAACAAGGGCCTACTTAGAGGCTGTCCATAAATTACGTCATCGATTTTTGACGATTTTTACCCCCCCCCCCCCCTAAAATCATCCAAAAATCATACTCAAAGGTTAACTGGAACACTGGAAGAGACCCCTTAAAGGGATAAGATCGCCTTTGTACTAATGACGAATGTTATTTTTCCTGTTTTGTTTTGTTTTTTTGTACAATAAAGTGTTTTACTACTACTACTACTACTTCGAATGACCCCGTTCGATGCCGTCCGATGTCCAGACCCCCCCCCTAATTTGTAATGACGTAATTTATGAAGCCCCTTACCGGGAAACGCGAAAATCGAAATTTAGTTACATAACTAGATAATTTAGGCAGATGCCTCCTTATCGCTCGAATATACGAGATTGATGGAGAGGTTAGATAACGAAGTTTCAATTTTCTTGTTTCTCAGTAGACCCCCAGATTGTGACGGATTGTGATAGTGGCGCCCCGTACGGAGAGTTTGGCGTAAAATTCCCTATTATATGACATTTGTATCATATTCATATACCTTATCTCACTTGCCGAGACGCTGCGAAAAGTCACGTGAGTATTTCCATAAATTATAAGTTTCGATTGGCGTTATATATCAACGATTGTAATCTTGGCTAGCCCCCCAGGACGTTTTCCTCGTCAATCGTTTTTGGCGTAGGTACCTATTTTAAATTTTCCGTCACGCCCGGCAACGGCAAAGTGACGTTTTTGTTTGAAAAAACGTCACTTTTGACACTGACATATCTTCTCTACATCTATTTACTGACGTATCCTAAAGTTCGAATTGGGCCGAATGCCTAATTCATTTGCCGAATCGAGCCGTAAGTACCCAATTATTGATCACAATATGCTACTGCCATGCTAGCGTCATCTGGCGTCTTATGAGACCATCGAGTTAAGATTAATATACATGATGCTTGACGTTGAAAACTGCCTACGTAAGACCGTTCAAATACGCTGATATACTGCCGTATTCGAACTTCAAGATATTCACAAGAGACGACACGTACTAGATCCATTCTAGATACGTTATAGTTTAGATATCAACTAGTTCTCTTTTGCAGCGCAATTCGGGCAACCAATGTCACTTTTACGTTAGATAGAGTAAGATATCTATTAAGCTGCCCAGGACCGGAGTCAGTGGAAGAAAAAGATTCGAGCCCTACACCCCAGCAGGGGGTAACAGGATGGAAAGAAGAGAAGAAGATATCTATTAGATGTGAATTGGATCTCTAAGTCATATCCTGTGGAAATCGTTCAATAGTATCTCCAGAATCGCGCAAATGTCGAATTTGACAGGTTAGATCTTAAACATATCGTTATCGTATCTTGGTGATGTATAAAAAATATCTAATAGATATCTATTTCAAAATCCGAATCGGGCCCATAAGCGCTTCCTTGTATTTTATTTCGTGCTGCCCAGATGTACAGTCACCTGCAAATATGTTACACATCGAAGGCCGCAAAAATATCTGACACGATCTTATTTGTAGAGCCATAAAAGCGTGTCAGATATTTTTGCAGCCTTCGAAGAGTAACATATTTGAGCAGATCAAGATATGAATAGGCATATATTCAATAAGCAAAGAAACAAAAGACAATCAAAATTATCTGAACATGCGCTCTAATACCTTGGAGATAGAGTCGTGTTCAGATATTAACGAGAACCTTGCCTAGCCATCAAGCCGGAGGGCATTCGAGCTACGTTTGCCAAGACTTGGTTTCCAATCTTAGATAGGGTTACCGTATGTCGGGAATTTTCCGGACATGGCCAGACATTGGATTTCAGGGGGAAAAATTTAATGTCATGTCGGGAAATCCTATTTCGGTAAACTCAATCATTCATTATTTCCCCATATAAGTACATATCAGGTGACAAGTAACCACCAACACCTAGTCTAGAAACTAGACTAAGAGACTAAAATTTTATTTATAAGATATAATATATATTTATAAAAATAGGCCTACTTTTTAATATTATTTCAATAATGTATAGTAGGTAAGAGGCTGTCTATAAATTACGTCATCGATTTTTGACGATTTTTGACCCCCCCTCCCTAAAATCATCCAAAAATCATGCTGCGAATCACGTTTCCTCCTACGACATGCTACCATCATCCGATGTCCAGACCCCCCCCCCCCTAATTTGAACTGACGTAATTTATGAATAGCCCCTAAGTACCTACATATCCTACTGTTATTTCAATGGACTGTACCCGTAGTTTACTCGTAAATTTCATTAGATACCGTGACGTAAAGTAGGTACGCGTGCGTTAATTGTCATTTTGTATGAGATTTTGAGTTTCCAAAACGACCCGCTTGGCGCGCTGTTCAAAATCCCATACAAAAATAGACATAACGCAAACGCGAACGCTCGTCAAGCTATCGAATGAAATTTACACTAGGAGTTCAGCATTTTCTCTAAAATTCAAATACGTCAATACTGATTATAGAAATCTAAAATAACGAATGTCACGGTTAATAATCCTTTGATTGACGCAGAGCTATACAAAACAATTAACAAAGTTAAGCTTTCACAGAATTGTAGACTAAATCCGCACCAGTAAATAATTACTAAATATTAATTACCTACTATAGTCGGACCGAAAAAAGTCTGCAGCAGATTTGATAGCCCACGCAGTGCAAGTGTCATTTATACGTCATAATTTCATAGAAGTTGGACGTTTAAAATAACACTTTCACTGCGTGGGCTCTCAAATCCGCTGCAGACTATTCTTGGTCTGACTCTAGCGAATATGAAATAAGCGCGAATTATATGCCAATTCTTAAACAATAGGCTTTGTAAAATTAAAAATTAATTATCTCTTCTTATATCTATGTAATTAGCACTAACCTGGCTTGTCCAGGTCACTAATAAACTCCTCGGTTTCCACATATCCCAATACCCTGGTCACTAAAATCACCAAAATTAAGAGTGGTAAACACCCCCCTCTCGTCAAAAACACTTTTATGTCACACATCTAATCCACTCTATGACACTCTTTTAAAAACACTATTTTACATATATTTTCTCTTATTTATTTTGGTAAAACAAAATCGCATTGCAAATGGAAATTTATCGTATCGTACACCGAAACCGAAAAACCGCAACCATCAATCACTTTCTGTCAAGTTAACACTTTGATTTATTTGAAAATTTTAACTGAATCAGTATTTTAATTTCTTGAAAATTACCCTTGATTTTTTTATTATACTTGCCTGATTAATTGATATTTAAATTCATAGTCACAAGCACTTGGTAGTGTTCGTACCGGCACGCATAACGAATATTTCTTCTAATTCGACGCGACGGGGTGCGTGCGTTCTCCGCCAGGCCGCGCGGCACACTGATCGGAAACCAATTGAAGCGAAGAACCAACGTTCAAAATTTCGAAAACCAACGCATTAGGTACGCGTTCGGTTTTTGAATTTTTTTGATACTTTTTATTGTAAACTACCCGTGCCGTTCTTAAGCTAAGTCCAGACCAGATGAACGCGCGTTAGCGCGCGATGTCGCGCGATTCAGGTTCAGATGACGGCGGCGGCAGCATGCACGCACGAGGTACAGATTACAGATGTAGTGCATAATGGTAACATTCCATTTCTAACCGCAGCTGCACTACCGGTACTGAACGCGTCGCTGTCACTGTCAATTTCCATAGTAAAATGAACAGTAGTGCAGCTGTCGTTGGAAACTGACTGTCACCTTAATTGTTTTCCTTCGTATTTTTTCGGAAGCATTCGTATTTGTCATGCTACTTCAGTCAACGTCAGTAGTTTTTTTACCGAGACTAACTGAAATAGCAAGACACGTTCGTAAGTTTCCGTGAAAACACGAAGAAAAATAATTATATGCACATCTGTATCAAAAATTCATTGTTAATATAAAAAAAAAATCAACAAATTTAATAATGATACCATATATTTTAACGCTTAGCCAAAACCTTGACTATTTAATACATTTTGACTGGTCAAATGTCGATGTATTCTATTCAGCATCATCATCATCATCTCAGCCATAAGACGTCCACTGCTGAACATAGGCCTCCCCCTTGAACCTCCATTCGTACCGGTTGGAAGCGACCCGCATCCAGCGTCTTCCGGCAGCCTTAACAAGGTCGTCCGTCCATCTTATGGTTGGCTATGGTATTCTATTATATAAGGAAATAATCCAAACTTTTTCACGAATTCGGGGTTGATCCTATAGTAAAAGTTAAATTTGGCTAAGGGCTGAAAAAAAATCTATTATTTTTTAAAGTAACCTTAACGTTTAAGATATCTAAAAAACCGGGCAAGTGCGATTCGGACTCGCGCACGAAGGGTTCCGTACCATAATGCAAAAAAAAAAAACAAAAACAAAAAAAAGCAAAAAAAAAAACGGTCACCCATCCAAGTACTGACCACTCCCGACGTTGCTTAACTTTGGTCAAAAATCACGTTTGTTGTATGGACGCCCCATTTAAATCTTTATTTTATTCTGTTTTTAGTATTTGTTGTTATAGCGGCAACAGAAATACATCATCTGTGAAAATTTCAACTGTCTAGCTATCACGGTTCGTGAGATACAGCCTGGTGACAGACGGACGGACAGACGGACAGCGAAGTCTTAGTAATAGGGTCCCGTTTTACCCTTTGGGTACGGAACCCTAAAAAGCCTTAACCCTTTGTGTTACAATTTTTTATTAATTATACAATTTTTAGTAATAAAAGCGTGCAGTAGTGTATGGCTTATGATTACTAAAATAAGGGAAAATACTTTTTAGTCAATTTTGAACGGATGGATGTAAATAGGTGGTTGGTATAGAATATAGATAAAAAAAAATTAAAATTTAAACTGTTTATTTTAAAAAAGAATTAACATTCTATTAGCTTAGAACTAATCTTACATTTTTAAGATTATTAGAACTAAGGGACATGGGGAGCAACCCCTATCAAAATTACATTATCATTAAGTGTTTTTACATGCTACTGAGTCTTTTTACATTTATCTCTATCAATGCCTTTTTAACAATAGCCTTAATATTATTAGGTTTCTTATTTATATTTTCAATTACATGACTTGGAAAACTGTTTAGAGCTTTAGGAACATAAGAGGACCAGGTTCTATTACCATATTCATTATTATTTTTAGTAGTCATAAAATTAGGTTCATCGGGTAGACTGCGAAGGTTATTTGGTCTGTTATATCTCTTCAGCTCTCCCAGACAATGCTTATATTCTAAGATTACAGCCAGTTTAGCCTTATCATATACACTTAGCACCCTGCAATAACTAAACAAGTTTTCATAATTATATCTGAACTGTTGCTTTATTTTTAGCGGAACTATAGTTTTTAATATTCTAATCTGTACTTTATGTATTCGTTGTAAGTAAGTTTTATAGGTTCGCCCATAGCTGGATATGCCGTAGTTAATTATGGAGTCGGCCATAGCAATATACAATAAACGGAGAATGTTATAAGGCATTTTTTGTTTAATTATACAAAAATTGCTGAGAATAGCCCTTAGCCTATTACACACATAATCGATATGCGGACCCCAATTAAATGCGGTGTCAATTTTTAATCCTAAATAAGTATGGATGTTGACAACTTCCAAAGCCTCGCAGTTATCACTGCAGCAGGACTGCGCTGTGTGCATGCATGCATGCTCATGGGCCACGATCCTGGGTGTGTCATAGATTTTAACATAAGGAGAATGAATATGCATTACTTTAGTTTTACTATAGTTTATGGACAGGCCAACATCGTGGGCCCATTTACATAACATATTGAACTCGCTCTGCATCTGACACTCCGCCACTCGTATATCTTTATTAGCAATTAACAAACATGTGTCGTCAGCGAATTGGTATACTGAGGCCTTTTGGAATATATTAATCATGTCATTAACATAGATTAAGTACTCCGTTGGTCCCAAAATTGATCCCTGCGCTGTGCCGTGGTAGGATTGCAGGAGGTCGCTTTGCTCTCCCGCAATACTAACAGTGTTAAATCTTCGCTGGTGATAATGCTTGAACCAATCCAGTGTGGGCCCCTGTATACCACTTCGCTGAAGTTTTTTATACAAAGTCTCGTGATTCAAAGTGTCAAATGCTTTGCTAAAGTCTATCATTACCACTATTACCTGCTTCCTATCATTTAAGTGCTGGTTTACTTCATCTGTGAATTGTGCAAGTAATTGAGTTGTGCTTTTACCTTTTTGAAAACCGAACTGCCTACTATGAATAATGTTGTTAATTGATAAAAATTCATTAAGTTTACTACCTATGTATTTTTCTATTACTTTATCTATGACTGATAAAATAGTTATAGGTCTATAGTTGTTAGTGTTTGCGAGGCTTCCTTTTTTGTGTATTGGGCGGATTACACCTACCTTTAGTTTATCAGGGTAAAGAGAATGGGTTATACATTGATTAGTCAAGTGTGTCAAAACAGGTGTTATTTGCTTGGTTAGAAATTTGATGTCTTTAGCTCTTAATTTATCGAACCCTGCACTTTTATTTTCACTAATGTTGTTAATTATTTTTTCCATATTATTTCTATTAAGTTTTAAGGAGACCTTGGGTTCATTACTGTAGGCACTCTCATCAAGAAGTGGGATGTCACAAGAGTTTAGGACACTTGTGACGTTACTCTCAAAGTCGCGGGAAAATTTATCAGATAACTCTTTTGCTTTTATTTTGAATGACTTAATCAATGTATCATCCACTGCCCTAACCAATCTCCCAGTTAGTCTGTTAATTATTTGCCACATTTTCTTGGGATTTCTGAAGTTGTCACATATATCTTTTTTTATAAAATTGTTCCTAGCCTTAGCCATAAGTCTGTTTGTCTTATTTCTATATTTTTTGTACAAAAGCTCGTTTTGCTTATTATTTGTATCTTTTAAATATAAGATGACTACCAGGACGATAGGAGTTAAACAGAGAGTGGGTAGGCACTTTCCGTAGATACTATTTCCATAGAACAGTAAGGTTTATTTCCCTGTAGAGCCTCTTGGAAATGATGCCTTGAGGCTTTTACGACCGCTGGCAAATACCCATCAGGTGCGAACCCTCTTTGGGTATATGGGTATGCACTCATTTATTAGATCGGCTTAACAAAACATTGGGTTAAATCAACTTTATTAAGACATAGGCCATTTTGGGCCCGATTCGGATTTTGAAATAGATCTCTATTCGATATCTGTTAGACATCACCAAGATACGATAACGATATGTTTAAGATCTGACCTGTCAAATTTGATATTGGCGCGATTCTGGAGATTCTCTTGAACGATTTCCACAGGATATGACTTAGATATACAATTCACATCTAATAGATATCTTACTCTATCTAACGTAAAAGTGACATTGGTTGCCCGAATTGCGCTGCAAAAGAGAACTAGTTGATATCTAAACTAAAACGTATCTAGAATGGATCTAGTACGTGTCGTCTCTTGTGAATATCTTGAAATTCGAATGCGGCAGTTTGACATCAAAACGATATTTGAATCATAACAGTCGGCTTCAGCTGTCTACGCACGGACGTCTCACTCGCAATAAGAAACGTACGGACAAGTCTATCAGAAGGCCTACCGTATGTTCGACGTGTTGCCTCTCTATCGCCCTTGTAAATTTGTACCTAAGTGTGACAGGGAGGCAAGACGTCGAACGTGATTCGCAGTGAGCTCTCAGAGCGAAATGAACGCGCGAATGACAGCTACTGATACTGAACTGATATAATTCCAATGTCAGGTGCACACAGGCCAATTCGAACGCGCACCTGACATTGGCAGACGCCTCCGGCCGAGAACGTAACGTCACGTTCGAAACAAAACATCAATACGGCTACCATCAGTTTGGCATTGACATAAACGCTATCGTGAACGTAATTTACTTTCTATGCATCTCGCTCGTACTGACATATTACTGCGAAAGAAATATATAGATGGTAGCCGTACAGAACCCCTATACGGCTACCACCAGTTTTGACATTGACAGATACGCTCGCGTCTACGTAAATTACTTTCTATACATCTCGCTTGCACTAATATGCGAGTACGAGCGAGATGCATTGCAAATAAGTTACTTAGACGCCAGCGTATCTGTCAATGTCAAAACTGGTGGCAGTGATTCTAGTGTAAATTTCATTCGAAAGCGTGACGAGCGTTCGCGTTTGTCTATTTTTGTATGGGATTTTGAACAGCGCGCCAAGCTGAACATTTTAGAAACTCAAGATCCCATACATAATTAGTAATTACACTTAACGCAAACGTCACGTCACGCTATTGAATGAAACATACACTAGGGGTTCTGGACCACTACCACCAGTTTTGACATTGACAGATACGCTCGCGTCTAAGTAACTTACTTTCTATGCATCTCGCTCGTACTCGCATATTAGTGCAAGCGAGATGTATAGAAAGTAATTTACGTCGACGCGAGCGTATCTGTCAATGTGAAAACTGGTGGTAGCGGTACTGGACAAATTAGTAGGTATAATGTATATTGAACGCGATTAAAGCTGGTTGCACCAAAAAGTCTGAAATCTTAAACTATAATACATGTCATAATGGTAAAGAAAACGTCACCCAAGCCCTCCAGTGCCCGAAGCATTTTTCTAAGTATCTTTAGGTACCTATTTACATTTCACCCTGTATAAGTCAGAGGGCAGTTCATTCCTATTAATACGGTTCACATTAATGCTGTAAATTTGTAATTACAGTAACTTTAGATTAACGTTAATTATCATATTCAATGAAGTATAGCTACGTTACGTATCGTACATGAATATTTAAAATAATATTGGTTATTTAATCATGATTTACTATATGTGATATCTACATTAATAAGTACATTATATATGACGACCGGTCTGGCCTAGTGGATAGTGACCCTGCCTAATATGAAGCCGACGGTCCCGGGTTCGAATCCTGGTAAGGGCATTTATTTGTATATGAAGATACAGATATTTGTTCCTAAGTCATGGTTATTTTCTATGTATTTAAGTATTCATATATCGTTGTCTGAGTGTCCACAACACAAGCCTTCTTGAGCTTACCGTGGGGCTTAGTCAATTTGTGGAAAATGTCCTATAATATTTATTATTTATTATACTTTTGAATCGATACGGCCTCCTAGCTAAATCGGTAGTGATCCTGGACTGGTAGGTATATGAACGAATAGGAATTTGGACGAATTACGATATGGGCGAAACGGGTTATGGACGAACCGCGTTAAGGATACAATAGTCATGGACGAACTGCGACTTGGACGAATCGCATGTTGGACCAACAGCATCAAATGGAATCCCGGTAAGGGCATTTATAGATACTATCATTTAATCCTGAGTTATAGATGTTATCTATGTATCTCGCTTCCGCTTATATATTAACGGACAAGTACGAGCAAAATGCACGATAACTGATCAACATGAATTCTGATGTCATTGTACAGTCAGCAGCAGAAGTTGCTAAGCGGTCGAATTGTTCAAAATGATCTTGACGCGACTTTTTTGTTAAGAGAATAAGAGCGTGCCAAGGTAATTTTGAACACCTCACCGCCTAACAAAATCTGCTGCCGACTGTACGTTTGAATAGTCTAATAATAACAAGTTATGACCAGAGGCAGGCGTGTCTCACTCCGCGATTTCGTCGCTTTGCTACAGATAGCTAAAAGTACATCCGTTCGGCCCCAATTTTGGGGTTTGCCATAAGCCGCGCGTGGCGCTGTCGCCACCTAGCGGCCATATCTGTGCTGATCGTAACAGACGCGTTTTGTTAGAGAGTGAGTCTTCTGTACTTAATACTATTATTTATTCTGTGCCAGAGGCCAATTCGAACTTCCATTATGGCGTAAAAATGATGTCATTTGAACCTGGGACAATCGGCTTTATATTATTATTTTATCGGCAAGGTTTCTACCCACTAGGCTAGACCGGTCGTTAATATTAAAATTTATACAATTTATTTCGTAAGACACAACATGTGTATTTTTGTAAACCATAATCCCACCAAAAACATAAATGTAAAAAAGGAGAGCCAAGTTCAATACAAAAATTATGCTTGGCTGTGGGGCTCGCCGCAAAAAGAATGGAGATCTAAATGAGTGCCACTGCCAAGTTCTATGCAAAATCCAAATATGTATTTATAGGAACAAAATAATATTATAAACAAGTATTAAACTCTATTTCTTTGCTTTATTGGATACCTATAACAATTGCTGTTATTTAAAAAATTTGAGATCTTAAAGTAGGTTAGATTTGACTTGGCCAGTTTTCATTATTCCTATTTGTTCCTATAAATACATATTTGGATTTTGCATAGAACTTGGCAGTGGCACTCATTTAGATCTCCATTCTTTTTGCGGCGAGCCCCACAGCCAAGCATAATTTTTGTATTGAACTTGGCTCTCCTTTTTTACATTTATGTTTTTGGTGGGATATCAATACTTTTTGTAAAGAAAACTAGGCAGGTATTGAGATTTAATGTTTTTTCTTGTGTTTCCGCTGTATGGTTTTTACTTCTGTTCTTTGTATAATTATGTGGTGCCGCGCGCCGCCGACGACACACCGTTGGCCGGTTGTTTAGAGCGTATTACAAGTTGTTTGTATGGGGACACCACTTATTTTTTGACTAAACTTTATTTTAATATAGCAAATATAATAATACATATATTGGGGTAGTTTCAAATATCTGCTTGTAACGGTTCCAACGCTACAATAAAAAAATATTTTTTTGTATGGGGACCCCCCTATTTTTTAACTTTTTTTCATTTTTAGATTTTTTCCTACGCTTACACACAATAACCGAGCTGGATTGCAAATTTCATCCTTCTAGGTCATCTGGAAGTAGGTTAGGTTTAGGTACTTATATGTCAGTCCCAATAAAAAATGGTTTTTTTGTATGGGGACCCCCCCTATTTTTAAACTTTATTTTATTTTTAGATTTTTTCCTACGGTTACACACAATAACCGAGCTGGATTCCAAATTTCATCCTTCTAGGTCATCTGGAAGTAGGTTAGGTTTAGGTACTATAAGTCATAAGTCAGTCTTAAAATTTACGACTTTTTGACCTTCATACCTTTATAACCGTTTGAGCTAGCTTCATGAAATTTGGGCTTCTAGATATCCTTATGGATATAATTAAACACACGTAGTTTTATGTGTTTACGTCAAAGATGTTTTGAGTTATAGAAGGGTCAAAAGTGGCACCAAGTGGTTCGTGTAATATTACACTCGGCGCTGGCTAGCCAGTTCCTTTGCTTGAACTTGGCTTGACACGCTGCCGCGTGTCTAGATATTTTCTAGATCAATTAGGGTAAACGTACTGATGCTCTACGCGGTCCCAGTACATGTCATTGTCAATAGAGGTGACAGTAAAGTGTCATTATTATCAAGGGTACCTATTAAATATGTCTAGTACGTTTACCTTTTCGTTCAGAAGTCAACTGAACCTTCCATAAGCTTTGTTTTTACTCAGTATAAGCTCTAGACAAGACACAGTAAAGAAATAGAATTATACCGTTTGTACAAGGAGCAATATCCTTTAATAAATAATATTTTGGAACTTAATTTTGTACCCGTGTTGAGTATAACGTACCGAGACAATGCCAAAACCTGGACTTACCAATGTATAAGTAAAATTAAATGAATCCTTTTCAGTATCGACTTCTGTTGCTACTATTGACGGTTTTCTATCGGGCGTAAATACGCTTGAGGAAAAGAAGCAGCAATGGATTTTGAACATTTTGTGATGTTTGTTTAGCAGTGTGAAGATTCTTGTTTTCGAAGAAGCATTCATACATATATCAGCGAAGTGCTGAAATATTATGAAACCGCCGATGTTAGCCTGATGAAAATATCTTGTTGCTACTAAATTGGATTTGCGATGTATTTTGTTGAATGAGGTTGTGTTATATTGGTAATATTGATTATCATTCAAGCAATTTTTCGGTTACCTTTTTTGCAAAGCTACGTTATATAATATTTTGCTGGAAAAAATAAGTCCTTTGAACGTTATAAACTGAAATATTTAGATAATATATCATTTAAAGAAAAAGTGACGAAGCCCTATAAATCTATACCGGGTGTGGCCTGTAACACGAGCAAATAATTAAAACATAGATTGTACTCCTCAAACGGGGACACTTTTGTTCAACATATTTAAAAAATTATGAAGTATTTATTCTCACTATTTTTCATACAAAATAAATATTATCTTCAATGGACGCCATAGTAGAAGAGCCGGCCGCAAATTTTCTAACCGACTTGATACCACGATGAAATGCACAATGGTTTCCCATAAAAGTGATGCTAAGTCCGAATTCGATAGTCTGCCACGGCGGAACTTGCCGAAAGTACGAGGAAGAAGGCCACTTCCGGTGCGAAAAAAGGGGGCTGATTTAACCCATCTGATACCGAAATAATAGTTATGGCAGCAGTTAGAAATTTACATGTAGACACATAAAAGCGAAGTCTGCCAGTATTTTTTTTGCCGGAAGTGCTTGGCAGACGCTTTCAAAGGTGGCCAACGGGACCCCTAATTCAACCCATCTGATACCACCATGAAACCAACTCCAGTCGGTAGGTATGAACCCTCATGTCAGGAATATATAAGTCTGCCAAGGCTTTTCCTGCCGAAACACCTTGGCAGACGAGATTATGTAAGCAAGGTCGGCATCGGTTACCCTACACTAACCCATCTGATACCACCTCTTCTTCTTCTTCCTCGCGTTATCCCGGCATTTTTGCCACGGCTCATGGGAGCCTGGGGTCCGCTTGACAACTAATCCCATGATTTGACGAAGGCACTAGTTTTTACGAAAGCGACTGCCATCTGACCTTCCAACCCAGAGGAGAAACTAGGCCTTATTGGGATTAGTCCGGTTTCCTCACGATGTTTTCCTTCACCGAAAAGCGACTAGTAAATATCAAATGATATTTCGTACATAAGTTCCGAAAAACTCATTGGTACGAGCCGGGGTTTGAACCCGCGACCTCCGGATTGCAAGTCGCACGCTCTTACCGCTAGGCCACCAGCGCTTCTTACCACCCCAACCCATCTGATACCACCATGAAACCAATTCCAGTCGGTAGGTACGAACCCCCATTTTAGGAATATATAAGTCTGCCAAGGTTTTTCCTGCCGAAACACCTTGGCAGACGAGATTATAAACAAGATGACCATCGGTTACCGTACACTAACCCATCTGATACCGCCATGAAACCCATTCCAGTCGGTAGGTATGAACCCTCATTTCAGGAATATATAAGTCTGCCAAGGCTTTTCCTGCCGTAACACCACGGCAGACGAGATTATGTAAGCAAGGTCGGCATCGGTTACCCTACACTAACCCATCTGATACCACCATGAAACCAATTCCAGTCGGTAGGTATGAACCCCCATTTTAGAAATATATAAGTCTGCCAAGGTTTTTCCTGCCGAAACACCTTGGCAGACGAGATTATAAGCAAGATGACCATTGGTTACCGTACACTAACCCATCTGATACCACCATGAAACCAATTCTAGTCGGTAGGTATGAACCCTCATTTCAGGAATTTATAAGTCTGCCAAGGCCTTTCCTGCCGAAACACCTTGACAGACGAGATTATGTAAGCAGCATCCACATACGAGGGATCCGTATTTTGGGATTATACAGATTACGGACATTATTAATAGCTGTAGGCTTATTTATTACTTTATGCTTATTCATATTTGTATATAATTATGTTACTAATAAAATATATTTATAATTTATTAAACCTAAACTTAATACATTGGGAATTCATTACCTGCTTACGGCAGTAGTAGGGATAAGTGGGTGAGTTCTGGCTCACTGAGCCAGGCCAACAGTCCCTCCCCCTTTTTTCCCTTGTTGAGGCTCTGCAACCTTGCCTTGAACCCAAACTAATGTCATTGTAGCTCGAATCTAACCTAATCTATTTTTATTGCTTTTAGAATATTTCAATTATCTACTTTTGCAAAGTTAAAGGTTGAAATCTCTATTTCGCAAAATGGAATTTTAATGTGACTTTAATGTATGTGCAGTCTACTTAGTAATTGGGTTTAAAGATATAAAAACACACATTTTATTTCCTATCCTAAGTATCCTATCCTAAGTTTATTCAAATAATATTCTGAACATATATAGTAATTAGACTGGTCATATTTTTCATAAAATCGATTTCGACTGGCAAAGCATATTACTTTTTGGCAACCGGGTTTTTTAACCTAATTAGACCCCGCTGAATCAGAATTTGCCGGTTGCTCGATCGAAATCTTGACCGGAAGTGAGATATTTGACATTAAAGGTCCCTTTTTTTCGTTTTTCGTAAATAACTCATAAACGGTGGCACATAGCAAAAAATGTTCTATTACATAAGTATTCTGCATAAAATTGCCTACAAGAAAGATTCAGTACAAATTTTCGCTAGGATCAATATTCAAAGAGATTTTAACGCGGGAAGTTTAATTATAACCCGGCAACCTTCAAATCAAGAGTGAACAGGCACCTTCTGGGCGAGCTCGCTCCATCGTAGGCCACGTCTACGCCTCGGCTAGTCTGTGGCCATGAGTAAACCCATGCATAATAAAAAAAAAATAATAATAATCACTTCTAAGGTCCCGTTTTTTAGGTTTTCGTAAATAACTCATAAACGGTGGCCAATATCAAAAAATGTTGTTAGACGTTGATAATCTACACAAAATTTTGAACAAAAAAGACTCAGTACACTTTTTGCAGGGATCAATATTTAAAAAGATAATAAAGAGGGAAAGTTAATTATAATAAATTCTAAGGTTCCTTGTTTTTATTTTTTCGTTAATAATTTGAAAAGTATGACTCATACCAAAAAAAAATCTTATACATAAATAATAAACGTAAAAGGTCATTGGGCATTTTGTTCGGACATATGACCCACAGCGTACACAAACGAAATAGGGCTAGGTATGTAGGTAAATGTATCTGCTACACAGTGGTATGAGTCGCATTCTTGCAAGCCATGGGAGAATTGAGAAAAAAATAAAAATGGTTTCTTATCATTTTTATTTTTTGGCATTTTTGCAATGAATT
This sequence comes from Cydia fagiglandana, assembly GCF_963556715.1. Lineage (NCBI taxonomy): Eukaryota > Metazoa > Arthropoda > Insecta > Lepidoptera > Tortricidae > Cydia > Cydia fagiglandana. The sequence continues at coordinate 533,559 of NC_085949.1, read as the reverse complement.
AAGTCAGAACTATTGGAATTATATCAAAAATACTTTGAATAGCTGCTGTTATATTGCGTTGCTGTTGTTATATTGTTTAATATAAAGAGGAACAAAAATAAAATCCAGTTATAAAAAAACAATATTTTTATTCTTCTTGATCAAAATAAATTGTTAATTCGTCTAAAAAGGCAGCAGGCGCGAAATAAAGGGGGAGTCACCATTCACCACACCGCTGGGGGCTGGCATACTCTTCGAACCCCGCTCCGAGGCGGAGTACCGCAGGGGTCTCCCCTCCTTCACACCGATTGAAGATATCAAGAAACTCCTGGAGAAGTTGGGCCACCCCAATACGCCAAACGGATAGACGCAAGAGGGGGCTGGGGCTGCACATGGGCATTTACGGGGTGTCGGAGCTTCTCCACATGAGGAGTGTCAAGGTGGAGGGTGCCAATGTCACCGCTGCCAGGGCTTCCGGCACTCATCACAAGGATGTCACAGACAGCTCGCTTGCGTTCGCTTCGCCGAACCACACTGGGCCAGCCAATGCACGCGACCTGTAGACCAGAATTCGAAGGCCACCTGCAAAAACTGCAGAGGAGACTACTTTGGCAACAGCCGCAATTGACAACATTTCATTTGCCATTGTGCTATAAAACGTTTATCATGCTGCACGGACCACACTTTTGCACAATGCTGAAAGTAAAAACATTAATTACGCTATCTTGTACTGTTGAATAACGTCTTTCTGCCGGGTGATACATAAAAAATAATTACATATTTAGAAAAGTGAGATTAAATTCTCTTTTTTAAAACTAGTTAGGTCTCTGTACGCGAAAATTCATAAAGCGGGTCAAAAACGCCCAATGACCTTTCCTACAAGAAACATGCAGAACACTTTTCGCTAGGATCAATATTTAAAAAGACAAAGCAGCGGGTAAGTTAATTATAATCAATTTTAAAGTCCCTTTTTAGTTTTTTGTAAATAACTCGTAAACTGTGTCCCATAGCGAAATAGGTTTTTAAGTATAAATTATCTACATAAAATTTCCTCCAAAAAACATCTAGAACACTTTTCTCTAGGATCAATATTTCAAGCGATATTAAAGGAAGAAAATTAATTACAATCAGTTCACAGGTCACTTTTGTTTAGTTTTTCGTAAATAACTCGTAAACGGTGGCCGGTTGCAAAACAATATTCTACATAAATATTAAACATAAAATTGTCCACAAAAAAGGTTCTGTACACTTTTTCGCTACAATCAATATTTAAAGAGATATTAAAGGAGATAAGTTAATTATAATCAATTTCCAGGTCCCTATTTTTAGGATTTCGCAAATGACTCGTAAAATAAGGCTCATAGCAAAATAAGTTCTTAATGTTCTTGTAAATAAATAATCGATATAAAATTTTCTACGTAAGACATATGGAACACTTTTCTCTTTTTAGGGTTCCGTACCTCAAAATGAATAAAAACCGGCCAAGCGCGAGTCGGACTCGCGTTGCAAGGGTTCCGTACATTACCCAATTTTTAACAGTGTATTTTATATATGTGAAACGCGAGTGAATTGCCTTCAAAAAAACCTGTAGGGATCGGTTCAAAAACTATAAGTAATGTCCGACTCGCGCTTGACTGCATAATTCTAATAGGTTTTCCTGTCATCTATAGATTCTATTCTGGGTCATTCCACCGTTTCGGGTGTTACACTTGAACTCATAAAATAAGGTTTTATTCGATATTGTAACAGGAACTAGGAGGTTATAACTATTGATTCATCTACTACTTTGATAATATTTTCCTTTCCTGTACGCAAATTATTAAAGTATAAGAGAAATAACGAGAGAATCACTAAAAAGTAGCTGTTTCGGGCGTTACGCGAATTGGCCTATACCTTCTGACCAGCAGTACCAAAATGCATAATTAAGCAAATTTTATCAAGTAAGCTCCAGTTTTATTTATGTCAAGTAATAATAGTTAGTATAGTCTACTGAAACACTGAAGTAACACTTAGTATCACTTCTTATTTAATTTTAATAAAATAAATTACCTATTTCGGGTGTTACTCATGGTTAGTTTCGGGTGTTACGAGTACGAAATTAAGACAGATTTATACGAAATTATGACTCATTTTATTGAAATTATTGTCTTTGTAATAAATTCGATTAAAAATATAAGTAATAAATGCTGAATTATTTTAAAATACATTATCTTAACAATAAAAACTGTTTCTCGAAGATATCATAATTATTTTTCTTTCGATGCGAATATTTCCGAAAATATTCACTTAATCAAAAACTTGTTGATGGTGACACCTATTCATTTTGAAAGATCTATCCAATGACATCCCACATCATAGGATTAAATGCAAAAAAAAGTTAAAAAAATTTTTTTTGTACAGGAGCTACCATAAAAAAACATTTTTTTTCGGTTTTTTTTTGTGACATGAAGGTTCGGTATGTTTTCTATGGAAATAGGTTAGTTTTGACTTCTTAAACCAGTTTTCATTTTGCAACCCTTTGGTAGCGTTTCTTATGGAATGACCCTTCTGTGTATCTTTTCAAAATTTTAGACCCAGTAGTTTCGGAGATAAAGCCCCCTTCCCCAAAATAAAACATTAAAATACAAAAAAATACCACCCCCCCCCCATTTATCTCCGAAACTACTGGGTCTAAATTTTGAAAATAAAATAAAATAGTTCTTTATAGGTAAACCAGAACTTTGGGAGTATTGTCAAGAGGGCGCTCGTTTTGAATTTTATATAGCAACAATTTGTATAGTGGGGACAATGGAAATTGGCAGATGATTTTTGTTTTATTCCGACAACTTTAATAAGTGCGAATCGGGCTTATTTTTCCTCACGATAACTAGCAAAGTGGCTATAGTTGCTTTTCGCGGATCACTAATATTACTGTCATCGAGCCATTTGACAATTGTTCCCGTCCTCCATTGAGTGTTAGGTGCTTTATTGACCTGAAAAGAAAGATATCTTGCGTTGTCCATGACAACACAGGAATTTTTGTCGAGATTGGGAATAAGTTTTTCTATGACCCACTTTTTAAAATTATCTTTATTCAAGAACTCGTGGTAGTCACTTTTTTTTTCTTTGTCATTATATGACAACAGTGCGTTTGGAACTAAAGCAATCCGTGATACCGATGCATGCGATACACCTAATACACAAATCAAATTATTACAAGACATCAACCAAATCGTGACGACCTGACTATAGTGACATTTGTCCATAAGTTTGAAACTTACCCGTCAATTCAGATGCTAATTTCGTTATGTTTTCTAATGGAAGAAATTCATCTCCCGCACGTTTTTTTTCCAATTAATAACTATATACACTATTTACAACTTTTTTCTCTGTAAAATCTAAAACTTTCGGCATGATTAGGTATTGCAGTCTAATAATAATTCACACGAAACTAGACAAAGCAATGTTTACATTGTCAATATTGACAACTATCATAGAGGGTAGATGTTGTCTATTATTAAAATTGTTGCCATTGCTAGAAATTAATACCAACAAATTTCCGTAACATGGCGCACCCTCAATAGATCCTGGTTCACCTATACCTATATAGACGTAAACCTAAAAATAGGGACCTGGAAATTGATTATAATTAACTTACCCCCTTTAATACCTCTTTAAATATTGATCGTAGCGAAAAAGTGTACAGAACCTTTTTTGTGGACAATTTTATGTTTAATATTTATGTAGAATATTGTTTTGCAACGGGCCACCGTTTACGAGTTATTTACGAAAAACTAAAAAAAAGTGACCTGTGAACTGATTGTAATTAACTTTCTTCCTTTAATATCGCTTGAAATATTGATCCTAGAGAAAAGTGTTCTAGATGTTTTTTGGAGGAAATTTTATGTAGATAATTTATACTTCAAAACCTATTTCGCTATGGGACACCGTTTACAAGTTATTTACAAAAAACTAAAAAGGGACTTTAAAATTGATTATAATTAACTTACCCGCTGCTTTGTCTTTTTAAATATTGATCCTAGCGGAAAGTGTTCTGCATGTTTCTTGTAGGAAATTTTACGTTTATTATTTATGTATAAGATTTTTTTGCTATGAGTCATACTTTTCAAATTATTAACGAAAAAATAAAAACAAGGAACCTTAGAATTTAGTATAATTAACTTTCCCTCTTTATTATCTTTTTAAATATTAATCCCTGCAAAAAGTGTATTGAATCTTTTTTGTTCAAAATTTTGTGTAGATTATTAAAGTCGAATAACATTTTTTGATATTGGCCACCGTTTATGAGTTATTTACGAAAACCTAAAAAACGGGACCTTAGAAGTGATTATAATTAAATTTCCCGCGTTAAAAACTCTTTTAATATTGATCCTAGCGAAAAATTGTACTGAATCTTTCTTGTAGGCAATTTTATGCATATTACTTATGTAATAGAACATTTTTTGCTATGCACCACCGTTTAAGAGTTATTTACGAAAAACGAAAAAAAACGGACCTTTAATGTCAAATATCTCACTTCCGGTCAAGATTTCGATCGAGAAACCGGCAAATTCGGATTCAGCGGGGTCTAATTAGGTTAAAAAACCCAGTTGCCAAAAAGTAATATGATTTGCCAGTCGCATCAAGAAGGAGAGCGATTTTGATTTTTTTTGTCTAGTCTAAATATCATTACTTATTCTGTGTACAGTGGAGAAAACGAATGAAATCATGCAATTTGATTTTGCTATTTTTAAATAAAGAGTAACTAAACAGTATTTTCCACAGTTGTTGGTAATGATACCATCTCTTACAATTTCTCTTCATGAACATTTTATGATACCTAACCTTCCAGTTTTCGCCCGAATTAATCAAAAAATTTATCAACTCCATTTACACCAACCAAATAGAAAACGGGTCCGTGTCCGAATTCGCGATCTCGAGTCCGGGTCCGCGTCCGGGTCCAGGTTCAGTTAGAAGTCGAATTCAAAATCTTGCTTGTTTTGCCAGTGGGGTAACTTGCTTAACAATCAATTAGAAAAAGACAAGTCGTCGAGGAGTTCCGTTCTGATCACCATCAGCAATACCACTTCATCAAATGCCACTGTTCTTAATGTAAATCCTTGTTTGCCTGATGAAAATACAAGAGTCACTATACAATGCCATTAAGATTTGTAGAGTTCCCTCGATTCCTTATGGATCCCATCATCAGAACTTGAGCTTCACGATAATATGACTTAAAAATCTAACGTGCTTAACAAACATAACGAAGAGGACAAATCCCCAAACATGAGCTATGCGTCGTTGAAGAGTTCCATGGGCACCCCCTTATTTTGTTACACTTATTATGTTGATAAAATACACCAAGTTTCTTAATTTATCTCAACTATACTTCGTTTTTTTTAGCATTAGAAATTAGGTAAACAATCTTGATGCGTCTTTTAATTGAAAAACACATTTTAAAAATAAGTTACGGCAAATATGTATGTAACAATTATTAATCTAGTACGATCATTTATATTCGTCTGCTTTCATAAGTAATAGTTTTTGAATTTTGAAAAGCGTTTTTCAATTAAAAGACATGCTAAGATCGCTTACCTTCTTGCAAGTTCTATCTAATGCTAAAAAAAACGAACTATACAAGGGGGTGCTGTAGCGATGCTACATACTTGCCTATGATAGATACATACTTTTCCATACAGGATAACCTGTACAACATGACTGTCGCATTTCCAACAGAATAACATACACCAGAGTATGACACTTATGTAAAACTGTAATGTACCTTCTCAGCTGTAGGTTGATTAGCATATACTGCCTCCTGGCTAACTGGTTTCGAAGAAACAAGTCCAAAGAGTATGCCACTCGAACGGAACTTGTCACCCAGATTGTGCAGAGGTTGTCGAACCAAACCTGGCTTCACGTATATCAAAATGATCCTCGTGACCTATCCCAACTGCCCAAGTAGGTCACATCCTAATTTAGTTCGTATTTTAGAATCATTTTCGGAATTTTTATGAAACATAAATAGCGATTTTGACGGTGTCAAAAGGTTGAAATTTTTGACAGATGAACTGTCAGAAAATAAGTTACGCGTTTAGTTACCGCATCGGAAGGAAGATATTCTGAATGAAACAATGTAGAAAACAGTAATAAAAAATATAATTATTAGTAATTATTATTAACCAATTAAAATATTACGAGTATTAACGAGCATTGATATTTTTCGAGAATCATTTGATTTAGAAAAGATTTAAGTTGGTTTGACGTTTAATGTGTTGATGTGAATCGAAACGCGACGTGACAGGTAGGATTTTATTTCGAGCTGTCACTGACACTTGCACTTGGAATGGGAATACGCTAGCATGTGGATGGCTTCTAATTAAAGATTAAGAGGAATTGCCTCGTCTCCTTCCGCCGCCTGGTCCGGCTGGTGGGAGACCGATTTGTAAAGTGCGTATATCGCTGTGCGTGAATTGTGCGCGTGATTTACTTAGTGCGTCCCGTGTCGCCGATGGACATGAGCACGGTTGGTGATCGTGTTCCCTGGCGCGCTGTTGCGCGTCCCCGATTTCGCTGAGCGTCATGCTGGCGCTGCTTCTACGCCGTAGGACGCGGCCTTGACTTGCAGGCCGTGTGTCGGATGGCTATGCTGCCGTCCGACGACTCCAAGGTGTCTTCGCGCGGGTCCTTCCCGTGAAAGTGCGAGCGCCGCGGGTTGTTCTCGCCTTAGCTTGTCACAGCTGGGGCTCGATGAACGCCCGCCGCTGATCTACATCGATCTGTCTGCTACGCTAAGTTCCAGGATGAAAGCTACACCCGGTATCCGTGAGTGCACTAGACTTTCGTTTTAGGTTTTGGCCAAAACTCCGCGTTTCGCCCGTCTCGCGATCGTAGGTTAAGAATTGCCATAGTGTCACCCCACAGCCGCCAACGGCTTATAGAAACAAATTGTATTTTGAGTAGCGCCCGCCCCGAAGCGGAGTGCCTTGTAATTATTTAGCAGGGTATATTAAATTGCATGGCAGATATTCGGTTTTATCTTTTCAATATCCTACCAAGTCCCCATTAACCGGGTTAGAATAACAAGAGGACCCTTGTACTCCAATAGTCCAATGTTTTACTGCGGATCTTATCCGAGGCACTATTTCCATTAATTATTTAAACATTTAAAACCTTATTATTTCTATACACTACAATGGCACGCTACTTAAATTCTTATTATTTTTTTATTCACTACAGTGCTTAACCACGTTGAAATTTTGTATGTTGTTTGAAACCCAACAAAAAGAGTATTTGTGATTCAGAATTTTATGTAAATATCTGGTTTCACACTATTTGCACATGTGATGTATAAGTTTTGAAGTAGAAAAACATTTTCTTTCAAAATAATATCTTTTAAATCACACTTTCAAATCACTCACACTCACTTCACTTTGTAAATCTGTTATTTTATTTTTCTTTGTGGTGCAATAAAGAGTATTTACTTACTTACTTACTTACTTTCAAATAATGCGAAAACTACTACTTACATAAAAATAAAAAAAATAGTTACTTATTTTTTTTTTGATTTCATACAATTTGAAAAATTTCAAAGTGTTTTGAGCACCCCCTTGTAGTTAAGATTGTAAGATTACAAACTTGGCGTATTTTGTCAACATAATAAGTGTAACAAAATGAGGGAGTGCCGCTTCTTCTAGCTAGAGTGTGAATTTTTCCCATACAAACGTGAACCACCCTTACAAGATTTGAAGAGTGCCCTCGATTCCTCATAAATCTCACCATCAGAACTGGGTTTTGACAAAGACAGAACCAATCTGTATGTATATACTTACAAGTTACAACTCAACTAAAAAAATAATTTTCAAAATCGATCCCGAAATGACGGAGATATCAAACATTAAAAAACCGAATTAATACCTCCTTTTTAGGGTTCCGTAGCCAAATGGCAATAAACGGAACCCTTATAGATTCGTCATGTCTGTCTGTCTGTCCGTCCGTATGTCACAGCCACTTTTTTCCGAAACTATAAGAACTGTTGAAACTTGGTAAGTAGATGTATTCTGTGAACCGCATTAAGATTTCAACACAAAAATAGAAAAAAAAACAATACATTTTGGGGGTCCCCCATACTTAGAACTGAAACTTAAAATGTCTTTTTCATTAAACCCATACGTGTGGGATATCTATGGATAGGTCTTCAAAAATGATACAATACAATACAAATCAATACCTCTTTATTGCACGCCTCACATACACTTAGTTTACAATAAATGGACAATAACATAAACAAAGACACTAGAGGTAACAACAGGCGGTCTTATCGCTTATGATATTGAGGTTTCTAATATCATTTATTTCTAAACTGAATAGTTTGCGCGAGAGACTTCCAAAGTGGTAAAATGTATGCACCCTCCCCTCCCCCTTTAACTTCTAAAATAAATTTAACTTCGCACTGAATGATGATATCGTACGGGGCTTAAAGCCCCCGTAACGCAGTGAACGTGTTAAAGTCACATTAAAATACCATTTTTCGAAATAGAGATTTCAACATTTAACTTTGCAAAAGTAGATAATTGAAATATTCTAAAAGCAATAAAAATAAATTAGGTTAGATTCGAGCTACAATGACATTAGTTTGGGTTCAAGGCAAGGTTGCAGAGCCTCAACAAGGGAAAAAAGGGGGAGGGACTGTTGGCCTGGCTCAGTGAGCCAGAACTCACCCACTTATCCCTACTACTGCCGTAAGCAGGTAATGAATTCCCAATGTATTAAGTTTAGGTTTAATAAATTATAAATATATTTTATTAGTAACATAATTATATACAAATATGAATAAGCATAAAGTAATAAATAAGCCTACAGCTATTAATAATGTCCGTAATCTGTATAATCCCAAAATACGGATCCCTCGTATGTGGATGCTGCTTACATAATCTCGTCTGTCAAGGTGTTTCGGCAGGAAAGGCCTTGGCAGACCTATAAATTCCTGAAATGAGGGTTCATACCTACCGACTAGAATTGGTTTCATGGTGGTATCAGATGGGTTACTGTACGGTAACCAATGGTCATCTTGCTTATAATCTCGTCTGCCAAGGTGTTTCGGCAGGAAAAACCTTGGCAGACTTATATATTTCTAAAATGGGGTTCATACCTACCGACTGGAATTGGTTTCATGGTGGTATCAGATGGGTTAGTGTAGGGTAACCGATGCCGACCTTGCTTACATAATCTCGTCTGCCGTGGTGTTACGGCAGGAAAAGCCTTGGCAGACTTATATATTCCTGAAATGAGGGTTCATACCTACCGACTGGAATTGGTTTCATGGCGGTATCAGATGGGTTAGTGTACGGTAACCGATGGTCATCTTGTTTATAATCTCGTCTGCCAAGGTGTTTCGGCAGGAAAAACCTTGGCAGACTTATATATTCCTAAAATGGGGGTTCGTACCTACCGACTGGAATTGGTTTCATGGTGGTATCAGATGGGTTAGTGTAGGGTAACCGATGCCGACCTTGCTTACATAATCTCGTCTGCCAAGGTGTTTCGGCAGGAAAAGCCTTGGCAGACTTATATATTCCTGACGTGAGGGTTCATACCTACCGACTGGAGTTGGTTTCATGGTGGTATCAGATGGGTTAAATTAGGGGTCCCGTTGGCCACCTTTGAGAGCGTCTGCCAAGCACTTCCGGCAAAAAAAATACTGGCAGACTTCGCTTTTATGTGTCTACATGTAAATTTCTAACTGCTGCCATAACTATTATTTCGGTATCAGATGGGTTAAATCAGCCCCCTTTTTTCGCACCGGAAGTGGCCTTCTTTCTCGTACTTTCGGCAAGTTCCGCCGTGGCAGACTATCGAATTCGGACTTAGCATCACTTTTATGGGAAACCATTGTGCATTTCATCGTGCTATCAAGTCGGTTAGAAAATTTGCGGCCGGCTCTTCTACTACCATTGCCACGCCATATCATTGTGATTGACGTTGTTTGTCACGCCTTAAACATAACAAAATTCACAAGACATTGCGTCTTAGAATAAACTTAAAAGTGTATTAAAAATCAAACCACAAGTTATTTTTAAAAGTCGCTGAACAAATGTTGGTCAGTAGGAGGAGTACAGCCTACAGTTTAATTTTTTGCTCATATTACAGGCCACATCCGGTATATGATTTCTAATTTGTTAGTTGTACGTCCAATACGCAGTTGTCTAATAAACGTCATCTGTGCAATGCAAACTTTTCGCCGTTCTTACAAACTTAATAATTGTTTCTGCTAAAGTGACGTCACTCAAGAGAAAAAATGTTGGTAGTTGAAAAACTACGATTATAATTTTGAATTTAAAAATAAATGTCATGTTATTCCCGTTATTTTGACGACCGGTCTGGCCTAGTGGGTAGTGACCTAGTGACCCTGCCTATGAAGCCGATGGTCCCGGGTTTGAATCCTGGTTAGGACATTTATTTGTATGATGATACAGATATTTGTTCCTGAGTCATGGTTGTTTTCTATGTATTTCAGTATTTATATATTATATATATCGTTGTCTGAGTACCCGCAACACAAGCTTTCTTGAGCTTACCGTGGGCCTTAGTCAATTTGTGTAAAAATGTCCTATAATATTTATTCATTTATTTTATTTATTTATTATAACAAAAAACTATTCATTTCGGATTTCTTATTGTAAAAACTATACGTTCATAATTTAATTTTGATAAATGAACCTCCCATTCCTGATGTACCTACCTACTATCATCAGGCCCTTAAGGTCCCATTGCGGTACCTACATAAATAGTGAAATCATTCAATAGCACATCTTTAGTATTCTGCCTCTACCCGTGGCCAAGCCCTACGTGTCAGCGTAATAATGTAATAAATAACCCGAGTAGGGCAACATGCAGCTGACCCGGAAACTGGTAAACATATTAGTACGGAAACAACATAACTATGGTGCAGCTTTTTATTTTTACCGCCGCGAACTGCGGCATAAACAAAAAGATAAGAGTTGTCATTGTTGTTTACGAAAACGGGCCCTAATTGACCATGACCTACGGTCCGTGGTCTCCACTCGAGCACTTTTTGACCCCATCGGCAATGCAATGTGGCCTGCCCATTGCCACTTCAGCTTGCTAATCCGGTGGGCTATGTCGGTGACTTTAGTTCGTCTACGGATCTCCTCATTTCTGATTCGATCACGTAGAGAAACAAGCAAGCGCAGCGTAGGACGTCCACCCACAAGATGGACAGACGACCTTGTTAAGGTCGCCGGAAGACGCTAGATGCGGGTTGCTTCCAACCGGCACGTATGGAGATTCAAGGGAGAGACCTATGTTCAGCAGTGGACGTCTTATGGCTGATATGATGATGACCTAGGTACGGTGCCGAGACATTAGACGCTCACTAGGAAGGCAGTGCATAAAATCCGAGTGGCACAGAGAGCCATGGAGCGCGCCATGCTCGGCATCAAACTTGAATACCGAGTCAGGAATGTCGAGATCCGACGCCGCACCAAGGTGCAGGACAATACGTCATTACCAAACTTAAATGGAGCTGGACGGGACATGTTGCCAGGCAGGTCAAAATGTTAACGGGAATGATGGCCGCTTACAGACGAAAGGAGTGCTTGGCGTCCGTTGGCTCGTTGGGTGGACGACATTCGCAAGATTGCGGGTCACTTCTGGATTAGATTGGCTCAGGACCGGGATAAGCAGCGTACCTACTCGTAGAGAGACCTATTCAGCAGTGGGCGATAAAAGGTTATGATGATGAAGATGAATTAAGTTTTTATATTACCTGCGACGGTGTTTGTATGTAAGATTGTACACGGTTCTTGGACACCGTGAGACTTGGATCCACGAAGAAATTGAAAGGTGTATGTAATGTTCTTAACCTGCTTTGGGCCAGCGTAGGGACTACCTATAATAGCCTAATCCCTTCCTCGCTTGAGAGGCCTGTGCGTGGCAGTGGGATGTATACTTGAATTACTTATATAGGCTGAATGATTATTTATTTATTATAACATGACTTTTGTCAGTTCTTTTTGCTTCCTTTTTTGTTGCCGTTATAAGTGTTACTAGACTTTTTTGGCACCGCAGTCGAATTAGGCTAAGAGCCAGATAAGTTAAAGGCGATTGGTATTCAATAGTGCCCACAGTTTACTATTGTGATTGATATACAGAGTTGTAAATAATAAATGTTATGGTAAACTTCAACTTTCCCTTCTGTGATGTTTTTGATAAATTCGTCGTATCAGGTGCCCGAGCATCTTTCCTCTTCTATTACCTATATTTCTTAACAAACTCCTCCTCTCTCCTACTGTGTATAAAACCTCTTCGATGGTTTTCTTTTATTTCTTTCTTCAAGTTAAAGCAAACAGGAAGAAGACAAGACCAAGGAGAGCGTCCATGGATCAAATAAAGGAAAAGATCAACGTCATGTCCTATTGGGCTGCCAAGAGAAGGCAGAGGACCGCCAAACATGGAAATTGCTCCACCGACAAGAGTCATACTCTTAAATATATGATGATGATGGGAAACTATCCGTTAGGTATGAACTGATGGTGGTGAGAGGTATATTCGAGTGAACACTAGTTAATTACACTATGTAAGTACAGTCAGCATCGAGCGGATTTAGCAACGCGCTAAATGTACTCGTATCTGCCACCCTGGGATACTCGTACTTTCCCAACTGGACAGGTATAATCTTTCGTTCCTGCACAAGAAAAGCCAAGGTGCCTACGCCTACAAAGTGCAATCATGCTCGTTGATCGTAAATATTTGTAAATTTTGAGGTTATGATATTTAAATTTTTTGATTCGATGTACATTGCTACTTTTCTTAGCGCAATACTGCTCTTTGAATGTTGCCCTATTTCATTTTGCTGTACATTGCTACTGACATACTTTGCTTGATAGACTATAGTATTTAATGTACATGCGAATTGCATTATTGCAATGAGATTGCAATAAATATGTAAATACAATTTTTATTTCCCTCATTTCCCACCAAGCGATAAGCGTATTTAACTGACAAATGAAATTCAAGACGCTTGGTGCTTCCCAAGTCAAAGGTAACATATTCATTTCGTTATAGGGAGGAGTTACTTCATTGAGTGGGGGGTTTTGGGGTAGAGGGGGATCTAAAATATTCATAAGGTTCTAAGTGGCACATCGATTATCATAATGCCCCATTGTGCGTGTCATTTGGGGGTCACAATTTATAGGGTGTTAAGAGCATATGATACTCGGTTCACATTGTGTCTAAATGAAGAATGTCTTTCAAAAGGGCTTATTTCTCTATGGATACCATATAACAATAAGCCTTTTTGAAAAGACACTTCACATATGATGGTAGCGCATATTGGGACGCATTAGCTTTGTTACATTCTGGTGAAACCTTCTTTAATAAAATATTGTTGTCTTTTTAAAACGGACCGTAATATTAATAAACAAAAATAATAAAAGGGGGGGGGGGGGGTAATTATCATAGAATTCACATTAAAAAGAGCCGCGTAAAAATAGATTTTAAGTAAAAAAATCTAAAATTCACCACTCGTCCGCAACTTCGTAATTTTTTACTTACTTAATACTAAAAGAGTACTTAAGTATTCCAAATCATAAATGTTGAATAAAATATTTAAGTGCCCATAATACCATTTATAGTGATTATGTATGTATGGTTTAATTTTTGATGTATTATTATTATTTTTGCTTGTATGTAAATTCAATGTTGACGTGTAAAAGTGCCCTTGTAGCCTATGTGCTGAATAATAAATAAATAAATTAATTAATTAACTTGTGTTGTGGGTACGGGTACTCAGACAACGATATATATAGTACTTATATAAATACTTAAATAGGTACATAAAAAACCACCATGACTCAGGAACAAATATCTGTATCATCATACAAATAAATGCCCTTACCAGGATTCGAACCCGGGACCATAGGCTTCATAGGCAGGGTCACTACCCACTAGGTGTGCCAGACCGGTCGTTAATGAATAAATGTTGAAGTTGATGTCTAGTGTTAAGTGGCGAAGTTATGTGCTAAAGGCAAATTTAGACTACCTACGTAGAATACTACGGCACATTAACCAACCGTCATGTATAATGACCATTGATAACGGGGTTTGTTGATGAGTAATCGACGACGCTCCGATATTCGAAGATACATAATATAATAATATAATGAGTCCATCCAATGATTAGCATCTATATACCGGGTGTGGCCTGTAACATGAGCAAAAAATTTAACTGTAGGCTGTACTCCTCATACTGACCAACATTTGTTCAGCGACTTTTAAAAATAACTTGTAGTTTGATTTTTAATACACTTTAATGTTTATTCTAAGACGCAATGTATTGCGAATTTTGTTGAGGCGTGACAAGCAACGTCAATCACAATGATATGGCGTGGCGATAGCGTCCATTGAAGACAATATTTATTTTGTATGAAAAATAGAGAGTCTAAATAAGTACTTCATAATTTTTAAAAGTTGTTGAACAAAAGTGTCACCGTGTGAGGAGTGCAATCTTTGTTTTAATTATTTGCTCGTGTTAGGCCACACCCGGTACCCGGTATATATCGGGTGGAACAAAACGAGGGACTTTTATGCAAACTGAGAATTGTTTAGGCTACGTACTTTATTTTTCACTTATTAATCATTTTAATATTTCTAACCGTTTCTGAGATACAGTTTGTTAAACATACATGACATGTGTCAATTTAAAATGTAGGTAATAGTTTTGTAGGGTTGTCACTGATCATATAATAACTCGATTGTAGATCACTTAGATAACGCTATCCTTTCAGCTCAGTGCCTAGAAATGTTCCACTCTGTATATGTAGTATAATATATGTGGTTCCCGAAATCTCGACATTACTTAGCTAAATTGGATCGGTAAACATAACTGGTTTGATCCGATACATTGACATCACAGATCACTTGTCTATTTGGGTGGATTGGGAGACACCTTTCTGGGTTTGTTTGTTGGTTTTTTAAAACTTAACCTGATTTCATATTCAATTGACCTTAATCAAAACTAAAATATTACTTTGCTTATCCGCGAAAAGATAACGTGCTAGTTAATCAGTACACACTTGCACAGTAGGGGGTGTGGTCAAGGTATAAATATGGCCGACCATTCTAGACAGGTAATTCCGATGCCGGGCGTCAGACCAGCAACATCTGCTCCTGAAGATGCCTCGTAGAGAGGCGAAACAGGTGTCGAGTATTGTTCTCTTGGTGGTAGTTTGTTATATTATTTGTTTGCATATTTATTTTTGCGGTGGGAGGGTGGGAACATAAATTGCATGTAAAAAATACACAAGTAAGTATAACAGGTTAGCACTGATTAAATAGTACGTTATTTTTTCGCGGATTAGCAAAGTAATATTTTGGTTTTGTATAATATGGATTTCCGAAAAGTAACGCCTGATTCTATTCACTATTTCAATTGACCTTGTTTCAGTCCACCAATATGTTGAAGTATGAGTAATATTTGCAGTATGTGAGGGACAACGTCTCTCGTGGCTGTATAAGCCAATGCGGGACCGGCTTTTGTGACCGCATTTGTTGCAGCTAATGTAGGGAGGCATGTCGGCGTCATCAGGTGGATTGTGCCTCTTTGCGCGTTTTCGGGCAAGGTCTTGGAACCCTGCGCTGTCATGGATTTCGCGACCTTTTGCGATGGCATCTGTTGGCATCCCTTGCATCTGACGCGAGCTCCTCTCAAGTGTCCCTATCAATGTAAAAATCGACCATGTCGCGTTTCACGCAGTTCTTACAACGCACCAAGGGACGCCCAATGCGACGTTTTTGAAATGCTATCTGGCTCAATATGATCTGCCTAGGCAAACGAGTGCTATCCATACGTTGCACATGCCCAAGCCACCGCAAGCGCCTCGGTTTCAGCAGAGAGGTTCGTTGTGGAGATGCATTATATCTTAATTTAGAATAATTATATACCTAATTTCATCAATAAATGTCTCAATTTCAATCTCAATCTCAGAAAAGTATTTTAGGGTTGCAGATACTTTTGGCGCGTTGTTTCATACGCTCGTAGTCTTTTTATGTTTTTTTTAATCGGAGTCTGTGGATGGTAGTCTGAGGCTCCACATTTCCACAAGACTGGATCCTATCAATGAAGACGGACTAATTAATTAAATTATTTGTGAAATAACGCCCCCTGGCGGCCCATCTGGCTCTTCCCAAGCTTTATACAATTATACAAAACTCGGGTAAAGGCGAGTAAAATACTATGCCTAATCCAATTTTTAATGATATAAGAGGCAAACGATGAGACGAATCACCTGATAGTAAGCAATTACTACCACCCATGGACACCTGCAACACCAGAGCTCAGAGGGCTTGCAAGTGCTTTGTCGGCATTTAAGATGGAAGTACGCTTGTCTGAAAAATAAATACAACTATGCAATAATTGACGCTGCCAGCGTAGCGTCACCGATCTGCTCGGAGCGTTTTACGCCTCGTTAGGGTCGAGGCAGTTACATGTTGAAGAAGAAGAAATACATTTCTTTTAATGCCACAACCATAGTACAGTCGCCATCAGATATATCGGCGCGGTCAGGGTGCTCACAAATATCTGAACACGCCTCTATAGTTAGGGCGTTAGAGTGCGTGTTCAGATATTGTGAACACCTTGGCCGCTCCGATATATTTGATGGCGACTGTACATGAAACACAGAAAGTCATGCAGACATAAGTATATAAAAGACATTTTGTTGTTTGTAAAACTACTGTATATGGAAAACTATAAGAAATTGGCAGATACGTTGGCGCGTTGTTGTATCCGCTGCTGATGACGCTGACTGTACAGTCATCAGCAATAGTATCTTACACAACTAGGGCCGCAAAAATATGTGACACGTTCTTATTTGGAGCGCAATAAGAGCGCGTCATATATTTTTGCGGCCCTAGTTGTGTAAGATACTATTGCTGATGACTGTACAGATTGACATATATTTAAGTCGGTTAAAAAACTCAACGGAACAACGACTCGAGTCAGTCAGGTCACGCATGTTTACAGATTCTGTCATAAATTCTTAATACAGCCTATATTTTAAATAGTAATCTGCACAACGCAGGCCTGAAAAACCAACGTCAAAAACATGTTGTAATTTTACACCTTGTTACAGTGTGATAAGGAGCAGAATAGAAACATAACTCGCCTGCGCCAGTGTAAAAATTCTTTTAAAAATGTTGTATCCGACACCGCCATCCTGACAAAATACGTCGTCTTGGTACACTGTTGTTATTTATTCCCCTTCCGCGCCTTTCCTCATGTAACATGCGGTCGTAAATCGTGAACGTTCCCTTTATTATGTACTTCGGGGCGATTACAAACGACTACGAAGTGATTACTTTCATCATTTTGTGCATTACGGCACTATTAATGGCTGGCGCTAAAAGGAAGTTAAATTTGATATAATATTTAATGTTTACCATGCTGTTGAATAGATTCGCAAAATTAAAGGTGTTTTACCGATACGTCACTCACAAGTTTCAAATACATAATCCGACATTGTCAGTGTCAGTCTTGACAATTGCAAGTTATAAATTGACACATATTTTATCACATTGATAAAACCATCCACAATATGAGGCAATCACGCTGTCACGTACAAAAATATGACCATCATATCCGTACAAAGCGACAGAGAGGCACATCACGAAATTTTGATGTTCGTGAGATATTAGAAATTTATCGATTTTGATTACTGTGTGATATTTTTTCTTTTAATTGTTAATAATTAGTTACATTTCATGGATTCGAAAACATGAGACTCGCCGATTTTCTTGCGCTAATATCTTCTCGGAGCTGAGGACTTTGTTTGTGAACCGGTAGTAGATTTTTGACAATCATAGTTCATTATAATCGCCTATAGGTACTTATTGAAGAATAAGATCATCGTCTTCATTGTAAATTCCAAGTACGATCATACTGATATATTCATATCATATACTCACAAAGTTTCGTAACCACTTTCCGGAGTTATCCGTATGCATTTTCAGGAGTTTAATCAGATTAAATTTCCCAAAAGTGGGTCAAAACTCATTATGAATATAATTTCGCATCGCAACATCCCGTCATAAAGTTGTTATAAATCAGAAAGAACGATAAAAGCCGTAATTCAGTTAACGTGAGTTTATTTAATAACTTCTGTAATGCTCTTGGAAATCAAACAACTCCTATTAAAAAACAGGATCTGAACAGCGCTGGTGGCCTAATAGCGGTAAGAGCGTGTGACTTTCAATCAGGAGGTCGCGGGTTCAAACCCCGGCTCGTACCAATGAGTTATGAGTTTGAGTAGGTACATATGTACGAAATATCATTTGATATTTACCAGTTGCTTTTCGGTGAAGGAAAAAAACGTAAGGCAACCGAACTAATCCCAATAAGGCCTAGTTTCCCCTCTGGGTTGGAAGATCAGATGGCAGTCGCTTTCGTAAAAACTAGTGCCTTAGTCAATTCTTGGGATTAGTTGTTAAGCGGACCCCACGCTCCCATGAGCCGTGTCTGATGGCGTCTATACACATTTTTGTAGTACTTAATTTGTCAATTTGTTTTCGGAAGCTAGGCCATTATTATTATTTATAATAGTTGCCAAGCAAAATATCCGGAATAATAATAACAACAAATAAATTAGCGATTGATAAGGATAGTAAAGATATGTCCTTCACAAAATACAAAATATCCTTTTCAAACGATGAATATCGGCATCCCGCCGTTCAAAGGCCTTTTGATGTGTGATTCCATACAGGCCCCATACATTTTACATGAGCGCGCGACATTTTTGCCGAGGAACTTCTTGATTTATTTATCTTAGGCTCATTGTTGTTTATGTTGGGTCTGATAAAGATGGTATCCGAAAAATGGTCATACGTTGCGACATCATGTATGTTAGCAATGTATCTAAGAAAATAAAAAACCGGGTAAGTGCGAGTCGGACTCGCGCACGAAGGGTTCCGTACCACAATGCAAAAAAAACGAAAGAAAAAAGCAAAAAAAAAACGGTCACCCATCCAAGTACTGACCACTCCCGACGTTGCTTAACTTTGGTCTAAAATCACGTTTGTTGTGTATGGGAGCCCCATTTAAATCTTTATTTTATTCTGTTTTTAGTATTTGTTGTTATAGCGGCAACAGGAATATCATCATCTGTGAAAATCTATCACATCTATCACGGTTCGTGAGATACAGCCTGGTGACAGACGGACGGACGGACGGACAGCGAAGTCTTAGTAATAGGGTCCCGTTTTACCCTTTGGGTACGGAACCCTAATTAAGAGCCCTAGTGTGCACCTTGATGGGCTCTTAACCCCTCGTATACTTAGACACGGATCCGTGCGTCTGAATTTCAGTCTATTGTTTTAAATGTCAAGGTCACTTTTTCAATGACTGTATTTGACAGGCCGCATATACGAGGGGTTAAGTGCTAAAAGGTTTAACAAAAGTGAGACAGCAAGCGTTTATACCTCGTTTTTTTTAACATTAGAAAAAAGGTAAACAATCATGATGTGTCTTTTAATTGAAAAACACATTTTAAAAATAAGTTACGACATATATGTAACAATTATGAATCTAATACGATCTTTTATATTCTTCTTCTTTCATAAGTAATATTTTTTGATTTTTAAAAAGCGTTTTTCAATTAAAAGACATGTCAAGATCGCTTACCTTCTTGCAAGTTCTTTCTAATGCTAAAAAAACGAACTATAGCTTACTACTCTGCGGCCTTAGCCAAGAAAATACTATGCCTACCGATAAAAAAAACTCATTGTCACCACATACTTCGTTAAAATTGTCTATACAAGTTATTTACTCCCAAAAACAAGGATAATAAAGTAGTAAACAACACCTGTTTGAAAGACTTGTCCGCTACCAACAGAGGACTGTGTGCGGCGATTTATTCCAGTCACGTCGAGACTCCGGATTCAAATAAACTGATAAAATGAGCAAAGCGGAGTGCCACTCAACGGGACTTTTGGGGTTCCTTACTCGTGTAAACCAATATTAACAGGTTGCTATGAATGTTTTAGCCGTTGGAACTCCCAAGCATCAAACATCAAACATCAACATTTATTCAGCAAATAGGCCACAAGGGCACTTTTACACGTCAACATTGAATTTACATAAAAGCAAAAATAATAACATCAGCAATTTTATAAAATAAAACTAACAATTCAATCTAACGTATTTTTAATGCAGTTTCAAGAGTAAATTTTTAATGTAGTTTCATCAACCACAATCTAACTTAGAAGTTCCTAAAGAAAAATACCTTGCAAGGATATTATCCTGCAGTTTGGACATTTCTTGCAACAGGGTTAGCATATGATTGGCCCGACAGTAGATATATCGCGGCGAGATAGACTACCCGTCCCTCCTACTGACATACATATGATAGAAAAAGACGGATAGTTTATCTCGCCGCGAGATACTGTCGCGCCAATCATGTGCCAGGCTTCAATTTCACCACGGCTACAATTGTCAGTGACATATGTCGAGCGACAATTGTCAAGCGATAGGTGACATATTACAATTTTATAAAATATTTTCCATAGAAATACTTAGAAACATGACCGGTTTGCTATAATTGTGTGTATTACAATTATGTTGTGAAACAAGAATTATTTTCTTCTAGTCGACATATTTGTAGAATTGTCGGTGAATCTTGACAGGAAATGAGTTATATGTCGGAATTTCGTTACAATTGTAGTGTTTCTTGTGACAATTGTCATAAACTTAGCAAGAGAAATATCTGTTTTATTCCGATATAATAAAGTTTTTTTTAATAATTCAATGATGGTGGCAAACAGGAATACGGCCCGCCCGATGGCCAGCGGTAACCATAGCCCATGGATGCCTGTGACGTCAGCAACAGGGATGTTTTACAATTGTCGCACCTGTCACCCTGGTGAAATTGGGGCCAGGTCGACAGGAATTTACTTCCACAGAACCCACGAACAGTATTCTATTCTTACATTTCCATTTTCGTTAAAGCCTGTTGCGAGCTTTTTGCAGAACGAGACGACCCGAAAATAGATATTTCACAGCCTTTAAATTAATTTATTTTTCACTAAAATATTTTTTCCTAAACTGTAAAAGGTTTTCACGAATTCAGCATTTCCATAGCGAAATGTTTGCTTTGAGTTAATATTAGCTTGTTAATTGCCTAGTTAAACCGGAGCTTAATATCTCTCTTCTCCTTCAAAAACAAACTAAGTACCTACAGATTTTCAAAATATCTTGTTCAGGGAGGAGTGTAGAACTTAAAACCAGATATGGGTGTAAATTCTATAAATACCTACCTACTTATAGAATTAGTTTTAATTCCTTTGACTAGGTTACTGATAAAAGGTCATTCCTGTAAAATCTCATTCCCCTGGCCATTACGGCTAGGAACCGGTTTATAAAATACCGGTATTTACCGGTTTATCTCGGTTTTACTCCGAAATTTCATTAGAACGGCAACGTTTTAAGAACTTTATTTAACTTTGAGTTTTAAGAATTGTGTAACCTAAATAAACCGCTTCAAGTATTCGACGAGCGATAAGACGCCCAGCTGGCCTGCACGGCTACCACCAGTTTTGATATCGACAGACACGCTCGCGTCTACGTAAATTACTTTCTATATATCTCGCTTGCAGTGATTCTGGGCCCTATTTCACCACCGTAACAAATGTCGCATTTGTCGATATCACAGTTACTGACGTCACAGGCCTCCATAGGCTACGGTAACCGCTTACCATCAGACGGGCGGTGTGGTTGTTTGCCACCAACATGTTAATTAAAAAAAACTCCACTATATCGCCAGTAAATAAGTATTTATTTTGCGAAGCTAATGACAATTGTCACAAGAAATACGACAATTGTCACGAAATTCCGACTCAGAACTCATTTGCTGTCAAGAATTACCGAAAGTTCTTTAAAATCTTATGACAATTGTCATCATTATCATCATAAACATTACAAGAGAAATACCTGTTTTTTGCCGATAGAATAAAGTTTTTTAAAATATTTAATACAATGATGGTAATAAACAGGAATACGGCCCGCCCGATGGTAAGCGATAACCGTAGCCCATGGATGCCTGTGACGTCAGCAACAATGAGACTTGTCGAAATGTCGCACCTGTCACGTTGGTGAAATAGGGGCCTGGTGTGCCACGTAAACATGTCACCAACATAGGAAGAAACAATCAAAAAGGGTTTGCGCCAAATTTCACTGGTTTCCAAGCCTTGCTGGCCCTAAATATTAGCTAATTCCCAGGAGATTCCGCTTTATTAGCATTTCACTTTTGGTGACTGAGTAACCCGTGCCAAAGGGCTGTTCATAAATTACGTCATCTATTTTTGACGATTTTTGAGGCTCGCCCTCCCCCGCAAAAATCATCCAAAAATCATGCTTCGAATGACCTCGTTTCCTCCTACGGCATGCTACCATCATCCGACGTCCAGACCCCCCCCCCCCTCCATTTGAAATGACGTAATTTATGAATAGCCCCCAAGTTCCATCTACAACCAAAACGGGTAAGCTGAATATCCTGGGAATTTGCTAATAGGCACAGCCAGGGGAATGAGACTGTTAAGGAATGACCCTAATTTGGAAATAGCTCACGTGTCAAGACGCTTCTTTAGTACGTATACTTAAATGTGAAAGCTACAAAGGAGATTGCACCCTGTCTGTCGACGTGAAAACGAGCTAGTTGGGGCAATTGCATTGCAAACACTTTCAATAGACTCGTTCACTACCGTGCAATGACGAAAGGGCCTCCGCTAGCTGGCGCAGTAGCACGGAGTAGGAGTTAAGGGGCCCGCTAATTAACAGTCCGCCGGACGATATCGGCCTATCAGTTAGAACAAAATTTTGACAGTTCCGACCAACTGACAGGCCGATACCCTCCGGCGGACTGTTAATCAGTGGGCCCCTTTAGACCAATCTAAAGGATGATTTACGTTAGACCGGGCCGGAGCTTCCGACGCTTACTTTTCTATGACAGATGACAGGTGATCTTTCTACAGAAATTGAAGCGCCGGAAGCTCCGGCCCGAACCGGACACGGCCCGGTCTAATGTATGTCATCCTTAAGTTGGCAGCAATTTTGATAGCCCACACTATGCAATTCTCATTTGAATGTCATAATTTCTTAGAAGTTTGACGTACTTATAAAAAACCTCATGCAGAGTCTGGGCTATCAAAATCGCTGCTAACTTAGCTTAGCCTTGCTTTAGTTTTGGTTGACTTGACTGCCTGTTGTTATTCTATTTTCCTTTAAAATTACTTCGTAGTTTTTTTTTATTAAAATGGTAGGCGGTTACCGTAATCTACGAAGGCCACGTGTAAGGGCCCCCACACATCTGGCGTATTTCGAGCGTCGGCGTCTACAATTCTATGGCCGACGTCGACGCAACTGCGCAGCGACGTCATTTTCCATGGCGCTGACTAGACGCCGACAGACGCCGACGCTCGAAAGACGCTATATGTAGGGGGGGCCTAACAGTGATGTCGACAGTTGTCACCGTGAAACAGGGGCCTGGGTGACGTCATATACGAACAAGTACGAGCGAAATGCACGATAACGAATGACATCATTTCGGTGTCGCTCTGATTTCAGTGTACGTTCGAATTGGCGATAGTCTCATACAACATTTTGGCATTGCACTATGTTAGAACAAACACTCCCGTCAAGTTAAGTCCAGCGGCATAAGCACGCGTTTCCCTTATACAAACATTAACTAAGGGCCCGATTCGGATTTTGAAATAGATATCTCTTAGACATCACCAAGATACGATAACGATATGTTTAAAATCTAACCGGTCAAATTTGACATTTGCGCGATTCTGGAGATACTCTTGAACGATTTCCACAGGATATGACTTAGAGATCCAATTCACATCTAATAGATATCTTACTCTATCTAACGTAAAAGTGACATTGGTTGCCCGATTTGCGCTGCAAAAGAGAACTAGTTGATATCTAAACTATAACGTATCTAGAATGGATCTAGTGCGTGTCGTCTCTTGTGAACATCTTGAAGTTCGAATAGGTACGTAAATAACTACCCGTAATTACGAATTATTCTGTTCGTGCATAATTACGGCCGTATTCGAACAGCGCTAATAAGATGTCACCGCGATACGATACAGATCTGTCAGTGTCAAAAGTGACGTTTTTGGTTGAAGAAATATCAGTTTTCACACTGACAGTTCGGTATAGTATCGCTGTGATATCTTCTAAGCATTGTTCGAATACGGCCGTTAGTGATTATACAGATTATTAAACCCCGTATCTAAATACACATTTACGATATTTACTAAAACCCGACGGGACTTAATCGCGTAAAATTGAGTTTTAAATTTATTTACCTCCGACGTTTCGATGACGACGTTATCTATATTGCAGTTCGTTGAAAATAAGATTTGACAGCATCGTTGAATAATGGTAACATTCCATTTCTAACCGCAGCTGCACTACCGGTACTGAACGTGTCAGATTTACTTTAATATTATCGTGGATAAAATAGGAAATAAGGATGTAAGGCAGTATTTAATTAAGACTAGTTAATTATTGCTCAAAGTAATGTATTTATTATAGCGACAACTACAAGGTTTAGAATATGAAAAATGGTAGACATTATTTAAGTAATATATTTATATAAGCAGATTGTAAGTAAAAGTATATTGTAGATTTACGGAACAATTAATCGGCTTTATTATCACATCATTCACAAAAATATTATTTTATGCGTAATAAATATTGGTGGCTTAATAGTTAGTACTGGCTACCTTAACGTACACACTTGGCATAGTTTAAAATAGTAATAAAGATCGAGCAATAAGCCACATGATGTATTACACCGTAATCAGTTGGAATATACGTTACATAGTAACTATTAAAAACTCATCAAAGGGTTATATTCACATTAAAGATTGTAACGTACATACCATCAGACTATAACACGAAGAAAACATACAGAAATTTATAACAAGTCATAAAATCACAATTAAATAAAATTGACACTTAACTTCGTTCGTCGTCGTAGCTCTCCAACTGAGAAGTGACCCACAACTGTCAGACACCCGCTTATATTCGATTAGACTTCACCCCTTCTACCACTTCTTGGTGGGAATAACAAGTAAGATGTTTCCTGCACATCCGGTTATTATAATAATTCAATTCAACAAATGTATTTGCTGCATTTAGTTTAATTTATTATAGAATAATTAACGCAAACTAATACAAATTTAATATCATGGCGTATTATTATAAAATACTTTATTTACCTTACTTATGTTCTGACAGTTATGGTCAAGAAATATACATGGAGGGTAGTTGTGTTATTGAACAGCAGTTCTAACTTATTATTTCGATATAAGTACGTATTAGCTTAGCAAAAGTGAACCATCTCGTAAAAATGTAAGTGTGATCTTTGTTTTTATACTACGTATCTCACACGGCCATACTGACAGGTGCTTCGTTCTCGAAGTACCTTATTTCTATATTTATTATTATTTATTTATTATATTAAACTTAGTATATGCAATGACTATTTTTTATTAGTCAGATACTATATCACATATCACATTAATCAAGTGAGAGCTCGTAGGCTCGGCAGCAATTATCCTACTTACAATCACCATACTACTGTTTCACTTATCACATCAAGTGAGCCTCAGTAGCATGTGTCACCCTAGGTTGGCTACTGGTCCACTTATAACATCAAGTGGGGCACACAGGCTCTGCAGCAGGTCCCTATATTGCTACTTTTTCACTTACATCAAGCGAGAGCTCGCAGGCTCGGCAGCAATTATCCTACTTACAATCACCATGCTACGGGCACTTATCACATCAAGTCAGCCTCGGTAGCATGTATCGCCCTGAGTTGGCTACTGGTCCACCTATAACATCAAGTGGGGCACACAGGCTCTGCAGCAGGTCCCTATATTGCTACTTTTTCACTTACATCAAGCGAGAGCTCGCAGGCTCGGCAGCAATTATCCTACTTACAATCACCATGCTACGGGCACTTATCACATCAAGTCAGCCTCGGTAGCATGTATCGCCCTGAGTTGGCTACTGGTCCACCTATAACATCAAGTGGGGCACACAGGCTCTGCAGCAGGTCCCTATATTGCTACTTTTTCACTTACATCAAGTGAGAGCTCGCAGGCTCGGCAGCAATTATTAATCGGTTATTATTTTGTCAAATAAGCTTTTTAACTACACTGGAATGATGTACACTGGAAGTTCTCAATCGATCGATAATCAACTCATGTCACATAAGTAAACTTTATAAACTTTTTTTTTTTTTTTTTTAATACATAAATTACCTTAAGTATATAAAACTTCTTAATCCTAATAATTTTATAAATTAACCTGAATCGTTTAACAGAAATAAACATTTATCATTTTTTTTTTCGTTCTTTTTTTTTTTTTTCATTCCATTAGAACTTCCTACGTTGGGCACTCCCATGAATTATATAAACCTAATGTAACAGAATTTTAAACTCCGTTCGGCCATCCCACAAAACAACTATTTTAAAAGTCAGTGATCAGTATTATCTATAATGTATTCAATATGTATAGATCTATCTTTTATTTAGCTGAAGCTTCGGTGGCAAAATAAAAATGTGGTTACAAATAATAGGCAACGTATTTCTTTTTATGAAATGGTATTTTGGAGCTTCCATCGTAACTGTCCTTAAACCGCAGGAGATAACGCGATATTCTTCTAGTTGAATCTTAACTTATCGTACAAAGGCGGATTCATCTTACAAAAGTTGTTCTCTAGGATGGGTCTAGGATGTTTTGGGCTTCTGGGTAGGACACAATTAATTCGAAGACATATTATTTATATCAGTCATGCTTCATTATGGCAATAGGTTAGGTATAAATAAAAATAAAAATTGATGTTTGCTAAATACTATAGAATCAGGATTATACGATTCGTTTTATTCCTGAACAGCTCACTCATAGCAACAAGTGGCACCAAAAGGTTAATTCACCTATCTACCTTCCACTTGGCTTTATCAGTATTCCGGTGGTCTTATGTTTTCTTGTATGTACCAAAATTAAAACAAACATTAAAATGAACCAGAAGATCATAGGTACAAAATTGCCATTGTTATAGGCATTTTATTACCGCAGCATATTTAATTACCGCCAGACCAGGTAAATGGTGGTACATATACCCAAGGGCTTATGCGAGTTTACTACGAGAACTGGTAAAGTATATAACAGTTTAAAATATCGTATATACATGGTGTTCACAAGGAATGCGAAAGACCTCAACCACGCATTTCTGAGGTCAAAAGAGAGAAAATAATGTAATATGTGTATATGTCAATTTCGCCCAAAAAAAAAAATTTTTTTTTTTAATGTACTTGTACATTAAAAAGTATATGTTATTGGTAAACATGTCACTTAAAATGCATTTTTACAAATTTTTTTTTTTCGTAAATCATAGTTGTTGCAAAGTGTTACTTGTTACTTTTTGACATCTATCGATAAGGATATTTAGACTACGTCCCATAGTAGTAACATCGTCATCAAAAAGAAAACTAGTTTTTTTTTTAATTTTTTTTTTTTTTTGTATTTGTATTAAATGAACTCTGAAACTAGGCGAATTTCAAAAAGGTTTAAAGGACTTTGTCTCTAAATATAATCAGGAATACGCTGCTAAAACTATTCGGCCCCCTCATGTTACACCGTGTATATATTTTTTTATATTCCTTACAGGTAGGGTTGCCAACCGTACTATATTATATCGTATTGTACTATATTTTGGCTCTTTGTACTATATACTTTTGGAAAAATATATAGTACGCTAAAATACTATATTTCCGATAAAAAGTATATTACACTCATGTTTAGTATTTTATCTAAAAGTACTATTTTTTTTTTTGAAATGTACTATATTTTTGATGCCTTATTCTGGAAAATACTATATTCCACCAAAAAAAAGTTGGCAACCCAGTTACAGGTCACCTAGATGAATGGTCCTAAAGGAATATGTTTACTTTGTACACATTTATTGTACTCTATGTTGTATATTTACCCCTTTTTTTTGTAAAGTATTTTTATTACCAAGAGAATATGTGCTTTTTATTTACTGACTAATTTGCATGTGCAAAAATCTTTCAACTTCACGGTTTCAAAACATAATTTACTAACACGGGACTTGAATTACCTCTGATTACCACAAGAACAATACTGACTAGTCTACTATTTTGTATGACGTAATTGTGTAAGGTTGTCACTGAGATATCCTTTTTTTTTTATATAGTCATTTAATATCCATCAATCAGTAAATTTATCAAATTGGAAGCATACTTTCAAAAACGCTTTTATGCCAAACGCGTATTATTATCTGTACACAGAACTCGCAATAAGCACTGTAGGTGCAAAATTGTAAATAGCCGTTATTACTATTTATGAAAGTATCACGACTACCACCGACTGTTTTAATATCGATAAGCTTACGAGGGGCTTGTAACTGAAAACCAAAAGCGTGTTGACTTTATCCTTTACAGTTTTAAAACGACCTGACAGTTTAATATTGTTTACTGTTTTATACTTATTGAAATAGTTCCTTGATAAGATCCTGATCGGTGAGATAGAATCTTTAAGATATGTGCCTTCGATATCAGACTATTGAACCTAAGTAACTGGTGTTATATAAATATTTATTCGTATCAATCGTAACAAAAATAAGAAATAATGTGACTAAAAAAATTCAAAGGACGTATAAGGGTATTTCCACTTAACTGTATACCGTTAACGGCCGGTTAGGAAAAGTCACAAATCTGACGACAAATATCATAACCGCGACAATTAAATTAAGTATCAAATTCGTAACTAAACCGACAGCTGAACCTGACTTGATAAACGTACCTAACTTAAGACACGCGGTAAGTTACAATTAAAATGCCCATTGTTATTAACCGCCTAAAATTTCCAACGTAGTCTTTAATGCAGACCTCAAAATCTTATAATGAGATTCGAGTTGTAGCTAACTGATCACGATTAAAATATTTATCCAGGCCATAAATAACGTTATTCCAACGTTTGGATACTTATTCAAACCAAACTGCTTTTCTAAAATCCAATTTCACAAATAGCTTCTTTTTTTTCTTTTATTATTATTCGATTCAGTCATTAACTAAGTCGTCATTTAGAATAGTATAGATTAGAAAATATTTATTTATGCGTCATTATGGTTACATAACAGGTTATGAAAAGGACAGACGTTTACGTTTATCTAACTCTGTAACTATTCGATGTGATTCGATATCTAAACATACCTATACAGTCCTATTTTTAAGTGTAACCAAATTTTAACATACCAGAAACAACATCATTCATCAGTCATCCTTCCAGACAGGCGCCACTCCGCAGCGTCTCACAGGTGCGGCAGTTTCTGTTTTGCGAAGTACTTTTGAGCTGCTTGCTGCGGTTCTCCATAAAAAGCATCATGCTTAGTATACCAAATATCTTGTTTCACCTGGGGTTTTCACTGAAAGTGAAACACCAGTGTCCTTGTGTCCAGGATAGCGCGGTTTACAGTGTCTGTTTGGAGTTGGATGGCGTCCCGCTGTTGACTAGCATAAGCAGTCCTTATACTCGTACTGCTCCTGAAACATTAGTTTTGTAGGCATAGAATGTGTGTAATATCATCCCACTTCTGATGTCAGATTTACTTTAATATTATCGTGGATAAAATAGGAAATAAGGATGTAAGGCAGTATTTAATTAAGACTAGTTAATTATTGCTCAAAGTAATGTATTTATTATAGCGACAACTACAAGGTTTAGAATATGAAAAATGGTAGACATTATTTAAGTAATATATTTATATAAGCAGATTGTAAGTAAAAGTATATTGTAGATTTACGGAACAATTAATCGGCTTTATTATCACATCATTCACAAAAATATTATTTTATGCGTAATAAATATTGGTGGCTTAATAGTTAGTACTGGCTACCTTAACGTACACACTTGGCATAGTTTAAAATAGTAATAAAGATCGAGCAATAAGCCACATGATGTATTACACCGTAATCAGTTGGAATATACGTTACATAGTAACTATTAAAAACTCATCAAAGGGTTATATTCACATTAAAGATTGTAACGTACATACCATCAGACTATAACACGAAGAAAACATACAGAAATTTATAACAAGTCATAAAATCACAATTAAATAAAATTGACACTTAACTTCGTTCGTCGTCGTAGCTCTCCAACTGAGAAGTGACCCACAACTGTCAGACACCCGCTTATATTCGATTAGACTTCACCCCTTCTACCACTTCTTGGTGGGAATAACAAGTAAGATGTTTCCTGCACATCCGGTTATTATAATAATTCAATTCAACAAATGTATTTGCTGCATTTAGTTTAATTTATTATAGAATAATTAACGCAAACTAATACAAATTTAATATCATGGCGTATTATTATAAAATACTTTATTTACCTTACTTATGTTCTGACAGTTATGGTCAAGAAATATACATGGAGGGTAGTTGTGTTATTGAACAGCAGTTCTAACTTATTATTTCGATATAAGTACGTATTAGCTTAGCAAAAGTGAACCATCTCGTAAAAATGTAAGTGTGATCTTTGTTTTTATACTACGTATCTCACAAACGCGTCGCTGTCATTGTCAATTTCCATATAGTCCGGTGGCCGGCTGCATGAAACAAACCTCATCAAAAAATAGAATATACCTACCCTGTAGAGGTACCTGACATTTAGTAGCTTCCAACGCACTTGGTCGGCCTAGGCTTAACCTGGCAGATTTTGTACAAATGGAAAAAACGTTGGACAAAAATTCATCAAAAAAAACCTCATCGAAAAATAGAATGAAACTTGTATGGTAGGATACCTGACCTTGAGGACAGTAAAAAAAAAGTGGTCGGCCCCACCTTAGCCTGGCAGTTTTTGCAGTCCGACCAGATTTATTGGGTCACGTGAGAGCTACAATTTACCTCATCGAAAAATAGAATGAAACAAACGGATTATAATAGCTAAAATAAGCCTGTTGACGTATGTCTTGGTCGGCCTCACCTTAACCTGGCAGTTTTTGCAGTCCGACCAGATTTATAAAAAAATCATCAAAAATTTTTTATCGAAAAATCGTATGAAACTTGTATGGTACGATAGCTGCCTTTGAGGACAGTAAAAAAAAAAGTGGTCGGCCAAATCCTGTGTTGGCAGGTTCCTCTGTCCGACCAATTTTGTGGTACCACGTGAGAGCTACAATTTATCTCATCGAAAAATAGAATGAAACAAACGGATTATAATAGCTAAAATAAGCCTGTTGACGTATGTCTTGGTCGGCCTCACCTTAACCTGGCAGTTTTTGCAGTCCGACCAAATTTATAAAAAAATCATCAAAATTTTTTTATCGAAAAATCGTATGAAACTTGTATGGTACGATAGCTGCCTTTGAGGACAGTAAAAAAAAAGTGGTCGGCCAAATCCTGTGTTGGCAGGTTCCTGTGTCCGACCAATTTTGTGGTACCACGTGAGAGCTACAATTTACCTCATCGAAAAATAGAATGAAACAAACGGATTATAATAGCTTAAATAAGCCTGTTGACGTATGTCTTGGTCGGCCTCACCTTAACCTGGCAGTTTTTGCAGTCCGACCAAATTTATAAAAAAAAAATTCAAAAATTTTTTATCGAAAAATCGTATGAAACTTGTATGATACGATAGCTGCCTTTGAGGACAGTAAAAAAAAAGTGGTCGGCCAAATCCTGTGTTGGCAGGTTCCTGTGTCCGACCAATTTTGTGGTACCACGGGAGAGCTACAATTTACCTCATCGAAAAATAGAATGAAACAAACGGATTATAATAGCTTAAATAAGCCTGTTGACGTATTTCTTGGTCGGCCTCACCTTAACCTGCCAGTTTTTGCAGTCCGGCCAAATTTATAAAAAAAATCATCAAAATTTTTTTATCGAAAAATCGTGTGAAACTTGTGTGGTACGATAGCTGCCTTTGAGGACAGTAATAAAAAAGTGGTTGGCCAAATCCTGCGTTGGCAGGTTCCTGTGTCCGACCAATTTTGTGGTACCACGTGAGAGCTACAATTTACCTCATCGAAAAATAGAATGAAACAAACGGATTATAATACCTAAAATAAACCTGTTGACGTATGGCTTGGTCGGCCTCACCGTAGCCTGGCAGTTTTTGCAGTCCGACCAAATTTGTGGTACCACGTGACAGCTACAATAGGACCACACATGCTGTATTCCATACGCATCATGACTTTGTGTACCTATCTGATGGGCGGGCGTATATGAAACGCCTTCTTGTACATGCAGGTGATCCAGGTATACACCAAAGCTTAGTTTTCAATCGAACACTTGTAATATAAGAGGAAAAACTGCACGTGAGCCTTCCAAAATTTTAATAAATTGTAAAATATACAAGATAACCTCACATATATTAAGTGATTATCTTTGTATCAAATCAGCCTTTTTTCCATCAACTGTAGCATTTCTCCTTCGAAGCTCGGTTTGTAGAAAATAAATTCCCACCTTTTACCAGTGGCAACTACTGGGAATAAAAATTCCCAGTAGGTACCACAAAACCGAGTTGGTGGTAACTACTAGGATTTTTTTTCCCCAGTAGTTACCAATGGTTAAATGTGGGAAAATAATTCCCAGTAGTTACCACTGATGAGAACTTGGTGGTAACTAGTAGGAATAACCCTTTTATTGTAAATAATTACCGTTAATCATAATCATCTTCGGAGTCGAAGTCTGACGAACTTTCCCCAGACTTCGACTTATCTATTGTTATTTCTTCGACTCGCAAAGGCGTTATGTGTCCTTCAAGCCATTTGATCTTATACATTTCATCTCTTAATGTCCAGGCACAATGTGTTGCATCAAATTTGATGCAAGTGGATTCTGCCGCACACTGCCACATTGAATTTATGAAAGCCGTCCCTAACAAGCCATACGTTAACAGGTTTATCTTAGCTATTATAATCCGTTTTTTTTTCATCCTATTTTTCGATGAGGTAAATTGTAGCTCTCACGTGGTACCACAAATTTGGTCGGACTGCAAAAACTGCCAGGCTACGGTGAGCCCGACTAAGCCATACGTCAACAGGGTTATTTTAGCTATTATAATCCGTTTGTTTCATTCTATTTTTCGATGAGGTAAATTGTAGCTCTCAGGTGGTACCACAAAATTGGTCGGACACAGGAACCTGCCAACACAGGATTTGGCCGACCACTTTTTTTTTACTGTCCTCAAAGGCAGCTATCGTACCGTACAAGTATCATACGATTTTTCGATAATATTTTTTTTGATTTTTTTATAAATTTGGTCGGACTGCAAAAACTGCCAGGTTAAGGTGAGGCCGACCAAGACATACGTCAACAGGCTTATTTAAGCTATTATAATCCGTTTGTTTCATTCTATTTTTCGATGAGGTAAATTGTAGCTCTCACGTGGTACCACAAAATTGGTCGGACACAGGAACCTGCCAACACAGGATTTGGCCGACCACTTTTTTTTTTACTGTCCTCAAAGGCAGCTATCGTACCATACAAGTTTCATACGATTTTTCGATAAAAAAAATTTGAATTTTTTTTTATAAATTTGGTCAAACTGCAAAAACTGCCATGTTAAGGTGAGGCCGACCAAGACATACGTCAACAGGCTTATTTTAGCTATTATAATCCGTTTGTTTCATTCTATTTTTCGATGAGGTAAATTGTAGCTCTTACGTGGTACCACAAAATTGGTCGGACACAGGAACCTGCCAACACAGGATTTGGCCGACCACTTTTTTTTTTACTGTCCTCAAAGGCAGCTATCGTACCATACAAGTTTCATACGATTTTTCGATAAGAAAATTTTGATGATTTTTTTATAAATCTGGTCGGACTGCAAAAACTGCCAGGTTAAGGTGAGGCCGACCAAGACATACGTCAACAGGCTTATTTTAGCTATTATAATCCGTTTGTTTCATTCTATTTTTCGATGAGGTAAATTGTAGCTTTCACGTGACCCAATAAATCTGGTCGGACTGCAAAAACTGCCAGGTTAAGGTGAGGCCGACCACTTTTTTTTTACTGTTCTCAAGGTCAGGTATCCTACCATACAAGTTTCATTCTATTTTTCGATGAGGTTTTTTTTGATGAATTTTTGTCCAACGTTTTTGCCATTTGTACAAAATCTGCCAGGTTAAGCCTAGGCCGACCAAGTGCGTTGGAAGCTACTAAATGTCAGGTACCTCTACAGGGTAGGTATATTCTATTTTTTGATGAGGTTTGTTTCATGCAGCCGGCCACCGGACTAATAGTAAAATGAACAGTAGTGCAGCTGTCGTTGGAAATTGACTGTCACCTTAAGACAGCAGGAAATTCGCAACGAGTGGCGATAAATTAAAATACGACCTAAGTGTTTTAAATCGACCTGAATTGCGAATTATCTTTTCGCACGTGTATTGTACAAGTAGTACGGCTCGATTCGAAAATGAATTAGATTTCTACAAGACTTCAACAAGTTACGATACGGATAATTTAAAGATATTTGTAAGATAGATATGTCAAATTTGACGTTTCCGTGATTCTGGAGGTCCTCTTGAACGATTTCGACAAAATAGATATGTCAAATTTGACTTTTCCGCGATTCTGGAGGTCCTCTTGAACGATTTCGACAAGTTACACAAGAGTCGACAAGACTTAATAGATATCCAAGTCACATCTAGTCGATATCTAATGTAGATCTAGTTGATCTCTAAATCGTCTCAAGATCTTGTGATTATCTCTAAATCCGAATAGGCCTGGTAGTATTGTAGTTTTACAGTAGGTTCATATGGCGCAATACGTTTATAATATAGGCGCGTATTGTCCTTAATTGGACCCGGGTATGTCCTTAAACTACGTACAAGACCACCGGTGGACGGGCAGCAGCGTCCCTCAAATTCGGTGTACTCGACTGCGATCGCCAACCCGCCTGCCAAGCGTGGCGATTATGGCATACACCCCCCAAAAGGGGGAGGCCTATGTTCAGCAGTGGACGTCTTATGGCTGAGATGATGATGATGATTGTCCTTAATGTCGCCCTAGGGCGGTAATGTAGCACCATATGGACTGTAAGAATTATGTACTTTTATTGTAAAAGGATTCGAAGGAAGTTAAGAATGAAACCTCAAAATTGAAGTTTTTGTTTATTCGAAAGCATAATAAATAATGAACTGCCTTATGGGAATATAGTTCAGATTTGGAAACCGCTACCAACTTTTAGTATGTTTGTTGGGCATGGCATTGGGTCTCCAAAACTGCCGGGAGACAGTGGCGCCGGCCATCTACTTAAATCATGTCATCAAAATAAAATATACAGCAGTTTAAGAGCCATTTACAAAAGAATCAAAATGATGTAAAAAAATATTCAATATGCAATATTCGCAACGAGAGTCATTTTGATGACGTCATTCCGCTGAAGTAGATGGCCGGCGCCGCTGTCTCCCGGCAGTTTTGGAGACCCAATACCATCCCAAGTAGCATTGCAAGCTGTATATAAGCTGTATTTAAGTTTATTTGTATACTATAAGCTGTACAAAGGCTATATAAGCGCTTATACAGCCCCTATAAGTTAAAAAAGGGCCCAAATTATACAGCCTTTCGCGTTATTAGAGCTGTAGAGTAGCTGTATAAACAATACATAAGCTGCATAATAGCTGCATTACAGCTATATTTCGGTGTAACAGGAAACCTTAACACTACAGATAATCTCTTATAAGTACGATATAAGAATATGAGTTTTAAATGAGTTTTTAAAAATGATTACAAGAGAATAATAATCATTTAGGAAACTAAAATGTCTTAATCTTGTTCATTCGTAATAGAGTAATGGCGACAATAAAGTGTTATAGTGGATGGTAAAAGTAAAAGTAAATATTATAGAGGACTTAAGTGGAATAAGTATTATACTATTTGTAAGTGCCGATTATTATTTATTGTGAACCTGTGTATCTTTTCTGGCAAAATATTCACGCGCCTGCAAAATAACAAAGAGAAACCATAAGGAAAATATCAAAAATCGGTAAAGTTAGTGTTTGTTTTTAACAAAAAGTTTTATAAATATTAATTCTAAGGCTAAAGTTAATTTATTTTAGCTGGTAATCATAACACGATGTTAGTCTGCTTAATATTTGCAAGTATTTCCTTAATTATATTTACAAATACTTTTTTTTTCATTGGAAAATGGCGACAATTTTTAAACAGCTTACAGGATATTTGGAGAGCATTATAATCTTAGTAGCTGTGCTGTGTAATAAATGGAGTGTCATTTACAGCTTTTGTAATTAAAACAGCTTTAGAATAGAAGATTTGTATTCGTTTGGCTGTATTTCGGTTCTCCGTACATAAGTTATAAGTCTCTTTAGAGATCCGTATAACAAATAAAAAAACCCTTAGGTCCAAATGTATTTGGTCTATTCTTCGTTCCATTTCATAATTTTCTAAATTATTAATTTTGTTCATTACATTTTTTTATTTTCGTGGTCGAAATATATACTTATACGAGTGTAAAATTACGCCGAAATAAGCGACTCTGTCAGTAATACAGAAAAAAGCTGTACTATAGCTGCCATTTATTCGTTTAGTTTTATAATACCCTTACAGACAGAAGTTATACAGCTACTAATCTTATAGGAGAGTAAAATTACGCCATAAGAAATAGCTTTAAAACGGGGTTGACAGATACATTTGTACAGCTACAAGTGCCAAGTGATACTACAATACAGCCTGTATACAGCTCTTACGATAAAATTAGCTTGTAGTGTTTCACAACACTTAAAGTTTTAAAACGGAGTTGACAGATACTTTTATACAGCTAAAAGTGCCAAGTGTTACTACAATACAGCCTGTATACAGCTTTTACGATAGAATTAGCTTGTAGTGTTTCACAACGGGTGCGCCAAAGTTCATATAAAATTGCAAATTCGATTATTGAAACTCCGAAAATGTATCTCATATAATTTTACATCCTAATGATCATTGTACATTTTCATTTTAAACAATACTCATTGGAATTTCGAATTTATTATATTCATAATGTCATTGTACATAAATATCTCTATTACTAAAATGTATGCGTATATTATTACTCCCCAATCCGCATTGGGCTAGCGTGGGGACTATAGCCCAAGCCCTCTCGCGCATGAGAGGAGGCCTGTGCTCAGCAGTGGGACGTATATAGGCTGAAATGATGATGATGATGATATTATTACTCGACATATCGATTTTGACATATTTGATTTTATTTATAACAGCATGCACCTGTAGGTCAAGCCAGGTTAAAATCCTGCCAGAAAGGTGGGTTAGGTTAGAACTGCGACCCTCACAGAACCGAAATGCTCCCAGAAAGGTGGGTTAGGTTAGGTTAGAACTGC
The DNA here is from genome assembly GCF_963556715.1 of Cydia fagiglandana. Classification (NCBI taxonomy): domain Eukaryota; kingdom Metazoa; phylum Arthropoda; class Insecta; order Lepidoptera; family Tortricidae; genus Cydia; species Cydia fagiglandana. The sequence goes on along the minus strand of NC_085949.1, from coordinate 496,147 downwards.
GACCCTCACAGAATCGAAATGCTGCCAGAAAAGTGGGTTAGGTTAGGTTAGAACTGCGACCCTCACAGAACCGAAATGCTGCCAGAAAGGTGGGTTAGGTTAGGTTAGAACTGTAACCCTCACAGAACCGAAATGCTGCCAGACAGGTGGGTTAGGTTAGGTTAGAACTGCGACCCTCACAGAACCGAAATGCTGCCAGAAAGGTGGGTTAGGTTAGGTTAGAACTGTGACCCTCACAGAACCGAAATGCTGCCAGACAGGTGGGTTAGGTCAGAACTGCGACCCTCACAGAACCGAAATGCTGCCAGAATGGTGGGTTAGGTTAGGTTAGAACTGCGACCCTCACAGAACCGAAATGCTGCCAGAAAGGTGGGTTAGGTTAGGTTAGAACTGCGACCCTCACAGAACCGAAATGCTGCCAGAAAGGTGGGTTAGGTTAGGTTAGAACTGCGACCCTCACAGAACCGAAATGCTGCCAGAATGGTGGGTTAGGTTAGGTTAGAACTGCGAACCTTACAGAACCGAAATCCTGTGACCCTCATAGTGAGCGAGCGTAGCGAGAGCAAATGCTCCCGCCTTAGTCTTCGAGAAATTCTTACAAATAACATTATGGGCACAGATACATTCTCAGTGACAATATTATGAGTAAAAAAGAACGGAATATGTATCGTTATGAATAATGTAGGTAGTAGCACAAAAAACTATAAAAAAAAAATATGAGTAACAATTTTCGGAGAAACGATGATTATGACTACAAAGCGGTATTATTAGAAATATTCGAATTGTTAAGGGTGTATATGTAAATAGGTTTTGATACGTTTACACTATTATCTATGTCTAGTCTTAAGTTCTTTTTTAATTCCATATTTAAATTCTAATGTTATTTTGACTGTTTATATTTTTGTACGTCAGTTCGCAAAATAAACCCATCACAACTAGTCGACTGCCTGGTTTATTGATTATTTTCCACTTTAGCTATCGAAATTCCCTCTACTTTACTTGTCTGTCTTCTTTATTTGGTCCTTCTCCCTCACTTATGATCTTGCGATCTAAAACCAAGCAGTCGGCTAAAAGCGCTAAAATGACGCGCTCGGAAACGGGTACCCCTGCCACGGGTAGGCTCGGCCAGTCCAAAAAGTTGGATCACGGTGCGGCCGACGCCACCGTACCACCCGCGGCTTCCGACCCGCAAATCCCCGGGACGTCTCGCGAGTGCCTCACAACCGGCACCAGCGCCGAACAAGTTAATGTTCCCCTCAGTTGCAGGTCTCGCGCTTCGGGCTCTACGCGATCATCGGCCACGATTAGGGCACGACGATTGACCGCGGAGGCCCACTTGGCCCGCAAGAGCATAGAAAGGGAACAAGAGCTCTTTCAACGCGAACGGAAACTCCTTGAGCAGGTTAAACAGGTAGAACAGCTTGAACTTGAAGCGAAAATAGCCGCCTTAGAAGCCGAGGAGCGTTCCAATCACACGGTTAGTAATGCATATTCTCGTACAGCATCTTGGGTTCGTGACGTAAATCAGGAAAGGCAACCCGTAGACACACGGGCCGAAGTGGGTGTAACTATTCCGCCACATATAGCGGTAGTTACCACCATGACCGCCGATCCCCCTATAAATTTACGGCCAGAACCTCCTGTAGAGTGTAATGTAGTAAATAACCGTATTAATTCACCTTTATTGCGTGAAGACGTCAAACGTCAAAACGGCCACGATAATGCACTGATTGATTTTAACAATGATCATGTAAATGAAGAGTGCCGCCGTCAAGATCAAACCGAGCCAATAACCGGCTCTGCCACGCTTTTACAAGCTATTGCCGATACGGCTGCCGCAGCTAAAGCGCTCGCCGCACGAGACGTGCCAAGAAAAGCTAAAATTGAGCTTCCAACTTTCTATGGCAACTCGTCACAATGGCTTCAATTTAAATACTTATTTGATAGTACTAAAACTTCTTATTCCCCCGCAGAAAATACGGCGCGTCTACATAACGCACTCCGCGGGCCCGCCCGGGAGGCCGTCGCCTCTTTACTCAACACCGCGGCAGCTTCCGAAGATATCATGGCAGCACTCGAACGTACATTTGCTTGTCCCGAAATGATTGTCTTCGGCGAAGTTCAGATTTTGAAAACGCTGCCTCGGCTCGGGCCTGACCTAAAGGAGATAGGTATTTTCGCTAATAAGGTACGCAATTCTTTGTCTACTATGAAATTACTCGGCCTACGAGAATATTTACAATCGCCGGAGCTGTTTCATAATATTCTAGGAAAATTTAACCCTTTAATGAAAATGAGATGGTCTGATTATGCGTCAGATTTGTCAGAAACGTCAAACCATCTCAAGTCAAAGTTAGAACTTTTATCTGACTTTCTAACACGCGAACACGAACGCTATGTTAAATTCGCTTTATCGCCAGAAGTAGGGCTTTCTATGTCTATACCGCAACAATCACGAGTACATTTTCCAATGAATAAACCATTTAAACGTGAAAATATACATTCCGTCACTCATGACAAAAATAAAACGATTGGTAAGATAGAGTGTGTTTATTGTAAAAAATCCCACAATATAAAAAAATGTACTGAATTTACGTCGTTATCTGTTGACGATAGGTGGCGTTGGTTACGTGAACACAAAGTTTGTTATAAATGTCTAAAAGACAACTCACACCTATGGAAATTGTGCAAAAGCAACCCTTGCGGGGTCGATGGTTGTACTTTTCGACACAACCCTCTTTTGCACGGCAGGCAGGATACATTTAGATCACCGTCTACACCCGATACACGGATTAATAACAACATTTGCGTTGCTGCGGCTGAAAGTGATACCCAGCATACGTCGAGTTCCTCGCCAGCCGATAATAAGGTGTCAGACAATAATGTGACTGTGTCTAATATAGGTATATCGTGTAACCAACATAAAACGTCTAATGAAATATGTTCAAATATTACAATGTTGAAGGTTTTACCAGTGACACTGTCAGGGCCAAATGGCAGCTATGAAACCTTCGCGTTTCTCGATGATGGCAGTACTGCGACTATGATCGATTGTAAAGTGGCTGCTCGCATAGGTTTAATAGGGCCTGAAGAGATCATAACTGTCAATGGTATCATGGGTTTACAAACAACTACAAAGGTAAGGTACGTTGACTTTTACATAAGAGGTAAATATGAATCTGACATCCATTTGGTAAATCGTGCTAAGGCTGTACAATCGTTAGGCTTGAACGAACAAACTCTATCTAGAGAGACCATTGAATCTTATGCTCACTTAAAAGACCTAGCCGAATACTTGACATATGCTGACGCTACACCAACCGTACTTATTGGTGCTGAGCATTGGCATCTGTCAATATGTCGCGAGGTTTGTGAAGGCAGACGTAACGAGCCCGCCGCTTGTCGCACTTAACATCCCACCCCCTGTTGGACTTTGTATGGACCAACGAGTAGCAAAACCAAGCCAGTCGAGTTCGTCAACCATTGTCAGTTAGACCGCACTGAACCTTCTGAGAATGAACGCCTGGAGTCACTGATAAAGGAGCAATACAAACTCGACTCGCTCGGTATCTCTAAGCGCGAGACTCTATTTAGCAAGCTAGACTCCCGTGCCGTCGAGATTCTTGATGCTACCACCACACGCTTACCGACCGGTAGATATGAAGTAGGTCTTCCGTGGCGTGACAACATACAGTGTGTTCCCGATAGCTACCCGCAAGCTTTATCAAGATTTCTAAGCCTCGAAAGGCGAATGATTCGTGAGCCCGCCTTTGCTGACGCGTATAAAAAGTTTATTGATAACATGATTGCTAAAAATTATGCTGAGGAGTGCAATCCCGGCACTTATTATAATCATCTTATCACTAAAAGCGTCAACACCAGCATTGATCTCAAACGCGATACCAATTTAAGCGATTATTCAAATAAAATTCACACCTTATCTGATAACTTACAACCTAGTACAGTCAGTCCGAATAAAGCAGAAACAAATTTTGACATTGAGCTGTCAAGTGTGAATATCAATAAAAATAAATTAAAAACCGAATCTGAACCTAATGAAAGTGGCATTAACGCAAGAATAAGGTGGTATTTGCCTCATTTTGGCGTGTACCATCCACAAAAACGTAAACTTCGTGTTGTCCACGACGCAGCCGCGACTAATCAGGGTGTTTCATTAAACTCGTTGCTGCTTCAAGGACCTGATCTTTTAGAAAATTTATTAGGTATTTTATTTCGGTTCAGAGAGGGCGCTGTTGCTATAACAGCTGATATTAAGGAAATGTTTCCTCAAATAAAAATCCGTGAACAAGATCGTGACGCACTACGTTTTTTATGGCGCGACGTTCAGTCAAGGGAAACAACGCCTCTAAAAGAATATCGGATGACAGCTGTCATTTTTGGAGCATCGTCCAGTCCTTTTACTGCGTTGTACATTAAACATAAAAACGCTATGTCTCACCAAGATTCGTATCCAGCGGCAGCCAACGCAAGTATCCATAGTTCCTACATGGACGATTTCCTGGATAGCCTGGACGATGTGGACGAAGCTGCACAGATGGCATCCGATGTTGTGACTATTCATCGTAACGCATGTTTCGAAATGTGTGGCTGGATTTCTAACGATCAAGGAGCATTGCGTCTTGTACCGACTGAACTGCGCGCCGCTCAGCCTAGTGAGATGTCACTTGGTAGTGAGTCAAGTAGCGTCAGAGCCTTAGGTGTTTCATGGGATCCTATATCAGACACTATCGGATTTAGGACCGGTTTAGAAGGTCTCATACTACAGGGCAGTTTTAATAAACGCAAAGTGTTGTCCCACCTCATGAAAGTATACGACCCACTAGGTTTGTTGGGCCCAATAGTGGTCAAAGGGCGTATACTGCTTCAGGAGGCGTGGAGATCCAATATTGACTGGGACACACCATTTCCACCATCACAGATTTTAAAGTGGAACGAGTGGTTTAAGGAACTGTCTGACGTATCTACAATTAGGATTCCACGATGGTACGCCAAGCTCAATGGAGAACCTATACACAGGGAGCTACACATTTTCGCGGACGCAAGCGAGCTTGCCTTTGCCACCGTCGCTTATTGGCGCTTATTGTATGCAGATGGTACAGTCAAGCTCGCACTCATCACCAGTAAGACGAGAGTCTCACCTTTGAAGCCCACTTCAATTCCTCGGCTAGAATTGCAGGGCGCTTTGATAGCTTCTCGCCTTGCTGTCACTATTAAAGAGTTTCATAAGAAAAAACCTTTACGAACTTTCTTGTGGACAGATTCAAGAACTGTCCTCGGTTGGCTCAGAAGTGACGCACGAACGTACAAACCCTTTGTGGCCCATCGCGTAGGAGAAATTACAGAAAATACGCGCGTGCAAGATTGGAAATGGGTCCCAACTGATTTGAACGTTGCGGACGATGCCACTAGGATTAAGCCGCTTCATCTTAATCCAAACCACCGATGGTTTACAGGTCCCTCGTTCCTCCTCGATCCTCCGGAGAATTGGCCTGTTGAACCAGCTGGTCAGCCTATAGTCCAGGAAGAGCGGAAGCAGACTTCTGGACTTGTGGTTGGTCATCTGACAATTACCGCGGATTTCAGTCGTTTTAGTGACTGGCTACGATTACTTCGTGCTACTGCTCGCATTTTGCAAGCTGCGTCTAAATTTCGCTCGGCTTTAGATCGGGTAGGTCGCGTTGCTCCTAGCACCGATGTTAGGCTTCGTCAACGTACGAATACACCTACGTCCACCACTCTAATCCCCCTGACAGCGGAACTTATGGAAGCCGCAGAAAGGCACGTCCTGAAGAAAGTACAATCTGAGTCATTTAGTGACGAAATCCCAATAATAGAACGTGGAGAATTGATACCAAAGAGTAGTCGCCTGGCGAAGCTTTCTCCCAGAATGGGGCCAGACAACTTGTTGCACCTAGCTGGCAGAATCGTTGCTGTACAAGACGTCGGTTCCGAGATCAAGTTTCCAATCATTCTAGATGGACGACACCCAGTAGTGCGCTTATTGGTCAATTTCTACCATCGCAAGGCTGGACATGCAAACAATGAAATGGTGGTCAATGAGGTTCGACAAAAATATTGGCTTCTTCATCTGCGCAGTACTGTTCGAAGCGTCACCAGCAAATGTTTGTTCTGTCGCATCAAAAGAGCAAAGCCAATGAATCCGATGACCGGTAACCTTCCTCCTCAGCGGCTTGCCCACCACCGCCGCCCATTCACGTACACTGGCTTGGATTATTTCGGCCCGTTGAATACCAAGATCGGTCGAAGACAAGAGAAACGTTATGTGGCCCTGTACACCTGCATGACATCCAGAGCCGTTCACCTGGAGCTTGTACATTCCCTTTCTGCTGACTCCGCAATAATGAGCCTGCGACGGTTTATTGCTAGAAGAGGAACTCCCAATACTGTATATTCTGACAACGGTACATGTTTTATTGGTGCAGACCGAATTTTACGAGAATTTTATCAGCACGAGGTCTACGATTTTGCTGCCAATAGAGGAATAAAATGGAGCTTTATTCCTGCCGCTGCTCCTTTTTTCGGCGGATGCTGGGAGAGACTGATTCGCACCATCAAAATCGCGCTGAACGCCACATTACGTGAAAGAGAACCTAATCCCGAAGTCCTAGTAACTCTCCTTCTAGAAGCTGAGGCAATTGTAAATTCTCGACCTCTGACCCATGTCCCTGTTGGCCCTGAAGACCAGGAAACCCTAACGCCCTTCCACTTTCTAATTGGCTCATCTTCTAACCAGGTTCTGCCTGCAACCCTTGACGACCGAGACCTTTTAAGACGTGCTGACTGGAGGAAGGCGTTGAGATTGGCCGACCACTTTTGGAACCGATGGGTAAAAGAAATTCTGCCAACCATGCAACCTCGCCAGATAGCGGAGAACAGAGAGCACGACTTGACTGTTGGCGACTTAGTCATCATTGTAGACCAGAACCTACCCCGAGGAACCTGGCCACGCGGCCGCGTCGTTGCTACATTCCCTGGCAGAGACGGAGTGGTCAGGGTGGTGGACGTAGCCACATCAGGTGGAATCCTTCGTCGACCTTCTAAAAAATTGGTCAGATTAGAGGCATAAAGTCTCAGTTTATATCTAGTCTGGCTAGTTTTGTGTGCTTTCGCACACAAGGGGGTGGGATGTTAAGGGTGTATATGTAAATAGGTTTTGATACGTTTACACTATTATCTATGTCTAGTCTTAAGTTCTTTTTTAATTCCATATTTAAATTCTAATGTTATTTTGACTGTTTATATTTTTGTACGTCAGTTCGCAAAATAAACCCATCACAACTAGTCGACTGCCTGGTTTATTGATTATTTTCCACTTTAGCTATCGAAATTCCCTCTACTTTACTTGTCTGTCTTCTTTACGAATAATAAATTGTATATGAGCCAATATGGACCCTTTCACAACACTTTTAGTTTTATAGTAGATTTTTTATATTCTGATAAAGCACCCCATGATTCCGCAGAATCCTTTATAATGATTTTATACAGCTTGAGCTGTATAATGTCTGTAAAATACCTTTTATACAGCTTAAATCTTTTCTGACACTCTTATACGTCTCTTAAATCACTCTAGGTTCTAAATTGGCTGGTATATTGATGTTGCCGACACTTCCGTGCTACTTGGGATGCCCAACAACATACTAAAAGTTGGTAGCGGTTTCCGGATCTGAACTATCTTTTCGAGCGTTTCCCATAAGGCATAGTACTAAAAAGACAAACAGATACTACACACATGAATAATAAATTCAGTGCTACATATATGCCAGTAAGATCAGAAAACTAAGAATTCAGTGTGAAATATACTTATAAGTTTGCTTCGCTGCCAGAAACTGTAATGGAGCCGCGAAATAAGCGGGCTAGTCAAATGTACGGTCTCGGAGCGGCCATGGTGGTCACAAATATCTGAACAAAGCCTCTACTGTTAAGGCGTTAGACCGGGCCGTGTCCGGGCCGGAGGTCCGGCGCATCGTTTTCTATGGAAAGCGTCACGTGATCGCCTGTCATGTCATAGAAAAGTAAGCGCCGGAAGTTCCGGCCCAGACACGGGCCGGTCTCACATTATGATAAGTCATCCTAAGTGCGTGTTCAGATATTTCGATCACCTTGACCGTTCCGATATTTCTTATGGCGAGTGTACACTGTACAGTACTTTGATAGAATTAACTAACGAAGTAGGTACGTGGGGACTAAATACAAACTAATATGTACATATACGAGTATATGTATATATAAATATTGTAAGAACGAAAGCGGCTTTTATCTTATTTTCTCGTATTCATGTCATGTGTCGTACGCAAAAATGTCCTTGATCCTTACAAAATAATGAGAAACTGCGGATTCTTATGTTTTCCACAGAAACATTCCGATTGTACCGATTTTTCAAAGGAAAAACCGGTCCAAAGGAATTAAAACGTAGTGTTAATACAGCAGCAGATATGTATGAGTGACGTCTTGCTACCCCGTGGAGTCTACCTTTACCACTTTTAGCCATCTATGATGACAAGTTGGTTGGTGGGGGGTTCAACAAATCGTTAAGAAGATTGTAGATTTGGTAATCAAAATTAAAGCTTCGAGTATGTGCTATTAATAAACTGACAATTTTATACAGATTTCCTTTCTGATGAGATTTCATTTCTGGTGGTCTGATCAAGCTTATGCATACAAATAAGTGTCATATTAAGTTATAGAAAAATTAAACGGTCAAATCCACAATCTGAATAACGATTTTTTTTAATAATTAATGAATACTTTGCTAACTTTGCTACTCGTAACACCCGAAAATATAACGTGATGGTCAATCAGTGCTAACCCGTTATACTTTACATAAGATCCGAAAAACTCATTTGCACGAGCCAGGTTTGAACCCGCGACCTCCAGATTGCAAGTCGCACGCTCTTACCGCTAGGCCACCAGCGCTTCTCGTGCACTGATAAAAGTAAAGTAAAATTTCGCCACTTCAGTGGCCTCAACGCAGTTGCGTCGTGAAACATCGCACCTGCAATGCTATTTCATATCTGTCTGGAATATTGAAGCACACACACACGTACCTACGTATATATATACCCAACACACATATAACGTTGGAGCAGATTATATAATGTTCGGCAGGTATGCAACTCTCACACGAAACGGACTCGAGGCAGGCGTGGCTCACTCCGCGATTTCGTCGCTTTGCTACAGGTAGCTAAAAGTACATCCGTTCGACCCCAATTATGGGGTTTGCCATAAGCCGCGCGTGGCGCTGTCGCCACCTAGCGGCCATATCTGTGCTGATCGTGACAGACGCGTTTTGTTAGAGTGAGTCTTCTGTACCTAGTACTATTATTTATTTTGTGCTCAAGGTCATCATTTCATACGAGTCGAACACGGCAGAGTAAAGTATGCGATTATATGCCGACAGGCAATGCCACTGTGCGAGCAGGACAGCGACATAATTATGCGCGTGCGATAGAGATAGGTACAAGTAGGTCATTGTACGAAATTCTTCGTGCTTAGCGACCTTTAGGATGACTCACGCTAGACCGGGCCGGGGCCGGGCCTGAGCTTCCGGCGCTTCGTTTTCTATGGAAGCTCCACTTAATCACCGATTAGCCGTCATAAAAAATGACATGTCGGACGCCTCGGCCCGGGCCCGGCCGGGTCTAGCGTGAGTCATCCTTTACCGTTTGCAAAAGTCCTGTCTAATGGTATTATGTAATCTGTACCTGTACGTGGAATCGCACTCGTTACTTACTACAGTCGCCATCAGATATATCGGAGCGGCCAAGGTGTTCACAAATATCTGACCACGCCTCTATTGTCAAGGCATTAGAGTGCGCGTTCAGATATTTGTGAGCACCATGGCCGCTCCGATATATCTGATGGCGACTGTACACTATTACTGGTCGAAAAGCAATCGGTGTTCTTATCTTATCTTGTTAGATTTATTGCCACGTCATGTTTACTTTTATTGGGGTTGCTGAGGGCGTATTGGAAAAAGTATTGCAATACAAGTACATACTCGCTTGCTAGAAATTGTTGACATAATTATACCCGCGTATTTCGAAAACTTTGTAATTCGTAATCAAAATTATAATTCGTATCAAAAATATAGTATTTATCTATTTAAAATTTTGGTACTAGCTCGGCCACGACCGCCGCCGCCGCCGGTCGCGCAAAGTCGTGGCCTCCTATAGCAGTTGTATATTGAGATTGCGTCAAGCTAGGAAATTAGAAGGAAACAAAAGATATGGCGCGGCGCGGGAAACTTGCAACGAAACATAACACCGTCGCATGGGTTTTGCCTTTTATCTCAATAACTCTGACTGAAGACATACTATTGGCACAGATTATATAATAGTTTGGTTAAAATTTTGCTCGTCAGATCCCTCGGCGATACCTATATCATAAGCTATTTTAATTCTAAAATTATTATGTTAGCGTTAGACCAATAAAAGTCTGCAGCGATTTTGATAGCCCATCGCAGTGCAAACTTGTGTCATTTTAAACATCAAACTTCTATGAAATTGTCACGTATAAATAACACGCACTGCGTGGGCTATCAAAATCTCTACAGACTTTTGTTGGTCTAACTCTAGTAGTCTGTTAAGGGTAACGATCATCATCATCATCATTCTAGCCTTCAGTGGCCCACTGCTGAGCATAGGCCTCTCTTCGTGTACGCCACTTAGCCCGGTCCTGGGCTAGTCTCATCCAAAAGGGCCCCGCAATTTTTCGAATGTCCTCCACCCAACGAGCTAACGGACGCCAGGCGCTTCTTTCATCCGAAAGGGCCACCAATCCGTCAACCTCGTCCAAGGGTAACGATATACAACTGAAAGCTATTGCTGTACCATCGCCCACATGTTAACTGTACATCGGTGGACCTTATGCCCTTTGTAATAAGGTCCACCGATGTACAGAACAGTGTTACTGTTTGTAAGTACTTAGGTGTGTCTGGCCTGTGTTAATACACTACAATTACTGCTATAGGTACCTAGGGTTGATGATTTGTTACAAAGACACGCCTAACAGGCCTATTCGGATTTCGAGATAATCACAAGATCTAGAGACGATTTAGAGATCAACTAGATCTACATTAGATATCGACTAGATGTGACTTGGATATCTAAGTCATAACTTGTCAAAATCGTTCAAGAGGACCTCCAGAGTCGCGGAAACGTCAAATTTGACGTATCTATCTTACAAATATCTTTAAATTATCCATATCGTAACTTGTTGAAGTCTAGTAGAAATCTAATTAATTTTCCGAATCGAGCCGTATGTCAAAGTATCAATGCACACCATGATTTATGTGAAAAATGGAGTATTTTTGTTATTATTGGCTGCTCGATATACAAAAGGCGAACAGTTAAGTGTGTTTTACGAAAATAAACTGGGGTTTTGTATAGGTAATTTTATTTTATACCTTACTTTCCTGACCAGTCTACAGGTTTAAACGGTGGGTCTATACATACATACGGTGTAACATGAGGAAACCGAATAATTTTAACCACGCATTTCTGAGGTTAAAAGAAGTAAAAAATGTAATATGAGTTTAGGTCAATTTCGCAAAAAAAAAAATATTATTGTTTTGTTTTTTCAATTTTTTTGAATGTATTTGTACATAAAAAATAAATGTTATTGGTAAATTTGTCACTTAAAATTGATTTTTACATTTTTTTTTCGTAGAACCTACTTTTTGCAAAGTGTTACTTGTCACTTTTTGACATCTATCAATAAGGATATTTAGACTACGTCCCATAGCAGCAACATCACCATCAAAAAGGCCTTTTACACTATGTAACAATAAAAACTTGTTTTTTTTTTTAATTAATAATATCTCTGAAACTAGGCGAATTTCAAAAAAGTTTATAGGACATTTTTGTCTCTAAATATGATCAGGAATACACTGTTAAAATTATTCGGTTTACTCATGTTACACCGTGTATATGTAAATGTTGTGAATAATTATTAACAATAAAGTCTATATTAGACCGTTTATTTCAGATGTGGAACTTGTGGAAGATCGAAAGACAACGCTTTTGTTAAGGTGGCCACTGACGAGCCTTCCAACAGTCCGAATAGCGTGGCTGCAATCCAAAATCGGTCCGTGAAAGTCGAAAACGTACAATGATTAATTCTAGGATGCCGTCCATTTGGATGAATCCGTTGTAACGGCATCCATTTGGAAGGTTCGTTAGTGGCCTACTTTAGACAGTGAATATTTCATACGAAATATTTTTATTTATTCTGTGACAGCATCACGTTTACTTGCTGGATTACTTTTTCTACCGTATTCAGTGCGGAATCCTAACGGCATTATGTCTTGAATTCTACGATGTCTTAAATTATCTTCATTTTAGAATTATTTTATTTACATTAAGTATATGTATTGTACTAAGTTTCTTTGCCTTTATTCATTTATAAAACTGTATTATATTCGACTGGACGCATTGTATTTACAGTCAACATGAATATTTCATACCTATTCTTAGTCTCAGTTTTATCTGAAAGAAGAAGTTTGGATTTAAGAGAAACAGCATGTTTAATTGCTAATTCAGAATTTAGATATCGAATAACAACTTCTATAGTGTGGTGGTACAACTCAGATCAAGTGGATTACCTCTTAAATTACCAAGGATCGGTGAAGACGATAGACATGAATGTACGCTTGAATCAACCTATAGCTTTAGAACAAGCGGTTCTTTTTGTGACTTCGGCTGAGGAATTCCTTGAAATTGTGATTAATTTGGACAAGAAAATAACCTCTCCGGGTAAAGTAATAACAATTTTAACGAATCCAAACGAACTGAATGATATTACGAAAGCAGCTTGGAAATATGATATAGCAGATTTAATTGTACTAACAAAAGAAAACCAATCTGTATCTATGTACACCTATTATCCGTATAGCAATAACGTATGTGGTAATACAGATCCTGTTAAAGTTGACTTTAAGGAAGAGTTTTTCCCGAGGAAGTTTAAGAATCTCTTTGGATGCGAAACCAGATTGGGAAGTATACCAGCTCCCCCGTATTCTAGATTAGAATGTGTCAATGGCTCGTCTCCATTCTATAAAGGAGTTCTTGGTGGTCTGGTGAAGCTTATAGTTGAGCATATGAATACAACACTAAAAGTTATATGTATTACAAGCTCAAATCAAAAAATGATTAGTGATCTTGAACACAAAACGATTCATATTCTCACCGCAGTAATATATAATCAAGATTTCTTAGCAACGCAGAATACTCCTGTTTACCACTTCTTTGAGAGTGTTTGGTGTGGTCCTCCCCAACGGGAAATGTATACTCATGTCAAAGTATTAGTTCCTATGTTGAGTAACTTTACAGTTTGTCTTTGCGCTACTTATTTAATGCTTGTTGTTGTATTGAAATTAATTGACAGGCTTGAACCATGCAATAAGACTGCCCACATGGCTTGGAAGGCTTTAGCAGTTCTGTTGGGACAGAGCTTTCGCTCCGAATCTAAATGTTGGCTAATAAATTATCTTTACATGCTTTGGTTCTGGTTTAGTTTGGTGTCAAATATTGCATACCAAGGATTGTTGGTAAAAGGCCTTCAAACGCAATACTTGGAGCCACGTTTCGATAAAATAGAAAACGCTATAAGTTTAGTAGACGGCTATGGAGGTACGATAAGGCAGAGGAGCGTATACGATGGCACTCCTATATTTGACAAATTTCAGGTCAAGGAGTTACATGAAATGCTTTCATAGCTGTCCCCAATATCGAGGGGTAAGCGGTTCCTGATACTAACACCAAGATTAATATTACTGGGGTACACATCCTTGCAGATTTTCGAAGCAGTTAATCATATGCCGATGACGATGTCTTTGACTCCAAGGTGGGGAGGTGGTGTGGAAATAATCTCCTTACAGACTCGACTGATAGAAGGAGGTTTCTTTGAAAAAATTCTTGTCGATGAGAAACTGGCGATTGAAAGCAAAGAACGTAGGTTACATGGTTCTTCAGATTTTCAATCAGGGCATATGGATTTTAAAACGCTCTCCACGTGTTTCTATGGTTTAGGATTGATGAGTGTGATATGTTTTGTTATATTTTTAATAGAGCTGCTATACCATTGGCTAGTAACACCCGCAAAAGGAAAGCTTATGCAAAATTTAGATAAAATTCATGCGGCGTAAGTGCTTACGCCGCACGATCATACGATTTACTCATTAGATATTTTTTCAAGTCAATGTAAATTGCAAAAGCAATGTTTTGTTATATGGTCTTCGGTTACCGCGATAGTTACTCATGAAATAAAATCCGTTTCAATAGTTTTATTTCAATGTTTTGTAGTTATGTGAAATGCAGTAGTATTAAATAATTCTGATTGTACTTATGTCTTCGGTTACCACGATCGGTGCAAATGAAATAAAACTAATGCTGGAAACGGATTATATCGCGTAGGTATAATGAATCTTACGTCGGGATGTATTATAAATTCATTTTACCTACGCGATATAATCCGTTTCCATAGTTTTATTGTGACTGGATCAAAAATACTACAATTTATGATTTTAAGTACGTACGTGGTTCGCGGTAGGCACTCTCAGCGCCTACCGCGAAGCGTGTTGCTTCTCTGTCGAGTACTTGTTAATTTGTGCGTAAGTGTGACATGGAGGCAACACGTCGAATGTGGTTCGCGTTAGGCCCTCAGTAACCCTCTATTCCCTCCCCTATTCCCTCTAATCCCTCTATTCGTATTACATTTACGGAAAATTCTTAATTTTAGGGATTTTTCACCCGGCCCCGGTACGTAGTATTAAGTGGGTTCTTCCATGATCTTTTAATTAGGATCTTATACACCTACACGATGGGTCGACGCCGGCCACTCCAAGGGACGCAGCCATGCGGTAGAATGAGATAGCAATATCACTTGCTCCCTCTAACGCATAAATGCGTCCCTTGGAGTGGCCGGCGTTGGCCCATCGTGTAGAGGAGCCATAAAAATCAACATGACTGTATTCAAAGTAAAGGTGTATAAAGTACGTAAAAAAGATTAAACTGATTTTAGCACTCTTATACGAAGTTAGACGGAACGCGGTTCAAAGTAATTTTCCGTAAGCTCCACAAAAACTCATTTTAATCGCATATCCTTTGTGGGGAGTCAATAAAAGCATAATGAAGTCGGGCCGGAAATGAGCCATGGAACCTTATTTCGGGAACTACTAGATGTGCTTGTAGACTCTGTTCATCATCATCATCATCATCTCAGCCATAAGACATCCACTGCTGAACATAGGCCTCCCCCTTGGACCTCCATTCGTACCGGTTGGAAGCGACCCGCATCCAGCGTCTTCCGGCGGCCTTAACAAGGTCGTCCGTCCATCTTGTGGGTGGACGTCCTACGCTGCGCTTGCTAGTCCGTGGTCTCCACTCGAGCAATTTTCGACCCTATCGGCCATCTCTGCGCGCAATGACTCTGACTCAGACTCTGTTGGTATTCTTGTATTTACCGTCAAGTGAGATCATTCATTCATTCATTCAATGCCGCAATGAATGAATGAATGATTCTTGTACCGTCAAATGAGATAATTGAGGACAGGAAGGAAAACATTAGGCAAAGGAAATATTCCCCATTCGCCTATCTTATGAACGTGTCTAATGGCTCCTCTACACGATGGGCCAACGCCGGCCACTCCAAGGGACGCAGCCATGCGGTAGAATGAGATAGCAATATCACATGCTCCCTCTAACGAGTCTAACGCATAAATGCGTCCCTTGGAGTGACCGGCGTTGGCCCATCGTGTAGAGGAGCCATAACAGCAGTGTACAGTCACCACACGGGATTGTTATGCCATTTAGGCCCACTTGCACCATTCTACTAATCCGGGGTTAACCGGTTAAACCTGGAGTTACTATGGTTACCAGTACAATTTGACATTAGGTTATTAGGTTTAACCGCTTAACCCCGGGTTAGTGGGATGGCGCAAGTGACACTTAGGGTTCTTGCTAAGTTGGACATCAATAGGGTAAGTATTGAACATCCAATTTAGCTAGAACCCTAAATGGCGCCAAAATCGCGGCTTATAATTGTTCTTTTTAAGTTGATCCAATTAAGATCTATGCGAATTTTTCCTTTAGTAAAAATTGTTTTAATTTTGTCCACGGTTTTAAGAATGTTAATAAATCCAATCTTGGTCTTCCAGCATCTATAGCTCTTAGTGTCTTTCGCCATGTTGTGACGTCACGACTCACGACTACCCTCATCGAGAATCGGTCAAGCGGGGTGTCATCAATTCCCGCGCGAATTTATCGTCTTCGCGTTTTGTATGATTTATATTTCTGTTTTTACGAAGCCGAAAATATTGCCGCCATTGTTGAGTTGGGATCGAGTCATGGACAATTATGGGGTTGTCTATTAAATACTGGGTTTGCTAGCAGTTGTTTTGATGAATTCGTCTTGATTTATTTGTTTAGGTTTTCCGGAATTTCTATTTTTTGTTGGTTTAAAATTTAATTTAAAAAAATAGAAAATTTAAACTTTAAATACTATTTAGGTTTTGAAGCGATCAGGCACAACTACATTACAATAAAAACTGTTTGCAAAAGCAAGTTTCTTTAGAAGTTATGTATGTATCTGCCGTATTCGAAAAAACTGGGCAAGTGTGAGTCGGACTCGCGCACGAAGGGTTCCGTACCATAATGAAAAAAACGGCAAAAAAAAAACGGTCACCCATCCAAGTACTGACCCCGCCCGACGTTGCTTAACTTTGGTCAAAAATCACGTTTGTTGTATGGGAGCCCCACTTAAATCTTTATTTTATTCTGTTTTTAGGGTTCCGTACCCAAAGGGTAAAACGGGACCCTATTACTAAGACTTCGCTGTCCGTCTGTCCGTCCGTCTGTCACCAGGCTGTATCTCACGAACCGTGATAGCTAGACCGTTCAAATTTTCACAGATGATGTATTTCTGTTGCCGCTATAACAACATTTTTGACAGATAGGTATCGCTGTGACACCTTAATCATTGTTCGAATACGGCCGATAAACAAAACAACAGCATTGTAATGAAAACTGTTAGCAAGCAAGTTTTCCGTTTCGGAGCGCACTGGAGCGTGCAATTTGTGGATTGGAGCGATGTCGAAGAAACGTCGATGCGCCATTGTTTAGCGATGGCTGCCCGATCATAACCCGTGGTAGATACGGAAGAGGTTATTTAAAGGGCTACCCGCGGTTTTCATCGATTTTTGACAAGTTTTGAGTCATATCTCCTAGATTTGCACTACAGATAGAATTACAAAGACAAACGGCTAAGTAAGTCAGGTGTAAGTTTGGTTTGAATAATACAATTAATAATAAATACTTAGGTACCTAAAAACTTATAAATAAGTAGGCAATTAATTTTATACCAAATAAAATACAATCTATGGCAGGTCCCCGAACGTCTTTGCAATTTGCAATAACCCCGTCTCATTGTCCACCCAAACTTCAATTCAAAGACAATTATAAACTGTTCACTTTTTCTACAATAGTCCCAATGCCTGCTGCGGCCGGTTCATGGGTGTCTATTGTTGCACCATTGAACGGGTTCCAGCAGGCGTTCTCCATGACATTAAAGCTCTCCAAGAGACCTCTACGTGTTGGATATATCCTATATCTATATCCTATAGATATATCCTATATCCTATATCCCCACGCAAGCTTATCAAAAGACCGAGATTTATAGACCCGTATAATCCAAGGAAATACAATCCACATACAATTCCATCAATCAATATTATAAAATGAAATATAAAATAACTCGCCCTGGAATGTACCTGGGTCAAAGTTTGTGGGTTTCTCCACTGAACTACAATGGAGGCCTGCTGGACCAGATACTACCCAGAGCGACGGTCGCAGCCCGCAGTTTGAGTTGGCCTCAACATTAAATTATCATTTTGATGTCATAATTTAAGTTGGGATTCGCCTCCCTATCTAATTTTCCATCGCTCTAACTCACGCGAGAGTACTGTCGCCGATGCAAGTCGTCTTTTGTTCTCATGTCAGTTTTCCGAACGCACAACTTTATAACGAAATGTTACTGTGATGCTCGCCAGTGTATTAAGCCTCAGGTAGAACGGCTGCTTCGCGCCGAGGTCGCGCAAGTGGAGCCGCTGCCTCAAACTGAGGCACGCCGCGACACGAGGCAAATTCTTCGCCGCCAGCCGAGCTATATTTTGTCCGTTTTTTTCCGTACTCGAAAGGGCCTCATTCCGCGCCGTGCATAGGAGACGGACGTTTCGCCGCGGACCAAGCCTCAGCTTGCCTGCCAGCGTATCGCTTCGGCTTGATCCGCCAAAGCCAAGATACCTAATAGATGGCTAGAGCCAAGGTGACGATCGCTTGCGCTTAGCCATCGAATTGCTTTGTGTCTTTCCATCACTCTTCCCTATTAGTGTGACAGTGACAGTTGCGTTTGGCATGTTGTCTAAGAAGCCAGCTTGATTCGTAATGTGCCGCGAACCTATGCCTCAGAGATACCGCTAGTGAGTTTTTTTCGCTAACGCAAAAAGAAAAATGTTTACGATAAATTGCTCTTTAGCTAGTGTAACCCTACCTTTACAAAATTATCGCTTAAGCTAGGAGTTGGTTGATGGTTGTTTAACAGTTGTATTGCGAACCTTTTTCGGTCAATTTGTCGAACTTTTCTGCGCGTCACGCTCGATACAGCAGTGATTTGTGCTTCTGAAAAAATGGAGAAGTATTTTGTTAGGTATTTTCGATGTTTGTTTAATTTGTTGCTTTAGCTATTCTCATAGAGACCGTGCGCGTTGGAGGGTCTGCCATCTTGTGGCCTGAATCAGAAACATATATGCACATGTACATTGCCAAAGCAAGTGCTATCATCTACCGTTCTCGTCGTAACGTTTCTTTGTGCATAGTAGGTTCTGCCATCGTGTGGGCTACATCGGAAGCATAAACGACACATTTACACCTCGCGCCAACAATCTGACGGCTCCTATAGTTCATGCACGGGGCCTTTACTCTGGCGAGTTATGAAATACGAAATGATTCAACCAGTAGAATAAAAATGTACCGTTCGGATTTAGATTACAACGGCATTAATGCTGCAGTACCTATTGAAGTGCGACATTACTGTAAACTGCATTGCTGCCGTAAAAGTCAAAGATTCGCATTGTACATTTCAATTCTGAAACGTCTCACCTCGGCCCTTGAGTCAACTCTACATTACAAATAACTATTACAGGCAGCTTTAATATTTATTTGTTTTACAAGGGGGCAAAGTTGCTATTTAACTCCTTTGCATGTAAAAAATACGTAAGTATATAACGGGTTAGCACTGATTAACTAGTAACGTTATCTTTTCGCGGATTAGCAAAGTAATATTTTTGGTTTTAGTCTCAGCTCGACCCATGGTTGACTTGGTCCACATTAACCATATTCAAAGGCCATACGTCGGTTTGTTTGTTCTGTTTGCTCTAAATTGCTCAAACTAATCCCTGTGTCCACAGCCACCCTGGTGACCGCGCCGTCTCAGATAGTGTTGTCGTTTCAGCACAGAATAAATAATAGTAATAGGTACAGAAGACTCAGTCTAACAAAACGCGTCTGTTACGATCAGGACCGATATGGCCGCTAGGTGGCGACAGCGCCACGCACGGCTTATGGCTAGCCATCAAAATTGGTGTGGAACGGATGTACTTGTAGCTACCTGTTGCAAAGCGACGAAATCGCGGAGTGAGCCACGCCTGGTTTGAGTCTAATGTAGAGCCCGGAATTTTCGCGGCAAAACAAAAGACCGTCGCAATCTTGATAGAGAAGGTTAAGTTAAGTTTTTGGCATAAATTTCATTTTGGTACAATCTTTTATCGCTAACTGTACTTTTCTTTCCACAGGCAACTAATACTCATCGAGACAATCCTAAAAACCCCAAACACAATTAGGTTTCGTTGTTTTATCACAGAGTTCCTATGGCCACCTCCTGTCTCCATCATCAGATCAGTTCGATGGTACCATAATTATATTGCATTGTCATCCGATTTATACATGTATGTAAAATTTCAGCTCAATCGGAAACCGGGAAGTGGATCAAATTTAACTTGCAAGATTTGATTACACACAGACAGACAGACAGACAACGGTCAGGTGAAACTAAATAAAAGCTTGTAACAAAATACACACAACATTTTTCTGTCGATATCGATACTTGTGTAATAGAAGAACCAAACGGTACTCAAACTTTGACTAAAAGAGTAGTCTTTTAAAGATTAAAAAAATCGAGTCTTTAAGTTGATGTCTTTAAAGACTCGCTTAGACCAACACTATTCATCACCATCAAAACCGGAACAAACGTACTTTGTTAACGTCTCGCTTTAAATCTGGAACTTAAATCTTTGTGTTTAAGGTTGTTATTTGACTGAATAACGAAATGGAGTTAGTGCGTTAATGTCCTAGTTATGAGATTTGTCGTACCTAGTGTAGTGGGTAGGTAGTAGGTATTATTTATTGCAGCAGGCCATGATAAATGTAACCACAACTGCTGTTCCTCGAATTAAACAATTACTAGCGTTTATTTATTTCTGATGAAATACTACGAGTTTTGAGGGAAAATCAAAAAGAATATATTATAAAAACTTCAATGAAGATTAACGAAACGAAACGAAAAAGAAACGAAAAAACCAAAAAAAAAAGAAACGTTGCTAGCCGCATATGTACCTATACAGGGTGTATAAGGTATAATCTTTGAAGGATGTGTCGTCGTACTAAATGTATGGGAGGGTTTAAAGTTAATGTTTGGGACATTTCTGTTTTTATTTAAAAAAAGTTATTAATGTAATTTTACTCATTGGGTAACGCACTTTCGATATCAATTTGAAGTTTTCTGATATCTGTTATATTTACGGAATTATAGCCTGGCTACACTTAACGATTACAGCCTGTATAGTTAGTTTCCTAAAAGAAACTAACAGTCGAGATTTACTACATGCGTTGCGTCGTGTTGCGTGTAGGAAAACTCCAGGCGATTATGTGTATGGCCTATTTTGAACAATTTAATAATTCGTACACTTTTTAAGGTTTCGTAGTCACCTGGAAACCCTTATTTGTACGTATAAAAGTTATTTATACGTCATAATTTCATAGAAGTTTGACGTTTAAAATAACACGTGCACTGCGTGGGCTATCAAATCCGCTGCAGACTTTTCTTGGTCTGACTCTAGAAAGCTGCAACTTGGCATGGATACATTAATCATACAAGGATAAAATAAAAACTACAAAAAAAGGTTTTTTATGGTACCTACCGTACAAACTGATTTTTTTGGAATGTTTTTTTTTTGCTTTGACCCAATAGTGTGGGGTATTGTGAGATAGTTCTTTCAAAACAAATAAGGGTCTTCAAAGACCAATTTTTTATAAAATCTATATTTTCGAAAATTAATAACCACTCCGAAATAAATAAAAATATGTGTAATATTATTATATGATTGTAAATGATTCATAAAAAACTTGGCACGCAAACATACACTTCTATAATGTCAACAATGGTAATCAAACCAATACAAATTATAAAAAATTGGTAATTTG
This sequence comes from Cydia fagiglandana, assembly GCF_963556715.1. Classification (NCBI taxonomy): domain Eukaryota; kingdom Metazoa; phylum Arthropoda; class Insecta; order Lepidoptera; family Tortricidae; genus Cydia; species Cydia fagiglandana. Next base: position 474,575 of record NC_085949.1, on the reverse strand, counting down.
AAAATGCCACTTTGCAATTGATTAGAAACTACGGATCAGCCCTCGGGGTTTACCATACAAACGTAGTCCCCATTTTCGTCCCTGGGTATTGATATTTAGTATAGAAAATGTTGTTTTATTATTTTTTACAAATTTATATGTAGTTTTCACGTTCTTCCCTGTACTTATAATGTAAGAGTATATTTTGCTTGCCAAATTTATGAGTTCTAGGTAAACGGGAAATAATATATATCCTGTAAATTTTGGTGGCCTTGAAAGTGTTTAAATATACGTTTTTTGCGGTATAAACGTATCCGTATCTTTTTTTACGCTAACTTAGAAGTTTGATTTTTATACAACTTCAAGGGATTGTAGACTTGAGTGTTTTGGTTTAAATTTCAACTCGATACCTTTACGCGTTCCCGAGAGATAAAGGACAGACTGACACACAGCCGGACGGACAGACAAAAAATGATCCTACAAGGGTTCCGTTTTTTCCTTTTGAGGTAAGTACGGAACCCTAAAAACGAAAAAAATCAAGTGTCAAAATATTTTCTATAGCGTCAATATGAGGAAAATGGGATCTACGTTGGTACGGACAAGCGGTCCTCCACTATCATCCTTATCAATAGAAATTATATTTTGCCATTAATTAAACTCCATGAAGCATGTCGAGCACGTGTAAAATAATTACTTTGTATTCCGATTATAAGTTAATTCACTTTTGTTATACATATATTCCATGTAAGTAGTTAGTTGGAAAGTTAACTCTCTCTCAAGAGGGCTTTGGAGACTTAACTTTCTAACTTTTGGAAGACGTTTGGAATTTTTATAACTCAACGAAAGATTGCATAGGTACAATTTTTGGGACAAGTTGTAATTTTGTATTTTTATGCCAAGAATGAGCAATAAATTTTAGATTAGAGATCTAACGAAAAAAAACCGGACAACTCCGAGTCGGACTCGCCCACCTAGAGTTCCGAACAATCCGAAACCGATAAGTGTCAAGTGATAAGCAATCCACAGACAAAACATCCTCCAGACTTAGCATAGTCGCGCTACCCCCTCTGCCACGCATACGTTAATTTTACTCCATGTTCGAGCCGAAAGTGTCCTTTTGTGACGTCCGTGAACTCGTTCGTCGTTTGAACGGACCAATCATGACACGGGACTTCGCTCACCTCGTCCCGCGCACCCCCGCATTTTTGGCATCATCGGTTGCATGAAATAATTGCTCTAAACTCCGTCTAGAGGATTCCTAGTCTATGAAGCAATCATTAACATTGTTTAGTTATGCTTTTCGTTTGTCGCAGATATCTGCGACACTGGTCACTGGTTGCAAGCAAACTTGAAATATTTCAGCATGAGGGGCGTGGTTATTTTAGCGTTTTGTGCCATAACCTTGTTTCCAGCCCAATGTAAGTATTTCTTTTCTATAATTAATAATTAATTTGGCTTCAACATACCATACAATTAATGAATTCAAAATTAATTTAGTATGAGATATTGCGCATGAATTTCCAATGATTTGGAACTCTGGTGTCGGTAGCCTTTTAATAAGTAACACTCTTACGCTAGATGTCGCTAGGTGCCACCCCAAGGCGTAGATGGCGCAACGAGTGGCGATAAATTAAAAGGCTTGCTACACGGTCGCCGACAAGCCTTCTAACCGTCTGACCTTGGTCTGTCCTTGGTCAGTTTTGGTCAAATTTTGTTGGTAACAACTGTCTACACGGTCCGGGACCGGCCAAGGCCACCCGGTCTGGGGGCTTATCGGCGACCGTGTAGCAAGCCTTTAAAACACGACCGAAGGGAGTGTTTTAAATCGACACGAGTTGCGAATTACCTATTCGCACATGTATGGTATATACAACGTTTTACAGTACCATCGCCCACACTGTTAACTGTACTTACATCGGTGGACCTTATAACTAACTAACTAAACTAACTATTTTGGCTCAACGATCCAAAGAGAATCTTGGCCTCCGAAACGAGAGCGTGCCACCTGTCCCGATCCTGCGCAACTTCCTGCCAGTTACTGACGCGAAGCTGAAGCAGATCCGCTGCCACACTGTCTTCCCAGCGATACCTGGCCCCTATTTCACCAACTTGACAGGTGCGACAATTCGACAAGTCTCATTGTTGCTGACGTCACAGGCATCCATGGGCTACGGTTATCGCTTACCATCGGGCGGGCCGTATTCCTGCTTGTCACCAACATTGTATTATTTTAAAAAACTTTATTACATCGGCAAAAAACAGGTATTCTTGTGATGTTTATGATGATAATGATGACAATTTTAAGCCAAGATAGGTACTTTTTCGTGCTTCTATACAAATAAATGTTTAATAAAAATGGAAACTATAGGTCTAGATTAAGAGAAGAAACTGTAACAATTAATACTGTAACTGTATAAATAAACAATTGTCACAAGATTTCAAAGAACTTTCGGTAATTCTTGACAGCAAATGAGTTCTGTGTCGGAATTTCGTGACAATTGTCGTATTTCTTGTGACAATTGTCATTAGCTCCGCAAAATAAATACTTATTTACTGGCGATATAGTGGAGTTTTTATTTAATTAACATGTTGGTGGCAAACAACCACACCGCCCGTCTGATGGTAAGGGGTTACCGTAGCCTATGGAGGCCTGTGACGTCAGTAACAGTGATGTCGACAAATGCGACATTTGTCACGTTGGTGAAATAGGGCCCTGGGCTGACCCACCGGACGGCTACCAGTCGGTCGTCCCAAGAACGCCCTCTTGACAGCCCGATCCTCTTCCAACCTTATGCCTTTTGTAATTAAGGTCCACCGATTAAGATTGCTGCTGTTTGTACGTATGGAAATTTTCGAAATAATTAGGAATAGTAATTGTAAAAATTTACGAAAAAAACTGTTTATTTTCTTCACGAGGTCTTCTTCATCGTGGGACCTGAAATGTAGCTTCAAAATACATGGAGATTTTTTCATTCGCAGCGATGATGTACGAAATATACATATTTGGGTTCGTCTTTGACGTGTCTAAAAACTGGTCAGAGGTTTTAATTTTAAAGTAATTAATACAAAAGTTTGGCCATAAAACCTACACTCTAAAAAAAATTTGGTTGGCCCTATCAATATCTTGATGGCCGTAATCAAGCATCTTGATTCCATACGAGCCTAACAAGAACTTAAACACATCAAACAAGGTAATTCTGATTGCTATTACTATTGTTAGGTAACTGAACCAATTAAGATCTTGTTCAATATTTACACGAAAAATAATTATGCTAACTAATTGATCCTAGTAAGATCAACTAAGGGCTTGATAATGAAAACAAACAAGTTAGTTTAACTAAGATGTAAATCAATGTTAACATGAAGAATTACTGTATTAACTATTTGACCCAAATAAGTTCAACTAAGAACATGATTACACCGACTTATGGCGTATTAGCCTGAAATAAGATATTGGTCAATTTGAATCTTAATTGTTTAATCATTTCAACTAAGATGTAAATCAATGTTAACATGAAGAATTACTGTATTAACTATTTGACCTAAATAAGTTCAACTAAGAACATGATTACATCGACTTATGCATCTTATTAGCCTGAACTAAGATATTGTTCAATTTGAATTTTAATTGTTTAATCATTTCAACTATGAAGCTTGTTTAGTACAATACCATTCTTGTTCAATTGTACTATGACTTACTTTGTCGCATTTACTAAAACATTTCTTTCAGATCTCTAGTTTTTAAACGCGCCGTGCTGAATAATGCTGGTGGTCACTACTTATTCGTTTAAATTTATAAAATTTAAACGAATAAGTAGTGAATAAAATATAACAACAAAGAAAGGGATAAAACATAATTAAACTAAATCAAGCCCGGAAAGTTTTATAAAAAGGGGGTAAATGAATAAAACAAAAAAATTTTAAAATAAGATGTTATTTATTCATTTAATCATTTTGAAAGTAAACGTTTTGCATTTAAATTCACACGCACGGATCCGTGTCTAAGCATACGAGGGGTTAACACTCGTTGGTCCAATCACGTTCACACTTGTTGGTCACAGTGTCACTACGCGAGTTTGATTCGGATGTCACTGGTTGTTTTTTAGTCAAACAAATCACAAGATTCCACACATTTGACAGTTTAAAAACCCATTTTCACGATTATAATTGTTGTATTTGTGAATTAAGGCTTCTCTTACCAATCTTGGTATATAGTGGCGTGCTGTCGAAATGACCTTGGGACTATGCAGCTCGATCCAGTGACTTATACCCGACTCAAGGTGACACTGAGCAATAGCTGACTTGCGAGCGTCGTTGTTCTTGACCGCAGCGATGTGGTCTTTAATTCTGCAGGCAATAGTGCGTTTGGTATGCCCACTGTACGAACTATCACAACTGCAATCAACTTTGTACACACCAGGTTTTTCCAGAGGAATAAGTAATTGAATGAGCTTAACGCAACTGCGTGCTACAGAGACTGACTGCTCGGTCGCACGCGCCACGAGAGGGGCGCAGGCGGGGCGGAGAGCGGGTGTACAGGCGATCCCCCTACTTATCTCTTGATTGATCGGATTAACCGATTATTTAATTTAATTATTAAGAAAATCGATTTAACAAATAATTCTTAGTAGAATGGAATATTAGTTTCGTAATCAATACAATAACTTGATCATAATGGGATTGAGTGTTTTATCTTCGTTGTTCTAAATATTATATGTTTAGTTGATTCAACTAGCAAATCTTATGTAAATCAACAAACACAAAATAATCAAATAAACTATTAAAATGTTCATAACTATTAACATATTTATCTGTTTTAATTAAATTGTTAAGGATTGAATTAACCTACGTTACATAATTATGCCAACAAGTTAATAATAGATGCAAAGTATACAATTGTTAGGATTAATAACATACCTACTTTATTAGTTCAATCACAGATACACTTATTGTTTTAAGTAATCAGCTTTCTTTGAGTTATATAAGATCGTTATTGTTGTAATTAACTTAACGTCAACTAAGAGAAAACTGCTCTTAGTTGGTCTTCATTTTTTAGAGTGTACAATTTTTATAATGCCAAATATCTCGAAGACAATGAACTTTGAAGTAAATACGGGATACTAGGTATATATAGCTTAAAGCCATTGCTGTTAATGGTAAGATTGATAAGCGATAAAAAACATTAGAAAAACATGTGATTTAGATCGAAGGTCATAGAGGCATTGGATCCCCTGAAGAAAAGTACAGTCAGCGATAAAGGCCTTGATAATTTGATGCTTACAAGATATTTTGTCAAAAAACCTTTTCTTTCAGGTGAGGATATACAGGATATACGATTAATGTCAACACAATATCTCAGTAAGTTATTTTGGCCTTACACATATATCTATTCGGATATGCACTTTCGGCTCTGTGAGCCATTTTGAAAATGTCAGAAAAACAACAAAATGCTTACAAAATTGCACAAGAATCGGTTATAAAACAGCCGGGCAGTATATCTTAGGCATGCTTGCTCAAGCTGAAACGGAGACTTTCACTTCTCCGGTCAACTATACCTCTCGCGCTGAATGATTGATGGTCCCCATGACCGATCCTTTCACTTCTTCGGTCAACTATACCTCTCCGCCGAATGATTGATGGTCCCCATGACCGATCCTTTCTCTTCTCCGGTCAACTATACCTCTCCGCCGAATGATTGATGGCCCTCATGACCGATCCTTTCACTTCTCCGGTCAACTATACCTCTCCGCCGAATGATTGATGGTCCCCATGACCGATCCTTTCACTTCTCCGGTCAACTATACCTCTCCGCCGAATGATTGATGGCCCCCATGACCGATCCTTTCACTTCTCCGGTCAACTATACCTCTCCGCCGAATGATTGATGGCCCCCATGACCGATCCTTTCACTTCTCCGGTCAACTATACCTCTCCGCCGAATGATTGATGGTCCCCATGACCGATCCTTTCATTTCTCCGGTCAACTATACCTCTCCGCCGAATAATTGATGGTCCCCAAGACCGTTCCTTTAAGTATCTTTTGTTTTGGCTTGATTGAGAAATAGATAAAGAGATATATATTGCCGTATTTTTATTACTTAATTGTTACATTTCTGAATATATTAATGCGATAACCTTACTAGAATGTCTACAAACATTTTACCTGACAGCTGCTACATATGAACTGTCATTGGGACCATCGTCATCGTACGACACGAGAGGCATACGATCGCATGCGACACGCTTCGCCACGGATCAGAAAGACGTTTAAGCTTAAGAGGGGGCGTAAAGCCAGGAGATTAGAAGGAAACAAAGGATTCATACGAACTGAAAAGCGCTGGTGGCCTAGCGGTAAGAGCGTGCGACTTTCAATCCGGAGGTCGCGGGTTCAAACCCCGGCTCGTACCAATGAGTTTTTCGGAACTTATGTACAAAATATCAGTTGATATTTACCAGTCGCTTTTCGGTGAAGGAAAACATCGTGATCCGAACCGGGCTAATCCCAATAAGGCTTAGTTTCCCCTCTGGGTTGGAAGGTCAGATGGCAGTCGCTTGCGTAAAAACTAGTGCCTACGTCAATTCTTGGGATTAGTTGTGAACTTGGGAAGAGCGGACCCCAGGCTCCCATGATCCGTGGCACAATGCCGGGATAACGCGAGGAAGAAGAAGAAGGTTCGTATGAATTAGTGACATAATTTTAATAACGCTATACCTATAACTCACGAGCTTTATTTCAGAATCCATAACTCCCGCTAGACTAGAACAATATAATAGGTCTTTGGGCCCGATTCAGATTATGAAATAGACATCTATTAGACATCACCAAGATACGATAACGATATGTTTAAGATCTAACCTGTCAAATTTGACATTTGCGCGATTCTGGCGATACTCTTGAACGATTTCCACAGGATATGACTTAGAGATCTAATTCACATCTAATAGATATCTTAGGGCCAGTTGCACCAACCACATTTGACAGACTGATCAACGACAGCCGGCGCGCCCCGGCACTTTACTATGAAACTTTCCATACATAAAAATTTAGCGAACTCTTTAAGGTGGTTCTCCTTGCTCGATTTTCATACAAACTTTCTTGGCACCCTAGCTCCTATTATATAGGGTTTCTTCGCTTGTATATGTAATGTTTGGGTAGTATATATATTTCTGTCTTCGCTTAACGTAAAAAAATACTAGATTTTGATTAAAATTATTAAGAAAAAAGCCTTTGAATATTGGTAAAATTTTGCCTCATTGCTTGTTTGTGTGGGTGATGCTTATAGTATCGGTGTAATTCTAACATGGCGACTTCATTTGACAAGCAATCATTTTTAATTTGTCAAAGCTGTAACAGATGGCACTTTAAAACCGCAACACAGATTACCTGTGTATTTTGTTTTATTTTCACTCAATAGAGGGAGGTATATTTAATGCACAAAGCATGTTACGAGTATTACTGAATCGCGATTAGAAAGGGATTGAGATAGCTGTCAATCCATATTGATTTTGACGTAAGTGTATGGAAATCTGTTATTTCTAATCCCTTTCTGATCGCGGCATGATAATATACCTACTCATTTAAGAATCTCCTTTCTGATATAATTTCATTCCCAGATTTAATATAACTTAATTGTATCTCCTTCGATATCACGGGCCTATAATCCCGGTTTTTTGATAGGCTTGCGTGGGGACACAGATCCAACACGTAGAGGCCCCTTGGAGAGCTTTAATGTCATGTAGAACGCCTGCTGGAACCCGTTCACAGGTGCAACAATAGACACCCATGAACCGGTCTCAGCAGGCATTGGGACTATTGTAGCAAAAGTGAATAGTATACCGGTCTATGGATTGAAGTTTGGGTGGACTATGAGACTGGGCTATTGTAAAGAGTTCGGACACCTGCCATAACAATGCTAACACACGTTAACTTAATAATTATTATGATTATTACACAATAAAATACATTTATATATTTATAGAAAGGTCAGTCCAAACAATCATTCGCGTTACGGTCGTCCACCGAAAACCCTTGTGAATTCTGCTTTCGTTTCGGTAGAAATATAAATGTTCTCTGGAAAAGCCTATATTTATTGTAACAATGATTTTTAAACTAAAATACCTGGCTATATTTTTCTCAAAAATATATAGGTATGTGGAGAAAAATGTCATCTTCTTGTAAATAAACAAGATTCTATAATATCTTCTGCTTGTGCATAACAATAACATTAGTAGATGATATTTTTAGGGTTCCGTACCCAAAGGGTAAAACGGGACCCTATTACTAAGACTTCGCTGTCCGTCCGTCTGTCCGTCTGTCTGTCACCAGGCTGTATCTCACGAACCGTGATAGCTAGACAGTTGAAATTTTCACAGATGATGTATTTCTGTTGCCGCTATAACAACAAATACTAAAAACAGAATAAAATAAAGATTTAAATGGGGCTCCCATACAACAAACGTGATTTTTGACCAAAGTTAAGCAACGTCGGGAGTGGTCAGTACTTGGATGGGTGACCGTTTTTTTTTGCTTCTTTTTTTGTTTTTTTTTTGCATTATGGTACGGAACCCTTCGTGCGCGAGTCCGACTCGCACTTGCCTGGTTTTTTTCAAAAATGCTGCCTTTCACCCGAGTTAAAACACTCTACTTTTCATTTCGCATACGAGGAAAGTAAAATGCATGTGTTTTTTTAAATACATTTTTATAGTAGGTATTTTTGAGAGTAGGTATTTTCAATTAACAATTTGACCAAAAGTATCGTTATTTATGGAATGGGGAGTCAAATATCAGAATGGAAATTGTATAACAAATCCATTTATACCCAAATTTCAATTGCTTATTGTAAAAAGAATAATAAAATCGTACTTGGAATTGGAACCTAAAGTGCTCTAGTGCAGTAACGTATCATTTCTTGCACACCTTTTACAACAACAATGACCCTCTTTCATATATTCGGCCAAATTGTGCTTTTTGAAAAACTAATTATAGCCAGCCTTTTATGAATGTAGTATATACCTTAGGGTATGGTGCTTTACGCACACTAGCGTCCCTTCCCCTCCCCCTGACGCAACCCCCCCTTTTTGCATGAAATATGTCCCGGTTCACAGTTTTTTACATTTTTTGAGGAAAGTATACATTTTAGGAAAAAAGTGTCAATGAAAGAAATAATCCTTAATAAATTCTTAATAAAAAAGGTCATATTCATTTTTTTATATGATGCACCTAATTCATGTATTAGCTTTTCAAAATTCGAAATAACATAGTTTTTACTTAGGGTTCGAAACTCATTTATTATACACGGTGTAACATGAGGAAACCGAATAATTTTAACAGCGTATTCCTGATCACGTTTAGAGACAAAAATGTCCTATAAACTTTTTGAAATTCGCCTAGTTTCAGAGTTAACACCAATTAAAAAAAAAACATGTTTCTCTTGTTACATAGTTCAAAACGCCTTTTTGATGGCGATGTTGCTACTATGGGATTTAGTCTAAATATCCTTATTGATATGTCAAAAAGTGACAAGTAACACTTTGCAAAAACTAAGTTTTACGAAAAAAAAACCATTTTAAGTGACAAGTTTACCAATAGCATTTAATTTGTATGTACAAATTCATTCATAAAATTAAAAAAAAAAACAAACAAAATTATTTTTTTTGGCGAAATTAATCTAAACACATATTACATCTTTTCCTTTTTTTGACCTCATGTATACATTTTACGATAAAAGTGTCAATGAAAGAAATAGTTCCTTATTAAATTCTTAGTAAAAAAGGTTATATTCATTTTATAACACTTATTATACAAGGTGTTCTCAAGAAATGCGAAAGATTTTATTTCTGAGGTCAAAAGAAGGTAAAAATGTATGTATGAGTTTAGGTCAATTTCGCCGAAAACAATTTTTTTTATTGTTTTTAGGGTTCCGTACCTTAAAAGGAAAAAACGGAACCCTTATAGGATCACTCGTGCGTCTGTCTGTCTGTCCGTCTGTCACAGCCGATTTTCTCCGGAACTACTGGACCAATCAAGTTGGAATCTGATACACATATGTAAGTTTGTAAACAAATGAATTTTAAACACGGGGGCCACTTTTGGGGGGTAAATGAAAAAATTCAAAAATAAAAATTTTCAAACTATATCATGTTACATATATCAAATGAAAGAGCTTATTGTAAGGATCTCAAATATATATTTTTTATAATTTTCGAATAAACAGTTTAGAAGTTATTCAAGAAAATAGGCAAAAAATTACTATTCCCCCCCCCCCCCCCTTTATCTCCGAAACTACTAGGTTTAAAATTTTGAAAAAATACATAAAATAGGTCTATACCTATAGATGACAGGAAAACCTATTAGAAATGTACAGTCAAGCGTGAGTCGGACTTAATTACAGTTTTTGATCCGACTCCTACGGAAGATCCGACTCCTAAAGATTTCACTCACGTTTCGCATAAATAATGTTTAGTTTTAAGTTTATAAAATACATATGTATCTGTCTGTAAGGTATTTGTAATATGGGCCTTGTTCCCTGAATTAAATATCTAAATAAATAAATAAAAAAAAAAAAAAAAACATTGTTAAAAATTGTGTAATATACGGAACCCTTGGAACGCGAGTCCGACTCGCACTTGGCCGCTTTTTTTTAATTTTTTTAATATATATGTATGTACATAAAAAGTAAATGTTATTGGTAAACTTGTCAGTTAACATGGATTTTTACTTTTTTTTCGTAAAACATAGTTTTTGCAACGTGTTACTTAATTGTCACTTATTGACATATCAATAAGGATATTTAGACTAAATCCCATAGTAACAACATCGCCATCAAAAAGGCGTTTTGAACTATGTAACAATAGACACTTGTTTTTTTTTAAATTGGTATTAACTCTGAAACTAGCCGCATTTCAAAAAAGTTTATAGGACATTTTTGTCTCTAAATATGATCAGGAATACGCTGTCAAAATTATTCGGGTTCCTCGTGTTACACTGTGTATAATAAATGAGTTTCGAATCCTAAGTAAAAACTATGTTATTTCGAATTTTGACAAGCTAATACATGAATTAGGTGCATCATATAAAAAAATGAACATGACCTTTTTTATTAAGAATTTATTAAGGATTATTTCTTTCATTGACACTTTTTTCCTAAAATATATACTTTCCTCAAAAAATGTAAAAAACTGTGAACCGGGACATATTTCATGCAAAAAGGGGGGGTTGCGTCAGGGGGAGGGGAAGGGACGCTAGTGTGCGTAAAGCACCATACCCTAAGGTATCATACTACATTCATAAAAGGCTGGCTATAATTAGTTTGTCTTCCCCATACATTAGAACACAATTTAACCGAATCATATTTCTTGTTCTTGTAATCAATTTGCAACATAAGTAGAAGAATCCTCATATATCCATAAATATCAAAATATAAAAGGACATACATTTTCAGAAGATTTCCCCGCGTGCGACGTTGCCAAATGGTTTAAAGTACAACATGCTCGCAACGTTTGGATGTCAATAAGTCGACAATGAAAAATTATATTTCAAATCAATTAAAACTTGATATTTTTGACAGTAATGGGTTATTAAATAAGAAGGCATTTTTCGCCCGGGTCTACTCTGGTCAAATGGTCTAGTGGCTTTTAGCTATTGAGTATAAGTCTAACAAGTTGAACAGCATGACAGGGTTCAAACCACGAACAAAGACTCATTTCTTTTTGTATTTATTTTATTTCATCTTTTTGGTAATTTTATATGCCTTATTTTAAAAGTTATTTTAAGTGAATGTGTTGTATTTGATTATTTCATGTAGGTATATCATTTCAATAAAATTTTGGAAACTTTTATTTTATACCTGGTCAAGCAAATCTTGTCAGTAAAAAAAGGCGCGAAATCCAAATGTTCTATGAAAAATATCCCTTCGTGCCTACATTTTTCAAATTTGCCGCCTTTTTCTACTGACAAGATCTGCTTGACCAGCTATACTTCGTCGATAGTTGACTTCTTATGTACCTATTCTGCGATCCTAATTAGCCTCATGCATGACTTTTTTTAAATTATTTTAATCATTATTTATATCCTTTGAAAACCGGAAAATAAAAATACTTTTATATATCTTCCCATAATATTATTAAAAAATAATCAAATTACTGAAAATGTTTTACTCACGTAAGTTTAGTTTCGAAGAATAACATACGCTTAAAATAATTCAAAAGAGCATGCTAAAATTATAAAATAAAAAAAAATTGGCATTGTCGGGGTTTGAACCATGTATCTTAGCTACAATCTAATTTTTTTCAAAATAGAGGCTACGGGTGCCACGAGCACATGACAGTTGATGGTCGAAAACATTAGTTGCTTCTGAATGCCTTGTAATTCTTAATCGTTGCTCAAACAAGAATTTATTATTTAATTTCCAATCTTTTTTCAACAATAAACATTTCATCCGCTGCGCCCTCTAGGTTACTTTACTGTAACATTACGAATCTGCTGACATTTGACACTGACTTTAAGGTGACTTTAAGTACGTAAGTGTGCGTGAATGCAAGAAATTGCAATATTTTGCAGTTGGATTCCGATAATAACGAAATGAGACAATGTTGAGTTGAACATGTCTCGATTTGGATGTAGTATTTTTTATAGTTTTCGCACATATCAACACATCTTATGAAACTTTGTATTTTAGGAGAAATAGTGAAAATCCACAATTCGTGCACAGTGACGCCATCTTTTGGCTGATAATCGGCATCCCATCCCTAGACATCCACCTTAACGATACGAACAGTTTGGTGCAACCGACCCTTACTCTATCGTACGTAAAAGTGACATTGGTTGCCCGAATTGCGCTGCAAAAGAAAACTAGTTGATATCTAAACTATAACGTATCTAGAATGGATCTAGTACGTGTCGTCTCTTGTGAATATCTTGAAGTACGAATACGGCAGTTTGTCCTTTAGTACACCTGCATGAAATAAGATCTTTTTCGAGCAATGAATATTATTAATTTATATTCTATTTCAGGACAACAACCTACGAAAATTAACGTTACTTCATCGTCCCCGACGTAAGTACTATCACCCACGCTCTTAACTAGCCATCGATGGACCTTATGCCTTTTGTAATAAGGTCCACCGATGGACAGGACTCGAGACAATCACAACAGGCCCCAATTTCACATCGGTGACAGGTGCGACGAATTGTAAAATCACTGTTGCTGACGTCACAGGCATCCATGGGCTACGATTACCACTTACCATCGGGCGGGCCGTATTCCTGTTTGCCACCATCATTGTATTATTTAAAAAAACTTTATTGTATCGGAAAAAAACAGATATTTCTCCTGCGAAGTTTTTGACAATTGTCAAAGATTTAGAAGAATTGTAGGTAATTCTTGACAGGTAATGAGTCATATGTCGGAATTTTGTGACAATTGTAGTGTTTCTTGTGACAATTGTCATAAACTTAGCAAGAGAAATATCTGTTTTTTTCCGATATCATAAAGTTTTTTTTTAATAATACAATGATGGTGGCAAACAGGAATACGGCCCGCCCGATGGTAAGCGGTAACCGTAGCCCATGGATGCCTGTGACGTCAGCAACAGTGATTTTACAATTCGTCGCACCTGTCACGTTGGTGAAACAGGGGCCAGGTGAACCCTCATCATATTTTTAGGGTTCCGTACCCAAAGGGTAAAACGGGACCCTATTACTAAGACTTCGCTGTCCGTCCGTCCGTCCGTCCGTCCGTCTGTCACCAGGCTGTATATCACGAACCGTGATAGCTAGACAGTTGAAATTTTCACAGATGATGTATTTCTGTTGCCGCTATAACAACAAATACTAAAAACAGAATAAAATAAAGATTTAAATGGGGCTCCCATACAATAAACGTGATTTTTGACCAAAGTTAAGCAACGTCGGGAGTGGTCAGTACTTGGATGGGTGACCGTTTCTTTTTTGTTTTTTTTGCATTATGGTACGGAACCCTTCGTGCGCGAGTCCGACTCGCACTTGCCCGGTTTTATTTTTATTATGTACGGCTTACGTACTGTCGAATACCATTTCGTATCTTGTCACGGTGACATTAGTATGAGGTCCCTAGTGACTTAGTCATACCTATCGATTGTCACTGTGACTAGGTACAGTCGCCATCAGATATATCGGAGCGGCCAAGGGGTTCACAATATCTGAACGCGCACTCTAATGCCTTGACAATAGAGGCGTGTTCAGATATTTGTGAGCACCTCCTGTCTCCATCATCAGGTGAGCTCGATGGTACCATAATATTGCATTGTCACCTATGGACAGCCAGTCCAAGTCAGTCAGCCCTCCATACAAAGGTCAAAAGTTTACGCGTCGAACATTTTTTTCTGCCCCTATCCCTATCCTATTAATTATTATTGTGGTATCCACCACAATAATAATTAATAGGATACCACAATAATAATTTTCAAACTTACAGGCCAATTCGAGTTTTAGATACCTATCCAATCCGTTTCAAACATGGACATATATATTACTTCGTAAGGACGCGGCTAACGAGCACTAAAAAGGGGGCCGCTACATGGGTGTGATATTTGCATTTATCGGGTGCGCCAAAGTTCATATAAAATTGCAAATTCGATTATTGAAACTCCGAAAATGTATCTCATATAATTTTACATCCTAATGATCATTGTACATTTTCATTTTAAACAATACTCATTGGAATTTCGAATTTATTATATTCATAATGTCATTGTACATAAATATCTCTATTACTAAAATGTATGCGTATATTATTACTCCCCAATCCGCATTGGGCTAGCGTGGGGACTATAGCCCAAGCCCTCTCGCGCATGAGAGGAGGCCTGTGCTCAGCAGTGGGACGTATATAGGCTGAAATGATGATGATGATGATATTATTACTCGACATATCGATTTTGACATATTTGATTTTATTTATAACAGCATGCACCTGTAGGTCAAGCCAGGTTAAAATCCTGCCAGAAAGGTGGGTTAGGTTAGAACTGCGACCCTCACAGAACCGAAATGCTCCCAGAAAGGTGGGTTAGGTTAGGTTAGAACTGCGACCCTCACAGAATCGAAATGCTGCCAGAAAAGTGGGTTAGGTTAGGTTAGAACTGCGACCCTCACAGAACCGAAATGCTGCCAGAAAGGTGGGTTAGGTTAGGTTAGAACTGTAACCCTCACAGAACCGAAATGCTGCCAGACAGGTGGGTTAGGTTAGGTTAGAACTGCGACCCTCACAGAACCGAAATGCTGCCAGAAAGGTGGGTTAGGTTAGGTTAGAACTGTGACCCTCACAGAACCGAAATGCTGCCAGACAGGTGGGTTAGGTCAGAACTGCGACCCTCACAGAACCGAAATGCTGCCAGAATGGTGGGTTAGGTTAGGTTAGAACTGCGACCCTCACAGAACCGAAATGCTGCCAGAAAGGTGGGTTAGGTTAGGTTAGAACTGCGACCCTCACAGAACCGAAATGCTGCCAGAAAGGTGGGTTAGGTTAGGTTAGAACTGCGACCCTCACAGAACCGAAATGCTGCCAGAATGGTGGGTTAGGTTAGGTTAGAACTGCGAACCTTACAGAACCGAAATCCTGTGACCCTCATAGTGAGCGAGCGTAGCGAGAGCAAATGCTCCCGCCTTAGTCTTCGAGAAATTCTTACAAATAACATTATGGGCACAGATACATTCTCAGTGACAATATTATGAGTAAAAAAGAACGGAATATGTATCGTTATGAATAATGTAGGTAGTAGCACAAAAAACTATAAAAAAAAAATATGAGTAACAATTTTCGGAGAAACGATGATTATGACTACAAAGCGGTATTATTAGAAATATTCGAATAATAAATTGTATATGAGCCAATATGGACCCGCATTTATCACACCCCGGCGCTCAGTCGTGTGGCGAATTGCGCAGTAGAAAGTTGTCACGCAGCATAACACAAAAATGCCTTATTGCGTTGTAAAAGGGTGCAAAAACCATTATAGGAAGTATAAGAAAAAAAATGGGACCTCATATCATCGGTAAGTAATTTCCAATTAGGTTTATTTATTGCTTAAAACCAATTTTAAACGATAATTTTATTTCATTCTCACGCGCAACTGATGTTCGCTCGTACGTCATAGCGCTAATGCATTAACCTTGTAAGGACGTCATTTCTCTTTGGAAGTTATTATGAAGTAGAAATGCATAATGCGTGATTTGTATAGGTAAATTTACTTAAATATGATTAGTTGATTACCTACCGGATATAATTACCGAAATTAAAGTACCTATTGTCTGACATACAGAGTTTGTTCCCGTTTCTTTTACATAATTATTAAAAACATTCAAAATAACAAGATCAAGTATTTGTTATTGTTTTATTCGTTGACTTAGGTACCTAGTATATTAATTCTTGTCAGGTATAAGTTTTTAATTAACTGTAGGTAAAACTCAAAAAAATTTAACAGGTGAGCGCTAGGAACAAAGCGCGCATTTTCAAACACCGATTAATTCACATCGCTGTATTTATTACTTTCCATTACCTACTTATATTTTTGCATCATGTTTGTGGACAGGTGGCACGCTCTCGTTTCGGAGGCCAAGATTCTCTTTGGATCACTGAGCCAAAATAGTTAGTTAGTTTGTATTGCTGTATAGATTCCTTCTTTTTTACTCTACCTGTTTTGCAAACAAGAAACTGACAGAAATAGTTGTTCGCCGCATTTTACCCGCGAAAGCTCGGGAGGTACTTATCGAACTGTACTGCTGTAGCTAGTAGCTCGGCCAACTTGTCGACCTTGACAGAGCCGGCTTAAGGCTCCTCTTCACGTTGGGCCAACGCCAACGCCAACGAGGGACGCAGCCATGCGGTAGAATGAGATAGCAATATCACTTGCTCCTTCTAACGCATAAATGCGTCTCTCGTTGGCGTTGGCGTTGGCCCAACGTGAAGAGGAGCCTTTACACAGGGCGGCACACCGCACGGCGCGAATGTTTAAAATATTGCATTGCCGCCTGAGACGATAATGACATCACGAAATAACGTAGAAGAACGGAAACTTAGAAGGATAAGTTCGCCCATTTTAATACAATAAATATCGTTTTGATTAACCATAAACTTATTCGACGCTCCTCTGATATAAACCGCGAATAAACTTAACAAGCCTTGTACGCCCGTACAAAGTTATCGCGAGAGTCGAGCTCACGTAGTTGTACGCAGTGTGTAACAGATGGCGCTTTTTTGCTGACATGAAGCTCGCAACAGGCAATTCGTATGCATGCGCTCATCCATAGTTTATATCTATGGTTTCAAATAAGATGCTGATCTATCAGGGTAAAAAGTGATATTTCTTGAACCAAAAACGTCACTTTTGACATTGACAGTTCAGCAACTATCATATAAAAAGGTCTTCCATTCCATTGGTTCTAATTAGATTTATTGTTTTTGTCAAATTAAAATGTATTCGTCTTGGTAACTTTTGATGTCTAGGCCTGTCTAGGCAGCTAGATTCATAAAACAGTATCATATTGAAAACAGATTGAATAACTAATTAAAACTCGAATTGGCGTGGTAATAGTTATTTACGATACAAGTGCGGAAAAGAGGAAATTCGAAACGAGTGGCGATAAATTAAAACATGACTGAAGGAAGTGTTTAAATCGACACGAGTTGCGAATTACTTGTTCGCACGTGTATCGTACAATGTTTTACAGTATTACAAATGGCCCTTTAAACTTGTCACACGCACGGAAAGTGCTCTCTCCCGCAGTATAGTGCCAACCATACCAATACCACCATAACAAAATTGAAAAATTGAATCTTGAGCGTTGCGAGGGTTTTAAAGCACGAGGGTTAAACAAAATTTGCCCCCGAGTGAAACACAACAGTTTTCACCACACACGTAAAATATCAAACCATATCAAACATAATCAAACCAAATAAAATCCAAATGAATGTTATTAAATATTTATCATCCAAAATCATCATTTAAAAGTCAATTCAATACTACCAGCAAACAAACAACTCAAAATTTGCATTTGATTACTTTGCCTCCCATGTGAATAAAATGCAACTTTGCTATCAGTTTTTGAAGTGCAAAGTAAACCTTTCCGAGCTGGTGTGGTGAAAAATAAATTTCGAATGTTATAGCAAAGTGGACACATGTTACGGTATTGTCTTCTTTTCCTAATGGCTCCTCTACACGATGGGCCAATGCCGGCTACTCCAAGGGACGCATTTATGCGTTAGAGGGAGCAAGTGATATTGCTATATCATTCTACCGCATGGCTGCGTCCCTTGGAGCCGCCGGCGTTGGCCCATCGTGTAGAGGAGCCATAAAAGAAAAGTATTATTGTCCAGGCCAACGTATTACAATCCTAATGCTGGCTACGAAGCATACTGGACTGATGGGCACTGGATTTTTGGGACAAGCACCACGACTGCGGCCTCAACCACATCCACCAAGACCAGACTCCTCGTCTGCAAGAAACCCTGTCCTATTGAGTACCGAGGGTACGTAATAATCAATTAATCAATCAATCAATTTATTTATTTAATTCAGACCATGTCCCTATGGATTCCCTTAGTAATACATTCCATTAGTATACATTCCCTTAATATTATGTTAATTAAGTACTTAAACCTATAGGTACTAAATTATAACAAAATTAACAAATTATACTAAATCATAACAATTTATACAGGGTGTGTCTGACCTTGGGGCTTTAAATCCAGGGCTCGATTCTACTCGCTAAACTGAGTTACTTTTATTATGGCACCAACACCAAAACCCCGAAAAAAAAATTTACTTTTTCATACATTTTGGCTGATCAGATGGCGACGTTTTCTATGGAAAAGCCAAAACTTTTTCTCCGATTTTAGGGTTGGTCCCATAGTAAAAGTAGCTCAGTTTAGCGAGTAAAATCAAGCCCTGGATTGAAACCCCCATGGTCAGACACACCATGTATACTAAGCCTCTGCCTCTGGAACCCATATGCACATCGTCCCAGTGCTTCCAGAAGGCACAAGCAGGTGACTCTAATGACTCCTCTACACGATGGGCCAACGCCGGCCACTCCGAGGAACGCATTTATGCGTTAGAGGGAGCAAGTGATATTGCTATCTCATTCTACCGCATGGCTGCGTCCCTTGGAGTGGCCGGCGTTGGCCCATCGCTGCCGTGTCACGCCAAACTCCGTTAACTCGAGTTACATGAGTTACGAATAACCAGTCTAAATCGTCTTAAAAACCATTAAATATATATCTTCTAAAAGAAAATTTTGAAAATCTTCATTATTTACTGAGAAAAGCATATGACTAACTCATGTACTTAACTTCATTTTTTTGCCGATGACGTCAGGCACAACTCAGTTAACTTGAGTTGTATGACTGACACAACCAAAATATCAACATCGTTTCTTAAGTTACCGGAGTTAGGCATGACTGGCCGAGCGCTTGATTTATACGACAACAATATTTGTATAGTAATACGTGTCACGTTTGGTCACGCGTATGTCACGTAACTTGACTTACATGACTTCGTGTGACCACTATAGCATGGAAGAGTTGATTATGCGAAATCATTTAATTCCAGCTTTAATTCTAATAAAATGAAAATTATTCAATTATGCGAAAAAAAACATAAAGGGCCTAATCTGTGACCATATTTCCTACGTGTAGATTAGAAAAAATAAAAAAAATTACGACGAGCCGTCAACGATAACAGCATTTGAATCTTTAAAACTTTAAACGTAATTATCTCGAAACTCAACTTTTAAAGTTACATGAGATGCGCGATGCGCGTGACACGGCAGATCGTGTAGAGGAGCCATAACATTAGGCGCAAGAGGCTGTTGGAACTGTCACGCACGCGACGCATCAATGAGGCGGTTCTATTGCGTATTATCGCACCGAAACTGTCAGTGTGCGCCTCCGCGAACATACCGGTCGCATAACATTAGTGAGCCTTAGAGCGGTTTCACGTTGTCCGTTCTGAAATACAACACACAACAGCTACAACACCACAACAACAACAACAACACAACAACAACACAACAACAACAACACAACAACAACACAACAACAACACAACAACAACACAACAACAACACAACAACAACTACACAAAACAAAAAACAGCTACAACAGAGACATCCGACAGACTACAGAGTGCATTATGGCATCTACTTACCTATAGGCGAATTTGAACGAGCGCCTGATATCAAAACGACGTCAGTAGTCAGTACAGTAATATCATTCGTGCGTTCATTTCGCTCGGACTTGCCGTACAAGCATTAGCGCGAGCGAGATGCAAGGGCGAATGTGAACAAAATTACATTATCAAGTTATCGTTTACATATCAGATGTAAGTTTGAATCAGTTTCCTAGGGCCTTTCTTTTTGTATTAATGTTAAAAAAAAAACAACAATTACTTAAATCCTTATTTAGTAGTAGTAGTAGTAGTAGTAGTAAACTCTTTATTGTACAAAAAGACATATTTTATCTTTATTTTAGCGTGGGTAAAGTATGCGGTCATAAAGTGGACCTTATAACCAAAAAAACAACAAAGCTACTACCTTACATGTTAGACCCAATGGACATAAATTACATTTATAAGAATTTCTCGTCCTATTGCGAGTTTTTGTCTTACCAATGTCGAGACAAATTATGGAACAATATGCGTAAGTGGCCCTCGAGTGTAATACCCTTAGGCCCCCCCCCCCCCGCATCTAGCGTCTTTCGAGCGTCGGCGTCTACAACTCTATGGCCGCTGCTCGACGCAACGTCGACGCAACTGCGCAGCGACGTCATTTTCCATAGCGCTGACCAGACGCCGACAGACGCCGATGCTCGAAAGACGCTAGATGTGGGGGGGCCCTTATCATTGATGGCTCGGCCACGACATTGAGCGACTTGCGACGGCGAGCGATAACCATAGAGCGACACAGCGATCGGACCTTTCGCTCCAACCTATGGTTATCGCTCCCGCCGTCGCAAGTCGCTCGATGTCGTGGCCGAGCCGTAACACTCCGTCATAGACTAGGAATCCTCTAGACCGAGTTTAGAGCAATTATTTCATGCAACCGATGATGCCAAAAATGCGGGGGTGCGCGGGACGAGGTGAGCGAAGTCCCGTGCCGTGATTGATCCGTTCAAAGACACGGACGTCCCACAAAGACACTTTTGACTCGAACATGGAGTAAAATTACCGTATGCGTGGCAGAGAGGGTAGCGCGACTATGCTCAGTCTGGAGGGTGTCTTGTCTGTGCACTCCGTCGACTGTCCATTGGCGCCCTAATGGAGACACCTAAATGGAATAATGTGGCCACCATTTGCCGTTTTAGTTAGTAAAGCACAACATACGGGACATGTGCGAGATGGACTCGCCCACCGACGATTTTTGATGTTATAGCGGCAACAGAAATACATCATCTGTGAAAATTTCAATTGCTATCACGGTTCATGATATACAGCCTGGTGATAGACAGGCAGACGGACAGACAGACGGACAGACGGACTGGCGGACAGTGGAGTCTTAAGTGGGTCCCGTTTTTATCCTTTGGGTACGGAATCCTAATAAAACTGTGTGACAAACAACAAAAGTTGGGAAATCAGTAGGACAATATAGTAATTATTTATTTAATAAAAATTTTACAATATATAATAAAAACACTAAAACTTATAAATAAAAGATTTCCCCTAACCACCACCCCACACTTGGCGTCTTTCGAGCGTCGGCGTCTACAACTCTATGGCCGCTGCTCGACGCAACGTCGACGCAATTGCGCAGCCACGTCATTTTCCATAGCGCTGACCAGACGCGGACGCTCGAAAGACGCTAAATGTGGGGTAGCCCTAAGCCCTAAGCGGTAGTCCGTAAGGTAGTGTGCCCAGAAGGCTGGCCGCATTGCCCCGCTGGATGGATTGCCATCCTTTGCTGATCCGTTGGGCAAAATATAGGACAATATTAATATTCAGTAATCAATTGGTTAGTTAGAAAACACAATTCCACTAATGAGGGCGCCACTGGACGGGCGACGCAGTATTATGCCCCCCTACGCGATGGGCCTTCCGCCTAGCAGCTAGCTTACGTTTAGGGGCATCTACCAATCAGCCACATCGCTGTCAATGTGGCACCACGGTGGACATTCTTGGCCATTGACAATAAAGTTATTATAATACTTAAAAAAACGAAGTATATTATACCGGTACGGTATAATATTTATATTTATTTTTGGGCTGTCATTGGAACTCCTAATTAACAGGCAATTCGTAAATTTTCTCATTTCCGCCCCCCTTTTCACCCTCTTTAGGGATGACTTCCGCCATCATATGGTTCCCCGTATGATAGCTCTTATCTCAGCGAATTAAGCATTAAGTACTTGTAATACTAACAATTGTATGGCCTTTCCAGTCTGAAATAAACATTGAAATTGTAATTGAAATAAAAATAAGAACTATGGGACATATTTTTGAGTAACAGGCCTATTCGGATTTCGAGATAATCACAAGATCTTGAAACGATTTAGAGATCAACTAGATCTACATTAGATATCGACTAGATGTGACTTGGATATCTAAGTCATAACTTGTCGAAATCGTTCATGAGGACCTCCAGAATCGCGGAAACGTCAAATTTGACATATCTATCTTACAAATATCTATAAATTATCCGTATCGTAACTTGTTGAAGTCTAGTAGAAATCTAATTCATTTTCCGAATCGAGCCGTAAGTTATATCCCACCAAAAACATAAATGTAAAAAAGGAGAGCCAAGTTCAATACAAAAATTATGCTTGGCTGTGGGGCTCGCCGCAAAAAGAATGGAGATCTAAATGAGTGCCACTGCCAAGTTCTATGCAAAATCCAAATATGTATTTATAGGAACAAAATAACATTATAAACAAGTATTAAACTCTATTTCTTTGCTTTATTGGATACCTATAACAATTGCTGTTATTTAAAAAAATGTGAGATCTTAAAGTAGGTTAGATTTGACTTGGCCAGTTTTCATTACATCAATCATTTTATATATATTGTAATACTGATAAAATCTGGCCAAGTCAAATCTAACCTACTTTAAGATCTCACATTTTTTTAAATAACAGCAATTGTTATAGGTATCCAATAAAGCAAAGAAATAGAGTTTAATACTTGTTTATAATGTTATTTTGTTCCTATAAATACATATTTGGATTTTGCATAGAACTTGGCAGTGGCACTCATTTAGATCTCCATTCTTTTTGCGGCGAGCCCCACAGCCAAGCATAATTTTTGTATTGAACTTGGCTCTCCTTTTTTACATTTATGTTTTTGGTGGGATATCAATACTTTTTGTAAAGAAAACTAGGCAGGTATTGAGATTTAATGTTTTTTCTTGTGTTTCCGCTGTATGGTTTTTACTTCTGTTCTTTGTATAATTATGTGGTGCCGCGCGCCGCCGACGACACACCGTTGGCCGGTTGTTTAGAGCGTATTACAAGTTTTTTGTATGGGGACACCACTTATTTTTTGACTAAACTTTATTTTAATATAGCAAATATAATAATACATATATTGGGGTAGTTTCAAATATCTGCTTGTAACGGTTCCAACGCTACAATAAAAAAATATTTTTTTGTATGGGGACCCCCCCTATTTTTTAACTTTTTTTATTTTTAGATTTTTTCCTACGCTTACACACAATAACCGAGCTGGATTCCAAATTTCATCCTTCTAGGTCATCTGGAAGTAGGTTAGGTTTAGGTACTTATATGTCAGTCCCAATAAAAAATGTTTTTTTTGTATGGGGACCCCCCCTATTTTTAAACTTTATTTTATTTTTAGATTTTTTCCTACGGTTACACACAATAACCGAGCTGGATTCCAAATTTCATCCTTCTAGGTCATCTGGAAGTAGGTTAGGTTTAGGTACTTATATGTCAGTCCCAATAAAAAATGGTTTTTTTGTATGGGGACCCCCCCTATTTTTTAACTTTATTTTATTTTTAGATTTTTTCCTACGGTTACACACAATAACCAAGCTGAATTCCAAATTTCATCCTTCTAGGTCATCTGGAAGTAGGTTAGGTTTAGGTACTATAAGTCATAAGTCAGTCTTAAAATTTACGACTTTTTGACCTTCATACCTTTATAACCGTTTGAGCTAGCTTCATGAAATTTGGGCTTCTAGATATCCTTATGGATATAATTAAACACACGTAGTTTTATGTGTTTACGTCAAAGATGTTTTGAGTTATAGAAGGGTCAAAAGTGGCACCAAGTGGTTCGTGTAATATTACACTCGGCGCTGGCTAGCCAGTTCCTTTGCTTGAACTTGGCTTGACACGCTGCCGCGTGTCTAGATATGTCAGTCCCAATAAAAAATGTTTTTTTTGTATGGGGACCCCCCCTATTTTTTAACTTTATTTTATTTTTAGATTTTTTCCTACGGTTACACACAATAACCAAGCTGGATTCCAAATTTCATCCTTCTAGGTCATCTGGAAGTAGGTTAGGTTTAGGTACTATAAGTCATAAGTCAGTCTTAAAATTTACGACTTTTTGACCTTCATACCTTTATAACCGTTTGAGCTAGCTTCATGAAATTTGGGCTTCTAGATATCCTTATGGATATAATTAAACACACGTAGTTTTATGTGTTTACGTCAAAGATGTTTTGAGTTATAGAAGGGTCAAAAGTGGCACCAAGTGGTTCGTGTAATATTACACTCGGCGCTGGCTAGCCAGTTCCTTTGCTTGAACTTGGCTTGACACGCTGCCGCGTGTCTAGATACACCCATATTTCAAGTCCCGTTTCAATTTAAAAATGTAATGGATTTATTTATAATTTTATACTTCAATCATTTTAATTTTTATCAGTCGCCCATTATTTCCTTTATTCAATTAGGGTCTTAGGTTAGGATTTTACATGTGAGTATAAAACTAAAATGTAAAAACATTTACAAAAAATAAATAAACACATTATAAAAAACCTAACCTAGGGTGCCGCCGGCAGCGGGGCAGGGTCCAAGCTGCCGGTGGTCAGGGCCGCAGAGTGAGGAATCGACGTACTATACGCGCCGTGTCCAAAATTACCGCCTTCTGCATCTGACCCTTGATCCAACCACCCAGCGAGAGAGCTCTCTAGGTGCTTTTTCAGGGCCCGATTCGGATTTTGAAATAGACATCTATTAGACATCATTTAAACATCACCAAGTTACGATAACGATATGTTTGAGATCTAACCTGTCAAATTTGACATTTGCGCGATTCTGGAGATAGGTACTCTTGAACGATTTCCACAGGATATGACTTAGAGATCCAATCACATCTAATAGATATCTTACTCTATCTAACGTAAAAGTGACATTGGTTGCCCGAATTGCGCTGCAAAAGAGAACTAGTTGATATCTAAACTATAACGTATCTAGAATGGATCTAGTACATGTCGTCTCTTGTAAATATCTTGAAGTGGAATACGGCAGTCAGTCGCCTATTATTTTTAGAATGGGTCTTCATTCATTTTGGCGACTGTGTGGCGGATGAGGATGTTGGTGGGTTCATAAATAATGATAAACTTATGGTCGACCGGAAGAACCGTTTTTTGGAAGCATACGGTCATGTCAAAAAACAAATCGCAGGTGAGTACTTTTAAATAAGGTAGGTAATTAAACTAATTAAATAATCATAATCGTAATCGCAATCGCAATTTATAATCGCAATCGCAATCGTAATCGCAATCGTAATCATAATCATATTTAATCATTTATTCAAGAGGATAGGCGGCCGCTTTTCATACAAACGTAGTCTTTTCCTCTTTGGATATTAGTGACATTATGGAAAATATTTTTACCGAATCTAATATTGTATAAGTATTGACCATAACGATGCCCCTACGTTTGACTTTTTTAGATTTTGTGATTATTAGGTAGGTATAAGGATTGGTTGTGATAAAAAAATCCATAGATAAAAAAATTTACAAGTTAAATTATTATAAAAAAAATCTACGTAAATAAAACAAAGAATTAAAACAACGAATTGCGTTATATTTAAAAAAAAAACATTTCCAGAGTGGAAAGTCGGGACTGCATTTGTATGGAGAAGCGATCGTCCGCTTTCGTCTTCAATGTAATGGCTCCTCTACACGATGGGCCAACGCCGGCCACTCCGAGGAACGCATTTATGCGTTAGAGGGAGCAAGTGATATTGCTATCTCATTCTACCCCATGGCTGCGTCCCTTGGAGTGGCCGGCGTTGGCCCATCGTGTAGAGGAGCCATAAAGAAGAGACGCTTTAACAAATAGATTTCGTACACTGACACGTCTGTTGCTCTCTCTGTCGTACGCGTATAGTTATATTGCTGTCAAACTCCCACAGTGACATTGACAACCGGCATCATCTAGGTGGGACAGCAATAAATATCTAAAATAATTTATGCGCGTGCGAAAGAGATACCAACAGACGATTCAATGTACGCAATCTATCTGGAAAGCATCTCTGGCTTAGATCAGAATCAGAAATATTTACTATGTAAACTGTGTAGGTGCGAGGAATAAGTATACCTATCTAAGGACATTTTCTATAAGTATTATCAGTTTTATTCTATACAGAAATATAAGAAGAGATGTTAATGTTTTAAACCAGCGGTCGGCAACCTTTTAGCAGCCAAGGGCCACATAGTAGTTAACGGAGGTGACGCGGGCCGTAATTTGTTAATATTTACGACTTTATGAGACATTGTCGTTTGTCACTATTACAGACAAAATAGCCAAGGCGGCTCTCGGGCCGCATCTGCCGCAAGAGACAGGTTCATGAGCCGCATGCGGCCCGCGAGCCGCAGGTTGCCAACCGCTGTTTTAGAAAATAATATTATACCTACTTAGGTACAGATAGATTATAGATGTTCCTAAATTAAAGACGTGTACAAATTGTACAAGTTGCCTTTAGTCGCTATTAGGCAAGCTAGATGTGTACACGTGCTTGCTAACGCGCTATTTTCATTGTATTGTAATGGCTCCTCTACACGATGGGCCAACGCCGGCCACTCAAAGGGACGCAGCCATGCGGTGGAATGAGATAGCAATATCACTTGCTCCCTCTAACGCATAAATGCGTCCCGATGGGCCACTCCAATG
This sequence comes from Cydia fagiglandana, assembly GCF_963556715.1. Lineage (NCBI taxonomy): Eukaryota > Metazoa > Arthropoda > Insecta > Lepidoptera > Tortricidae > Cydia > Cydia fagiglandana. The sequence continues at coordinate 447,492 of NC_085949.1, read as the reverse complement.
GCTGGCGTTGGCCCATCGTGTAGAGGAGCCATAAGCGCTGGTGGCCTAGCGGTAAAGCCGACCACTGACTAACAGGCCGCCGGACGATATCGGCCTGTCAGTTAGAACAAAAATTTGACAGTTCCGAACAACTGACCGGCCGACATCGCCCGGCGGACTGTTAGTCATTGGTCGGCTTAAGAACGTGCGACTTCCAATATTTGAAAATAAAATACTACTTGTTTATTAAATGAGTGACTTATAAAAGATGAAAATAATTAGAATTATAATTAGCTTTGTAATTTAGTACAGTTGAATATAGTTTAGCATAGACGATTTTATATTCAATAGCTTTTGGCTAAAATCATAAATTATTTGTCTTAATTAGCAAGAGCATTTGAAATCTAATATTTTTAGATAACGTATCAGTATTGCGATACAGCGGGAAAATGCCGCCAGCATCCTTGGTACAATGCCTCAGGGGCCTATTTTAGATTTAAGCTAATTATTAATTTCGTTTAGTTGTACCACTGTATATGTATATATTGTTTGTAAATAAATGATTTAGAAATATTTTTATATTTAAAGTCTAAGTATATGAGGCCTATTGCTTCAATTATAACATTAGTAGGATTCCTAGCAGTTTTCTTATGGTTTCTTTCTGCTAGATGAAATAGGTTTTGAAACCATGATAGAATTTTTCGCTTAGGGTAGATATTAGGCAGGTAAGGTTAGGGTTAAAATAAATAAACTCAAAAATAAAACTCTCAGCTAAAACAAATAGAACAAAACTAAAACCAACTATTCCTATTAATAAATGCTTTAAAATCTATTATGTTGTTTGCTTTGGTGATTGTTCCTACTCTCCTAAAGTTCCTGAGTTACTAGGGTCCTAAATAGAGATGCAACGGATAGTTGTTTGGCCGGATACCGGATATTCGGCCTGACCTTCGGCCGGATATCCGGTATCTGGTCGCCGAATATTCGGCCAGCGGAACTATACCTATATTTCGGTTTTTCAGGTGCACATTCTGCAGGTGCAGGCTTGACCTGTTTCCTATAGTGAACGTTCGCGCGGACACATTTCTAGGTTCGAAATGAGTGCGCGTGCAAGTCAGTCGAATGTTTAAATTGTTTTAAAATAATAAACAAGTACGATTATGATCAAGACTGTTTCTTAAATCCAATTAGTTTACTCCGAAATCAAGCAATGTTACTATCCGGTATCCGGCCGGATAGTAGGCTACTATCCGGTATCCGGCCGGATATTAAAAACATGGCCGGATAGGCCGGATACCGGATAGTAACAGAATATCCGGTGCATCTCTAGTCCTTAAGATACCACTACGATCAATGCCTGGCCATAGTTTATAAGAAGACTGCAAAGCAAGGAATTACTGACTCATGGGGAATTAGAACTAGTTAAGTTTTAATTTTTACCTACATCTTGGAAAATTTGAGGTTATTTCTTCACTAATGCACTAGAATTTCTAAAGGTTCTGTAAGTACAATGGGCTAAATATTAGTATTTTAGACTGTAATTAGCAGTGGGCTAATTAAGTGGAAAGTGTAGTATATAGGTACATCACAATACTACATGCAGGTAGATATATAGTTGGTCAAGCAGATCTTGTCAGTAGAAAAAGGCGGCAAATTTGAAAAATGTAGGCGCGAAGGGATATCGTCTCATAGAAAATTTGAATTTCGCGCCTTTTTCTACTGACAAGATTTGCTTGACCATCTATAACTAACAAGTTATTGATATAAATATGTGGGTAGGCCGCTCGCGCTTGACCATGTTTTTAGTTTAGAATAAACCGCCATTGAAGTCACTTCGTGTTTCTTTCTATCGCCCTTTACGTACACTTCATTTGGCGCAGTCGGTAGGATACGAACCTACGCTCCAAAAGGGAATCTGATTTCCAATCAGGGGCCAAATTCGACATGTACAACTGTCAGATTTCGCATCCACGTCAAATCAACAGTTGATTTTATCGCATACTGAGTGTTGATTCCATCAACGGTGGATAATATCATTAGGTACAACCAAAACTCAACTCTAAACTAAGGGTGGTTTGGTTTGGTTTGCTTGTCACCCTAACTGTGGATTGTTAATGTCAAATTTTGACATTGTACGTATTCGAGAACTTATGATTTTTCCCACATCAACGGGAGATCAACACGATACGTCAAACGACGCTTGTCGAATAGGGGTCCAAAGAGTCGGTCAGGGTTTTCTTCAATATTTATTTATTCATATACCTACATACTTCAGTTTATAATTTATTGCAGGTAATTTGTACTTGTATTAGGACGGTGGGAAGCCTGAGGTTAAACTTCCGGAGATTACAGAAAAAAAATAGCTGAAAGTTTTTTTAGAAGATTTAAGAAAAGGGCATTGTACAGTAATTATAGTACAAAACAACAAACAACTTACTTAATTGGGTGTTCCGTATTTGTAGGTGTACTAAATAAAACCCAATGCGGAATTAATCCTGTGATTAATTCCGAAAATACATAAATTAGTCGACGTTAATACCCACAAATAGCAACGCTCTTAACTGTCCATCGGTGGATATAATACTATGGTACCGTCGCCATCAGATATATCGAAGCGGCCATGGTGCTCAAAAATATCTTACCACGCACTCTAACGGCTTGACAATAAAGGCGTGGTCAGATATTTGTGAGCGCCTTGGCCGCTCCGATATATCTGATGGCGACTGTACCATCGAGCTGCTCTGATAATTGGCACAGAAGGTGGCCATAGGAACTCTGGACTTCGTAAAATTATAGAACAGATGAAATTCAACCCAATTGAAAATACAATAAGATTCTAATCTCCTTGGTTATTATTTTGTTTGGTGTGCGGCACGAGGCTATAGAATTGCCAATGCTATAAACCGGGCAAGTGTGAGCTGGACTCGCGCACGAAGGGTTCCGTACCATAATGCAAAAAAGGCAAAAAAACCGGGCAAGTGCGAGTCGGACTCGCGCACGAAGGGTTCCGTACCATAATGCAAAAAAAAAACCAAAAAAAAGCAAAAAAAAAAACGGTCACCCATCCAAGTATTGACCACTCCCGACGTTGCTTAACTTTGGTCAAAAATCACGTTTGTTGTATGGGAGCCCCATTTAAATCTTTATTTTATTCTGTTTTTAGTGTTTGTTGTTATAGCGGCAACAGAAATACATCATCTGTGAAAATTTCAACTGTCTAGCTATCACGGTTCGTGAGATACAGCCTGGTGACAGACGGACGGACGGACGGACGGACGGAGAGCAGAGTCTTAGTAATAGGATCCCGTTTGACCCTTTGGGTACGGAACCCTAAAAAAGTATCCACAACAAAACCGCGAGTTCCTTTTACCCGCAACAGCAAGAGTTTGCCGAGCTTGCACATGCACAGTGCACAGGCGAGCTAGCCACACCAGTACACATGCAAATCCACAGGTCAACTTTACGACGGTGCACAGACAAAAACATTACAGAGGTTTCAGTTAAATAATAGTAGATTGTTAACCATGGTAATCATACTATGGTATCACCCGGCCCGGACACGGCCTGGTCTATCGTGAGTCATCCTTAAAGCTTCCCAACAGATTGGTAAGTATATAGGACTTATAATATAGCGTTTGCAGTGCAGGCTGATGCCTGATAACGATGCCTTGGATCTAGTACCATTTTTAGTGCCCGATTACCCCGTCCTTAGATATTATACGTCAATGTATGTAGTGTAATATACAATACCACCACTGTTGCTATGTTAGTTGACTCGTCCCGTCCACCTGCCTTGACCGGGGAAGTAGGCCGACAGACGTACAAACTGAATACAATACAAACGCTATATTGTAAGTCCTACTTACCCATCTGTTGGGATTGGGAAGCTTTACGGCCTGGCAACTTGGTCTTATGGCTCCTCTATACGATGGGCCAACGCCGGCCACTACAAGGGACGCATTAATGCGTTAGAGGGAGCAAGTAATCTATTAGGATGTATACTCAGTTTCGATGGAATGTCAATGTTAGGTAGCGTTTCATTTGTCTCGAATCGAAATCAAACAACGCAAACTCATTGTGTTTGGGTTTGTTAGAATTGTCTCCATGAGTATTAGTTGACTGTTGAAAGATAATTATCAATAAAAGCTTGTATAAAAAATGGAATTTTTGTCACAATCTCAAGTAAACTTAATTTTGAACTTTGACTATTTTTGTTTAAAAAAGATAACGACAAAGAGCGATTATCTCACGTCAATCACACGTCATGGCTCCTCTACACGATGGCCCAACCTATTGGTCCAATATGTTGGACGAACGTGTAGAGGGGGTATTGGTGTCGGTTGGCTTATGGCGCGCGGGATGGCAATGAGTTAGCCGCGGTGTCGGTTTTTCGGCCGCACATCAAACGGATTGGGCAAGCGATGGCGGTACGCATCTACACTTGGCCCAATCCACAGTGCGTGCTCGAACGCGGTCGAGTGCGGACGTTTGTGCTCAGTATTCATTTTCGTTTTTTTTTAAATTAAAATGACGAGTTTATGGCCTCGTTATGGAAGTAATGAAGGAATAGGAAATTTACGCAGACAGTACATTTACAATTTAAATAAATAAATATAACAATACATACTTATAGTTAAATAAATGAATATTAGATAGGTACATATCTAACTATATATAGTAAGTACCTACATTGAACCATTTGCACAGCTATGTTGGTAAACTAGTAATTATCAAAATATATCTTTCACCTTAGCTAGTAAGAAAATTAAATAAAAATTATAATATGCTCTAAAATAATTTAAGCAAATTATAAGGTAACATGAAATTAAAAAAAATAATTTAATTTAATTTTAATTATCGTTTATGTAAGGACCAACTGTGATCATTTTTTGTTAGTACAGTCAAGGAATTTAAATTCCGACCCACGTGCGTCGTACTTTGTCACAGTGACAACCGTATGAGGTCTCTAGCGGCTTTCATATTGATTGTCACTGTGACAAAGTACGAAATGGGTCGGAATTTAAATTCCTTGACTGTACTTATGACTATGACTTATAAAATATTGTTCGTATTATGATCAATATTCAATTCAATGTCATAGATAAATAAATTAATTGAAATTAAAAAGAAATGAAATTAAATCAAAATAAAATATAATAATAACGACTAGATTAAATGAAAATAAATATTAGAGCATTAAATTACAAATTAAAGTTAATAATGTTAATTAATAAAAATTTAATTATTTAAAAAAATCTAACATTCATTTATTTTCGGGAAGTAGGTATCATCAAAAAACTCTTGCAGCTTCTACGACATTTTTTTAAATTATTTGATGATAACAATGGTACGTGGCGTATCTTAGATAAATTGCTGCAACGGCTATACTGTATGCAATATTATTTGCGTTATTTGACACATTGTGACTGACGTATATAGAGATGTAACTAACCCAAATCGATTGTCACAGCAAGCGATTACGATTGGAAGGCACGTAGACTGAGGTATCGAATTGTGACGTATAATGAATTTTTATTTGAGATTTAAATAAAGCTAGAATTATATGGTTTTCCCGCAAGGTAAATGCATTTAATACACCGACCGAGTAGGTCGCACCCATCGTCAAAATGTAAACTAACTGGGGATCTATTTTAAAGTCTATTTATGTTATTTCTGTGTCAAATTTGTTGTCTGTTAGGTGACGATAAATATATCCATATTTACAGTTAATTATCCACCTTTTCCTTACTTTTATTAAAAGAAAAATGAAAAATTCATATCGATTTACTTAGACTACTACCGATTCATAACGGTGGTGTCCGGCCAACCCTAAAATTAAAAAAAAAAGACGTAGAACGTAAACGTTCGCAGTGCATTTGTTTTCCTTTGTGATTTCGATGTGCAAGACATTTTACGTAGTATTGCTGTTGTGAGTGACAGACGTCAAATACCGCAAATAATGTTGTATACACTATAATGCTTCCACGTCCATCTTGGAAACCGGTTAGATCACAACTGAATGTCGCCATCGTGTAGATGCCTTCCAACCACCACAAGGTCATCTCGCTGGCGCAGCGCTCGGCCATCGTGTAGAGGAGCCATAATTCGCGATTTAGTCCAGTTTTCCAAAAAATATTATGCTTCAGTTGAAGAGTATTTAGTACTTTATACACTAGTAAATTCTAAAGGTACTTACTTAATGTATATGTCGCAGTAAGATAGATAAAGTCGTTATATAGTTATAACCCTAGGGATATAATTGTATGTCGTAACATAGTTATACGAAAGCGATTCATTACTATCTTACTAGGAATATGACTATAATACGTCTTTAGTTTAGTGATATAGTTATATTACTGGATTAAGTTTAGTGAAATAATTTTAGGTACCTAGGAGCAGGGACCGTATAACCGGTTTTATTAAATACCTGTATATAAACTGTCAAACGAATACCGGTTAAAATGTTATACCTATATTCGAATTAGAGGTATTGCTGTCATTCCGTTTTTGTCTTTATCGCTAAACTACACTAATTGACATAATGAAATACCGGTATTCATTAATACCTCAATAATAACAGGTATTCAGTATACCGGTAATGGTTATCGTATTTAATACCGGTATTCATTGCACTTGATCAAAGAGTAACCAAAAACTTTGCGACAAGAGGTTAAAGTTTTTGTTAAGTCCTCATGCTAATATTGATCGCTGTACAAGCGAAATATTTCATAATTTATGAGCGTAGCAAGTGGTTCGAAATTGCGACCGTTTCAAAGCACGAGGTTAATGAATGAATTAATGAAAAGAATTAACCCCAGAAAACATTTCCATATGAAATATGAGCGCCGCGCCGGCGCGCCGCCGCCGCCATCAAAATTTTCGCGCCGCCGCCGCCGCCAAAATTTTCGCGTCGCCGCTGCCGACACTGCGCTATCGCCGTGGCATCGGCGTGACCTTGTTAGATACTAGAGTCTGTCTAAGCTAACTTTGCACCGATTTGAACAGAACAAAGTGAGGGAGTGTTATTATAATATAAACGTCATATTTTCATAGAAATTTGACATTAACGATGTAAATATCATCGTTCATCGTTCACACGTTGTCGTTGCAAATGCTATGCAGATTAGTTTGATCGGGAATTTATTGCTTTTATATAAGGTGCTAACAAATTAGGTACCGATATTTTAAGAGATGGTACTTTATTATATAAAAACAATTAACTTTAAATAGAAATCAAGAAAACTTTTAATATCATATTTTTGTTTTATTTACCGAACAAAAAAATAAATTAGAATTATATTAAAAAAATTAATTAAAAATAATCATTACGTGCATTTAACCACATAAAGAAAAAATACATAGAGTGCTCATGCTCACTCCATACATCAGTTTTGGTACCAAAAATACTATTCTTTTCGTAGTCAACATCTAGTATCGAGTAACGGAATTATCAGTACTGCTACTTGACAATAGATGTTGCACCGACCGAAATGTCTAATGCTCAACAACTTTCAGCGAATATTAAACAAGGATTAACTGGAACTTATTTTCAACTCCTTCTGCTTTAATATTAGTTGTAAATAGTTGTTCAATACAATTTTCGTGAGTCGCGACATTTGAGACATCTAGTATCAAGTAGCGGTACTGATAATCCCGCTACTCGATGCTAAATGTCAACTACGAAAATAATAGTCTTTTTGGTACCAAAACTGATGTACGGAGTGAGCACTCTATGCTTACTATATTTGTCTATGATTTAACTGACAAGATGTTTAACACTTTCTGTTTTGTCAACAATTGTTTGTGTTAAATGTCATTATCATCAACGTGGCATTTCATTTATCAACGTGAAGTGGCCAGTTAAAAAGAGGACTCATTTAATTATCTCATTAACAGGGTGTTTTTACGTAGCAAATTTGTTTTCCAATTTTCTCAAAAAAACATAAAACCTAAATGTTTCATATTTAAATATATTCCAGGAGTCGAGTATTATCAGCTGTAAAAATATTGGTAGCTAATTTGTTAGCACCTTATATTAAGTTCGGATATATAAATTTTTTGGCTAATATATATTAGACTGCATGCTTTCTCTTGTCTATGCTTAAGCTAAACATGTGACAGTAGTTAGCGATTCGGTGGCCAGGCAATGTCAATGAATAAGAAATAGGTGATATGGAGCCTAACCTACTACGTCTATTCCAGAACATATCCTCAACAATTGCATGTAAAGGTATGAGCACGATAGTTGAAGTCACGCACACAACAACAAAATCATGTAATGACAATGAGATTTTGAAATTAATATTCTCTTTAGGGTTCCGTATTTCGTACCAATATCAAGTTGATATCAACTGTAAAAAAGTTTCTTGAAGGTTTTTTTTATAGGCTTTTAATATCGTACGTTTAAGTCGCATTCACTCATTGATTCATTCATACTATTTTTGCGATTAGTAGGTACTCTGTGCGAGCAGTGTGTGTAATCATTCACCTCTCCTGGCGATACGTACATAACCCTAAATAACTATTATATTTGACTATAGCTACCCGCACTGACTTCGCACGGATAACACAAAACCTTAACAAATTGTACACCTAAACTAAAGCTTCCTCAAAAATCTTTCTATTGATAGCTGAAATCCGCATGAAAATCAGTTGAGTAGGTTTTGAGTTCATCGTGAACATACATTCATATAGTTACAGACAGACGCGGCGGGGGACTTTGTTTTATAAGGTGTAGTGAATTAGTGATAGATTCAATTAACAGTAACCTCACAATATAAAGATGTTCATTGTGCTGCTTATCTACAGTTCATGGCATGAAAAACTTTTTTCCTACCATAATTCAATAAATAATCCTTGAAATTAAAAGGTTTGAATTATCTTCGCATAAACCAAGTTTTCAAGGCTACGCCGCCGATTCGCCGCCACCGCCAACCAATTTTGACCGGCGAACCGTCGCCGGCTAAATGCCTATCGGGCGGCGGTGCGGCGCTAGACGTGCGCGCCGGTCGAAAATAATTGGGCAACGGCGCGCCACCTAAAAATCCACGGCGGCGGCGTGGAATTTTTCAACTTTTCAATATTAAGACGTATAATGAAAAGTCATGCTTAACCCTTAAATCGACAAGGGAAAAAAAATCTTAAAAACTGTGTTAGTATCATTTTTTTGGTGTTATTATCTTATTAGGTATGTGGTTGTTTATTGTAGAAAAATCATGAAAAAAATCTATTTATAATAGTTTCGAAAAAAACATAGGTATGACAAATATGTTGGATGTTGCCAGGTTCGGTGTAAATAAAAAGATACGCCGCATAATGAAAAGACGTCTAGTATTTTGGACGTTGCCGAATATACAGTACTTTATATGCATGAGTTTTTTTTTTGTCAATATCATGTTTTTTTAAAATTAATATAGAATAATTGCATTTTAATTATAAATACACTTACTGATAATGTCAACTTATAAACTAAAGTAAAACCTATTACCTATTTTTATATTTTTCCAAAAAGTTTATAGCTCGTAGGTGGTAAAATTTTACCAGTCATTGGCGTCATTTTATTAACATTAAATCAAACTTAGCGGGGTATCGTAGGATGCAGCAACATCTGAACAATGGTATACAATAATGCATGTAATTTTATCAATATTTTCGTAAGAAATTTCTTAAATGAAATCGGGTCTGTCTCTTGATGTCTTGATGAACGCACAGGAAAAAAAATCCGTAATAATATTTTTTTATCTATTTGGTTCATTACGTTGTAATACGACAAATAATGACTTATGAAGTATGGTGTTGGTGCGACATAAAATAGTAGAAATTCAATTATATAACCAGAAAAATTCCGTAAGTACGTAATTATTGCCATTTTTAAGTAAGTATTTTACGTCAATAATGTGAGAGTTACGTACGAGCCCTGATGCAAATGATTTCGTCTAGTTCCGCGCAACAATTTTGTTTATTTTAATAAATTTTACACATGAACATATAATGACCCAGTAATGGGAACCATAATAGCAATGTTTAATGTAGTTTATTTTGATCGTATAATAAAATTGCATGAGACTTTTATTGCTGAAAAAAAGGAGTTTTCAAAAACGTTGTCCAAATCATATTGTCCTCTCTTACAGCACTGCTGCATGCATGGGCTCGAAACAAAATTTTCAGTACATTGGCAGAGCCCTATTGCTTTCTCTGGTAATAGCCCTTTTCACATATGTTGTAATACTACCCGTCAAAAAAAAAATCATTATTTTTTTTCTTTCAGTACAAACGGTATTTCTTGTATTTGGATTTAGTTATTGCAGAGTATTACCATATAAAATTAAATTACATTAGTATAAGCATTAAATATTAGTAATTTTTAAACAAAAACATTATTTTTGAACAAACGCGTGTACCTCAAAAAGTGGGGTCACCTGACGAAAACATATGCATCGGGGCTCGTAGGAAGTGGCGCCCGCAATAATTTTCAACTATTTCTTATCGGACTATAACCTATTACATATTTTAACGCTGCATAATACTGTCTTATAAAAAAATATTCGGCGCGAATTTTAAACTACCGGCGGCGGCGGCGGCGCGCGGACTCCTTATGGCGGCGGCGCGCACGTCTAATCGGCGCTCATATCTTTGAGATTATAAACTACATACATAATAAAATACAATTAAATCAACAATAAAAAAACAATTAAAAGAATCAAATGAACGCTATTAAATATTTATCCATCAAAATCATCACCTAACAGCTAATTTCACCAGCAACATGAAAACGGGCATTCTAAGATCCGAATCTTAAGTATTTACAACTTTACAAGCGGGCCGGACAATGTCCTTGACGAGTAGCGAAGGAACGAATCGTGGTACTACTACAACCGGTATTGGGACTTACTTATTACCGGTAATAGCTTTAGGAGTAAACTATCAAATAGTGGTATTTGTTGTCAATTGGCTAAACCGATAACACTATTGAATACCGGTATTCGAATACCTCTATTCGGAGCTTAAGTGATATAAATACCCAAATTCAAATTACACCGGTTATACCTCAATAATAACCTGTAGTCAGAATACCGGTAACGGTCCCTGCCTAGGAGTGTGGCGGTGCGGCGGAGCCGGCGGAGGTATAGTTATATCCCTAGGGATATAGTTATATGCCGTATAATACGGATTATAATCATATTCCTAGTAAGATATTACTATCTTACTAGGAATATGATTATAATACGGTATTTGACTAAACTAATGTGGTTAAATGGTTATAAATCTGCCAGGGAATCAAAGAGAACAGTAAGTATATTCGTTTTTATTTTTATTACAAAATCAACTTTGTTGGTTGCAATGAATTGTAATACTTTCTAGCAATATTACGTAAAATATAATATATTACTATCTTACTAGGAATATGATTATAATACGTACTATTATACGGCATCGGCATATAACTAGACCTCCGCCGCACCGCCGCACTCCTACCTACAATTACTATCTTGCTAGGAATATGATTATAATACGTACTATACGGCATATAACTATATCCCTAGGGATATAACTATACCTCCGCCGGCTCCGCCGCACCGCCGCACTCCTAGGTACCTACAATTATTTCACTAAACTTAATCCAGTAATATAACTATATCACTAAACTAAAGACGTATTATAGTTATATTCCTAGTAAGATAATAATGAATCGCTTTCGTATAACTATGTTACGACATATAATTATATCCCTAGGGTTATAACTATATATCGGCTTTATCTATCTTACTGCGACATATACTTATACCTATAATTTAATAGACCAATAATACCGAAAAAAGCGGTCTCTCCCTGCATGTCAAAAGCAACCTTATTACTACCCGCCTAATTATTTCCTTACTCTTCGTTAACCCCGTATCTTCGACACATCTTCACATGCACAAAGAACGTTCATTATTCTGGTATTATGTGATAAATATGTATACATTTCACCGTAACCCGTTGAGATAGAGTTCAGAATTGTATACATGTTTTTGAGTACAGCCTCGTTGGATATACCCAACGAGTGGGAGTACTAATTAGTGACGTCATTAAGTCGTGTGTGAGCCATTCTTGTCGGGAGCGACGTAATTGGTAGACTGGAATATTGTTACACTTTTTATTTAGGTACTGAGGTTGTCCTAGTTTGTCCTGAAAGGTAACCATGAAATACCATGGCGTCGAGACTTAAGATCCGTGGGGGAGGGGGGAGGGGGCTCCACAAGACGCTCAGCAAACGCAAAAGGGAGGCCACAGGTGACCCTCGGTCTGCAGATCTAATGAATCTAATTTGCCGCGTAGGCAGCTCTCTCGCGAAAAAATTGGCCATAGAAATCCAGCGCGAGAAGGCTGCCTGCGTGATGGGCACCCTACCAAGGGCGCAAAACTTTGATAGGTATTTGAATTTTTTTAGCTTTAGTTATTTTAATTGAGTAATTTTAGTTTTATAGTTACAAAATACCTATCAAAAGTAACGCAAAGTAGGTAACCGATGTTGCTGCCCGGAATTATGACATTTACGGCAGCAATGCCACGCTGCAATACTGCTGCAGTAATGCTGGTGTAGTCTGAATCCGAACGGTACCTTAAAGTGGCATGTCAGTATATTAATAAAATTATGTAAACTGATACCTAACGCCTCTATGCGCCCGATAACAAGATTAATCAGCCCGTAAAACGACTCCCGCGCATCCAAATGACGTAAGCGTCACACGTCACCTAAGTACATACGTCTTTCTGTCATTGAGCCGCGAACCTAGTAAGTCACCGCTTTTAACAGGAATTGGATACATCCATCTCCATAAAAATACCTCTTATTTACTTAAATCGCGAGCGTTACTGCCGTATTCGAACTTCAAGATATTCACAAGAGACGACACGTACTAGATCCATTCTAGATACGTTATAGGTTAGATATCAACTAGTTCTCTTTTGCAGCGCAATTCGGGCAACCAATGTCACTTTTACGTTAGATAGAGTAAGATATCTATTAGACGTGAATTGAATCTCTAAGTCATATCCTGTGGAAATCGTTCAAGAGTATCTCCAGAATCGCGCAAATGTCAAATTTGACAGGTTAGATCTTAAACATATCGTTATCGTATCTTGGTGATGTCTAAAAGATATCTAATAGATGTCTATTTCAAAATCAGAATCGGGCCCCTACTTCTTCGTTAAGGCTCAAAGATTTTTAAGATTGGATTGGATTCCTTGCCGTTCTGAAGAACATTACAAGTCCATTAAGTATTTAGGTGGATACTTTAAGTGGTTTTTCACTCTTGAAAACTAATTTGTCGTTTCGTTCTTCATTATTCTATGCGGTTACACTGTTACAGAATAAATCGTCGGGTGACAAGCAAATGTCACTAACTAACACCATTGAAATTATTGGACAATAAACCGTGTTACAAGTGTAATAAAGTGCATTGTTACTTTAATTTTATGATAGTAATTAGTGACTTTTGCTTGTCATCCAACGAAATACAATAGTTATTTACGAGATACGTGCAGAAAAGAGGAATCTACTACCCTTACCTACTATCTTAAAAGATATTAAGTGAAGTACATATGCTATGTTGAGTGCATGATGCTATAATTTTTTAATATAAACAGACCGTAACATACTTTATTTGACAGTATATTTCTATCCAAAGCATTTATCGTCATGCGAGCATAAAATAGGAGTGTAATTCCAACAGCTTGTCTAAATAGGCGACAAGAATATTCAGTACCTGAATACACCTTACTTATAACTTTAGACAAGTATGTATGTAAACTAAAATAGCTAGTTTCGAAATAAAGAACATGTAGGCCATGTAGCATGCGATTCGTAAACTAAACTAGCTTGGAGGGTTAGGACTTCAAACTTCAAAGAAATGGCTCCTCTACACGATGGCCCAGCGCCGGCCACTCCAAGAGACGCAGTCATTTGGTAGAACGAGATAGCAATATCACTTGCTCCCTGCATAAATGCGTCCCGTGGAGTCGCCGGCGTTGGCCCATCGTGTAGAGGAGCCATAAGGTTTTTGAGTCAAAAGTTCTCGGGTAGCTAAGCGAATGGCAAGCCAGAAGGAACTAATATTAGCAAGTTATGGTACCCCCTGGTCCCAGCGCCGCGTGGGGAATACGCGATGAGATGTTATCGCGCACGCCATATGTTTCGGAATGTTAGTTATATACGGGGCGCTTCTTATGTAAACTTGGAGACGGATTACATACTTAATAATGGGACAGGGCCTGAATTTTCCAAAAGTGTGGTACTAAATTGGAATTTAAAAGGTTATATAACGTATGACGCGTAAAACGATTGGCTTGCGAGATATTCCTTTTTTTTAAATTTAAGGTAATAAATCCCAAGAAAGAGTAATTAAAATTGAGTCTTCGGGTTGTCAGGAGGAACCGGGACGTCAGGGCTATGACCGGGCCGGCCCGCACCGTGCCACAACCGAGCCCCGGTGATCACGTGATGATTGCCATAGACAACGTAGCTCCGGAAGTTCGGGCCCGGCCACGGCCCGGTCTAGCGTGAGTCATCCTTAAATTTACTCTAAAAAATAGTTTATCTTTATGATAGGTATGCGTGTAGATGAAACAACAAAAACCGTTTGCTTTCAAAACCCGCACCGATACCATGCACCCCATTAGGTAACAAAAAAAAGCTTAACCAGAAAAAATTGAGGCACATAATACTTTTTATACTGTAGATGGCACACCACACCGCATTGTGTAAATAGAGCGTACACCCGAACGCAACTCGGGTGAAAGGCCGTGCACCGCGCCACGCGGTAATGGCGGAAGTTCTCCGTGAAAAGGTTTTTTAATGTTTTTAACGGCTATTGTTAAGAGAAGGGAACCTTTAAAATGTCCTGAGGTAGGTGGTGTTCTTTGTAATTTGCACCGTGTTTGAACCAGTTAGTGGTGATTAGTCTTTTTTTTTATGACATTGGAACTTGAGTCGGCCGGAAAATCCGGCCCTATTTCTCAATACCCTAAATTTAAATATTTTCATTTTAGCTTACCTAAGACTAAAACTAAAACTATATTTTCAGTGTTGACACATAATTATGGAGTAAATTTACAGTTACTGCCAGATATAAACCTTTACATTTATATACAGTTTTATTTACATTTCCAGTTTTCTTGAACCTGACAATTTTGCAATGTTACCTTAAAGGTGACGTTCGGATTCAGACTGCACCAGCATTACTGCTGCAGTATTGTAGTGTAACATTACTGCAGAAGACGTCAAATTTAATATAGGCCCCGTGCATGAACTATAGGGGTTAGCATAGGAGCCGTCAGATTTTTGGTGCGAGGCGTACATGTGTCGTTTATGCTTCCGATGTAGCCCACAAGATGGCAGAACCTACTATGCACAAGGAAACGTACCAACGAGATCGGTAGATGGTAGCACATGCTTTGGCACATGTGCACATATTTTTCCGATTCAGGCCACGAGATGGCAAACCTTCCAACGCGCACGGTCCCTATACGTAAATTTGTCGATAAATTGTCGTTTTCTGCAGTAAGTTAAGTAAGTTTTCTGTAGTAAGTAAGTTAGTCACCATCTGAATGTCATCACTTATCAAGTTATCACTGCTGCGCGGTCGCACACCAATGCAACCTTTAGCCGCCATCTTAAGTTTGATGATGAACGACCGCTGATGACGTCATGATTCATAATTCCCTACTTAAGCATTACGTCCTGATTTATGGGAGGGACCCTACATATAAAAATATCCTAAACGCCTTTGATTTATATGTGTAGTTCCCAGTGAAAAGCGGTGTCCCATTTTTATTGAAAATATTCGGATAATCGTAAGACCTACAGCACAAAAGCCTATTTTTATGATGACATTAAGTAAAACTCTCTTTGGTGCAGTGGGTTCAGCCTCAACCAGCAGTTTTTGAAAAAACCGGGCAAGTGCGAGTCGGACTCGCGTACGAAGGGTTCCGTACCATAAAGCAAAAAAAAAAAACGGAAAAAATGCAAAAAGAAAACGGTCACCCATCCAAGTACTGACCACGCCCGACGACGTTGCTTAACTTTGGTCAAAAATCACGTTTGCTGTATGGGAGCCCCACTTAAATCTTTATTTTATTCTGTTTTTAGTATTGGTTGTTATAGCGGCAACAGAAATACATCATCTGTGAAAATTTCAACTGTCTAGCTATCACGGTTCGTGAGATACAGCCTGGTGACAGACGGACGGACGGACGGACGGACAGCGAAGTCTTAGTAATAGGGTCCCGTTTTACCCTTTGGGTACGGAACCCTAAAAACGTAGCGCATTTTTGAATCCGGTGCCAAAAAATATGATTTCATCGATTCGAAAACCGATTAAGCAACTTTCGCGCAATAGAAAAACGGCCAAGTGCAAAGACGGACTCGCCCACCGAGGTTTCCGTATTTGTTTAGTATTTTTTTAATCTTATAGCGGCAACAGAAATAGGTACCTACATCATCTGTGAAAATTTCACCTGTACGGTTCATGAGATACAGCCTGGTGACAGACAGACGGACAGGCGGACAGTTATTAGTAATACGGGGCCATGTTTTTACCCTTTAAGTACGGAACCCTAAAAACCACGAGAGCCTCCCCGTCTCGCCGAGACTCGAGAGTCTAGGCACCGCTCCTATTCAATCGGAGTGAGGAAACGAGGAAGAGCGAGACGAATTTTTTTTATTAAGTACCTACACAATTTGTCGACATAGTGACCACTTGACCAGCGACTGCTTTTTTTGTGAAAAGATTGGTGTCGTGGCCGAAAGGACCACGTAAAAGCGAGACGAGAAGGTAACAGCATGTACACACTCGTTCTCTGCCTGTCTCGGGGTCTCCCAACGAGTGTGTACTGTACCAGTGTGTACACCCGCATGACACTGTCAAGACAGTGATGGTTGTTAAAGGCTACATGGGTCTAAAACGCACCATTATCGCCAGCGAGCCCCGTTTGTCGATGTAGTAGTGTGTTTCGTGTTATAGCGTTCCTTTTTTTTGGCGAGGAACCCTAAAAAGGGCTGCAGTCCACAATAAAAGCGGCGCTTTATCGCTGAGTGCGAGCGATAAATCGCATTACGCGCGCTCAGCGAATTTTTTACAGCCGCCAGATTCGCCCACTTTATAGCAAGGGCCCATCCATTGACTTAAAATACGTGTTAAAGTTACCACATTTATATGAACATCAATATGAAAGCAAGCAAAAAATAGCGGTCGTGGGCGACTGAATATGACGTCCGACTTTCAATCCGGAGGTCGCGGGTTCAAATCCTGGCTCGTACAAATGAGTTTTCCAGAACTTATGTACGAAATATCATTTAATATTTACCACTAGCTTCTCAGTGAAGGAAAACATCGTGAGGAAACCTGTTTACATCTACGAAGAAATTCAAAGGTGTATGTGAACTTGTGAAGTCCCCCCAATCTGCATTGGGCTAACGTGGGGACTATTATAGCCCAAGCCCTAACGGCTCTAACGATTTCGATGAAATTTGCTAGGTAAGTATATGGGGTTTTTCGGGGGCGATAGATCGATCTAGCTAGGTTTTATCTTTGGGAAAACGCGCATTTTTGAGTTTTCATAATTATGTTTACCGAGCACATATCCCGCACGCTCAGTAGGTATTATTGACCACTTTGTAGTTGTAGTACACATAGGTACTCCACTTAAAGTTCAGAGATCGGTTCGGCATAGCAGAGGGTTATAACGGTATAACAGAGCTCTTCATTTCTGCCTGTCTGACCGACTTACGTATACAAAACAAATACACAAGTCTGTATTATAAGTACAAAGGTAAAAAATTGTATAAAGGTACAAAATCAGTCCAAACTCTGAAAGGGACTCAGAAACAGTGGTAGCACCCCTAGAAACTTTTGTTCAGGTCTCTGAAATCTATAACATATCAAAATCTTAAGATATTTAACTGAAACCATATTTTCCATACTTTAGGTCCGGAGTCCTTTAATATCCACATTGACTATTAGCAGGCGTGGCTCACTCCGCGATTTCGTCGTTTTGCTACAGGTAGCTAAAAGTACATCTGTTGCACACCAATTTTGGTGGTTAGCCATAAGTGGCGCGTGCGCTGTCGCCACCTAGTGGCCATACCTGACCGTAACAGACGCGTTTTATTAGAGAGTGAGTCTTCTGTACCTAGTACTATTATTTATTCTGTGCTAGTCAATAAATTCTAACTCCTTAGCCAAATCAAATTAGAGATATGTAGTGTAGTAGGTAGGTATACAGACATAAGGGCCCCCCCACATCTGGCGTCTTTCGAGCGTCGGCGTCTACAATTCTATGGCCGACGTCGACGCAACGTCGACGCAGCGTCGACGCAACTGCGCAGCGACGTCATTTTCCATAGCGCTGGACCGACGCCGACAGACGCCGACGCTCGAAAGACGCCAGATGTGGGGGGGCCCTAAATAGACGATATTGCTAACCCATAGCCAAAATGCAGCCATTGAAACTTGAAGCTTGCATGAAGTTATACGCTCTCTTGATAATTGGTAAGGTGACCAACGGTTTGGAAATAACAGGACATTCTCGTAGCATTTTCGTAGCTTGCAACTTGCATAAAGGCGAGAGGCGATTCACAAAAGTCTGCAATGCGTCGGCTGATAATACGTTTGTGCTACATAAAAGGTTATGGTTAACTGGAAGAGATCCATTTTAGGGATAAGTTCGCCTTTGTACATAACATTTTTATTTTTGTTTTGTTATTGTCCGTTTTATGTAAACCTGTTTATGTGCAATAAAGTGACATACATACATACATATATATATATTATTGAAAATAATCGTTTTTTAATAATTTCAAAAATATCCTTTAATCGACACTAATCGCATTTTACTACATATAGGAAATTACACTCTGTCAACAGAAAATTGACATAAAAATTGTGAAATAACCAAAATGTTGGTTTATGTCATTACTCATTACATTAAACGTACAATGTATGACATAACACAACATTTACTCATCATACCGATATAAACGGATATAGCAATAATAAAAATGCTTTTATTTCGTGATTACTTTATTCTAAATATTTGTATCTACCACTAAATTCTAAATATTTGTATGGTAGGTGTACCTACTATAAGCCGACGCATTGGTAAGTAATAAACGTATGGTCCTAAATGATAAATAAAGCACCTAAAGGGGCCCACTGATTAAAAGTCCGCCGGACGTATCGGCCTGTCAGTTATAACAAAATTTAGACAGTTCCGAACAACTGACAGGCCGATACCGTGCGGCGGACTGTTAATCAGTGGGCCCCGTTTAGATCAGAGAACTCATCAAGCGAGCCGCTGGCAAAGAATGTGTCAACAACTAAATACTAACAGCAAAACCCTAGAAATCCATTAATTACTTGACATGTTTTGAAGAGACTTGAAGAAACTCATTTCGACGAGAGAGATGAAATAATCCCGACACTATTTACAATTCAAATCTGTTATATGTCCCCTATTCCCCTAATATTTAGATATTATTAAATGTTTACATTAATTTTGTGTCCTAAAAAGGTCAACCGAATGGCCACAGTAGCGCACACCTGAGTCCGTCTTGACCGTGCCATAACTCAAAATTGAGGATACCCGGGAGGCTAATTCAAAGAAAAATTTTTGACATAAAAATTATATCTAAATGATGTCAGTCGCACGTCCATCTCGCTCGCGCCAATACACATACGGACAAGTGTGAGCGAAATGCACGCGGGGCTAATATCGTTTTGATGTCACAAGGTAAGTTTGAATTGGCCTCCCGTCTTAGACTAGAGTTTCGGTTAGTTTAACCAGATAAAGGATAACTTAGGAACAATAGATAACTTACGGCAGTAATAGATAGGTACTTACCTAAGCCAGAGATATATATAACTCCGTTAAGCTTATATTCAGAATTAAAGGGAAGTTATAGTGTAAATTTTTAAAACCAAGTTTGGCTTCGCGAGTCATATTAGAACGTTCCATGTTCCTTTGTATGGTGGGCATTACGATGTTAAAACCATACGACTATTATAATAATTAGTTAAATATAGTTCAATGATCATGATCAGTATACTGGAGTTACCACTTTACCTTAAGTATATTAACAGCGTCATCTAGCGGACTGTTGTTGCTCTAGCTAGTTGCACATTTAGGTGATGGTTTTACCGTCGTCGGTCGCTAAGTAGTAAGTTATCTTTACTAGGTAATATTGCGGGCTACTTGGTATAGATGGCGGTGTGCCGCAAATTTAAGTTTGCCACCACAAAATATTTTTGCCACGCTTTATTTCATAATGCTTGAATTTGTAGGTCTTTATGAAGCTCTGTAACTTAACACGGTGAACACAAAAACGATGAAGTAGGTAAAATACTTTCTTCACTGATTGTAGTTAGGGATATTTATTTAGTACATTGCAGAACTCAGAGCAAAATATCGGTAGCCGGTATTAGGGATTTAGTTTCATGAGTGTTGCGGATTACTGACACGGGATTGCTATAATACGCAATTAAAGTATTTCTAAAAAACCGGCCAAGTGCGAGTCGGACTCGCGCACGAAGTGTTCCGTTCCGTTACGCAAAAAACGGCAAAAATAATCACGTTTGTTATATGGGAACCCCACTTATCTATCACGGTTCATGAGACACCGGTGACTGACACAGACGGACAGTGGAGTCTTAGTAATAGGAATAGGGTTCTGTTTTTTCACTTTGGGTACGGAACCCTGAAAACGGCTTTTCACCTTAGCACCGCAACTCCCAAAGCGTAAGTTATTCAATAACTTCGGACTATGCAGAAATTTGCTAATCGATTTACCTAAGTAGGTACCTACTTTGATTTTTTTCCATGTTTGTGTTGTTTCGTGACTTCATGCTTAATTAGAATAATTTATTATTCAAAATACCCTTGATTAGCATGTCAGTGTCGGATTTTTACTTGTGCATGATTGTTAATGACAGTGCATGACACATGAAACTTAGCAAAGTCAAATCAAAATTATCAAAAAACAGTATCTACTCTAAGCTCATTTACAGTGAACGTTAATGTGCATTTTACTCATAAGACTTTGTATTAAATACATAATATGTAGAAGAATCTCTAGTGATTCACTAATCTTAACGAGTTTTACCCAAGATTTACTCAAATGCTATTATAATTTTTTTCAAAATAATTACTTAACTAAATTAACCAAAACAAAGATTTGATTCGTTTTTAGGGTTCCGTACCCAAAGGGTAAAACGGGACCCTATTACTAAGACTTCGCTGTCCGTCCGTCCGTCCGTCCGTCCGTTTGTCACCAGGCTGTATCTCACGAACCGTCATAGCTAGACAGTTGAAATTTTCACAGATGATGTATTTCTGTTGCCGCTATAACAACAAATACTAAAAACAGAATAAAATAAAGATTTAAATGGGGCTCCCATACAATAAACGTGATTTTTGACCAAAGTTAAGCAACGTCGGGAGTGGTCTTTTACTTATAAACAGTATTTAATTCGTAGCAAAGTCAGGCTCTGGACGCTGCTATAGCAAAAATGTAGGCGTTCAAGAAAAAAACCGGGCAAGTGCGAGTCGGAGTCGGAAATTTATAAATCGCTTTTAAAAAGTAGCTAGACTGTCAAGTTCAACAACATCGCAGTATATTTATAAAGTTTGTGCAGAGAAATAGTTTTAACAATGCGTACAGTAGACCCAACCATCTGGTCCAAGAAGATCCAACGTCGTAAACTGCGTCTATCTCGTCCATTGAGGTTCGGTCCACGATGGGGGCTGGAGGCCCGCGTGAGGGGCAGCTTCAGAGACGCCATGGCGGAGTTCTGGAGAAACTGCTCCGTAGAAGGAGTAAGGAGGATTGTCAATGAAGACACACCACAATATGAGAGGTCAGTTGAGGTTCGGTTCACGATGGGGGCTGGAGGCCTGCGTGAAGGGCAGCTTCAGAGACGCCATGGCGGAGTTCTGGAGAAACTGCTCCTTAGAAGGAGTAAGGAGGATTGTCAAAGAAGACACACCACAATAAGAGAGATCAGTTGAGGAGCTGTTCATATTAAGTCATTCTGTGATTTTCCACGGGTTTCCCCACGCCGGGCGAGGAAAATTCGCGTGACACTCTGACCCGAGCTTTAAATACATCTACTAAATGTTTAATTGTTCCAGATACCGCTGGATGCTGCTAGTAACCATCTCCCTAGTAGCCGGCCTCCTGGCGCTCTCCATGAACTTGGCGCGGCTGGTCACGGAGCCCCCCCTCGTCATCAGCCTGCAGAGCGCCCAGCACTCCATCGAAGACCTGGCCTTCCCAGCTGTGGCCTTGTGCAGTTTTAACATCGTCAGCCAAAAGAAGTTGGACAAAATTTCAGCTGACTTGTAAGAATTTGAAAAGGAATGTCAATTATATAAAATAAACCTTAGAACTAAAAGCCCACAATTAGGACTGCGGTGTATTTAAATTTCCGGCCGCGGAAGTGATGGAATTTGACATCCTTCATCCAAAACTCCTCCTATCTTTCATGGTCGCTAGACTTTCTGTCGGAACGCTCACCACAAAACAATTAAAATTTTATTCGTCAGAACCTGATCGATTCTGGCGCCTATCTGACCCTGACGCTGCCCAAGATAGACCTCCAGTTCGAACTTTATCCCTCTCACATCGATTCTAAAATTGCCTTTCAGATTCAGGAAGGACCGGAACCTTACCTACTCACTTGCAGCTATTCGTCAGAACCTGCTGGATTCTGGCGCCCTGCTGACGCTGGCACTGCCCGTGGTGGACCTTCAGTTTGCACACTATCTCTCTAAGATTGCTCCCGACGGGGTACTGAACGTCACGTTACTTATGCACGAGGTCAGATTTGTTTTCTGTATAATCTTATCAATATTGCAGTTTCTAGAGAACCCTCACTTCTGTAATGAACGATCGGTCTCATTTCTTACCTGCCTTGTATGTCATATGGAGGACAAGTTATACTGTGTTCCGGCAATCGATACAATTTTGATTGGGCTCCGCAGCCTATTTATCTACAGTTTCAATGAAGGAAAATACGTTATACCACGTTTTTTTCCGAGTGCATTATTCAGAATCAGAATACATTTTCTCACTCTTAGTTTAAAATTGATCTTAGCTCGTTATAATTAGTTTAGTTTTGATTTTACTAATACCACTATTAATCTTAGTTCTGCAGCAGAGTAAGCCATGAACACTGAAGAAATATTGAACCTAGTAAAAACTGAGGGCCATGTTTCTTTTCAAAAATGCAATGAGAAGTAACTTTCACCAGTTTCCCTGTCCTCAGCTAGCCCCAAGTTGCGAGGACGTCCTGCTGAAATGCTCGTGGGCCGGTAAAGAGAAACCCTGCGACAGATTGTTTGCGACCCGCACCACCTCCGTCGGGGTGTGCTGCGTGTTCAACGGCCGATATGAGTGAGCTTTATATATCATCGACATCTTCATTATGATCTAATCAGTAGCCATTTATAGGTAATGGTGCATCCATTCTAAAAGATTTTATGACGAATTTGATTAAAGTGAAAACCTTATTCTACAGATACCTACCGAATTAAAGCTAGCCAAATGACTTTTGGATTGCCAGAGTTAGCCATGTACACTTATGTGATGGGCACTCCGACAAATGACGAATAAACGCAGTGTTAACGGTTCAGTTTTGTAACTTGTATTCTTTGTAAAAATGAACATAGATTTATCTTTTTAGGGTTCCATACCCAAAGGGTAAAACGGAACCCTATTACTAAGACTCTGCATGCTGTCCGTCCGTCCGTCCGTCCGTCTGTCACCAGGCTGTATCTCACGAACCGTGATAGTTAGACAGTTGAAATTTTTACAGATGATGTATTTCTGTTGCCGCTATAACAACAAATACTAAAAACAGAATAAAATAAAGATTTAAGTGGGGCTCCCATACAACAAACGTGATTTTTGACCGAATTTAAGCAACGTCGGGCGGGGTCAGTACTTGGATGGGAGACCGGATTTTTATGCCTTTTTGTGCATTATGATTCGGAACCCTTCGTGCGCGAGTCCGACTCGCACTTGCCCGGTTTTTTTTATATTTGTAGGGATTTTGACCGCCACACTTCTCCAAAGATCTTGAATAAGGTCGGCTTAGAAAACGGTCTCTCCGTGGCCATCAGAGAAGACGTTGACGACTTCGCTTATGAGAGGAAACCTTCGGCTGGGATTGAGGTATGGCTATATTTTTTCATAACTTAACTATACGCGGCGTTAGATAACCAAGGTCGCTGTCCGGTACGTTCGTCTGACACACAGACAAAACATCCTCTAGACTGAAGATAGTCGCGCTACCCCCTCTGCCACGCATACGGTTACTCCATGTTCGAGTCAAAAGTGTCTTTGTGTGACATCCGTGTCTTCGAACGGACCAATCACGGCACGGGACTTCGCTCACCTCGTCCTGCGCACCCCCGCATTTTTGGCATCATCGGTTGCATGAAATAATTGCTCTAAATTGGTCTGACACAGCTTTAATGATTGTCAGGTGCTGATATTCGACGGGACCGAGTACCCGTTCCTAGAGGGCGGGTCTGTGCGCGTGCAGCTCGCCCCGCGTGAGACCTCCTCGTTCTACACCATCTCCGTCCGCGCACAACTTGTCAGCCCGGAGATCGTCTACTTCACTGAGGCTTGGGTGTGTTTTCATCGTGTTGTGTACAATCAGCTAAAGTAGCTTAGCACCCGCAGGTAGATGTCAAAGACATTTAAATTTTTCACTTACCTCACCTTACTCAGGTGCAAAAGTGTAAACATATTTTTTACGTCGTCTGCACATCATACTAATTAGAACATGCAGCATTATGTTATGTTAACTCTTATTCATTCATATATGTTCCAGTTTTTGGCCTCCTACAAATGTGATTTGATAGATATTGGGTTAAATTGTTAAAGAATTGTTTGGCATGATGTCATCGGCCACTTTCTGTCACCGCACCGCTCGCTGTCGGCATGGTATTAATCCTTACTTCCTAACTAGAACCTAAATGGTCGCGTACTGTGCGGTTTAAGAGGAATTTCCTCCCGCGGACGCTCCGGCTGTGGAATGAGCTCCCTGCAGTGTTACCCGAGGGACTGCAGTATGGGGTTCTTCCAAAAGGAGTGTACAGGTTTTTAAATGTCCGGCAAGGCGCAAGTAACATTTCTGGAGTTGCAGACGTCCATAGGCTGTGGTGACTGCTTAGCATTAGGCGGGCCGTACGCTTGTTTGCCACCGGGGTGGTATATAAACAAGTTAAAAATAGTCTTGGGTTCAAAATTTACTTATGGCTTGGTTGTTTTGTTAGCGAGGCTGCCGCATCTCCGAACCAAGCGGCGCTCGCTCCGGCCGCAGCTACTCCTGGTGTCTGCTGGAGTGTCGCCGCGACGCCGCGCTGCAGCTGTGCGGCTGCGTGCCCTACTCGCTGCAACCGAGGCAGGAGCGGGTCTGCACGCTCAACGAGCTCAGCTGCTTGAACAAACACCGAGGTACAAAAACCGGGCAACAAACTCGCGCACGAAGGGTTCCGTACCATAATGCAAAAAAAAAAACGGTCACCCATCCAAGTACTGACCCCGCCCGACGTTGCTTAACTTCGGTTAAAAATTACGTTTGTTGTATGGGAACCCCACTTAAATCTTTATTTTATTCTGTTTTTAGTATTTGTTGCTATAGCGGCAACAGAAATACATCATCTGTGAAGATTTCAACTGTCTATCTATCACGGTTCGTGAGATACAGCCTGGTGACAGACGGACGGACGGACAGCAGTCTTAGTAATAGGGTCCCGTTTTACCCTTTGGGTACGAAACCCTAAAAATAACCCTATTAGTCGCAACTGGTCACGACCAGATGGATAAGCTTACGATCACTGGTTGCTCAAATGGTTAATGGTATGGCAATCTTGATGTGATGGCAAATATATAAGCTACCAAATAATCCACCACAAACATGTTCTCCAAATTTGTAAATAGTCCATTACAATGTGCGTGTGACAATCATAATCTTTATTCTACGGTAATAATTATACTACTATAAAATGCATAAATGAAACTTGTGAACTTTTCCAGAGAAGTTAATGTACTACCACCCCATGGGCTACGCCTTGGATGACCCGGACGGGGGGGCCCTGAGTGAGGAGCTGCAGGACGCCCTCTCCTGCCCCGACTGCTGCGCGGACTGCGCCCGTCCCGTCTACGGTGTGACAGCTTCTTATGCCCCGATGTCCGGCCGGCATAAGTCAGTGTTCTTGGACAAATTCACGTAAGCTAAAGTGATCCTGTGTCTAAGTTACCTACACCCTGTCTACCGTGTGACAGCTTCTAATGCCTTGTATTTCGGCAGACATAAGTCAGTCAGTATTACTCAAAAATTTCACGTGAGTTAGAGTGATCCTGTGTCTAAGTTACCTGAACCCTGTCTACCGTGTGACAGCTTCTAATGCCCCGTATTTCGGCCGATATAAGTCAGTGTTTCTGGATCAATTCACGTAAGCTATAGTGATCCAATGTCTAAATCAAATCAAATCAAATCAAATCAAATCAAATATCATTTATTATCAGGCAACTAAGGCCCATAGATACATACCTTACAAACTAACATACATACAATAGTAAAATCTTACAAGCTAAAAAATTAAACCTAAGTCACCTGAACCCTGTCTACCGTGTGACAGCTTCTAATGCCCCTTATTTCGGCCGAAATAAGTCAGTGTTTCTGGATAAATTCACGTAAGCTAGAGTGATCCTGTGTCTAAGTTACCTGAACCCTGTCTACCGTGTGACAGCTTCTAATACCCCGTGTTTTGGCCGATATAAGTCAGTGTTTCTGGATCAATTCACGTGAGTTAGAGTGATCCAATGTCTAAGTTACCTGAACCCTGTCTACCGTGTGACAGCTTGTTATACTTAAGTCAGTGTTTCTGGGTAAATTCACGCAAGTTAGTGATCTCGTGTCTACGAGTAAGTTACCTGGAGGCTTCGCCAAGATGATAAATAGTTGATAGAAAACGTCAACTTGTAACATGAGGAGCAGACATGTTACTCAAGGTGAAATCATATTTCCAGTTGGGTTACGTTCTTCATATTTCGCTTTGCCCTACATTTTTTTTTAAAGTATTATATTTCCTTTATAGAATCAATTCTGTTGGGTAGACCATTACAGGGCAAGAACTCTCGTATTTGTATACGTAATTCGCTCAGACACAGTCAGAAAGGAAGAGCTTCGCTCCTTCTGCTCTACCGACTTGAGGGTCTACCGCGAACCACGTCCGACGTATTGCCTCCCTGTCACATTTACGTACGAATTTACAAGTGCGACAGAGAGGCAACACGTCGAACGTGGTTCGCGGTAGGCCCTCTGTAAGTGGAGGATGTGTAGACGAGACGGTCTTTACTGATAGACGGTCTTCTCCACATTGACCTTGAATTTTAATATTAATATAATTTTCCTTTTGCATTGGACCGGCAATCCAAAGATGTGGGTTCGAGTCCCACGTTGGCCAGAGTTGATCATCGTTGATTTTTTCTGTATTTACAATTTAGAGACCTTAAATTGTATTTAAAATGTAATTGTAATTGTATTAAGGGGGAGGCCTATGTTCAGCAGTGGACGTCTTATGGCTGAAATGATGATGATGATGAAATTGTATTTGCCAGACACGGCCTGTCACTGATAAACACGAGCGTGTTCCACTTCTTCTACTCGTCGGAAGACCAGTATCTTTACACGGTGATGAGTAACTCTGACTGGTACGAGACGATCGGTGAGTATAGAAATATTTTGCATCAGAACTAAGTAGGTAATTTTTTAATATTCACACCTGGTCTACACCAAGATATTTAAGTTCATTTTGGATCATGGTTGGGGGATTTTTGACCATCGATCGGCCCGATTCGAACGTTATATTACCCACATTCCATTTCTGACCGCTGCTGCACTGCTAGTACGAACGCGTCGGTGTTATTGTCAATTTCCATATTAAAATTAATGGTAGTGTTGCTGTCGTCGGAAATGGATTGTCACCTTAAGATAGGTACGTCAAATATTACGACTAATCTTTCTTAATCTTAGTTTAACTTTAAGTTTACACAAGTGTTGTTTGCCTATAATTAGCTGTTCAAAAAACTTAAGACACCTATCGAATGTACCTGTACCTAATATATCTACATAACAATGTATCACTCTTTAGCGATAAGACCGCCTGTTGTCTGCCTCTACATTTAATCAATTGTACTTTTCTTTTGTATCTTTTTACTGAGGTGTGCCAATAAAGAGTATTCTATCTATCTATTCTATCTATCTATCTATCATTGTAACCGCTCTTGGCAGACCTTTTAAATAATATAAAATAAATAGTTACGATATAGATTATTGTTTGAAGGAACGTCACTTTTGACACTGACATATCTAATCCATATCGTATCATGTAATATTTGACTACATGCTTCCAGAGAATGTTGACCTTCTTTGGCCATGTGGCCCGCCCAGACCCGTCCAGCTTTGAAAAGCTCGTTCTGGTTGGGTGCGTCGAAGGGAGAAGGAGTAGAGGCAGGGCTCCAACTCGGTGGTCTGATGCCATACGCGACGCTACGGGCGTCAACATCCAGGGGTCAATACAGCTGGCCCAAGACAGGGGGGTTTGGAGAGCGGTGGTGAAGAACTGCACTCCTGATGGTCACGACCCTCAGCCTTGAGGAACCGACTAAGAAGAAGAAGAAGAATATTTGACGTATCCTAAAGTTAATTGGAATTGGGCCGTATAGCTTCGACGACGACAACGACGTCCGACCGTTTTATATATATGTACGAGTATATGTAGAAAGCACGTGATTACCGATCATAGAAAACGAAACATCGAACGCCTCGGCCCGGCCCGAGTCATCCCTTGAGTGAGTTAAGGTATTAATTGACATTTCAGGTTCGATCAGCAGCCAATGCGTGATACTCCTGGGCGTCAGCCTGGTGTCCGTCTTCGAGTTAGTGTTCCACTGCACCGTTAGATGGCGCCACCATTATAAACGGCGCAGGAGACTGCGAATACAACAAAAGGCATTCGCTGGAGCGCTAAGATTCTAGATCTAGACTATTTAGAGGTACTTTCGCTGTACACTTTCTTGGCCATATTAAGTTGTGGCAATTGTGAGCGAAAATTGAAAAAAAATTCTTCACCCCCGAACAAATTACTTATAATTATAACGACATTTTTCCAACGTGTAATACGAATTGTAAGTAATTTAACAATTATTATATTGAACTATTTTTGTAAAAAGCAAATAAGTACCAGATTAAATACTAATTCCGCATTCAACAATATGATTAATAAGTCATCTGTTTAAATACCTACTTAGTTTTATTGTAGAAATGTACAGTCCGCATTATGGATAGTGACTACCGGCCCGATTTCTTTAGAAACGTCACTTTAGGCGGAAGAATATCGGACATTGACTCGCCCGTTCCGATCTCTATCGCACGCGTATGAGTAAAATTGCTGTCCTGTTCGCACAATGGCATTGACCGCCGGCATGATCGGCGTGACAGCTATATAATTACGTGCGATAGATATAGGAGCAGGCGGGTCTGTGTACGACATACGACGTGCGACTGTTCTGTGAGGCAATGGATAAGCGTGAATCATCTGTCTGTATTAGTTTTCTTTCTCACATTTGTTCTGTTTGTCCTTTCTAGACTGTATCATGTACCTTGTTTGTATAAATACTGTCTATCAAAAATTTCACAGTGTATTTGTCCGCTGTAATGCTGTGTAAATTTTATGAATCTATCAAATAAAAAAAATGTTTCGTTCTTAGCGTTTTAACTTTAAATCCCCAATAAAATCCGTTGCGCTGTACTGTACCATTTATAATTAATTGTTATATTTGGCAATGATTACATTGACGTCTGGTGCGGCACACTTGTGTTGACCGTACGCTGACGTACTTATTGTCCCCCTGGGTATAAATACCCACTTCGACATACTGCCTTTAGAGAGACACCCGAAAATAAAGGCTCAATAAGCATCATGGCCGTCATCAAAGTTCTCGCTTTCTTCGCTCTGGTATGTAAGATTTGATTTATTTATTTATATATGTTTATTATTTCTGTGGCCCCGGTGAATAAGGGTACAAGTCTCGGACAGCGCAGTTGTAAAAGGGCGTAAGTTCCAAGTAACACTTAAGCCCTTTTACACCTAAGCTGCTCGGGACTTGTACCCTTTTTCACTAGGGCCACAGATTTAAATCATAACACTATTTCTACGATAAACGATACGGTTAAACGTTACACATTTTAATCTTTTATGCCTTATTAGCAGAGAAAAACTGTCCTAAGATGTTTCCATTCCATATCCGTTTAACTTTGTATTATTTTGTTTTTTTTTTGGCAAAATCTTTACAGATTATGTAGAATTAATTTTATTATTACGTGCATCTTCATTACCTGCAGATTACACATTTCACACATAAGCATTACTATTTCCAACATAATTAATTTTTTACTTCATTTTCTACATTATCTGCAGCAGATTATGTACAAGACTACAAGTAATACAGAGGAACCACGATAATGCAAATCTCACCAAGGGAAACGCCGCGAAAACTTCTTGTTAACGAGGTTTCCTCTGATTGTGGGCATCGACTTAGGCAGGTTCTCAGGTTTTTGTTCGTCTTAATAGAGAGATTTCAAGTTACGGAGGTGATTATACAAACGTCTTAATTATTTTCTTTGCACAGAGTTACAGAGGCATGCTATCAAAAAACTTCGTTATATGTACATATATAGTTCGTTTTTTTAGCATTAGAAAGAACTTGCAAGAAGGTAAGCGATCTTGACATGTATTTTAATTGAAAAACGCTTTTTAAAAATCAAAAACTATACTTATGAAAGCAGAAGAATATCATCATCATCATCGTCATCACAGCCATAAGACGTCCACTGCTGAACATAGGCCTCCTTAGAAGAATATAAATGATCGTATTAGATTCTTAATTGTTACATATTTGCCGTAACTTACTTTTAAAACGTGTTTTTCAATTAAAAGACACATCAAGATTGTTTACCTTATTTCTAATGCTAAAAAAACGAACTATAGAGGATAGAGGTGATAAAACAATACACCTATTTTTGCGAGTTACAGCGTCTACCCATAACGAATATCATTTTTCGAGTTACACAAAAAAAAATGTACTGGATAGCCGTGAGGGAATGGTTGGTATTAATATAAATATTTCGAGTTAAAGAGGTTTTGGGCTTTGAAGGGAAGGGAATGGCATTTTATTTCGTGTTAACAAGGATTTCGCCTTATCGAGGTTAGAGTTATCGAAGTTCCACTGTATTGATCTGTAGATAATGTGGATCCTCAGACCATGATCTCAATTTATGTGTTCCTAAAGTTGTCCTACATTTTACAGGTTGCTTTGGCAGTAGCAAAACCGCACGGGGTAAGTGTAATAATTTGATTTCCTTAAACATGGATCATCGTAATTAGCTCAGTATATTACCAGAGACACCAACGTAAACGCCGGCATGGTCGGCCTAAAGCTTTGCTTTCGTAGGATAGCGGTGCCGTCATATAGCGGCCGTCTCAATACAAAATAATACGGCTAAATTTGAATATGGATGGAGTAGTATTTTGTATGGAGACGGCCGCTAAATGACGGCACCACCGCTATCCAAAAGAAAACCAGAGCTGATGAGATAGTGGGAGGACGACTGACTGCTAATATAATTATATAGGTATTATTTGAAATAAAGGTAAGAAGAATGCAGAATTCTAAATATATAAATACTTAAAACCACCCATGACTCAGGAACAAATATTTGAACCCGGGACTATATCCGTTTCATAAATAGGGTCACTACCCACAAGGCCAGACAGGCTACTAAAAAAATTGAATTTGTCTGTTTAGGGCATTGGCGTCGACGCCGGACTTAAGGCTGGGGCTAACATTGCTGGTGGTGCCAAAGGGGCTGGTGGCGCTGCAGGAAAACTTGGCGGTGGAGCTGCTGGAGGAGCTGGTGATGCTGCCAGCAAAGTTGAAGGTCAAGCCAGTGGTTGCGGTGAAGCCGGTACCCAAGGTAACGCTGGAGGAGCCGCTGACGCTGCCAGCAAAGTTGGTGGAGTTGGAGCCGGTGTTGGAGCAGGCGCTGACGCTGCCGGTAATGCTAAGAAGCAAGTTGCCGCGGGAGTAGACGCCGGTAAAGGAGCTGGAGCTAACGCTGCCGGTAATGCTAAGAAGCAAGCTGGAGCTGGTGTCGGAGGAGCCGCTGGTGCCGCTAGTGATGCTAAAAAGCAAGTTGACTCGGGAGTAGACGCCGGTAAAGGAGCTGGAGCTAACGCTGGTGCCGATGTTGGAGCAGGCGCAGACGCTGCCGGTAATGCTAAGAAACAATCTGGAGCTGGTGTCGGAGGAGCCGCTGATGCCGCTGCTGAAGCTAAAAAGCAAGTTGACTCGGGAGTAGACGCCGGTAAAGGCGCTGGAACTAATACTGGAGCCGGTGTTGGAGCAGGCGCAGACGCTGCCGGTAATGCTAAGAAGCAAGTTGGAGCTGGTGTTGGAGGAGCTGCTGGTGCCGCTGGTGATGCTAAAAAGCAAGCTGACGCTGGAGTAGATGCTGGAAAACAATCCGGAGATGATGCTGAAGCCGGCGTAAATGGTGGTGTAGCAGCAGGCGCCAGCTCTGCTGGTGACGCTAAGAAGAAAGTTGACGCGGGAGTAAACGCTGGAAAACAAGCTGGAGCTGGTGTCGGAACAGCCGCTGGTGCCGCTGGTGATGCTAAAAAGCAAGGTGACGCTGGAGTAGATTCTGGAAAACAAGCTGGAGGTGATGCTGAAGCCGGCGCTAATGGTGGTGTAGCAGCAGGCGCTAGCTCTGCTGGTGACGCTAAGAAGCAAGTTGACGCGGGAGCAGACTCTGGAAAACAAGGTGGAGCTGGTGTCGGAAGAGCCGCTGGTGCTGCTGGTGACGCTAAGAAGCAAGTTGACTCGGGAGTAAACACTGGTAAACAAGGCGAAACTAAAGCTAAAGCCGGTGTTGAAGCAGGCGCTGGTGCTGCTGGCAATACTGAAAAGGAAGCCAACGCTGGAGTAAACGCTGGAAAAGATGCCGGAGCTAATGCTAGTGGAAAAGCTGGAGGCGCAGTCAATGCTGGCTTAAAAGTTGGTGCTGGTGCTAAAGGCGGAGCTGGAACAGCTACCAATACTGATTGTTGAGCTGGAGGTGCCATCAAAGGTGAACTCAATGCTGGACTTGGGTTTGGAGGCAAAGTCGGTGCTTGAGTAGATCAATACCTAAACAGCACTCTTCCATAATATCCCTAAATAAAGAAATCTGTAATATATTGTAGTCTCTTATTCCAAGAACGATTTTATTGCAAGTTTCCTAAAAACCTTAACGAACAAGACAAATTGCCAAACGTGGAATACATGATGTCTGTGAAGTTGGCATATCAAAGTCTAGCAGATCACGTTTTTATTGGAGTTCTCGAATGTCGAGGCGAGCTTATTTATTTTATCCCATTTGTAACAAAACGATATGCTAGTGTGTGAACTTAGCATATCACTTTGTAAAATTCCGTAGTATTGGTTTTCACGGTAAAAATGCCAGAACTATTGCTAAAAAGTATCAGGAACTCTAGAACTACGGTGCATGCTAATAGAACTCCAATAAAAATGTGATCTGCTAGACTTATATATGCCAACTTCACAGACATGAATACATGTTTGTGTGTTTGTATCTTTTTACTGAGGTGTGCCAATAAAGAGT
This sequence comes from Cydia fagiglandana, assembly GCF_963556715.1. Classification (NCBI taxonomy): domain Eukaryota; kingdom Metazoa; phylum Arthropoda; class Insecta; order Lepidoptera; family Tortricidae; genus Cydia; species Cydia fagiglandana. The sequence continues at coordinate 413,734 of NC_085949.1, read as the reverse complement.
ATTTTATCTATCTATCTATCTAACATGTCGTTGAGGAGTTCCGATTGAGTGTTTGTCAGAAGTTCCATTAGGTCCACTAAATTGAGTACCCTTTTTGAACTCCATATAACTCAGGAACAAAATAAATATTTGTGTTCATCTCACAAATAAATGCCCTTACCGGGATTCGAACCCAGGATCATCGGCTTTACAGGCAGGGACAACTAGGCCAGACGAATATTGTATAAATAAACCAAACTAGCAACTAATAGGGACCGTCAACCGAGATGAATAGGGATGTTTGGGGTGAATAGGGACAAAACGTAAAACGTGATTTACCTGACAATTTCTTTTGTTATTAAAAAAGAAATTACTACTTATTTAAACTTATTTACTTACCCACAAACTTTTTATCATGTAAAATCTACTGTTATTTTCAATCGAATTGCACATTTTGTGTGGATATTTTTTAAGAAACTTTGTACATTATACTTAACATGTGCAGTGAACCGAGATTCTTTTCCTGTGGCGATATCTTTAGTGTTTTTCACAGGTTTTTGACTGACAGTCGAGCGCTCGAAATTCTAAAAGCAGTAGGTACCTACTATACCTAGTTACCTACTACTACAATTCCCGAGCATACAATTTTTTGCTGACTTTGTAAAAATCTGCAGCAAGTGTAAGATAATTTCGACACCAATGTGTTGTAAATACAAAAAAGCATGTCACTAGTATTTGCTTTGTTCTTAAACAGTATATCAAGAATTTCAAGTATTAAATCAACTTAAATACTACGAGGATTTATGATTTTCAAGTATTAGGTACATCAAATACTACGAGTATTTTATAATAAGTGTCCTTGGATTGCTTTGCAAATATTACAATAAAAATACACGTCTGAAATCTCCAGTTTATTATTAATAAACAGAAAGTCGCTAATAAGTTACCCTTTACTAACCGTAAATAACACTTAAAAATAAAATACTGGGTTTTCTCAGTCTGTCTCAAACTCGAGAAATGTCATTGTAAAGGTATAAGTCGCAAGCTGAAGGGCTTAGTCACATTTTCTTTACGGCGCGATTCGGGAAATGAATTAGAGATGAACTAGATACGATATAGTAAAGCCATGTGACGTCCTACGGGTAAAGGTACCTTATGGCGATGGCGGTTGGCGCTTACGCCATTATTAACGTCGCTTCATTATTATTGTGGCGCTATGCGACGTAAGCGCCAGCCGCCATAACGTACGTTTTACCGTGGAACGTCACATATCTTTACTATTTCATATCTAGTGTATCTCTAATACATTTCCTGAATCGAGCCGTTAATATATGATATCTACTTCAATAAATAAAAACAGACTTTACAATACCCAGTGTCAACTACTCGTACCCAGCCTATTCAGTGACGGTGTCGTTGGGGGCGTCCTCCACGGGATCGCACGCGGCGCCACCGGTGCTCGGCTCTCCTATAATTGCCGGTATTACCTGGAACAGAGAGGGCTGCTTACATCACGGCCACGTTCTAGCTGTGGACACTCCAAAGTCCAATTAACATTATGATACGCATAGTAGTCTCAGCTGGATCATCAGGTGTTCTAACTTATATAGTTTATAATAGTTAATCCCAAAAATATATAGTTTTCATGGGCTGAACCTTTGAACCCTTTAACGGGCAAGACTGAAAAAAATCCTCAATTCAAGCCTCATTGTCATCATATAGTCGTAAAAATTCTGTACAAGAAAAATACAAAAAGATAGGATGGTCTTTTTTGCGACCGCTGTCCTATAAAGGGTATAAGAACCTGCAAGTAAGATAAGACGGGCGAGGGTGTGATGGCTCCTCTACACGATGGGTCAGCGCCGGTCACTCCAAGGGACGCAGGCATGCGATAAAATGAGATAGCAATATCACTTCTTCTTCTTCCTCGCATTTTCCCGACATTTCGCTCGCATTTCCGCTCATGAGAGCCTGGGGTCCGCTTGACAACTAATCCCATGATTTGACGTAGGCACTAGTTTTTACGAAAGCGACTGCCATCTGACCTTCCAACCCAGAGGGTAAACTAGGCCTTATTGGGATTAGTCCGGTATACCAATATCACGATAGCAATATCACTTGCTCCCTCTAAAGCATAAATGCGTCCCTTGGAGTGGCCGGCGTTGGCCCATCGTGTAGAGGAGCCATGAAATAGGTACTAACGGATAAATTAACTTCATGTCGAGGCGCGCTTTGCTGGCCACGGCCCAGGGCTGGGCCCCGTTTCTCAAAAGCTTGTAACTTGTAATACAAGTGGAAGTCCCTTTCTAACAAAAGCTGTCAAAAAGTGACATCCGCTTGTATTACAAGTTACAAGCTTTTGAGAAACGGGCCCCCGGTGTCAGGGATCCCTACAACCTGCACAACTTAAGTTGACTACACTTGCTTGTTGACTTGTTCTGGTACCTTGTTGTATATTTTTCTGCATTTGTCACCCTCTTTTCACTCTCTCCTCTCATCTACTCAAAGATTAACTGGAAGAGATCCCTCAAAGGGATAAGTTCGCCTTGCTTCTAACTAATTGTATGTTATTTTTAATGTCTTTTTGTACAATAAAGAGTTTATTTACTACGACTACTACTACTACTACAACCTACCCTAGTACCTGTTCTCCCAGCATGGCCAGGATCTGCGCCACCTTCTTGATGGCCTCTATGTCCTGGGGCCCGGGGAGGGGGAACCTGGCGTCCTTCATGTTCAGGCGCGGGGCCTTGCTGGCCACGCGCGAGGTCAGGATCCCTACAACCTGCACAAGTTAACTTGACTACAACCTACCCTAGTACCTGTTCTCCCAGCATGGCCAGGATCTGCGCCACCTTCTTGATGGCCTCTATGTCCTGGGGCCCGGGGAGGGGGAACCTGGCGTCCTTCATGTTCAGGCGCGGGGCCTTGCTGGCCACGCGCGAGGTCAGGATCCCTACAACCTGCACAAGTTAACTTGACTACAACCTACCCTAGTACCTGTTCTCCCAGCATGGCCAGGATCTGCGCCACCTTCTTGATGGCCTCTATGTCCTGGGGCCCGGGGAGGGGGAACCTGGCGTCCTTCATGTTCAGGCGCGGGGCCTTGCTGGCCACGCGCGAGGTCAGGATCCCTACAACCTGCACAAGTTAACTTGACTACAACCTACCCTAGTACCTGTTCTCCCAGCATGGCCAGGATCTGCGCCACCTTCTTGATGGCCTCTATGTCCTGGGGCCCCGGGATGGGGAACCTGGCGTCCTTCATGTTCAGGCGCGGGGCCTTGCTGGCCACGCGTGACGTCAGCTCGGAGACTGCGGCCAGCGCTGGGGGGTGGGAGGAGGGGTCGTGGCCCAACTGTGGGAAAGGGTTAATTATGGTGTGAAGGGTTTAAAAGATCCTTTGATTGTGTAAAATGTTTAAAATATAATTAAATAAATAAATATTATAGGGACATTCTTAAAACACAAATTGACTAAGTTCCACGATAAGCTCAGGAAGGCTTTTGTTGTGGGTACCCAGACTACGACATATGTAATATACAAATACATAAAAAAACATCCATGACTCAGGAACAAAATCTATGCTCATCACACAAATAATTGGCGTTACCGGGATTTGAACCCAGGACCATCGGCTTCACAGGCAGGGTCACTACCCACTAGGCTAGACCGGTAGTCAAAAGTGTATATGTATAAAGTCTCTTCGAATTCAAAAGCTGCTTTAGATGGCGCTGTCCGACTCCGTAAATTATGCAGTAAGTCTTAAACTTTGAGTCTCGTTCGTAAAAAATGTTTACGAAATCTAAGTTGCCTACTGGCTGTTTAACGAAAGATTTTGTATATCAATAAGTAACAAAGGCACCTTCATGTATACCAAATTATGAATACAAATACAAATTCATGACAAAACAAAGGTTTGTGTTAGTGCCAACTGTACCTAGTTTTCGCCGTCGGTTCAGTTCAGGGTGACATCAAAATGGTCAGATGGCCACACCCCATAAGTACAACATGTAAAAGGTGGGGCTGTCATTTTCCTACCACGAAACAGTCATGTATAAAAGATCATGTTCTCAGAATTATTTCTATAGGGATAGATATAGTCTTCCGCAAAGAATTTAGGTATGTACGGGGTAAAGCTTAATGAAACCGTTTAATAACTCCTATTTGCGCCTTTCTAATAATTATCTCGTGCTTTATTTCATGCATGGTATAAAATAATTTATTTCAAACACTTTTAATTTATTTAAAGGCGATCTCAAAAGTTAAAAAAATATCAGTTTTGTGTATTAAGTACCCAGGCACTTTTTTTGCTGAGTCACAAACATATTTATAATAATATGAAACATTAGCATGTGAACGTTATTTAGGGGTCAAAAAATGCGCACGTAAACTAGTTGTACATATTTCCATACCCATACAACGGGTTCTAATTCCGCCCATTCGGATTTGAACTTGAATGCAGTAGGTACCTACTGAGGCTTGTTTGCGCATTTAAACCCTGGGTATTTTCCATGTCATTTTTATAATATTGTCAAAATAAAAAAAAACCGGGCAAGTGCGAGTCGGACTCGCGCACGAAGGGTTCCGTACCATAATGCAAAAAAAAAACAAAAAAAAAGCAAAAAAAAACGGTCACCCATCCAAGTACTGACCACTCCCGACGTTGCTTAACTTTGGTCAAAAATCACGTTTGTTGTATGGGAGCCCCATTTAAATCTTTATTTTATTCTGTTTTTAGCATTTGTTGTTATAGCGGCAACAGAAATACATCATCCGTGAAAATTTCAACTGTCTAGCTATCACGGTTCGTGAGATACAGCCTGGTGACAGACGGACGGACGGACGGACGGACGGACGGACGGACGGACGGACGGACGGACGGACGGACGGACGGACGGACGGACGGACGGACAGCGAAGTCTTAGTAATAGGGTCCCGTTTTACCCTTTGGGTACGGAACCCTAAAAACATGTTTCTTGCAACATGTCATTACAACCTTATAGTTGTAGGAAAATACTCATCTTTTCATCATTCGTATGCGATGTAGTTACATTGAGGACTATTGGTTACATATCCAATTTCTCGCGCTCAAGAGGAGGCCTGTGCCCAGCAGTGGGACGTATATAGGCTGAGATGATGATGATAATGATGATCCAATTTAGCCGGTTGACGACCGGTCTGGCCTAGTGGGTAGTGACCCTGCCTGTGATGCCGATGGTCTTGGGTTCGAATCCCAGTAAGGTCATTTATTTCTGTGGTGACACAGATATTTGTTCCTGAGTCATGGTTGCTTTCTATGTATGTAAGTATTTATATACCTATTATGTATATCGTTGTCTGAGTACCCACAACACAAGCCTTCTTGAGCTTACTGTGGGACTTCTGTCTTTCTGTGTCAGAATGTCTTATAATATTGATTAAGTAAAAATACCGCAAGGTAATGAAACTCGAATGCGAGTTCTCACACCGTCTAAATAAGCCTTAAAAGGTAAAGCCACATTATCTCCAGCTTGGCTAGGAATATTTCTGAGCGCCGCCACTGACAATGATTGGTTGTTCAAACTTACTACACTGACGGCGGGCCCGGCCGAAGCCTGCCACAAGAGAAGCACCAGCACCAACAAACACTGCACCGCTCGCATCCTGACTGACCCACCTTCTCCACTCAAGACTCTTATAACATCCCTACAATACCAGTAGTTCAGTCGCCATCAGATATATCGCAGCGGCCAAGGTGTTCACAATATCTGAACACGCGCTCTAACTCCTTGACAATAGAGGCGTGTTCAGATGTTTGTGAGCACCTTGGCCGCTCCGATATATCTGATGGCGACTGTACTATCATCACACGTAACCGCCATTCGAAAACTCATTCAATTGTTTACCGTATTTTCTCGCAACAAATTCTAAATTCAAAATGATATTCTAACGGCTGATATACGTGGTGAGGCAGAATAAACTGTAGTAACTTCTTTCCATAATGCTCTAATAGAGCTATGACCAATTGATCACGCGATGCAAAATGGAATCTTTTTGCGATAAGTTTTCTGGAAAATGACTTTTTCACTTATGTCATTATTGTGATCATGAGAGGCTTCTGGTAAATTATTATAAAAAGGGTAGTTACCAAGATTATTGGTAATCCTTACAAGAGTCGGACCAAGCTAACTCTGCATGGTATTTCTAATAAGAAAGTTTATCATCATTAATGTCAAACTACATACCTAGTAGTATACGAAACACCACTAAGTATAGGTAGTATTGAAAAATATTATATGACAGCAATAATTTTTGCTTACAACAATTTTTTTACTTTAATGTTGATTATTGTAAACAATCTAAACCATGTTTGTATGTTTACATTATTCAAGCTCTTTAATGTTACGCTCTTAATGGTTGTAAAATCTAAATATGGCAGATATTTTTCTCGGTGGCTGTACTTATTGAATGTTCAAGAGACTATATGGATTCAAAATGAATGAATGAATAATATTCAGGACAAGTCCCATATTAACTATGTCAGTAAGAAGTCTACAACAACGGTACTTAAAGTCTGCAACATAAAATGAGTATTATTATAAGGTTACTGTCAAAGGCTTTCGGTAACCACTTACCATCATGCAAGCAATATACAAAAACTGATTAAGTTAAAAAAAAACAAAGATCGTCATTAATTTCTCATTATTACCTAGGTATATGTTTAAGATAATTTTAAACAACCTGGGCGCCTACCGCGAACCAAGTTCGACGTGTTGCCTCCCTGTCACACTTATGTACGTAATTACAAGTGCGACAGACAGGCAACACGCCAAAGGGTTTTTGGGTGGCCCTCTGACCCTTCTTATAACAGTAATTTCATCAGAATTACCATAAGTGTGTTTCCCAACGTGGCCGTGACGTGTGAATGTCACGATCGTGTACTTACAAACACGCACACACAGACAATATACAGTGAAACCTGGTTAATTGGCACCTGGATAAATGGAAAACCTCAATAATTGCAACCAAAACTCCGGTCCCGGTCCCTTGAGACCAAAAGGCCTCTATAATTGAAATTATGGAACCTCTGTAATTGCAATTTAGATTTTAGTGCTTTTTGTAATTTTGCCTCTGTAATTGACCACATCGCAACTTAAGACCTCTATTATTGACATTGTGCTAAAAAGATCCGTTATTTTTGCTCTTGTTTTTACCTCTATTATTGAAACGAGTCTTACTTATTACCTCTGTAATTGAAATAATGTAGTTGTAGACAGCAGAAACAATATTTTAATAGCAATGATCATTTTATTTATATCTCCATCCAGAATTTAATTTATTTATTGGGTATCTATCACAGCCTGCAGTAGGTGAAATAGTTTTGATCCATAAAAAACAAAGTATGTTTTTTACATTCTAATAAAGCATTCTTCTACAATTCAAGGGATTTTTTTAAACCCAATTGATAAGAAAATATAGTGGTAATTAATGTATTTAGTGTAACAGTGCAAGTATAGACAGAAGCAATATATAGACCAGAAACCCAGAACGTAAGGGTGTAAATCTACTTTAAATGGTTATTTGCACCTCCGTAAAAGAAATTTGTCAGAACGCAACCTCTATTAATGAAAACCTCTATTGACACAACGATTTTTTGAACCTCGTTAATTGACACGACCTGCTTAAATGAAAAACCTGGTTAATTGACAAAAACTGGCCGGTCCCTTGAGATTGCAATTATCTAGGTTCCACTGTAAACAGTTTAGATCGGAAGTATAGTTTAGGTGACATAACAGACACACATACAGACAGTTTGAACAGTTCGGAAGTGAGGGAATTAGGAAGTAAACATTGGCAATGACATCATTTTTGTTTTATGTGAATGAATTTAATTATATAATCCATTACAACAGCATAATCGAAGACATTTTATGAAGAATATTTTAATAAACAGTGCTAATAACAATTTTTAATTGTGTTGTATTTTGTGATTTTTGGTCATTTTAATTAAGTGAGTACCTACTGAATAAATGTTTAAAAAATTATAGATACGAGCAATAATTTAGTTTTAAACATTGGTAGGTACTAGACGTATTCTGGATAAAATTGTCATTTATTATCTAATGATTAAAGTATTCTCTATACGACACGCAGAATAAGTTATTTATTGCATAGGATATAGCATAGGATATCCAAAAACATAATACGGAACGATGTGTAGATAGGTACTTAGGTAGGCGGTATACTTATAAAGCGGGGAAGAAAATACATATACTTAATCAAAAATATAAACAAAATTTATTAGCCAGTTGGCTTATTAACTTAGTGTTAAATTATGGCTCATATTAAGGCCCCACCCTGTATATGTTATATGACTTTGGTGGGTGACGAACACAGATTTAAGTAATGGATGGTCCGCGCCAGACCGGGCCGGGGCAGGATCGGAGCTTCCGGCACTTCGTTTTCTATCATTCGTTTTCTAGCATCACATGGTCACCGATCAGCCGTCATAGAAAATGACACGGCGGACGCCTCGGCCCGGGCCCGGCCCGGTCTAGCGTGAGTCATCGTTAAGCTTGCGTGATAGTAATGCGTCGATTATCATAACAATCCTAGAAATATTAAATAAAACTGCGTGTTATCATGTCGTAACCTTTTGTCTAACCATCGGAAAATTGTGTCTTCATTTTAATAATATCTACTTATGTTGTTTTTATAAATAATTTAAATGACCTTGGCTGTGGCAAGTAGGTAAAGTAAAAATAACATGCTTGCTTAGGTAGTACTTTACGGCCTGTAATGTCGGTATACTCGTACCTATATAAAGTTATGTTGTGTTCTTTGATTTGTTTACAGTAGGTACCTGAATATTAATAAATAATAAAGTAAGGACGCTAATAAGCACGAAGAATTGCGTACACTGACCCGCCTGTCTCTATCTCGATCGCACGCGCATAATATTAATTGCTCTCCCGCTCGCACAGTGTCACTGTCTGCCGGCATGATGGGCGGGACAGCAATATAATTATACAGGGTGGCTCATTCAAATCGGTCAGTATGGGAATGTCTGAAACTATAAGACATACGAAGATTTGTTCTTAGGAACCATGTCACCGATTTTGATAAAAAGAAAAACTGCATTCATACATTTGAAAAAAAACTGTACCTTAAAGTATGTCAAATTAAAATTACTGATAAATTAAAGTATGTCAAAACAATGCATTTTATTCATTTTAGACATCATGTTTCTTACGCTACGTCTTACGTAGGCGAACAACGCGCGAGGCGAAATCAATCCTTTGATGCCCATAGAAGTGTCCTACGTAAGCGATCTCGTTGCGAACGTGGTGCGGCGCGATTTGCACGCGAATGTCAGGCGGCGCGGCGCGGCGCGGCGCGGCGGCGGCCGCTTTCGCCGCGCCGCGCCGCGCCGCGTTCGCGCGTTGTTCGCCTACGTAAGACGTAGCGTTAGAGACATTTACAGCTTTAGACCTACACAATCGATATTTAAATAGAAAAAGTGTAAGTTTGTTTTTTCAAAACAACCGGGTTCGATTCCCGAGCTGGGTACAGTTTTTTTTCAAATGTATGAATGCAGTTTTTCTTTTTATCAAAATCGGTGACATGGTTCCTAAGAACAAATCTTCGTATGTCTTATAGTTTCAGACATTCCCATACTGACCGATTTGAATGAGCCACCCTGTATAATGTAAAAACATTTTCCATAATATCAATATCCAGAGAGGAAAATGGGGACTACATTTGTATGGAGACGCGGTCTTCCCGTTTCCTCTTAACCTCCTAAGTCCCTGCGTACATTTTTTTGTACATATTCCAAAATCTATTTTAAACTTTTATTCTGTAACTATGGGTTCCAATTTCAAAAACAAAACAATTGCTTCTGGGTCTAAGAAGGATACGAAGTAAGTCTCGTCACAGTTAACTGCTTGCCAAAACCCCTTAAAGGGGCCCACTGATTAACAGTCCGCCGGACGGTATCGGCCTGTCAGTTCTTCGGAACTGTCGAAATTTTGTTCTACAATAACTGACAGGCCGATACCGCCCGGCAGACTGTTAATCAGTAGGCCTCTTAACTCCCGTTAGGAGTAACGTCCCACTAATCACCATTACTTATAAAGCAGTAATTAAAAAGCTATGAATCAAGCGACGTCCTAACAGTAGATACCGCATTAAGGGCTATTTGTATGCGGTGGGTGTTATTGCGTTCTGAGTTCAGAGGAAAGGCAAAACTCTCTGTTGACAGTGTAGCTATCGTTCGGATTCAGACAGATGTAGTGTATAATTGTTTTCCATCGTATTTTCTCGTAAAACGCTTGACTGCACATTTCCAGGTTTTCCTATCATCTATAGGTAAAAGTATAAATAACTTCAAAACTATTCATTTTAAAATTACAGAAAAGATATAAATATTTGAGATTCTGAAAATTAATTCTTTCATGTACCTAATATAACACCGATTTAGTTTGAAAAACATTATTTTTTAATTTTCTCATTTACCCCCCCAAAAGTGGCCTTCGTATTTAAAATTCATTTGTTTACGTAAGATGTCCGTCTTTGGGTCACGAATTTACATATGTGTACCAAATTTTAACTTAATTGGTCCAGTACTTTTGGAGAAAATGGGCTGTGACAGACGGACAGACAGACAGACGCACGAGTGATCTTATAGGGGTTCCGTTTTTTCCTTTTGAGGTACGGAACCCTAAAAAAGTAATTAGAAAGCTCAACCGAAAATTTAATGAATCAATTTAACCGACGGATGCCCTAACAGTAGATACCGCATTAAGGGCTAATTGTATGCGGGCGTGGTATTGTGTTAGTATAGGCTGAGCGGATAGCGTCTGCGGTTTTTAGGTTCTGAGTTCACAGGAAAGCCAGAAACGCTTTCTCTGTTGACAATATGATTAGTCATTGTTCAAGAGGGGACATTAGAAAGGGACAAAAAATATGGCACGCACCACGAAATTTGCTAACGCATTTTGCACGAAACTCGCTAAACTGAGCTACTTTTATTATGGCACCAACCCCGAAATCCCGAAAAAAAAAATTACTTTTTCATACATTTTGGCTGATCAGATGTCAACGTTTTCTATCAAAAAGCCAAAAAGTTTTCCCCGATTTTAGGGTTGGTCCCATAGTAAAAATAGCTCAGTTTAGCGAGTAAAATCTAGCCCTGGATTTAAAGCCCCATGGTCAGACACATACCTTCTGTATATTAGGTAACCCTTGCATAGTCTGGACTATCAAAATCGCTGCCAACTTAGCTTGGTCAAACTCTAAGAAGGCTTTTGAGCAGACAAGCAACAAAATGAGTGCGATTTGGTTTAAATATGTATATTTATATGTCTTGACATACAGATACAGCGTGCGCGGAAGTAATATCGCATAGTCCGTGAGCAAGTGTTTGTGTCTAAAATAAATTTTATTTAGCATATTTTAGCACTATCATGTTTTTATCGCCTTGATAATGATACCAATATTAGGCTAAAATATCAAATGTCAAACACGTCATATGATATTTATTGGTTTATTGCGAATCGAATAAGGATATATATGACGTAGGTAGAGTTTTGTTGATGCTGCTTAGTGATGTGAAAATGACTATAAAATGTATGTATTTACATCGATGTGTTTGTATGTAAATCTACCCAGGATTCAATTATGACGCTTTTAAAGTCATGATTGTCATGAATCACGGTTTCAAGCACCTATTCTAGAAGTGTTAAAATCGCCTTTAAGATTAGATGTAGGTACCTAAGTAATATATTTCATGTTAGTACCTATTTAATAAATACCTAAGCTAAAACGCGATAACATGGTTTTCCCAAAAATTATTCCAAAATATTTATTTTTCATGTTTCAAGTTTGTAAATAGCTTGTTGGGGCAAAAAGGTCGAACTCTGATCGCTAAAGCTGGATAAACCGGTGTCTTCGGTAGAATTATAATATACATCCCGTACGAATATGATGGTCGTTTTTGTCTAAGTGACAGCGTGATAAAACGGTGTCCGTCACGTTCTATCCCGCAGATTTAAGTGCCCAAAATGCGCTCGAGTAATTAGCAAGAAGATAGGGTACGTGAGACACCTAAGGGCGCACCAGAGAGTGGATCAGCTACACTCTAATAACACGAGTTTAAAATTGCCTATTCCAGAGCACACAGTCGCTGTGGCCGAAATCGGTCAGGAAAACATCATCATCATCATCATCACAGGCCTTTCCGTCTACTGCAGACAATTTATGCATTGTTGTTTAAGACAACGGGTTTGGGCTGTACAACATTATATCCTAATAAAATAATCGGAATGAAAATAATCTCATCGACCTCCGGCAGCCACTACTGACGTATAACAAAACTGTTGGCGCCGGCGGCGTTCAGTCCACGCAGAGATGCGCACGCGACGCGCACCGCGACCCGCTCTCGATATACCGGTTAAACGTCGTTGAATGAAAACGTTTCCTAAATTCGAAAAATAATTAGGTAACATACTTTAAAAAAAAAAAAATTTGGCAGACCGACTTTTGTTGAGTGAGACTTGATAATAATTTATTCATGACCAACTTGGATCATTTTGTGTTAATAAAAGCAACAGATTTGAGTGATTTGCTTTTGATATAATTCACCACCTAATTTGTGTTGAATGAAAACGTTTGTTTTGAAATATTTAAATAATTAAACGACTTAATTACTTAATTTCGTGGCAGGATTTTTAACAGTGAGATTTGAGTGATTCGCTCTTGATACCTATCATACCAGTTATAGTCCATGTTTAGTGAAAGCGATTGTTTCTTATCTTAAAAATAACAAATGAAGACTTATTTTCATGGCTGTACTATTTTGAGTGATATAAGTAGTTAGTGATTTGCTCTTAATATCTAAAACGTAGTTGTTAAATTAATTTGATGGTTTTTAAACTATGAAATATCAAAGGACGTAGGCAGGATAATTTTATTGTTAATAAAATTGTGACTGGCCTGATCTACTCTCAGTTATATCGAGCACAATATACAGGTTAAACTTGTATTTAAATGTTAAATGAGTATCTTTATAATAAAAAAAAATATCAAGGGACATAATAACTGCCTGGACTTTTTGCTCAAGACACCGCAGCGCAGCGCAGTGTCATTTATTTTGCAAATGCTAGTGGTAGATATTTACGTGATGACAATTACGTGGTTTAGTTAAGAAACTGTAGTTTTTGTCGCGTGTATTATTTTTATCGTAGTGCCGTTTACATGTATAATAAATAACCTAGTTGTATTTTATTAATGTTGCGAATAGGCAGTTAATGTTAAACTTTAAAACTGCCAATCTACGACTCAAATAACATTACTTGCTATCTTGCTATTAAACTCCTGCTAATAGAATCCTGCCCGAATTTTAAGTCATGTTTTTGCATTTTTTCGAGAAAAAAATGATTCTGCTGCACAACCGAGGTTTGACTGCCACACAAATATGAAAGGTTAAAAAAAAAAATATTATTTCGAAAAGCTCTATCATGTCATCTCTTTGGGATCCAACATCAGAATCGATGATAATTTATGTAGATAACTTCATCAAAGAGGACTGAAGTGTAACCATGTTGTAAAGTATTTCTTTCATTGGACTATTCTCAAGAAAAACTTCAACAATCAGGATAGAAGTGAATTAATGTTGTGGTCTCAATAAAATTTCTCTTCAAACAACCTCAGCAAGTACTGCAACAAAGATAACTCTGCAAGTTGTGAACCTCACAAATTCTTTCTTCGGGGAATTCTCAGAAATAATTTTATCAGAGAATTCAAGAGAATTAGTTACAACTATGTGGTGAAACTGACAAATTTTTTCTTCGGGCGATTTAAAAATATAAGGTTGAGAGAAAAATTATCAAACCTTTCTGTGCTAGCAGCCCTAGCAAACACTTCTTGCCGAGTCGTGTGGTAAATGTGTGGAACTCTACCAGAAAATGTTGTTAGTGAACCGTCAGTGAACTCCTTCAAAAACAGACCAGACATATTTTAGAACTTTAAGAAGTGCAAAAGAAACAAGTGTTGTAATAACCACGCATCAGCTCCTAGAGCTGCTGGTGTATAAATAATAAAATATAATCAACAACAAGAACTTCAACATGAAGTGTATTGTGACGTGTCTCCTGGTGCTGGTGCTGGGGTTGGTGAAGGGAGACATCCTGAACAACATCGGGTCTCTCCTGCCGCCCTTCCTAACGGAGAATTTTGAGGAGCTGGTGAAGACTGCTGATGCTACGTGTATGTTGATATTGTTGATCAAATCATAATTGCTTAGATTAAACAGTTCTGTTTACATTGAGGTGTTTGGTGGAGGAAAACGTCGTGAGGAAATATACATCCGTCTGTGATTAATTAGAAATGTAAATTCCTCAATTTGCACAATCCGCGAAACATACTTAAAGTCATTCTTCTTCTTCCTCCCGTTATTTGGCATTTTGGCACGGCTCATGGAAGCCTAGGGTCCGCTTGACAATTAATCCCAAGAATTTACGTAGGCAAAAGTTTTTACGAAAGCGAATGCCATCTGACCTTCCAATCCAGAGGGAAAACTAGGCCTTCCTTCACCGAAAAGCAACTGGTAAATATCAAATGAAGCATACTTAAAGTCCTTAATATAACACATTTAAACTCTTGTGACCATATTTTTGAGCACATTGGCTACTCCACAGCAGTTGTAAAAACCATCGATTTAGGGATATTCACTAAAAAGTATTAATGAGAAGACTTGGAACCATACAAATACAAATTTATTTTTGGATCCCTGTGCTTGGTAATTACGCAGACAAAAGCTCTAGAGTAGATGTGTCCTAGATATATACATAGATAGCATAGATAGAGATATAACATGTCTACGGTAAAATAGGTAGACTTCTGTTATTTTCAAAGCCTTTTGAACGCACTTTTTTATTCAATGTAATATAATAAATGTGGTGCTAAACATAATCATGGTAAAGTAGCGTACACCAGTTTTTTCTTTCGATGTTCCAGTGAGAAAATAATGAACATTACTAATCTATTGTTTCGTGAGTATCTACATCTACAAAATACCTCATTTCTTCATTATCAACCGTATTTACATTTACGAATATAAAAGTTGGCTATAATTGACATTTCTCACGTAACTTTAATAACTGACACTGCAAACGCTAATCGTAATCGCGCCTTATTATAATTATATGAATATCTTCACGCACAATAATGTATTCTACATTTTAGGAGAGATTTAAATCTTCTCGGGTCAGAGGTGTAGGGTTAGAGCAGCCTATATGCCTACTTGAATAATAAAATTAATAAATATAAACTATCTTTATTTTTATTTTCTAGTAAGAAGTAATATTCGATTTTGTGTGGTTGGTCAGCGCCTATAACCTAGTGAAACAAATATTTACACATAATTATGTAACAATTTTTTGAGGTCTCCATAGTATCATGATGCCCAGGTTCGAGGGTTTTGCATGTTTTAATTTTTTTATTAGAGCCACATAAATATCAAATTATTATTATTTTTTATAAGTTTACATAAATTTAATTATTGGGGCATTTTGATCAAATCGGATTCTGATAAAAAATAATACCAAAATTTGCTGCTTATTAGTGACGATTCACTTATTATTTATGGGCATCACGCATCAGAATATAAAATATTCTTTTGTACATCTATTTCATTTAAACTAATACTAATGTTAACTACAGTGGTTATAGAAAAAGTTTCTTTTTATATTACGGTTTTGATTTTCTATGCAGATGATTATTATAATAAGGTGGTACATAACCACTAAACCTTGGCTTGAGAGGTAACCATACTTACCACATCACACATGACAAGTTGACAAGGTAAGGGAAATTACTGTAAGTCTAATTACGCTATAGTTCCGCTGACGCCGCCGCCCGTAACGCAATGTCAGCAATTAGGTTGTGACATAACATTGACTGATATAATGTCAGCGTAACAACAGTCAATGACCATAGGACCATAACATTGTGCTTAGAAGCCAGGAATGTTACGTGAACAGAAAAGTACCTACTTGAATGTTGAAAATGTCGTTGAAAGAGTTCAGATTATCCCTTTTAATAAAACAATTATTATAACTGTAAAGTGTATTCTTCCTTACTTGACCTATCTTTTTTTTTTTTTATTATGCATGGGTTTACTCATGGCCACAGACTAGCCGAGGCGTAGACGTGGCCTACGATGGAGCGAGCTCGCCCAGAAGGTGCCTGTTCACTCTTGATTTGAAGGTTGCCGGGTTATAAGAGCACGGAAATATAGACGCCGGCAAGGAATTCCATTCCTTGGCAGTGCGCATAAGGAAAGTAGAAGCAAAGCGCTTAGTGCGAATTGGCGGAATATCTACCAAGTAAGGATGGAAACCGGCCGTGCGTCTAAAAGTCCGATGGTAGAATGGGGACGGTGGAATGAGCTCGTGTAGCTCTTGGGCACACTCCCCGAAGTGCAACCTGTAGAATACCGACAGGCTGGCGACTTTCCGCCGATGGGCCAAAGTCTGAAGCTTAGCCGTTAGCTTCTTGTCGCCAATCATCCTCCTGGCTCTGCGCTCCACTGAGTCCAAAGCGGCGAGTTGGTATTTAGCTGAGCCATCCCACAGGTGGCTGCAATACTCCATACACGACCGGACTTGAGCTTTGTAAAGTGTTAGAAGCTGTCCAGGTGTGAAGTATCGCTTCACCTTATTTAGGACGCCCAGCTTTCTGGCCGCAGTTTGTGCTTTAGACTCAATGAAGCTGCCGAAGCCGAGGACTGAACTCAGCTCCATGCCGAGGAGTTCCAGGCTGTCGGTAATAGGTACAGATGCACCCCGGAAAGAAGGAGTCAGGTCGAATAGACTCCGTTTAGCGGAAAATAGACACGCCTGCGTTTTGGAGGCATTGAACGTGACCAGATTGTCATCACCCCACTGGGAAACGAGACTAAGGGTCAAGTTCATTCGCTCAACCATGGCCTCTCTCTGTGAACGTATATCCTCCCTGCTGTCCCCTGCACTAGCCAAATATCTCTCAACAACCGTACTGTCATCTGCATAACCTACAATGCTGGGTTGCAGCATGTCGTTAATGTGGAGCAGGAAAAGGGTTGCGGAGAGAACAGACCCCTGAGGAACACCGGCGTCAATGGCCATGAGGTCCGAAGAGCAGCCATCAATAACTACTCTGATCGACCGTTCACTCAAGAAATCAGATAGCCAGCTACAAAAATCAGCAGGGATGCCGTAAGCAGGAAGCTTGCTAAGGAGACTTGCGTGCCAAACCCTGTCAAAGGCCTTCGAGATGTCCAGTGAAACAGCAAGCGCTTCACCGTTCCTCTCGATGGCCTCGCCGCAGTAGTGCGTGACATACGCTAAAAGATCCCCAGTAGACCGACCTATGCGAAAGCCATATTGACGGTCACTGAGCAGATCATTTGCTTCGAGGTATGCCAGCAGTTTGCCGTTAAGTACCCTTTCCATGACTTTACAGAGCATGGAGGTAATGGCGATTGGTCGGTAATTGCAGGGATCAGCACGACTACCCTTCTTGGGTACTGGCTGCACGTTTGCAAGCTTCCAGGATTTCGGCACCGTTCTTGTTTGGAGAGAGAGGCGGTACAGGCGTGTCAGTACAGGAGACAACTCAGGCGCACACTGCTTTAGTACACGTGCAGGTATACCGTCTGGTCCATTGGCCTTATTCACGTCAAGATTCAGCAGAGCTCGGCGTACCTCTTTTTGATGTATAGCAATTCTCTGCATAGAGGAACTGCAATGAGGTAGCGTAGGTGGAAGTTTTGAGCCTGCATCTAGACGTGAATTGCTCGCAAACAGAGAAGCAAACAAGTTAGCTTTCTCTGTCGCGGAGTGGGCCAGTGTCCCATCAGGTTTCTGCAGAGGTGGCAATGTGGGTCGGCAGAAGTTGGATTCGACCGCTTTCGACAGGGACCAGAACCGCTTGCTACCAGGAGGGTAGGAGGCGAGTTTGGCCCCTATTCGACTGACGTGGTCGAATCGAGCCTTTCGAAGCACCCGTTTGCAGGACTTGGCAGCTGAGTTAAAGACTTTTTTCTTCGCGCGAACCCTCTGTGCTCCAGCTTTGGTATCGCGGGCTAGTACCCAAGCCTGGTATGCAGACTGCTTAAGAGCCTCGGCTCGAGCACAGTCCGAATTGTACCATGCTCAGGTCTTGTGATCGAGCGATAGGTCGGAGAACGGAATGAAATATTCCATTCCCTGCCGAATCACATCCGCAACAGCCTCAGCAGAACACGAGGGGTCACCCGAAGAAAAACAGACCTGCTGCCAGGGGAAAGACGCAAAGAAATGCCGCATCTCATCCCAGTCCGCTGACTCGTATCGCCATACTCTCCTCGTGCCCCTATGGCAGAGATCAGGAGGAGAGTGGATCGACACGGATTTCACCAGACAGTGATCGGACGATCCTAGCGGAGCTGAGACCGAAACCGAGTGCCTGTCTGGATCAGTTGTCAGCAGAAGGTCAAGGCAATTGGGTGTATGGTCAGTAACATCCGGTATCCGCGTCGCAACATTTACCAGCTGGGTAAGGTTTACGGATACAGCAAATTTGCGCGCTTCCCTCCCAGCGTGGCAAGTATTCTTGTACGGGAACAGCCACTCCTCGTGGTGGGCGTTAAAGTCCCCAAGGAATACGAGTTGAGCCGCGGGGTACCGCTGTTGGGCTTTATCTGCCATCTCAGTAAGGTGGTCAAAGAGCCTAGTTGTCTCCTGGTTTCCGCTGTGCGATCGGTAGACACAGGCATACAGAGTTTTCTCTGAGCCCGAGTCGACCATAATCCACAAAGTGGAAAACCCGGCAGCCTCAAAGCAACGGAGACGCTTGCAGCAAATGTCGTCGCGGACGTACACACAGACCCCAGCACGTGCTCTGAACTTATGTTCCAGTGAGTAGCCTGGGTAGTTGAGGTACGACGCGTCCGCTGGGGTTTTGATTTGCGTCTCCGTCAAAAAGAATAGGTGCGGTTTATCGGTTTCAAGATGGTGGTGGACCGGATCGATATTTGAGTGCAACCCCCTGATGTTGGTGAGGTGCACTTTCAATGGGAGGAAGTGCAGCCGGTGTTTAACCCTATTCTTTTTTCTTTTTGTTTTCATATTTGTGGAGTGTGGGATGGGTGAAAAAATGCCTGTCGAGGTGTTGCGTTTACCAATTGGATCACTTGAGCTAATCCGGACAATGAGGAGCTCACTTGGAGACTGCGGGGACGCCCGAGCCCCCCTGAAATAACCCACCGGGTCCTCCCGTCCAGTCGCCAACGGGCACGGTGGAGCTATTCCAGGATTTTTCGCTAGGTGGCGGGGCAGCCTCTCGCACGTGGCTGTCGTACAATTGGGCCCCCAACTTCCTGCGGTCGGCCACCGGCAAGACCGTGCCTCGGATCCCGCTACCCTCCAGCGAGAGCTGCTCGGCCCGACGTCACTCAAGGATCCAAAAACCGGCATTATGCAACACAACTGACAGCAAATCATCCCCCAAAGGCACTGGTACTCCCGCTCATAGACGAAACGCAGCAAGGCTGCTTGGCGCCTGACTCCGGCGGGAGGGTGGTAGCAAACCAGGCGGCCCCTTGCGGGACCTACCACCGCTGGTTTGGACGTAGTTTAAGGACATACCCGGGTCCAAAATCAGGTATCATGTAAACAAACAATTCTCGATGTCATTATCAAACTTTTCTCTGGAATTGACTTAAAATATTGTTGTATAGGTACTTAAACAAACTGAAAAATGTCATTTCTAATAAGATTTCCATCAATAATCGCAGTAACTAGCGGATCACCTCAAAAACATCTGATATTATGATGTCTAGAATTCTAGATTGTCTATGAATCGTATTGTTGGAATGTCACTTTGACGTCAGGTTTGTTTACTTTGTTTATATGATAAGACACGTAAGGATGAATACATTTTAGGCACTGATCTGAGAACACGAGGAAAAAACAACGCATCAAATTACTTTACCGGTCTCGTGGATAAAATGCATCTTTTTCATCAGTTTTTGAAGAATAAAGAAAGCGTTTATGAGTGTTGTGAACAATGTTACACGTTAATAAGCTACACATAAAAATATAATTACATGTAAAAATGGGAAATTCTAACGAATTATTTTTGTATGTCACCTAAGCTGTGTATCAAACGCTCGCTTGACCACTTTGACGGCAGCAAACGGTTGACATTGGAAAGGTATGTCGGCCCCACATGGCCCACACGGCCCACATGGCCCAGAAGCGGTTCATATTGAACTTGAACTATCGCTTGAGGAATGCTTTCGTTATTATAGGGACTGATAAATAATATAGACAGCACCATTTACGCCTGTATGATAATTGATAACGACCGGATAAGAGTGCAACTAATCCAGTACTCCACTTAAACATGAAAATTAACATATACTATGACCGAAAAAAACAAGTTATTTTTACTGTAGTTAATTTTAAATTCATATTCATTTTATAACACTTTATTATATAACAACTGAGTTATCTAATAAAGGAAGGGCCATAATAATATTTTTTATTTTATTATTTTATAGAAATTTGACATTAGTGGTGACATAACCACACTTTGTCGTTGCAAATGAGATGCACAGTGATAGCTTGATGCAACTCTATAAATTCTCTTATAGGCTCAACTCTCTTATGGCTTCTCAACACGATGGGCCTACGCCGGCCACTCCAAGGGATGCATTTATGCGTTAGAGGGAGCAAGTGATATTGCTATCTCAATTTATCGCATGGCGGCGTCCCTTGGAGTGGCTGGCGTTGACCCATTGTGTAGAGGAGCCATTATAGGCGACTCGCTATACGGATGTAAAATTTCGCTAATTGGCGCGTGGCGACATCTGCAGCAATAACAGATTAATTGATGATGATGCTCTCCTGACCGATTTCGGCCCCAGCGACTGTGTGCTCTGGACTAGGCAATTTTTAGCTCGTGTTATTAGAGTGTAGCTGATCCACTCTCTGATGCGCTCTTAGGTGGCTCACGTACCCTATCTTCTTGCTAAATACTCGAGCGCATTTTGGGCACACCACCTACATAGTTGTAGGAAATTGAGGTTGGCGGCCGAGCCTTAAGCTCATCACGTTTTTTGTCGAGCTCACTGCGGCGTTCCGTCTCAAAAATGTTAACTCTATCATTAATGAGGCGCCGCCATTGGGGCCGCTGCGCTGCCTTCCGCTCCCAGTCAGAGGGCTCTAGTTGGCATCTCTTCATATGTCTTTTCAGAACATCCTTATATCGTAAGTACTGGCCACCGCTTTTACGCTTACCATTCTGGAGTTCTGAAAAGAAGATACGCTTCGCCACTCTGTCTTCTGACATCCGAGACACGTGCCCACACCACCGCAGCTGCCGCCTTATCAGATACACCTCAATGCCTCCGACATTTGCGCGCCTCAGGACGTTTGTGTTTTTGACCCGGTGTCGTCAAGCTCACCACAGTTGTTAACCTATCGAATGAGATGATGCCTTTACTGAGATTGGTCAACGATATGTAATCATACGACATACCTATATGAGGCCTGGACGTTAGTGAGATGACGATTCACTCATTGCTGGTGTCCTACTTTATTACCTACATATAAAATTAGTTTCACCTGATTATCCACCTGGTTTCCTGAACTTCGTAGTCGCCTCCAAGCCTCCCCTTATAGCGACCCCATTCCTCACACTAGTTTACCATAAGTTCATATTAGCCATCAACAATTCCCTCGGATCACTGTTCATTCTGATTACTGATATACGTTGTTCACAATTTACAAGAGACACATCATTAATCTAATAACACCATAAGAAACTCGTTGAATTGATCCAAAAGCAAAATTCTCTCCCTCCGTAAATTTGTTCGCACATAACCTCCTCTTATCGCCCTCGTTCGGCGTCTACCCTCTTGTCTCCCCAAAAAATCACAATAACCTAGAAGCGGTTAGCGGTTTAGGACATTTATTTGTATGATGATACAGATATTTGTTCCTGAGTCATGGGTGTTTTCTATGTATTTAAGTATTTGTATATTATTATATATATCGTTGTCTGAGTACCCACAACACAAGCCTTCTTGAGCTTACTGTGGGACTTAGTCAATCTGTGTAAGAATGTCCTATAATATTTATTTATTTTATTTATTTATTTTAACTTAAACGTGACTGCGAGCGCCATCTACCCCATGACGCTGGCAACTATTAGCCGGTTCGCGATATGTTCGCGACACCCGGTCCGTCCATTTGATATTCATAATATCTCGGAGGCATTTAAGGTGGAATCTGTCAAGTGTACGTATATGCTTACGGTAAAGGACCCATGTCTCAGAACAGATTAATTACTTGTCCATTGACCATCTTTATTATTTCCTCGTCTCCATTCAGGTAATGTGTTCATTAAATGATACATAAGGCTGTCGTGGTTCAACCAACTGCGACCTTCGATAGAAGTATTATGAGAATTACACATAACTTTAACTTTATTAATGTTAACTCGTATTGGATAAGATGCGGATAAGACAGAGGCCGATTCGGTTTTACATTTTGATAAATATAAATACCAAATACAAACTATTTATTTGCCAGAACGATCTGTGGCCAGAACACAATGTAGTGTAAAATTTGTGGTACCTACTCATGATGTCAGTCGATAATCGGCAAACGATAAAAAAAAAAAATATCAGGATCATCGATGCTGTAAAAATGACGTGACTATCTCCATAGATTATTTAAGTTTCGATTAGCGTTTTACTGGCGGTCGTATCAAAATGAGACGAAAACCTTATCAAATTGTAAAAGCAAAATCAACCTGAGAGTAATAAATCGGATGATCATTTTTTTATTAGTTTGTGATCTTGACCCGTTGTAACTATTTACATATTCATTAATTAAATAATACATACATATACTCATATACACGGTGTAACATGAGGAAACCGAATAATATTAACCACGCATTTCTGAGGTCAAAGGAAGGTAAAAAATTAATATGAGTTTAGACTCTAGCCGCCCATACGTCAAACCTTGCCAAGCAAAATGAAATTTTATTTAGTCAACACAAAGTTCAAATTAGAATGGAACAGGAGACCTTTTTATAGGTCTCTAGGCGGCTAGAGGTTAGGTCAATTTCGCAAAAAAAAATCTTTTTTGTTTTTTAAATTTTTTGAATGTATTGTACATACAAAATAAATGTTATTGGTAAACTTGTCACTTAAAATTGATTTTTATATTTTTCTTTCGTAAAACCTACTTTTTGCAAAGTGTGTCACTTTTTGACATTTAGATATTTTAAGGATATTTAGACTACGTCCCATATCAGCGACATCACCATCAAATAGGCCTTTTACACTATGTAACAATAAAATGTTGTTTTTTTTTATTAATATTCTCACGGAAACTAGGTGAATTGGAAAAAAGTTTATAGGACTGTTTAAATTATTCGGTTTCCTCATGTTACACCGTGTATGTATGGCGATAAACCACTTTTGCGCAAGTGCCTAGCATTGCTATTCATATTCTGTTGTACATTAGAGTTCTGGCTCCTCTACACGATGGACCAACCCCGGCCACTCCAAGGGACGCATTTATGCGTTAGACGGAGCAAGTGATATTGCTATCCCATTCTACCGCATGGCTGCGTCCCTTGGAGTGGCTGGCGTTAGCTCATCGTGTAAAGAAGCCATTACATTTTCCTTTCTGAATGATTAATAGAATATAGATATTAACAGAAAATATTTAATTCGATGTAAAACATAACACAGCAAAAACAATAACGATATTAATGAGTAGCACTGTGAGCTGTAGATCAGTTCAATTCCGCCATTTTGGGAAAATATAAAAACTGAATCGGCAAAAGCATATCCTTATCGAACATGTCCACAACATTTTACGCGAACCGGTTAAGAAATGCCTAGAGTGGACAATTAAATAACAGACAACTACGAAAGCATTTTTTCCCAAGTTGAAAGGGTGAATCTTTATTCGCTCTTCGCGCTTGCTTGGTTCATTTTCATTACATTGCGGGTTTTGATCAGTCGGTTGAATTGGACGTAAGCTACAGTCCGCAATGTAACTAAAATTGCATGCGAGTTCGCGCGCCGTCTAAATGAGCCCATATTTTATTAATTTTATTAAATACTTGTATAGAGTGTGTAGAGTACCTACCTACACCTAAACATAGCAAATATCACGATTTGTGCGGTCAATAGTGTGTGCCTATCTGTGTATTCTGCAGTTGCCCTCGAATAGGTCACGTTGAGGATCTGTCAAGGTTCTAGTGTTTTGTGATTGTTAAAATAATTCCTAATAAGTGCTTGATTTATTTGTAAATATGTACATACGTTACCTCCCATTGCCCTAAATTACTACAAAAAAAATTCAATGCGTATTTACATAAATCTTAATTAAGGCAGCGAATAACTATAATATCTTTATTCTAAATGCGGGATGATTGGAAATTTAAATATTTGCAATTTAATTCTAGTGGTTCTTTATGTTCTCTAAGGTCGAAAATGTATTAAATGATTTTTTTATTATCTTAATAATACAGTATTGATGGTTCTTCTAATTTATTTGACTAATTGGTTGTCGTAAGAATGAATTAGTATCGATATTACATTTAAAACGGAAACAAATAAATATAACGCAGACCTTCCGGGTCTTAACTGATTGAACTTATCCACTCGAATCGTACTTTATTTATACTTTATGTTTTTTATTGTATTACTTTAAAATCACAGGGAAGTCTCAGATATAGCTGGTTCACGGTCGTTCAGTCGCGATTGCTTATGTTATGACGCATATTATTTTAAATCTGATTTCGCATCTTGTTACAATACAGGTAGATAATAATAAGCACCTATTGTCAGGGCCCGATTCGGATTTTGAAATAGACATCTTTTAGATATCACTAAGATACAGGATATGACTTAGAGATCCAATTCACATCTAATAGATATCTTACTCTATCTAAAGTAAAGGTGACATGGTTGCCCGAATTGCGATGCAAAAGAGAACTAGTTGATATCTAAACTATAACGTATCTAAAATGAATCTAGTACGTGTCGTCTCTTGTGAATATCTTGAAGTTCGAATACGGCAGTAAGTTAGGTAGGTATTATTTTAGTAAAATCACGATTTTATCCGCTGGCATTCAACCTAGCGTTAAATTGGCAAAACCTGTTCTATTTTGACCTCTAGACTCTAGAAGATGTACCTTGGACAAAATAAAACAAAGTTTCGCTAATTTAAACTAAAAATCTGTTTTTTTTGCGCTGGTGACCTAGCGACAAGATAAACGTACCGGTGCCCGACGCGGTCCCAGTACATGTCATCTTGACTCTTAAGTCATTGTCAATAGAAGTGACAGCAAGGTGTCATCTATTAGGGATTAGCATGTCGAGCACTAATACGTTTACCTCATGCAACTTAAATCCGAAGCTACGCGTTCAAATGAGATTGTCACAGGCTTCACAGCAGCTTCCTGACGGATCTTTTAGTTCAAATAAATAGTTGCTCTAGTGCACAAAACGCCACATTATTATCGTGCTAATGTGTATGATTACAGCATCACTAGCCTTTAATGTCGTGCAGACAAAGCAGGGGCCGTCAACCTTCACCCTCCTGCCTCTTACGTCATGTCACGTTCATCATCTTGATTATTAATGATGAAGACTTCTTTACGTATTTTATCGTGACATTAATTTTAAAATATCAATATTTATAAACTATTAAACCTAAACTACCGGTTTATAAAATTTAAAATGAGCTTGTAAATAAACTTAGGCAGGTATAAATAAAAAATGCTCCCCAGGTCACCATCATGACCAGAAGCTGGCATAGTAGGTATCTTTGATGGCCAGACTTAATCTGTGGCTGAAGTAGCTGCCAGCCCTCTAATATTGCAATACTTGTAGCCCACAAAATAAATTTAGTTAATAATGTTACGGGTCACGTATTTTAAGTCGAAGATAATTGCTCGATATTGACTCCCGTTGAAGCTCCTCGTTATGAAGCGAAATACGTTGAGCAATCTTCGACTTAAAATAAGTGATTGAACGATGTGATTATATTTTAATATGTCTGTGTCTCACGGAAGTTTTTTTAAGCTTTTAATTTCTCAAATGTCGAAGATATTTAATAATTGCCAATTTGAAACAGAACACAATTACAATCGGAACTTAAAAAAAGTTTTAACGTGACTATTTCCTTATTCCAGGTAAAGTCCTGCCAGTGGACGTGTTGTTCCACCGCCCCTTCACCTTCGAGGCTCCCCTCATCGACTTCGTGGAGTTCACTAAGGACTCCAACAGAACTTACCGCGTCTCCGAAGCCCCCAGGATCTTCATGAGGCAACGGCCCACCTCCTTAGTCTTATATGTCCCTGGTTGGTGGAACACTCCTACCGATGAATCGAGTAATACTTTAGTTAATGCTTTGTTGAAAAAGATACCTATGGTCTTGGTTTTAGATACTAGATTATCATTCTGTAGAGGTTATGTAGATTCAGCGTCAAGAGTACAACCTTTAGCTCGACTTTTGTACTCGTTTCTGAAGAGTATCAACAAAAAAGGGTATAAACTAGAGAATGTACATTTGATAGGCTTCAGTTTAGGTGCTCACGTAGCAGGCATAACAGGAAAGCTAGTACAACAAGGAATACATAAAAACTTAAGTAGAATAACAGCTTTAGATCCAGCCAAGCCGTGTATAACAAGAGACTTTAAACTAGCTAAAAGCGATGCTAAATTTGTTCAAGTTTTTCATACGAGTGCTGGAGTTCTAGGTCTCGAGGACCCTGTGGGGGATCTAGATGTTTATGTCAACGGGGTGGATGTGAAGCAGCCTGAATGTCAGAATAGGAAGATTAGTTTAGAATGTGATCATGCGCAGGCTTGGAAGCTCTTCGCAGCGTCTGTGGTTAACGAGAAATCATTTAAAGGGCAGAGGTGTGCTGATTGGGAAGACTTGATGAAAGGAGAGTGTAAAGGGAGCGAGAAACTGATAGGGTACGGGTGTAGTAGTAGGACTAAGGGGATGTTTTTGTATAAAACGGAAGAGCATGTGGCTCAGAAAAGGGAGGATGTGGCGAAAGAGGTGAGGGTGTTCAATCCTGTGGAGATATTGACTTCTTGGTTGGGGCGATGATAGTTAAGTTTAAGTTAGCTTTTAGTTTAGTTTAGTATTGTCTGTGATATTTATTTAAATAAAGATCGATGTATTGTTAATTTACTATGTTGTTTTGTTTTCATTATGTACATACATAAATATTATCCTAGAAGAAGAGATTACAAACCATTTTTTACGACAAATAATATGTAGGCTAGTACCTAATAATATAGAAAAAAGGTTTTAAAGTTGTACCTCCTGGCTGAAGTAGGTACTATCCCATTGTGTTGACTGTATTTAAAATAATGTGTCACACCAGGGCACACCATGAAAGAAATAGATCAAATAAAGCACTAGGAAATTATTGGTAAAATTCAGACAGTTTTCAATTTTATAAATCGAATAGAACTAGACTCGTGGATATATTTAGAGGAACACAAAAAAAGTTTAAGTAATTACTAGATTACAGCAATACAGCACTTAATACAATACAATAGGAATACTTAATTACACTTACGAATGTTATTTTTTTCCTGTTTTATTTTGATTTTTGTACTTACAATAAAAGCGTTTTACTAGTACTAGTACTAAGTAGATATACCTATTATATCTTCTTTCGGATTTGTGAACACAAGCATTCGTTGATTTGATACAACGTAAGCAAAAAATAATAACTAAAAAAAATTCGAAAAAAATAAGCAAGGTAGGTAGGATAAGAGGAACTATGGGGGAAGGTGGACACTTGTAAGGAAAATAAACAGATATTAAAAACTAAATAAAATGAGAATCTAAAAATAAAGCTAATTCATAAATAAAATTTACTTATATTTACGTAGAAGGACTTTTCTCATACGGTTTCTCTTATCCCGAGAAAAATAAAGTATTTTTCCCTAACCCCACCTGACCTTACTGATTTGGCTAACTCAGTCAAACACTATTGTTTTTAAAGTTTTCTAGCACAGCTAATTTCAAATCAACAGGTTTGGGTTGGTGAATTTATGGTAAGTAGTATGTACCAGATTGTAAAAATAAACAGTTAACTTATAACATACGTCTTTTCTGACGTGTACCAGAGATATATATAACTCCGTATAAGATAAATAAAGTCTAAGAAAAAAACGTGCCTCGGATGTCAAGCAAAAGTCACTGTCGAATAGATGGCGCCATACACCTTTGGCCTATTGTCGTTTAGATGGCGTTGACGACACCGTTTGATATTTAACAATTTTAAGGTGGTTCGCCTAGGTTACTCAAAACTTAACTCTCGCTAGATGGCACCACTTTTGCAAAATTTCAGATTTAATTTTTTTGTGAAATGGTCTTGGTATTTGTATACTTAAAAGTATGTTTCGCGCACTCTTTAAGTAAATATTGAACTATTAAAATAAACATTGAATACTTCATTGTGCAAAAACCACCTTTTTAATTCGACGGAGTGTTGCTGTCACGCTTTTTCCTACTATTACTCACACATGCAAACAGTGTTTCCGTGATCCTTGTAGTAGACAATTTCACACAACGTAAGTATGTTGCAATAGCGTAACGGTATGTTCGTGGAAATACGTGCAAGAGGATTGGGGTTCAAGACTGGTGCGAGTAGGTAATTTCTTTTTGTTTCTCCTTTGTGTTATCTTACCTTTAAACGAGCAATTATTAGATATATAAATATTTATTTATATATTTGGATGGTATCAGAAACGGCTCTAACGATTTCGATGAAATTTGCTATAAGGGGTTTGATCTCTTAGCTAGGTCTATGAGAAAACGCGCATTTTTGAGTTTTTATGTTTTGTAAGCTTTGGTCGGTCTCCCAGATATTCAATCTCCGCTTGGCAACTAATCCCAGAATTGGCATGCGCACTAGTTTTTACGAAAGCGACTGCCCTGACCTTCCAACCCAGAGAGTAAACTTATTTGGATTAGTCCGGTTTCCTCACATTGTTTTCTTTCACCGAAAAATAGGTATCGGTGTATAAATAGGTATCAAATGCTATTTCGTACAAAAGTTCGAAAAATCATTGGTACGAGCCGGGGTTAGAACCCGCGACCTCCGAATTGCTTTCCGCTAGGCCAGCAGCGCTTCCCCCACATACTCAGTGTTATCAGGTTTTTTAAAAATCAAAAACGATTACTTATGAAAGCAGAAGAATATAAATGATCGTATTAGATTTATAATTGTTACATATTTGCCGTAACTTATTTTTAAAATGTGTTTTTCAATTAAAAGACACGTCTAAATTGTTTACCTTATTTCTAATGCTAAAAAAACAAACTATAGTAATAATTGTGTTTTTCATTCATAGACAAAATCCATTATTTTTAACACGTTCGCGGACGCGGATTGCATAGCATCCGTTTTTGCACTACTCCTGGTGACGCGTATGCTATAGCATCCGTTATTCGTTTTAAATTTCTGCATTGAAATGCTTATCAATCCGCTTTACCACAGTATAATATTATTCACCAACTTTTCCTCTACCAGTCACCAGATTCAAAGTTTGCATACTGCCATTTTACATAGTTTTATCGAAGTTAAAAATTATCCTGTGACGTCTCCAATTGAGCCCCCCTTTCTGTGACGCAGATGCTATAGCATTCGTCTTTGTATGGCAGCTCCCTTAGTAGCTCGGCAGGTGCGTCTGGGAGTAGACACGTGCAATTTGGGTGAATTTCGTGCGCGATAGCCATTTTTACGGATTGTTTATAACATCATAATTAATGTTTTTCTTACAATTTCTTTAAGTTTTTCAATGTGTTTTAATAAACAAACATGTTTACTTGTGGTTTATTGTGCTACAATCAAATTTTGATAACGGTGAATGTGAAAAAGTGAGGCATGAATGTGTATAACTATCATTCAAGTAATTACGTTACTAGTCATAGTTTTGATGATATAATTGTGAATTATAAGCCTGCTGGCGCTCGATGATCACCTCTTACAAGGTAAGACCGTTTATGACAAGTATTGTGGCATAATTCTTGTACATTTCACGCCTTATGTTTGGTGCAGATGCATCCGAAAAAGAATATAAAGTTGGGTGAATCATCGCTTGACAGGAAAAGTGGTGGACGGTTTACGTCCAGAACTTAAAGCGGCGGTGACTTACAGGGAACTCAAAAAGTGTAATACGGTAGAGATTGACGAAGTGGTGGTGGCGTAAATGCTGCGTATACCTTGGACAGCTGGAAGAAAAAACCTCTCTCTTTTATGAGAGCTCAACCGACTCCACTCGGCTCTCTGCAACATGCCATGAGTGGGCATTTAGATTCTTCAGACATATTATGCGGTCTCCAACGCATGATGTGTACTATCACATAATTTTAGGTCCAATGAATGACGAACGTGCTTGGGATGGGGCATGTATGAAAAGGACATAATATTACAATGATAAGAAATGGGGGAACAAAACAGAAGTAGAAAAATGTTTGAAGAGGTCAGCAATGAGTCTTTAGAGCAAAAATCTCGCCTCTAGGAAGTCAGAAGTCTCAGCCATTAAGTCCATCAAGTACGATGAATGAATGCTATAACATGCGATGTCATATAAGATCACATCTTGACTACGTCATGTGACGGAGATGCTTATGCATCCGAATTGTATAGCATTTGTTGTCACATAGCGTATAAAAAATATATTTCATATTGACGCGGATTGCATAGCATCCGCCTTGCATAGCATTACGCGTCATATACAAACCTAAAAGATATATTTGTAGTGACAGGTATGTTAAAGCAGTCGCAAAATTTCCATACAAAATTTTGGTGTCCAAATGGTGTGACTGAGCGTCCGCGAACGTGTTAACCACATGAAATTTTATACACTTCTTTTTAGGGTTCCGTACCCAAAGGGTAACGGGACCCTATTACTAAGACTTCGCTGTCCGTCCGTCCATCCGTCCGTCCGTCTGTCACCAGGCTGTATCTCACGAACCGTAATAGCTAGACAGTTGAAATTTTCACAGATGATGTATTTCTGTTGCCGCTATAACAACAAATACTAAAAACAGAATAAAATAAAGATTTGAATGAGGCTCCCATACAACAAACGTCATTTTTGACCAAAGTTAAGCAACGTCGGGCGTGGTCAGTACTTGGATGGGTGACCGTTTTCTTTTTGCTTTTTTTTGTTTTTTCTTTTGCATTATGGTACCCTTCGTGCGCGAGTCCGACTCGCACTTGCCCGGTTTTTATTGCAGTGAGGATGTCCTGATTGTAAAAATCAGAGAGATTAGGAAGAGTATAATTTCTAATTATCTTTGTAAAAATAAAAGAATACGTGTAGCCCATACTTAATAATCGATTTATGATAATAAGAAAAATTAAATAAAAATAAAAAAACAATACGAAATTTAGGTGTAACAAAAATACAAAAAGTTATGTTCCAGCATACAATGACTGGGGATCGAACCGGGAATCTTCCGTTTGCAAGCAAAAAAGTGACTGTTTGCATAACACGCCATGATAGTTCTTAGCTAAGCTGACGAACTTCTCGCTTAGGTCAATTAACTACCTGTCAAATATCAGTGTCAACAAAATTGCACTAAACATGACGGCACTCCAAATTCGAGCCGTGGTCGGCCCGGCAACGTCGGAAATGGTATGGCAACGTCGCAAATGTATCTGTACACGACATTTGTGACACACACATACGTAAAATTGATGAAAAGTTAACTATGATTTTTGCATGATTTCTGTATGAAACATTGTTTTCCTGTTAATTTCGCGCAAACGAATATTCGAAAGAAGATAAATGCGGAAATATTTGTGTACTAATAGTGTGTAGTTACTTAATGAGCTTTGATTGAATTTTGTATGAAAAGCGAACCACCTTAACACGTATCAGTGAAAGAACATGGGTCATTGTGGAACAATAAAAATTAATAATCATATATCCGTAAACATATTTTAATTCATTTATACATTTTCAATTTTATTTTAAGTTTTAATCGTGTGTCGATAGATGGCAGTAAATGTACCGTGACTACAAAATTTACTTTGACAGGACCCCTCTATACTATCTATTCTTTTTGCGTGTACCCACTGAACTAATTATAGCTAGTTGCTCTTTTCTTTGTTGCTCACTTCAGCAGCTCCTATATTATAGAAACATAATATTGTAACAATACATACTCGTAGTAAAAATGTGAATGGAAATAAATAATGGGATAGGGTTAGATAATTTCTACAAGAAAATTAACCCAAAACAATTTAGCGATAGTTGAGTAGAGGCGCCATCTAACGAAATACTTCAGTAGTAAATCGCGAACAAGTGAACATGTGCCTCGCGCTATCAACGGGCTGTACTTTGCTTGCATAGCGCTAACAAGTTAAACGGTTATCCGGTAGATGGCGTGCTCGGTACCAAACCATTTACGAGTAATAAACAAGTTGAATGTAATAAAAATATGTAGAAAAAATATTGAATAAAATTTAATGATTTAACTTAGGTATTAAATATTGAATATTTTTTTATGCTTGACTTAGTTTTAATTAGTCTTTCCTTGATTTATAGAAAACCAACACCCCCTAATAGAAAGAAATCCCCCTAAATCGATCATAAATCATAAATCGTCATTTTATTTTGAACAGTTTTTTTTAACGTTCATCTCTTATTAGCTATCCGGTAGATGGCGTGCTCGGTACGGTATCAAACCATATCCGAGTAAGCGCAAGATACTAAAATGGAGAGTTTTTCCAAGTACCGAGGGATGAATTTATTAGGTCCGTTAAACATCCTACACCAATCCGAACTACCGCCGAATACTACACCATGTCAGACAACGCAACGGAGCCACGCTGTTACGTCGTCGCCCAAATCTAATGTTTAATTTGTCTTTGGTTTTTATTTGTTTCTTTGTACTTATTGTATTTTATTTTGTAGTTTCACAGTGCCTTGGTTTTACTGTAATGCTGTGTTACTTATTTGACTAATAAATAAATAAATAAATAAATAATAATGTAATCATTTCATTCATTTTACTGCGCAACTTCAACAAGGTACTAAAATGTTGCAAGTTTTGCTACAAATCAAATAAAAACCGGACATATTCGGTGGCCCAATATTACAGGGTTCTATGCTTCACTTTTATCGAACTGAAATTTGAACATTGTCATAATGACATTAAGTCGAATTTTAACTATATAAGTACTTATGTTGAAAATGTAACATAGAACTTTGTAATATTGAGCCAGCGATATATATAATGAATTTGATCTGCATTTTTTACTGGCCATAAAGAACCCTACAAAATATTGCATGATCCGATCAATCATTTTTAAACTGCACTCAACTATGACAAGCCCGTATATTAACCTTGTTCGCATTCTAATTTAAACCTTCATGTGTATTATTAAGGTTGACTTTTTAATACATTTGAGAGACCCTTATTTATGCACGTACAGTATTGTAACGATAAAAATTACAATGTCAACTCACGCATGAAAGTATTCAATAAAATGCGTGCACGGACAAATACAAGTTATTTTTTTATGACCTGTAATATTTTATAAGTATGTATAAATACTGAGCAACTTTAACTATGGGACCAACCCCGAAAACGCGAAAAAACAAATTAGCTGTTTCATACCGGCTCTTTCCTGTAACAGGAGCAATAAATTAAACAGTAGGTTGTGCTCCTCAAACTTACCAACATTTGTTCAGCAACTTAAAAAAAAACTTATGTTTTGATTTGGCTGGTCCATTTTCTATGGGAGGGTAATTTTTTTTCGGGTTTTCGTGGTTGGTCCCATAGTAAAAGTTGCTCAGTATCCCAAAACCTCCCTGGCAACGGGAATGCAGTTATTTTTTAGCCACCCTGTATAAACGAATGGACTAGATATAAGGTGGTGGTACTAGGTACTAGTGCTCTCTCTCTAGAAATTGCACAGCTGCCTAGCCTAACAGCGTTTCTCAAGCAGAGACGTTTGCGTTGACTAGGGCATGTGCACAGGATGGAACCCTCTCGACTACCTCGTCGTGTTCTTCTTGGTGCGGTTGCGAATGCAAAACGTAACGTTGGGAGGCCATTGCTTCGCTTTAAAGATTGCGCAAAGAGGGACATGATTGCCTTCCATATAGAATAGACCACCAAGACTGGGAGAAGCTCGCAGAGCAGCGGACGGAATGGCGCAAACGTGTTGTGGAGGGTCGCAAGTTTTGTGATGAGACCTGGTTCGCCGCACTCGCTGACAAGAGGCAAAGACGACGACAAGGTGTCTCAGTACCGGCTTCCGCAAACTTTTCTTGTCAGACCTGTGGTAGACCATGTCGATCTCGCATCGGTCTATTTAGCCACCAAAAACGGTGTTACACCATAAATCGTCTGATATAGACGAAAAGGCCTATGATGATGACTAGTGCTCGACACGCTGATGCCCAATAGACGAAAACCTGCTGTCACCTCCATTGACAATGACTTAAGTTTCAAGATGACATACATAGACACTGGGACCGCGTCGAGCACCAGTACCACCACCTTACCTCATGTCATTGTATGTGCAAAGTTTCATTACAATCATTACAAACCAACACGTAGTTTTAAATGAGAACGAAGCTTCGTTTGTATGGGAAGGTGAAAATCGGCCGCGCTTGCTGGGGACTCTTAAGCCTTTTTGGAATTGTAAGAGTGTTTCTTTGTCGTCGTCCTTGTCATAACGGTCAACGTTACGGCGAAATGTCTTTGAAGTTTTTAACATTGTCTGTTCAAATAAAAGAACTTTCGTAAAATGTTGTTTTGGTATTTGTTTGTGACTTTATATTTTGTATTTTTAATGGTACCTACACATTTTATTATATCCAACTTTGAAATGACTATAGAATCTGCCATGTTCCTATTGTTGTATACATTTTAGGTCAATATTAATTATTTCCAAAAAATCCAGTCATACGCCAACATCATCAGGTACAAAGTAGCGAATAAAAACATTATTAAAATAACACAAAAATATATTTTTTTACCAAAAAGTGTATCTACAGGATTTCCTTAATACCTATGGCAGCCACAATAGGCTAGTCTGATAGAAATAGAGCACGCCTCTATTGTCAAGGCGTTTGACTGCCTGTTCAAATATTTTTGAGCTCCTCGGCCGCTCCGATACATCTGATGGCGACTGTACCATCCATATTTACGAATATTTCTTCGTATTAAGGTTTACGAACCTTAATACGAAGAAATAAGGTCCACCAGCAGTCAATGTCGCTACATTCCCGATGTAAAAAGGCTTTGTAAGCAATTAGCAACAGTAGATCGAGCGGGTCCCTTTGAAGTCGAGCCGGGTGTTCACAACGCTAAACGCTTGCAAAGTCATCGCTTCGCGAGACCAGTGAGGTAGGGTCTCCCCAGATATATCGACGCGCAATCGGCAAAAGTCGATAGGAAAAAGCTTTATGTCTGCGCAATAAAAGCGAAAAAGTCGTCGTTAATTTTGTGTAACTATGTCTACAGGAAACACTCATTATTGATTGACCCATTGGCACAATAGTGACTATGTTTATAGGTTTTCCTTTTTTAAATTTGTATTAGAAGAGCGAAACCTATAAACCTATTAGAATATTTATATTATGCTGAAGCGATCGACAACAAAATCAAAGTTACCTATTTGTTAAGATTTAGTTAGGAAACCGTTTTAAAATATTTAGACCACAACGGTTACACTCAGTTGTATTTTTAGTCGCTATTGGCTACATGTTTCGGGCCCGTCGGGGGTCCTTCCTCAGGCTAGACTGCTCGCGGCGGCTGAATATTTTAAAATATGTCTCACAAAAGTTTAAAGTCGGAAACCGTTTTCTCCCGAAATGGCATCAAAAAAGTATCTACCTACTGTCAGTCGCGAGCTATACCATATTCCGTCAGGATCGCCAAGCTATTCTTCCCTCTTAATGGCTCCTCTACACGATGGGCCAACGCCGGCCACTCCAAGGGACGCATTTATGCGTTAGAGGGTGCAAGTGATATTGCTATCTCATTCTACCGCATGGCTGCGTCCCTTGGAGTAGCCGGCGTTGGCCCATCGTGTAGAGGAGCCAAATAGCTCTGCTTGAAACTGGAATAGGTTCTAAGCACAAAACAAATGGACGCTCGAGGGGGCTGGCCTGGTTACACACGGGTTGAGCGGCGCTTGTCGGGGGGCTCCGCCATTGTCACGAGACGCTATTAGGGCTGCACCGGACACGGCCAGGGCTCCGGCTAGATTACATGTCAGCCTGAGGGCCGATTCAGACTTTGATGTCAATTTCATTTCGCACATCCTTCGATCGTGCAACTGTAGGTAGAGATAGTCTAATAAAACATGGTCTTCTCTTCCCAGAGTGACACAAGCCTACGTCACAATAACATGGCCGCTATATATAGCGCTATCGCATATTATCATATAGCGCTGTCGCATGATGACGTAGGCTTGTGTCAGTCAGGTGACCTAGAAAAGACGGGAAGAGAGTACCAGGCGGAGTATATTATTATACCATGGTAGGTAGGTAGGTACAAGTACTCTCATTATTCATATAACTTTACAAGCCTGGAGTTAATTTGTGGTTTACTTATCCCTTTCCTATGAATACACAACCCAAAATGACAGACATAAGACATAAATAAGATACACATACAACCGGAATATCTTTTTATTTTCATCTATTTTATTAGTATATTTTAGTTTGGCTACAAATATAATGACTACCAAAAAATACTTTGGTACCCTAAATAAAAAAAATCACGCTTACCGGAATATATTTGTGAGTTCACGATTTTTGAAAATCAAAATAAACCTCGTAAAAAAAGTTGACGGTTATCGGATTATGTTAAAAGGTATTACTTATAAGCTTGCCTTATCTTATCGGCCACGCCAAAAATGGTTACAACCCGATTTTATGGCCGCCAAAATAAATACAAACATTCATAATATTTGCTATATTTAGTATGTGAACTTCAAAAGCCAGTTACTTGCGTAGGTGCCTACAAATATTTTCTAAATGTGTGGAAGCACATGAAAACTATATTTAGGGCGTTCCACAATAATGTCTATTTTGTCGGGGACCTGCAATACCTGCATGCAGACTGAATGCACGGATTTCTTTTATTTTATAACACCTTCTTATAACTGTGTTCTATATGCAAATAAATTCTTAGAATATTTGACGTGACGCGTGTGACAGTTACTGGTTTTTTTCATGCAGAATCTGTAGGTAATATATACCGTTGAATTTAAAGCTTAGTTATCAAATGTTAAATGCCAAATATCAGCTTCAACTTCACGCACCCGACTTGTTATTACAATAAGTATCCTAAAATACAGTGAGTAAATCTAATACGGGCGATAAATTAAATCAGACATAGTATTCATTAGTGTAATCATGAAGTAAAAGGTTTTTTTGAGTTGCAGTTCATTACGACCCCATAATTAATTTTTTTTAAATTTCTCAGCAGCAATGTACTGTAAACATGGTTGCGGTACCGAAATGTCAAATGTTCATTAGCAATACAACAATAGCATTTACAAACTTACCTATCTGGAGGAACATTCACAATACATGTTAGCATTACACTGCGTTTAATGTTTTGTAGATATTTTGGTAGATAAAAGTACTACTAGGCGTGTTAAAAGATATTAAATCTTATTTATTTATCATGTTTATCAACAAGAAACTGACTTCATTTTAATCAGTCACGATGACAGCACTTGACGTGATTATTTTTAATCTGAGCAATAGACAAGCACCTTTGATAGCACACCCTTTTTGAAAATTCATCTAATATCAGTATCTCATAAGTGATTATTGTGTATTCATTTCGTATTTAATTTGCCTGATTTTTTACCACGATGGCGGAAAATAAGCATACGGCCCGCCTAATAGTTGTACAGTTATTACCAAAATTATTTCGAGAATTAACTAAACCGTCTAAACACCACAAAACTTGGTTGGTACCTACATTGTGTGAAAACGTGGCAATCTCTTTGGTGGAATTGCAAGTTTCTTATTTTATTTCAACTCAGATTTGACAATGTCAGTCGTTCGATTCAAAAGTAATCGTATGTTATAAAAATGCCTCGTTTAACAACTTTTACTTCTCCTGAATTAATGGACATGATTTTAATTTACGGTGAAACACTACAAAATGGTCATCGAGCACTAGCTGTGTACAGAGAGCGATTCCCTCATCGGGTTGTACCAAGAAACGCTCGAGTAATTGTGTTTTTTAGTTTTCTTTTTTAGTTGGTTTTCTTTAGGTAAGTATTTTAGCAACTTCAGTACATTTCAGTTGTAATTTAAATGGGTCGTTATTAAAATAAATTATTGCATTAATAAGATTTTTTGATTTAATTTGATTTTAAACTAGGTAGTAATTTCGTCTGATAAAAAACATCATACTTATTTATTATTTACCCACTCATGACAGTTAATGACATTACATACGCAATAGGAGTTTTTGAAAGTAATTGTCAACGAGCGTTTAACGTGAGTGTGTTTGCATTACATTGCGGGCTGAATTATTTTGTATGGACAAAATTATTGTTGCAACTTTAAGTAAATGTTATCTAATTACCTTTACTTTGTCCTATACTAACCACCGTTAAGAGATTCGCCCGTATTAGATTTACTCACTGTATAATCTATGCATTTATGCAAGGATGTTGGGTAAGAGGAACAAAGTTTATTTTACTCGAGGCAAGAGAAATCATATGCGAATTTTCCCTACAAGTGTTTCTCTGTCCCCAATATGTCCCTTATCAAGAAAAGTCTAGTTTGGGCTAATTGTGAATATTGTGATAAGACACATTATAGCCAGATTGATTTTGATAGACTGATAGACTTTTGTTTTGGATTCAAAACTTTATACAGTCTATTTTTTGTCACAATGTATCCGGTGTTTAACTTAGTAAAATGTGCGCGAAAGCAAATACAGAGATGAAGTAACTAAACACAATAGTTTTGACAACAATAGTTCTCTTTACTCATGCATCCGTCACTTTTCACACTGATCCTTTCCTTTAAACTTTTGATTAAAATTTAACATTCTAGGGGTGACTTCAAAACCCCAAAAACAGGCGAGCACAAGTTGAATTAATATACAAAATTAATGCCAGTAGGATAAAGAAGATTAAATAAAAAACGAACCAAGTGCGAGTCGGACTCGCGCACGAAGGGTTCCGTACTATTACGCAAAAAACGACAAAACTGCTTATTGTATGGGAGTTCCCACTCCCAAGTTAAATATTTATAATTCTGGTTTTAGTATTTGTTGATATACTTAGTGGCAACAGAAATACATTAGCCAAATTTCAACTGTCTAGCTATCACGGTTCATAAGATACAGCCTGTTGACAGACAGACAAACGGAGTCTTAATAATAGGGTCCCGTTTTTATCCTCTGGGTACGGAACCCTAAAAAGCGGCTGATAAAGGGTCCCTTTATCGCTGGTGACTTTACATAGCAAATGCCGCAAATAAAAACGTGGCTTGGAATAATATTTTCTTTTCTACTTTCGTTTATTGCGATGATAAAATGAGGGTGTTTTGAAAGCTTAACTAGTCGAGAGTAACAGTGCACGTTGTATAATTATTTCTATTCAAATTGTGCCCGTTTTTAATACTCTTGGGTATATTTTAGATGTCGATGGTATTTAAATGTGTATTGTGTTACGAATAAGACCGTTTTCACACTGTCCGATCCGATAACAGAAGATAATTCCACTAAAGTTTTTTACCTGCATGGATAATTAAACTTTAGTTTAAGTTTAAGGGCAAATTCATAATAAAATAGATATTCTATCAACCAGTTTCAAACTTGTAAACGCCTCGATCGCTCAATAGTCTTTTAAATAGCGAATATCTTGTGTACTATTTTACTTGGCGATTAGCTCCATTTTTTCATTGTTTCCAGCAATGAGATTCATTAGGTACATCTGGAGATAAAACATTAACTCATTTCATTTAATTTATTCATTCATTTACAATATACGAGTACATTGTGTTTGAATAACAGATATATTTTACAAAATTAAAAATAACATGCAATAAAATAAAATTTTAAAACGAACAGTCAGTACATACCTATGACAGAAAAATAAAAACAATACTATCCAATTAATAAAATGTCAATCATTCCTAAAAAACAAACATATTTGATTAAATGTTACCATCTACAACGAATTCGGTTACAGAATAATATGCCTTTTTTAAAAGAAAACTTTTTAATCTCTACTAAACTAACTATTTGCGTTAGGGGTCGTGTGCTTTTGTGCCACCACAAACCCCTCGCCATTAGGTCACGAGACCACCCACGCTATCGCGATATCTTATCTATTGATATCGCAACTCCAGATTACTCCCAATAAACCTTTACGACATCTTTTATTTCATTTGTTTGCTTTAGGGCCTTTCTTTGCAGACCTTCCTTAAGTACCAGCCAGAATAGCTTGACTTGTAGATTGTATTATACTAGAAACTATGGTGGGGTCATGCTAAAGTGGATTTTGGGTAAAGTCAAGTTTATGACGGAAAAATGTACCTATTATTTTACGTCGACGGTAGAAGTACCTAAATGCGAATTTCACGGTAACCTCATATACCTGGAGCATTTGGGAGCCGTAATAGGCTTTTTAAACAACATTTGTGGAACTTTATTTCTAAAACGTGACTTAAACGTAAGTAACGTAAATAGGTGCCTAAACTAGAGAGCGGGTAAACTGAATGTATATTTTTAAATATGTATTTTGCTCATGACTACCATTTCAACTCTGCACTAAGTTGCTTCATTAACAACCTACTGTATGTTACTAGATAACCCAAAATGTATAAAATTCTATGAATACAAATACATCTAGAAGTGGTAAACAACAAGCGGACTTATCGCAAAAAATGATCTCTCCCAGACACACTTTGAGTAACGAAAATTAATAAAATAATAAATAATGTATATGTAATAATGTATATGATGATAATAGTATCATCACGCTGTAGGTACTTAGTTTAATTTTGCTTTTACGAAGTTGACACTTTTCTTACCTTTCCATAAAAATAAAGTAATAAAAAGAATAATAATATACTTGAGAGCTTAGTAATAAAGGTATACTTAAAAAGTATGTAATTGTATTAAACGTAATACATATTTTATTACTTTTAGGCGTTTCTATGGCAAAATAACCGTTACGAAAAGTGTAAGATTAGTCAAAAAACATAAATCATTTTAAATGGAAACATGATACAATAAAAAACGTTACCGCTTTTAATAAAAACGTTATCAAATGGATTTTGCCATATTTAGCGTTTCAAAGTAAAATTACAAAAAAAAACTAATTAAAACATAA
The DNA here is from genome assembly GCF_963556715.1 of Cydia fagiglandana. Classification (NCBI taxonomy): domain Eukaryota; kingdom Metazoa; phylum Arthropoda; class Insecta; order Lepidoptera; family Tortricidae; genus Cydia; species Cydia fagiglandana. The sequence continues at coordinate 372,331 of NC_085949.1, read as the reverse complement.
TGTCTTAAATCGCCCTGAATATTCACACGATTTAATAGTAACTGTCCTTATAATTAGAAGTATATTCGCTTGTCAAAATTATATAGACTTGAATCATTCTGTCTTTTGAAATACAATTTTAGAATGTTTGTAGTACCATGCCATGCAGAATCCCTTAGAAATTTATTTTGTATCATTAATCTACAGGGAAAGGGCGTGACATCGCCTTTCAAAGGACACTCCATGCAAAAAGGAAGTAAAAACACGAGTTGCATGAGGACTTACGTCCTTTTGTGTCTGGACGTTAATGTTGGGAGCGCTAACAATTTTACACGGTTTTTTGACTCAAAGAGGGCATTCAGAGAACTTGTTAGGCGAGTTGAAAGGCAGTTGCTGGAAATAGAATAGAATACCTACGTTGTATATGTATATTAGTTTCCTTTTCTATAATTTTATGAATCACTGACTGACATCAGTTTCTTGCCATTAAAATCTACTACTACCTATATATAGTACCTTAAATATCGTAGATAGGATATTTTGCTGAAAGAAGACATTATTTTAATTCAAAAAATCAATTTAGACTGCATTCATAGATTTGTAAATATTTACATGGTTGAACCGGGAATCGAACCCGCTACACAAGAAAAAAATCACCTGTAGTTATATCATAGCGATCGAAAGGCTTCATCATAAGTATTATTTTTTGCTAAATAACATAGTGTCAGAAATAAAAGAAAGACCATGAATTTTAACATTTAATGTGAAATTTAGCGAAATAATCAAAAGAGTGCGACTTTGCATTCAACAGAATGGGACTCATTTTGAGCATATGATAAATTAAATTGATTCATGGTCTTCCTTTTATTTCTGCTTTTATTTTTGCTTTACTATACCTAGCCCACAATGTCAACACTTTATTAAGTACCAATAGCAATTATATCTTTAGTATTTCCTGGGTATACCAATTTCCGCCATTTATGAAACTATTTTGCCTGAGAACTAATTCAAATAAAAGCCACACCTGAAATTTCAAGGAATGTCTTTTCAGAAGGGCTTTTGAAGGTACCATCCTCTAAGCTTACTAGATGAACATGATCTGTACAAGCACAGAAATCAGCAAATACTTACAGCAATTAACTTAACACCTTTGCATGCAAACTTTTATGCAGGGAGAGGGTACCTTTTCTCTGCAGCTGACTATACAGTTCACACACCTATTTTTGAAAGTACGGATTGCGTTTATAATTTTAAGGCATAACCTTCTAAAGATTTAGAATAAAATCTACTTATTTTTCAGAAATCTGTCTGTGCAAAGATTACATTAATTAAGATACATTTTATTAATTACGCAGTACTTAATAACTTTTACATTATACTACGAATTAATGCTGATTTAAGTATTATATACCTAGGTACATATTTGCGTGTACGGAAATTACCTTGGATCTTTAACACATAGCTACAAACTACATTCGGCTTTTATTGAAATTCCATTACGATAACAGCTTAACACATGACAATCCATACAATTCGTTTAAAATCGTGTCCACGATTACACAAAAGATACATTAATAATAAAAGAGCTTATGTTTTTAGAAATTGTACGGCTTTTAATACCTTTTAAGTCAAATTCCAAGTAGCAAGAGATTTTGAGATGAGCTTTCATACAAGTAGAAAGACGAGTTTTCGATGTTTTGAAGATTGCCATCGCTTTAGGGTTTTGCTAATGGGAAAACCTGATATTACACTTAAAATGTACCTTAAAACTATGGTCATAAGAGTTACAAATATCGTAGTTGGTTCATTCAATGGGTTTTACAGCTGGTTTAAAAGTGATTTGTAAAAGACTTGTGAAGTAACCAGAAAAGTAGGGACTGCGATCAAAGGAACCTTGATCTTAATCCTTGAGGATTTTACTAGGGAATAATATTTCAATCACCAACTGTGTCAGAAATTGTTGTTGTTAAGCTGTTAGAGAATGATAGATAGGGGAGACCGAGGTGAGTTGTGACAGAGGAGAGTTGAGACATCGTCGAATTTTTGGAATCTATTAACTAGAAAGTAGGTCGCAACAGTGTGCGTTTGTTAGCTCGTAACTTGAACTAACAAACGCGCGCTATTGCGTCCTAGTTTCTAGTTAATAGATTCCAAAATTTCCAAAAAATCGACGATGTCACAACTCTCCTCTGTCACAACTCACCTCGGTCTCCCCTGCTTATGACGCATAGTCTAAATCCGCTACTTTTGTTGCTGACTGTACTATTAAAACAATGGTGAAAATGTTGATTCATATGGAGGTTCCATATGAATCGAAGACAACAAGTAAGTAGAACTAAATAATTTGGTTTTAAAAAGACGATAGTTAATGTTTTAATTGCCCCATCATACTCAGAGAATGTCTAAAATTCAGACAAGAACCATAATTTCCATACATCTGGGAAGTGCCCAAGATTCCTGCCCCGCCTACTAACTAGATTCGAACCTGGGACTCCGAGCAAAAAAGCAACATCGCAGGTAGTTCCGGGAACGCCCGGGTTCGAACCCACGAACGGGGCTTTCTAGGAAGCGGTAATTAGTCCACATAACACACTACACATAGACTACAGAAGGAAATTTAATTAAATAAAAAAAACTCACATGACACTTCAACAGAGGCAAGGTAAACATCCAAATTCTTGTTAGTATGGCCGTGATCCCAGGCAAACGGCGCTGTGGGTTTAGTACAGTAGTGGGCAAACTTTCTTCATGGGGGGCCAGAAAGTTTAGAAAATTTAAGTGGAGGGCTAGAATTGTAATTAAAATTTATTTTGATTTGTGATAATCGTGATGGGCCAATGCCATATACTAATTATTTCATAGGACCGGCGCTGCACCAATAAATCCAGATCTAGCCTGCTGTATTTCTCTCCACTGCCACCGGGTTATGGCCGCAAGGGAGTGGAATAGATTGCTTTTCGATGTAAGCCGGGCTTGATAAATAGTGCCACGGGCCGGCCGGATCTAGACACGCGGCAGCGTGTCAAGCCAAGTTCAAGCAAAGGAACTGGCTAGCCAGCGCCAAGTGTAATATTACACGAACCACTTGGTGCCACTTTTGACCCTTCTATAACTCAAAACATCTTTAACGTAAACACATAAAACTACGTGTGTTTAATTATATCCATAAGGACATCTAGAAGCCCAAATTTCATGAAGCTAGCTCAAACGGTTATAAAGATATGAAGGTCAAAAAGTCGTAAATTTTAAGACTGACTGACATACCTATAGTACCTAAACCTAACCTACTTCCAGATGACCTAGAAGGATAAAATTTGGAATCCAGCTCAGTTATTGTGTGAAAGCGTAGGAAAAAATCTAAAAATTAAAAAAAGTTATAAAATAGGGGGGGTCCCCATACAAAAAAAACATTTTTTATTGTGACTGACATATAAGTACCTAAACCTAACCTACTTCCAGATGACCTAGAAGGATGAAATTTGGAATCCAGCTCAGTTATTGTGTGAAAGCGTAGGAAAAAATCTAAAAATTAAAAAAAGTTATAAAATAGGGGGGGTCCCCATACAAAAAAACCATTTTTTATTGTGACTGACATATAAGTACCTAAACCTAACCTACTTCCAGATGACCTAGAAGGATGAAATTTGGAATCCCACTCGGTTATTGTGTGTAAGCGTAGGAAAAAATCTAAAAACAAAAAAAAGTTAATAAATAGGGGGGGTTCCCATACAAATTTATTTTTTATTGTGACTTACATATAGTACCTAAACCTAACCTACTTCCAGATGACCTAGAAGGATGAAATTTGGAATCCAGCTCGGTAATTGTGTGTAAGCGTAGGAAAAAATCTAAAAATAAAAAAAGTAAAAAAATAGGGGGGGTCCCCATACAAAAAACCTGTAATACGCGCTAAACAACCGGCCAAACGGTGTGTCGTTGGCGGCGCGCGGCACCACATAATTAATACAAAGAACAGAAGTAAAAAACATGCAGCGGAAACACAAGAAAAAACATTAAATCTCAATACCTGCCTAGTTTTCTTTACAAAAAGTATTGATATCCCATCAAAAACATAAATGTAAAAAAGGAGAGCCAAGTTCAATACAAAAATTATGCTTGGCTGTGGGGTTCGCCGCAAAAAGAATGGAGATTTAAATGAGTGCCAAGTTCTATGCAAAATCCAAATATGTATTTATAGGAACAAAATAACATTATAAACAAGTATTAAACTCTATTTCTTTGCTTTATTGGATACCTATAACAATTGCTGTTATTTAAAAAAAATGTGAGATCTTAAAGTAGGTTAGATTTGGCTTGGCCAGTTTTTATCAGAATTACAAAATATATATGTTGAATAACTTTATAAAATGACTGATGTAATGAAAACTGGCCAAGTCAAATCTAACCTGCTTTAAGATCTCGCATTTTTTTTAAATAACAGCAATTGTTATAGGTATCCAATAAAGCAAAGAAATAGAGTTTAATACTTGTTTATAATGTTATTTTCTTCCTATAAATACATATTTGGTTTTTGCATAGAACTTGGCACTCATTTAAATCTCCATTCTTTTTGCGGCGAACCCCACAGCCAAGCATAATTTTTGTATTGAACTTGGCTCTCCTTTTTTACATTTATGTTTTTGATGGGATAGATATAAACGGGCGTGGTTTTTGTACGGATAGCGCTGTCACTTCGAAAAATCTCCGCTGAGCCGATTCACGTTACAATTTCACGTTACATTCTGGGCGTTTTATCCGACTGCAAATGTAGGCACGAAGGTTTCGTGCTATGCGGTTAATTGAACTGTGCTAGAGTCAAACCAAAGTAACTTTGCAGCGATTTTGGTAGCACGAAGGAAGTGTTATTTTAAACGTGAAACTTCTATAAAAATAACACTGGCACAGTCTGTGCTATCAAAATTGCTGTCGAGTTAGCTTGGTCTGGCTGTAAAAAGTGACGAACTCAGAAATAAAGTGATCTGACACTAGGTACATAAAGGGATGATTTTAGTGACCCATAATTTTTATCGAATAATTTTTTTTTAAACCATATGTAACGAATTGCTTAATCTGATTGGAGCTTAGTAAATTATATCACGTCTGACGATATTCGAGCGTCTTATAATTATTACCGTACCACGTAGGACCCCCAGCGCGTTCGGATTCAGGCACACTGAGATTATAACAATATACAATATGCTTATAGAATTTATGATTTAAGTTCCGTGCATTCAAGGTGCAAGCAGCGTGGGGTGGTACTAGAAATGGGAATGCTTTATTGTTGGCGATTGTGATCATTATGATTTGGCTTGCCTCATTGTGTCTCCATGGGGATAGCTAGTTGGAGAGACAAGATAACGAATGAGGAGGTGCTAAGAAGAGTGAATGAAAGGAGAGCTATCCTGAACGCCATCGAAAATAGACGCGGAAAAATGATTGGGCACTTAATACGACACGACCACTTCTTCAAAACTATCCTGGTGGGGCGGATAGGACACAAGCGGGGAAGAGGAAAACCCAGAAGCAGCTTTTTGGAGCAAGTGAAAGAAACTGTGGGGGTCGTGTCGTATCAAAAAGTTAAAGGGCTGGCACAGGATAGGGAAAGCTGGAAGATACTCCACCGACAAGAGAATAACTCTTAAGTTAATGATGATGATGACTTAGAAGTTATATTTGTTTTTGAGTACCTACGTGGCGGCGCCGTGGTACACAGATATATGATGGTGCGAACAGAAGGTATCAGTATAACCTGCCTCTGGAGAGTTCGCTCGGATCGATATTAGTACAAAAATAAGGTACCTACTTAAATATGCCTTGTGTTAGACGGCGATATTATTATTCGTACATAGTTACCTACTTCTTCAGAAGCGGTGGTGGCCGAGTGGATATGACGTCCGACTTTCAATCGCGGGTTCAAATCCTGGCTCGTACCAATGAGTTTTTTGGAACTTATTACCTATTAGCTTTACAGTGAAGGAAATCATCGTGAGGAAACCTGCATACATCTGCGAAGAAATTCAAAGGTGTATTTGAAGTCCCCAATCCGCATTGGACTAACGTGGGGACTATAGCCCAAGCCCTCTCGCGCATGAGAGGAGGCCTGTGTCCTGTGCCCAGCAGTGGGACGTATACAGGGTGATTCAGGAGACGTGAGCAGGACTAACACTGCGCATTTCGTAAATTATAAGCAACTGTTTCGTATCAGTATTAGTGAGGTTAACGTTAATTTTCTAGTCGTGTTGAAAAAAAAAGTTATTAATTTATTTACGACATGCATGGTCACCCTACAATTAGAATACTAAACTACCGATATTCTGTGTCAAATTGAAGTTTGACAGTTTATTTTCTTCGTAATCATAAAGCTGTCATTACGGTTAAAGAGGTTTTATGTTTATTAATTAGGTCTTGTAGGGTGACCATGATTGTAGAGAATTAAATTTGCCCTCGCCAAAAAGGTAAAAAATAGGAAAAAGTGTGGTTGGTTCACCTAAATACGACTGTGATCGATCGATTATCAGTTACTGAGTGTGCAGGATAAGTCCTGCTCACGTCTCATGAATCACCCTGTATAGGTTGAATTATTTAGCAAAGTAGTTTACAATAGCTACCCAAGCTACAATATTAAGAACGCCTCACTACCTGTCAACTTGATGCATTAAAGCAGAAACCTCAATGCACCTTACAAAGCTTGCTACTTGTAATACACCTCACATTATAAAACGGTGAGATTCCCATTAAATTTCTATGGACATAAGCCCTTTTAGAGCGCAACGGGCAATACACTTCATGCGAAAAGAACGAAGTATCTCCCTTTAAAGCTATACACTTATATCCTTTTAAAATGGAAGAGTCATGTAGTTTGCTAGAAAAGAAGGACGTATGTGTGATTGAACTGTATTGAGTTACGTCATTTTGGCTTGAGGTAGAAATGGCGCCCGCTCAAAGCGGCCGGCGTCAATCTCAGATGAACGAGCTTTTTGTTTTGTGGGGCTTTGGGGTTCCGTAGGAAAAAACTTTTGAATTAAATAGAATACCTGGTTTCAAATTTAAGAATATGTTATGGTTTTAAGTGAGTCGTTGGAAATTAAGTTATCACTATGTACCTTATAAAACAAAATCGCCCGCCGCGTCCGTTGGTCTATCTCTGTATGTATATTCGCAATAAACTCAAAAACTGCAACGGTTGTAGCATGGTCGCATTTTTATCGCCTAATATCACCTTGCGTGTCACGTTCTAACAAGTATGTAAGTCCGAAAGTGACAGGAGATATATGTATATCCTACCGTGCTACCGCTAGTCAAGGATTTACATGCGGTTTTACCTATCAATAGAGTAATTTTTGAGGAAGGTTTAGGTCTATGTATTATTTATTAAACTTAACAGCGCGAAGTAGTCTCCGTGTCGCTATGGTACTAATTAAACATTTCATATAAATGAAAAACGTGCGGCACGGAACAACGGAACCCTCGGCGCGACAATTCGACTCGCACTTGTCCGCTTTGTTCAGTTTATTTGAACGGCCAACCGGCCTGTTGTGAAAGTATCCGATTTCTATGAAAAATGTCGAGGGTGCGCTCTGCGCTCCAACCAAAATGTATTTTTACAACGCAGAATAAATAATAGTGGCGAAGCTCAGAGGCCCTCCCGCGAACATCGAAATGTTATCTTACCTCTCTATCGCTCTTTAGTTCTTTACTCGAGTGTTGGAGACGGATAACGAAATTCAGATTTTCTATGTTAACGGTCGGCCCTCTGTTTTAATAATACATATTTTATTGCGGTTGTTATCACAGCTGTTGAAATTGTATTATATGTACAGTCACCTGCAATAATATGTTACACAACGAAGGCCGCAAAAATATCTGAGACGATCTTATTTGTAGAGCTATAAGAGCGTGTCACATATTTTTACAGCCATCGAGGAGTACATAATATTATTTTTGACTTTGACAGGTGACTGTACAGTCACCTGCAATAGTATGTTACACAAGGAAGGCCGCAAAAATATCTGACACGATTTTATTTGTAGAGCCATAAGAGCGTGTCACATATTTTTGCGGCCTTCGAAGTGTTACATATTATTGCAGGTGACTGTACATAGGATAGTATTGCGTAAGTAGGTACTTATTTATTTATGTACCTTTGGGCGCTGGGGCACAAAGGTTCTCGATACGGGCATTGCCATTGTCATTCTAAACAAATAGGACCATCTTTATATTATGTTGGGTACCTACTTATGTAATATTGTAATATAATATTAATTATGAACTACCTATATATTAATTTTGGTGCCAAACTCGGCCATTATAAGGTACCTACCTAATTGGTAAATCACGAAATTTCATAATACATCTCGCTTGGGGCGCTGTTCAAAATTTAAAATCCCATACAAAAATAGATATAACGTAAACGCGAACGCTCGTCACGCTATCGAATGAAATTCACAGGGTTTCTGAGATTGGTAACCCTATAAATATTTAGGTAGGTAGGTAGGTATACGTTTAGTTTTTGAAAGGTTATAATTATTTGACTGAAATTTATTTATTAAACTTTACACATAAATTAACAGTATGACACCAAAGCACTTATGTGGTATATTACATTATAATATTAAAATTCTAAAAAAATTTATACAACAACAAATAAACTTATAACAATGAGATCCGGGATGCATTTTTACATTATATTATTTTCTATGCACCTTATCAGATTCCTGTAAAATACACCAGCACTATCAGCAAATATATCTACATCATCTGACTCCAGTATGATACGATTAAGAGCAGTTCGGGCCCGAGCGGTGGGAGCGTTGGCGCCGCGCTGCGTGCGCGCGCCGTGGCCCGCGAACAGGCGCCGCCGCCGCCGCGCCGGCACCGCGCCGCCCGCGCCGCCGCACCCGTCCGGCACGCCTGTTGCGACGTTCGCCCGCGGCACTTGCAGTCCCATTCTCTCAAGCACGGATGCGCCATCTACTTTATTGTGAAGTAGTTGTCGATAGTGCATTATGTGTAGAAGCTTTCGTCTAGTCTCTAGTGTTTGAAGGCCGACCATTCCTGTTACGAATAAAGACGGATACATGTAGGGGTAATATCCATACAGACGTTTGTAGACATGTCTCGAGAATTTCTTTTGCACTCTTTCCAACATCGTGGTATATTTAGTTTCATAGGGATCCCATACTACAGCACCAAATTCAAGGCGACTACGGATGTAAGCGTTGTAGAGCATGACTGCCACTTTTATGTTGGAAAATTGTGAAGATATTCTAAATATAAAACCTAGCGTTTTCGAAACTTTTTTGCATATTGTTATTATATGAAGTCTGAAGTCAAGTTGTTTGTCCAAATTTAGTCCTAAGTCGCGTATTTCGTCAGTCTGTACTAAAGGTGTGTCATGTAGTCTGTAGGTGGTAGGAATCAGCGTTCGGAGTCTAGAGAAAGTGATATGGATACATTTGGATACGTTAAAGTGTAGGCGGTTGTCGTTACTCCATTCAGCAATAGCGTCTATGTCCTTTTGTAGTTGCTGTCGGTCGTGGTCGTCCTTAATACGATAGAAAAGTTTGATGTCATCGGCGAACATCAAACACTGGGCTGTACTGACAACGGCTGGCAAATCATTAATCATTATTAAGAATTGGGTAGGTCCTAATGTACTGCCCTGGCTTACACCAGAGCGAGTATAATAGTGTGGAGATTCATATCCGGCAAGTTTAACATATTGCTTTCGATCCTGTAGATAATTGGCGAAAAAGTGTAAAAGCCTAGGAGTGAAACCAATGTCTGCGAATTTTCGCAGCAGGATATCATTGTCTACAAGATCGAAAGCCTTACGAAAATCAAAGTATGCTGCATCAACTTGCATCCGGGCATCCATAGCTTCCGTAATATAGTCAACCAACACAACATGGTTTGTCGTTGTTGACCGACCACGACGGAAACCATGTTGAGCGTCATTCATTTTTACTGCGATCTGTTGAGCGATAAGATGGTCTACAATGGATTCAAACAATTTGCCAAACACTGACAGCACAGCAATGGGTCTATATCCTGTTACATCGGATCCTGTACTACTCTTGGGGACAGGGGTTACTCTCGAAAATTTCCAGCAGGACGGATACTCCGCACACCGTAGAGAGAGATTGAATATAGCTAGGAGGGGTGACTCAAGAGCAGATATACAATCCTTCGCTAAAAAGGTAGGTATGCCATCAGGCCCAGCAGCGCTCTTCGGCTTGAGCCGCTTTGCAGCGCGTCGTATGTCAGTGGTGCTGATGGCATCGATGGCAACCCGCGCCGAGTCGCGTGCATCTCCGCTGCGCGTTGCACTTTCCCTCGCCGCATCTTCGGCATTTAGTCGCGGTACCTCATTATGAAAGACTGAGCTGAAATATTGAGCAAAGGCATCTGCCGCGTCCTGGCCCGAAATAGTTCGGTCTTGAAAGGTATATTCGTCACTTATTTGGTTCATATTTTTACGTTTGCTCTTTACATATTTCCAAAACTTTTTTGGGTCGTTAGTTATGTCTCGCTCAACACCTGTTTTATATTTTTTATACTCACAGTCAATCAAAAATTTAGCTCTACCTCTATAATATTTAAACATTTCTTTATTAAATTCAGCGCCAGTTACTTTAAATTTTTTTAAATGATAATATTTGTTTTGTAGGGTTTGTTTAATTTCAGATGTATACCAAATCGGGTAAATGTATTTTCCTATTGTAGGTGGTGGATTTTTTTTTAATGGAACATGGTGGGAAATGCATTCCCTTAATTTAAAATAGAATTCTTCGGTTGCTGCATCAACACTTACCGAACCTAACACAGATGTCCAATCGGTTATGGCTATGCTTTCATATAGTGCACTAAAGTCTGCTTTGCGAAAGTTCCATTCAGGTACAGGAGAGACAGTTGGTGGTTGCTTACAAACGAAGAGAGAATGGGCATGCGCCCGCGGCAACTTTATACTCACCTGCAGCGGCGGATGGTAGTTGTCGGGCGGCACGAGCGCCGCCTCAGCGAGCTCTACTATCACTCGCTATAGTCGAACGACCAATTATGCTATCGTAAAACGCAACAAACGATAAGGCTCTGTTATAAACTTAATTGAATTACAGACTATTATTTTCGTTCAATTAAAAGCGGGCAACCAGGTGTTTTTATGGAATCAATCAATTACAATTAACTGCGAAATACTTATACAGGTTATTACTGACCGTCGGGCTTTAAATCCAGGGCTCGATTCTACTCGCTAAACTGAGCAACTTTTATTATGGCACCAACCCTGAAATCCCGAATTTTTTTTTACTATTTCATACATTTTGGCTGATCAGGGGACCGATTTTTGAATTTCGATCGCTCGATTTCGTCAGTCGAAAATCGGTGGAAAACGGCGAAATGCTAATTTTTGAAACATGAGCGATCGTAATTTGGAATCTATTGGTATTGACCACTCGAATTCATTTCTATTAGTAGAATTTAAATGCCTAGTAGTGGAGATATTATTTAACGAAATATACGAAATCGAGTGGTCGAAATTCAAAAATCGGCCCCCAGATGTCGACGTTTTCTATGGAAAAGCCAAAAAAATTCCCCGATTTTATATGGTTGGTCCCATAGTAAAAGTAGCTCAGTTTAGCGAGTAAAATCAAGCCCTGGAACTAAAGCCCCATGGTCAGACACATACTGTATAGGTAGTATTACCATAGAGAAATATAGTAAGACAACTAGCGGAATTATCAGTACTTACTGCTACTTGATAACAGATGTAGCACCGACCGGAAAGTCTTATGTTGTTGAGCAGTACACTTTCCGGTCGGTGCTACATCTGTTGTCAAGTAGCAGTGCTGATAATTCCGCTATTCGACGCTAGATGTCGACTATGAAAATAATAGTCTTTTTGGTACCAAAACTGATGTATGGAGTACGCAATCTATGTATTTTTTTCTCTATGATATTACCTACTTCTTTACGTCACCTCATTTTGAGGTAGGTACCTATATTTAATAGTTATTGTCATAATTGGGTAGGTAGTATTATATAAGTAGGTACAGTCACCTGCAATAATATGTTACTCATCAAAAGCCGCAAAAATATGTGACACGTGACGTGACACGCTCTTATGACTCTATAAATAAGATCGTGTCAGATATTTCTGCGGCCTTCGTTGTGTAACATATTACTGCAGGTGACTGTACCATAAGATAATGGTACAGTCACCTGCAATAATACGTTACTCTTCGAAGGCCGCAAAAATATGGGACACGCTAATATGGCTCTACAAAATATAACGGAAGTAAGATGTGGAACTTTACACAAGTGTTAAATATATAATTTCAGCATTTCACCACAAAAACACGACATACTCCTAAACGTATGGTCTATATACTCTATATAATGGCCTAGAAAAAAATACTCGATCCATAAAAATACTCGTAAAAGGAAGTAAATGACTTATTTGGACCTTCGATAAATTACTTACAATGTTACCTTAATTACCGAGAACGTTTACTTTTTGCTGTCCAAGTAATGAGGGATCAATTAAACTTGGCAGTAGTTATTTCCTAAATTATACTTACTAATTTAACTATACACCGTGAAATTTTAGTGGTTGTTTTCCCGCAACGAAATGATTCTGCTATCGATATACAGTCGATGTGTAATCTTTTTTTTTAATAATGTTAAGAAATGCAAGATTTATAAATATGTCGAACGAAACTCGAAAGTGACCTAACACCAGTAGTAGCACTGCAGTAGTACCTACCTAATTCTTTTGAGTGAATGAAAGAAAATAACCTAAAAAGTAGTTCCATTTATTTTTCCTTCACACATTTTACGTGCAGTTAGTTTGCAGATCCTTAAAAGTAAACATAACAAGTTAAGATCAGGCTTTTAATGATCAAAAACTTAAACAAACACTTAAACTTCCCGATACCGCAATAATTGTTCGAACTGCAATCCGCCACGTTCAATACACAATCACCTCTGCCCTGTGCATGTGCTGGCGTTTGAAACTGCCCGTGGTTAAGCAGCCGCTGTGTTGCGGCGACAATTGTTCGTCCGTATGGAACTTGGGGGTTTAAAATCCCCCGAAGACGCAGCGACTGTAAATGGTCCGGTTCCGCGTAAAGTCGCCGGGCGGCGTGGGAGTCGTAGTTAGCCCTAGCGTACAGCTGCACCATCGCGACGTACTCTAAATTAGAATATTCGTAATGTCGATCCATTTTATTAGAAATAGCAGTGATGACATTGACAGGATCTGTTATCACATTAGTTTACCAAAGTTGACACAACGTAATGGCAATCATCAAACTAATAAAAAGGTTTTATTTCAACTGTTAATCGTGAAGGAACAGTCTAAGTAAATTTTAATTTCAGTTGTCAAACAGTAAAACACTCTAGCCTGTTACACAGTTTAAAAAAGTAACATGTGCTTGTTTATTTGTTTATCTGTTTACAATATCGGGAACTGTCGTCGACTTGCAGTTTTAGTGTGTTACTATTGTTTTTCGCTTGTTCGAGTTTAGGTTATTTTTTTGTAATTTTTTTTTTTGGAAAACAGTTTATTTATAAGTTTGTCTATCATAATTCGAAAGTACTACCGATAGCAAATCGCCCTGCCGCGGGAAAACAACCACTAAAATTTCACGGTGTATATATAGGTAGAGTTACTATACAGTGTGGAAAGATAAGTCGGGCCCTGGAGGGAAACTACCTTAAATCCTTAAGCTGGCTCATATTACTTAAGGGAGACATTCCTTTATTTTTAAAAAGAAACAAAACTGCATTCAAAGATTTTCTAAACTCGCTTGCCTCGCCCGGGACTCGAACCGACTAAAAATTCCAAAAAATAAACACTCGCAATTTTATTATACTAATCGATACAGTTAATGTTAATGATAACATTTCTCCGAGAAACATTAGGTCTTACACTTGTCTGTCGTATAAAATATCCATAAAATCTAATATTTAGTACTTACTCAAGATTTTTTTAGACAAGCCAAATTGAATAAAAAAAAGAAAAATCTGTAAATGCAGTTTTGTTTCTTTTTAAAAACAAAGGAATGTCTCCTTTAAGTAAAATGAGCCAGCTTAAGGATTTAAGGTAGTTTTCCTCCAGGGCCCGACTTATCTTTCCACACTGTATATGTAGGTAGAGCTGTAGACAACACACGTGCCGTGCGGAAAATAATACAGGATGTTTATTTAATCACCTGCAATAATTTACGGCGTTAATATATAGGTCATACTGAGCTACTGTTATTATGGTACCAATCAAATCGCGAAAAAATAGTTTTCTGTCTGACCTTGAAATTTTCTATGGGAGAGTAGATTTTTTTTCGCGATTCAAGGGTTCCCAATATGATCACAAACTTGGATTATTAATTGGGCCAACATCATATATAAGTCTGCAAAAAATCAGAACTAGAGATGCCCCGAATAGTGAATTTGGCCGAATACCGAATACCGAATATTCCGCCCCACCTCGCGGCCGAATACCGAATATTCGGCATGAAATCACAACACTTGAGCCACAATTATTATGAAAACTGTTCGCCAACAAATCACAACGTTTGCTAACATATATTTTTATGTTGAACAGAATCAATTAATGAAGTTAGAGTCAATCAAATCAGACCCATGATAAAAATAAAATATTCAGTAATCAACAAATGCTCAAAAACGTACCATGGTATTTAACTAACTTTCCAAGAATACATTATATACCTAGTTTTTGGTAATTTTTTTGTGTAATTTTTCTTTTTAGGTAGGTGCAGCAGGTATTCGGTATTCGGCCGAATAGTAGGCAACATTCGGCCGAATACCGAATATTCGGCAAAGTGGCCGAATAGGCCGAATACCGAATAGTTGCCGAATATTCGTGGCATCCCTAACCAGAACTACCGGATTTGACGCAGAAGAGCCACTTTACAAAATTCTACAATTTCACTGGATTAATATATTCAACCCGTAAATTATTGCAGGTGGCTACATCCTGTATATTACCATACCATACCATGCCATACCATATGGCATCTTAAAAAACTAAAGCCAGCCTTTGTACAAAATGCCGACTCATGGTCCATCATGTGTAACGAACACCAATTCAGACTTGAATAAAGGTAAACATAATACAAATCCATGTACAGGCATAAAATAATCAATTCTGCAGCTGAACCATACACCGCACCCTTTCGTTCAAACCTGTCAAACCAAACATTCAAAAACATTCCATAAAAGTAAAAAACCACAATACGAAAGTCGATAAATCAAGGCATTTTAAACTTTAACTCCATTGCATAATAGCTTAAACTGATGCCTAATTAAAGTGGTTTTCTGAATGCAATGGACAGAATGAATCAATATGGTGTGGATAATCTGGTGTGTGACAGACAGACATACAAAAACCCGTGGGATATTATGAAAGCACGCCTGGATTATATTACTTGTCAACGGCTAAAGCAAACCTTGTTACTCCACTTTAGCTTAACGCTACGTCTTACGTAGGCGAACAACGCGCGAAAGCGGCGCGGCGCGGCGCGGCGAAAGCGGCCGCCGCCGCGCCGCGCCGCGCCGCGCCGCCTGACATTCGCGTGCAAATCGCGCCGCACCGCGTTCGCAACGAGATCGCTTACGTAGGACACTTCTATGGGCATCAAAGGATTGATTTCGCCGCGCCGCGCCGCGCCGCGTTCGCGCGTTGTTCGCCTACGTAAGACGTAGCGTTAGGGATTTGCAACCTTAGCTAACGATACCTAAAGTTGCAAATGTCTTAACTCATCCGGAGGAGATACGAGGTTTGCGAATTTAGCCGTCGTAGAATCGTGACACCGTGGATTTATCAACTCACATTGATAAGGTATTGTACAGTCGCCATCAGATATATCGGAGCGGCCGAGGTGTTCAAAAATATCTGAACACGCACTCTAAAGCCTTGACAATAGAGGCGTGTTCAGATATTTGTGAACACCTCGGCCGCTCCGATATATCTGATGGCGACTGTACCTACTATTGTATAGATTTAATAATTCGAGTCTTACGAGCCGAAAGGATGAATGTTGTGTTTGTTCATAGGGTGGTATAAAACCATCCCAAAGAAGGAAAAAAATACAGATAATATTACACAATGCCAGCTTAACAAGTTTTTAATAAAGGACTTAATAGGATTCGCATTCAATTGTATATTAAAAATATTAAGTGGAAATAAATGCTTAATTGAATCTAATCTTTAAGTTTTATTATATTAGTATTATTAGTTTATATTAGTGAATATATTCTTAAAAATAAATATAAATTTGCTTTGTTCAAGTTAATTCTTTGAAAATAATTTATTAATTATTTTTCTTTTGCGCAGTTTTAAAATAACTAACAACTTAGTAATAGAAAATTTAACCAAATTAATTCAATTCTTACGGTAGGAATATAATGCAATACATAGAATACCTACTCGTAAGGACGTATGTATGTACATACATATATTCCAAATAAATACCTACTGTCTTACAACTTAACTTTTGTCAAAATTTCAAAAATCAATATACATATATTTATTTCAGGCCAAAATTACAGTCCATATTTGTTAGTTATGAAATAAGCTCTAGAATTCCAAATTGATGTTCCTAAAAATATCAACATTCACCATAACATAGTCACACAATCATAGTACCTATAATTACAACCAAATACATACCTATGTAAAAGAACTAGGTGCATCACTTTTAAACCGATTATAGTAAGAGGCACTCAGACGTCAACGCCATGTTAACGTCGCCATGATGGATCAGAATGGATGACTATCGGGGGAGGGAGGGGGGAGGGGGCAATGACCCCCGTGATGGAGACTGATCGCTTCCCGGTTTAGGAATCATTAGCATGACCTAGGCTAAACGGGTAATATATTTGATGTTTACACTTGTTTTTTATCATTATCACTACTAATAACTATGCCGTGGCAGTGATGTTTGTTCCGCTATTTTTATGTGTTTATATCATACCGACCGTAGTACACTCGCGCATAGGTACTGCAGATAACGACTCCATAGAATAGAGCGACTGGTTGTACAAGGAAGAGTGGAGGGAACCAGATCGCACGGCAGATCACCTATGCGCTCTGACCAAATAAAATTCGCAGTGGGAAACCGCGTATCTGACTGTGCCAGACAGTCTGCCAACAGGGAGAGATGGCGGGAGATCGTGCGAAGAGCTGTGTCCGCCTCTACTACCGATGCGGACGCCTCAACGTGACCACGACCGCTCTGTCAAGAGCGATACGACAGAGAAGAAGAATATCGTAGCTAACCTGAAGATAATCATCGATTCAGCCGATATTTTTCGCTGGCAAGTGCTCGCTTGCTAAAATTTTGCTGAATGCGTGCTTACTTTTTATGTATCTCACGGCCCAATCCCACGTCGCCAGCTAAACTGTCAGTTGCAGTACGGAAGCCGGTTCGATTCCCGAGGGCATAAATCAAACGTCCCGGGGGACATCCTTTATTATCTGTGCTCCTACCATTTTTCAATATTAACCAATCTTGACCCTTATGCCGAGGAGATAAGGTTTAACTATGATTAACTTTGGACATACAGTTGCTCTAAAGGCCTACCGCGAACACCGAAGTTGGCAAATTGCGGGCATCTTTCTCTGTCACACGAATTACGCCTTAATTGGAGAGAAAGAGAAAGATGCCCGCAATTTGCGCACTACTGTGTACGCGGTAGGCCTTCTGCTCTGAGGAACATAATAAACTGATCATAGGAAGACCTTATTTTCTTAGCATTAAGGTTCACATCAGGGCAATGAATGCATGATATAATATGAGTGTTTTTGCTATGGTTGAACTGCAGTCATCATTTTTTCATCATTTCAGCCTATATACGTCCCACTGCTGAGCACAGGCCTCCTCTCATGCGCGAGAGGGCTTGGGCTATAAAGTACCCACGCTAGCCCACTGCGGTTTGGGGACTTCACATACACCTTTGAATTTCTTCGCAGGTGTATGCAGGTTTCCTCACGATGTTTTCCTTCACCGAAAAGCTAGTGGTAAATATCAAATGATATTTCGTACATAAGTTCCGAAAAACTCATTGGTACGAGCCAGGATTTGAACCCCCGACCGACCTCCGGATTGAAAGTCAGACGTCATATCCACTCGGCCACCACTGCTTATTGAACTGCAGTACTTAGTGATAATTGATGGGTAAGTGGTTTAGCTTGTGTGCCATCTGCTATAGTTAGTTGGAATTATGCAATTAAACATCATCTCTCAGGAGACACTGGTACCTATACAATTTCGTAGAGACGTTCAGCTTAGTCTGCTTAGTTCAATAGGTAGGTTTTCTGAAATCGGTCTTGTTGAAATCGGTGTTGTTGTTGTTGTTGTTGGATAATGACAATAATTCATGCAAGTTTCTGTAATAACTCTTTGTGACTCGGTTTAGACTAACCAGATCCAGAACAGAAAGACAGACCAGAAAGTTTTAAAGGAAACTCGCAAAGCATCTAGGAATTGTATTTATTCGTATTTTTATATTTAAGCAAAGGCACTTGACTAGCATATCCGACACAGGAATACAGCTGAATAATGTACTATATTGTAGGTTGTTTCTTACTTTAGGAAAGAATGAGAAAATATACTTGTTTGACACCCATTTTCGGGCGTTTCTCTAAACCTTTGATCACACCAAAACCTGCTTCAGCATTCCACCGAGCACGTCACAGCCTAGATTTTTTGCTTGTAAATGTTTACTTATCTGATTGTTCGCAAACAGCGCACAGCACGTATGTTTGCCCGCTATTTCGCGTTGACATTACTCATTCAACACCCAAAAACGTGCCGGCTTAGAATAGCGAGGCCTTTTTACACGTTGGTGGTAAATAAGTGTAAAGCCCGGCTGATGATAAGCGGTTACCATAGTCTATGGATTCATGGGACTTCAAAAATAAGCTGTTTATATTGTCCGATGAACGCGAATTTCGTTTTATACTACATAGCTAGAGTATACCCTTAGAAGGGTTCGTTTTAGTCAGAATATCTAAGGTAATATTTGGACAACATTCCAATAGTACCATATTTGGCAAAAACGGATGAGATAGGTACTTATGATACCAACCCGGCGCCTGTCTGCCCATCTGTCATGTTTTTCTCTGTAAGTAATCTTCTAAGTACGTAACACGATATCATATTATTCATATTATTGACATGACAGTGAATGGCCACATGCCGAGATGTTATCATTTCGTAGAAAACAGCGTTTTGTGTCCAGACAATGCCATATTGTTTGGCGTTTGGCGTATCGTGTTTGTTTCGTGTGCTGATGACTGATTCTTGGTGATGAAGAATGAAATATTGATATGATAGATGTTTACAGAAAGGCGTGGGTCTGGCGAATGCGTCGCCATTTGCAAGTTGAGCACTGCATGCGCGTTACGCCTAGGGTTTCCAGGTGGTCGGGATTTGGCGGGATTCTCCCGATTTTTAGCATGTGTTCCCGATTCCCGACAAAGTGAAAACCGTCCCGAAAAACAGCTTCACGTTAAAAAACATTAATTTGAAGTTCCGAACTGTCGTCGAGCGAGCGAGCGACCCGCGTCGAGCCGCTCGCCACCGCGAATTTATTTTGTTTGTTCGAGATCTCAAAGAATTTATACTATTTTTATATAAAAACGTCTATGGGCAGAGTAGCTGATGTAGTGTCAATAATGTAAAATATCGTTGTTTTTAACACAATTACTTTAATATGAATGTTTTTATTTTCCCGACTAAGTCCCAAAATCCCGAGAATTTGATATTTTATCCCGATAATAGCGCCTTCCGATCTGGCAACCCTAGTTACGCCTGTACAGTCGACGTCTAAGATATGTTTACACTTTTGCACCTTACTCCTTTGTGATAGGTACCTAAGAAAGGCGAAAAATGTAAGCATATCTTTGAAGCCGACTGTACATTATATTGTACATACATAATTAGGATTACGTATTTTTTTTTATATAACGTAAGAGGTTTAATAAACATTTAGATTGGTTTTATTTAGCTCGTATAAAAACAATCTCTAGACCTATACATTATTAATTTATTTACACTACATAATCTAAACATAAAACTAATTAAAAACTAAACTTAAATATAAGCAAAATAATATAGACAAAGAAAAAAGAATTAAACTAAATAACTAAAAGTTCCTAAAAAGTAAAAAACCTACAAATAAAATATTGGCCCCAGGTCCGTGCCCACCGGTAGGGTGCCCAGAAGGCTGGCGGCGTTACCACGCTGTACGGCAACGCCGATGCGTTGGGCGAGGTAAACTCCAGCCTTCCGGTCACCCGTTGCGTCTATAAGGCGCTTGGCCAGCTCCTTATATACGCTGTGCGCGCCTTGACCCCACGGCCCAAGCGTCTCCACCCCGAACGGCTCAAACATTTAGATTACAAATGATTAAACATACATTAAATGATTACGTATATTTATATTTCGTAAAACAATTTGTTTACTTATAATAATATTTAGCAGTGTATTACATTTATTCAGCAAAATGACAAAATTGCGTGTGTGTGTGACAACTGATGACATCAGCGGTATTACAGCGGTCGGCTGCGTTTGGCAGCTGATGTAGATTGTAGGCTGAAATAATCCCGCCATATATATCCGCCATCCGAGATCAGCATATGGAGGTGACAGCTCGAAATATATGGGTTTTAGTTCTCATTCCATTTACCTACATCTCAATAGTATTCTAGAGTGACTTGAATACATAGAAGAAACTGAGGGAGTGGCATTATGTTATTTTTTCATAGAAATCTGATATTAACGATGACGGCATTGCAACACTGTCATTAGTGTCATTACAAATGCCATGCAGAGTTAGTTTGGTCCAACTCAATTATGTTGTATCAGCAAAATGACAACATTGCGTTGGTATCTGGTAACTGACGTCAGCGGTATTACAGTGTCATATCCCATACTTTGTATATAGGTACATAATTATAGTAGGATATAGGTTTACCTATCTTGTAGGATATTAAATATTTTATCTTTATGCCGTTTAGTACAGCTTTTATGTCTACCGTTCTCCAATTTTCCCTCAACTGCTCAAGGGTTAACTGGAAGAGATCCCTGAAAGGGATAAGTTCGCCTTTGTACTAATGATGTGTGTTCTTTCATGTTTTATGTTTCTTTTTGTACAATAAAGTATTTTACTACTACTACTACTACTACTACTACAGTGGTCGGCTGCGTTTGACAGCTTAAATGTAGAATTGTGGGCTGAAATAATCCGCCATATTCGATCCGCCATCTGAGATCAGCGTGTGGAGCTGACAGCTCGAAATGAATGGATTACCACTACCAGTACCTACATATTACCACACAGATTTTAGTCATTACACTTTACTATCATTTGTATTTGCAGGGTTCATGTTTGAAACCACAGAACTAGTAATAAGGTTCTTGAATATTTTCCGTTTGAAACATACCTACTCGTATCACTTAAAAGCTCATTTTAAATAATCTTTTAAAATCACCTAGTTTAGCATTCCTCCTTAATACTAATACCACGCTATCGCTAATATACTGACTTATTCGAGGTAGCGAGGCCGAGCGGTATCCCGCCAGCTTTCGCCGACGCCGAGCTCACGGAGATCTGCCTATTCTGCTTCCACTCTATCTGCCCAACGGTATTTAGGAACTTGTGTAAAACCTCATTTTGTAAATTTTCTCAACCCAGCCGTGATAATAGATAACAATCGTGATACCTTAGATATATACCTACATCCACAAACACCAAACGAAAAGAGAATTTATCGGAATGACAACTGAAATTAAAAGACACCGAGATTTTTTTTAACCACATCGGTGGTAAGCAAGCATACGGCCCGCCTGATGGTAAGCAGTCACCGTAGCCTATAACTACAGGAATGTTACATATTATTTAAGTTCAGTTGTCATGTCAGTTGTCCTTTTCTATCAACAATACAGACGGACAACCTAACATCTAACATCAATAGATCAATAACATAAACATGTAACGTCCAAATTTGGCCGTCGACCTTTTTCATATTCGTGCTGACCTCTGATTTAGGCCATGTCTGGCCTTTCCCGATTTAGGCACGACACAACCTAATTGTATTAGCAGTGTTAGGTTTATATCCTACTTGACTTTTTTGGAAGTCACGTTGAAACGATACGTGACAGCGATATTGTTACACGCACTGTCGGAAATTTAACATCAGTTATGATACATATGTGTATTTTTCAAATTAAACTGTCGCAACAGTGGCAGCTTGCTTGTTAACAGTAGGTAATATTATAGATAGAGAAAAGAATACATAGAGTGCTCACTATATACCCAAATACTACACACTATATATGTGTCTCCGATACCCAAAGGTTGTCTGGAAGAGATCGCTCTTAAGCGATAAGACCGCCTGTTGTTACCTCTATTGTCTTTGTTTATGTTATTGTCCATTTATTGTAAACTACGTGTATGTGAGGTGTGCAATAAAGAGTATTGTATTGTATTGTATTGTATTGTATTGTATTGTATTGTATTGTATTGTATATACCAAAACGACTATTATTTTCCTAGTCGACATCTAGCATCGAGTAGCCGAATTATCGCGACAACCGAAAAGTCTAACGCTCAACAATTTTCAGCTAATAATTGTAACCGGATTAATGGGAACTCTATTTTCAACTCCTGCTTATAATATTAGTAAGTAAATAGTTGCTCAATACAATTTTTGTGAGTCGGAACACTCGAGAAATCTAGCATCAAATAGCGATACTGATATTCCGCTACTCATTGCAGATTTTGGTAAATCAAAACTGATGTATTGAGTGATGTTCTATTTACTATAATTATTTCTCAATAGTAATATTTAGTAAAGCGGCGCGCGGCTGTTGTCCTTGTGCTCGTCATTATTATTGTTTTCCATACAGCAGACGATACAATGCAATGCCCATAAAATAGATAAACCTAAAAAATATACTCAAAAAACGAATAAATCTACAGATTATTACATAAAAGTGCGTAAACCATAAAAATCCAAAATCGGCACAAATAAAACACTTACTGTTTATCATCCGTACTTTATAAAGCTGTTTCGACACAATAGTAGATAAATTACGATGAATTACGAACAGAACGGTCTTCCGAATGGTTTCTTCTTTTATGCAGCGAACAATGATGTAGCGCAGGGGTCCCCAAACCCCGGCCCGCGGGCCAATTCCGGCCCGCGACGCATTCCAGTTCGGCCCGCCGACACCCAAAGCGAGTACCCACTGTCCGGCCCGCGGGAGCCAGGCTCCAGGGGTTCAGCATTCATTGAGAGTGGAACTGTTCCTAACAGCAGCAACCAGACACCCTCCCTCGTCACAAAAAGCGACGGTGGCCCGCGCGAATGTTTCTGAGGCGCAATATGGTCCTCAGGTAAAAAAGCTTGGAGACACCTGATGTAGCGTTGTGGACACACGTGGTGTATAATTCATGGTACATATTTGTATAAAAGTATGGTTCAGACTAAAAATACATTGCCAGCTGGATAAAGGCAAAGATACCATTTATTGTGATTATGGAAAATCTAAGACAATCTTACTTACTTACACTTACTTCGCTGGCTCAGCGACCCGAAGTGGATCTTGGTGGATAAGACAATCTCGTTCTTCGAATTTGATAGCTAAACGAGATGGCGCTGTAAGGGTCGAATTATAAACATATCGTTAACTATCGCCTAAGGTATATAGACTATAGTAGCTATAGTATAGTTTATATAATATGGATATTTTGGCATGTTCTTTTTTGTTTTTCGTAATCATTCGTTCATTGGCTTTTAATCAAATGCTTTTTTAATTCTAAATTTAAGTAGTTTTTGACAATCACCAGTATTAGGTCAAACAAGTTCGTATAAACAAAAAACTAAAAAGTCAAATAACTTAAAAACCAATCAGTTTTGACCCCTTGAGTGGTTGACTGAACATAATCATTGTAAATGCCCCATAATCCCCATAGAATAATAATTTTCAAGGAATAGGTACCTACTACCGCGAATATCCAATCATTCTGTATACAGCTTAAATGTATGGGTCGCATCGCTCAATAACACAACGGGAGCGGGATCGAAAAGCCCCATAAACAAAGCCGTATCAGTCTGTGGAGCGTCTGGAGAGGGTAGTACGAATATAAAGTATAAGTGGTTCCCATAAAACCCTTGATGGTCTGCGGTGCAGCGGCAGGGGTCCATTTTAATTGTAATAATGGAGCACTATTACATTTAGGAGGTAGTTTTTAGTTTTAAGGGGTAAGAAGTTTTGTTAATAGCAAGGGATAGGTGGGAAAATGAGCAAAAGTCGGACTGCGCTATTTTTTTATGCCAAATGCGATGTGAAATATGTACCTAGCTCTGATATATACATACAAAAAAAAAATACTTATATACATATCTCTCTGATATACCTATACAAAATTTAACTCTATATTTACTTACCGTCAGCTAACTTTGCACAAACATGGCATTAAAAAAGCATGTGCCTTTGGGGGATGATTGGCTGTCAGTTGTGTTGCATTATGCCGGTTTTTGGATTCTTGAGTGACGTCGGGCCGAGCGGCTCACGCTGGAGGGTAGCGGGATCCGAGGCACGGTCTTGCCGGTGGCCGACCGCAGGAAGTTGGGGGCCCAATTGTACGACAGCCACGTACGAGAGGCTGCCCCGCCACCTAGCGTAAAATCCTGGAATAGCTCCACCGTGCCAGATGGCGACTGGACGGGAGGACCCGGTGGGTTATTTCAGGGGGGCTCGGGCGTCCCCGCAGTCTCCAAGTGAGCTCCTCATTGTCCGGATTAGCTCAAGTGATCCAATTGGTAAACACAACACCTCGACAGGCATTTTTTTCACCCATCCCACACTCCACAAACATGAAGTCGAAAAGGAAAAAGAATAGGGTTAAACACCGGCTGCACTTCCTCCCATTGAAAGTGCACCTCACCAACATCAGGGGGTTGCACTCAAATATCGATCCGGTCCACCACCATCTTGAAACCGAAAAACCGCACCTATTCTTTTTGACGGAGACGCAAATCAAAACCCCAGCGGACGCGTCGTACCTCAACTACCCAGGCTACTCACTGGAACATAAGTTCAGAGCACGTGCTGGGGTCTGTGTGTACGTCCGCGATGACATTTGCTGCAAGCGTCTCCGTTGCTTTGAGGCTGCCGGGTTTTCCATTTTGTGGATTATGGTTGACTCGGGCTCAGAGAAAACTCTGTATGCCTGTGTCTACCGATCGCACAGCGGAAACCAGGAGACAACTAGGCTCTTTGACCACCTTACTGAGATGGCAGATAAAGCCCAACAGCGGTACCCTGCGGCTCAACTCGTATTCCTTGGGGACTTTAACGCCCACCACGAGGAGTGGCTGTTCCCGTTCAAGAATACCTGCCACGCTGGGAGGGAAGCGCGCAAATTTGCTGTATCCCTAAACCTTACCCAGCTGGTAAATGTTGCGACGCGGATACCGGATGTTACTGACCATACACCCAATTGCCTTGACCTTCTGCTGACAACTGATCCAGACAGGCACTCGGTTTCGGTCTCAGCTCCGCTAGGATCGTCCGATCACTGTCTAGTGAAATCCGTGTCGATCCACTCTCCTCCTGATCTCTGCCCTAGGGGCACGAGGAGAGTATGGCGATACGAGTCAGCGGACTGGGATGAGATGCGGCATTTCTTTGCGTCTTTCCCCTGGCAGCAGGTCTGTTTTTCTTCGGGTGACCCCTCTTGTTCTGCTGAGGCTGTTGCTGATGTGATTCGGCAGGGAATGGAATATTTCATTCCGTTCTCCGACCTATCGCTCGATCACAAGACCCGAGCATGGTACAATTCGGACTGTGCTAGAGCCGAGGCCCTTAAGCAGTCTGCATACCAGGCTTGGGTATTAGCCCGCGATACCAAAGCTGGAGCACAGAGGGTTCGCGCGAGGAAAAAAGCCTTTAACTCAGCTGCCAAGTCCTGCAAACGGGTGCTTCAAAAGGCTCGATTCGACCACGTCAGTCGAATAGGGGCCAAACTCGCCTCCTACCCTCCTGGTAGCAAGCGGTTCTGGTCCCTGTCGAAAGCGGTCGAATCCAACTTCTGCCGACCCACATTGCCACCTCTGCAGAAACCTGATGGGACACTGGCCCACTCCGCGACAGAGAAAGCTAATGTTTGCTTCTCTGTTTGCGAGCAATTCACGTCTAGATGCAGGCTCAAAACTTCCACCTACGCTACCTCAATGCAGTTCCTCTATGCAGAGAATTGCTATACATCAAAAA
Source organism: Cydia fagiglandana (assembly GCF_963556715.1). NCBI lineage: Eukaryota > Metazoa > Arthropoda > Insecta > Lepidoptera > Tortricidae > Cydia > Cydia fagiglandana. The sequence goes on along the minus strand of NC_085949.1, from coordinate 346,046 downwards.
GAGGTACGCCGAGCTCTGCAGAATCTTGACGTGAATAAGGCCAATGGACCAGACGGTATACCTGCACGCGTACTAAAGCAGTGTGCGCCTGAGTTGTCTCCTGTACTGACACGCCTGTACCGCCTCTCTCTCCAAACAAGAACGGTGCCGAAATCCTGGAAGCTTGCAAACGTACAGCCAGTACCCAAGAAGGGTAGTCGTGCTGATCCCTGCAATTACCGACCAATCGCCATTACCTCCATGCTCTGTAAAGTCATGGAAAGGGTACTTAACGGCAAGCTGCTGGCATACCTCGAAGCAAATGATCTGCTCAGTGACCGTCAGTATGGCTTTCGCCGAGGTCGGTCTACTGGGGATCTTTTAGCGTATGTCACGCACTGCTGCGGCGAGGCCATCGAGAGGAACGGTGAAGCGCTTGCTGTTTCACTGGACATCTCGAAGGCCTTTGACAGGGTTTGGCACGCAAGTCTCCTTAGCAAGCTTCCTGCATACGGCATCCCTGCTGACTTTTGTAGCTGGCTATCTGATTTCTTGAGTGAACGGTCGATCAGAGTAGTTATTGATGGCTGCTCTTCGGACCTCATGGCCATTGACGCTGGTGTTCCTCAGGGGTCTGTTCTCTCCGCAACCCTTTTCCTGCTCCACATTAACGACATGCTGCAACCCAGCATTGTAGGTTATGCAGATGACAGTACGGTTGTTGAAAGATATTTGGCTAGTGCAGGGGACAGCAGGGAGGATATACGTTCACAGAGAGAGGCCATGGTTGAGCGAATGAACTTGACCCTTAGTCTCGTTTCCCAGTGGGGTGATGACAATCTGGTCACGTTCAATGCCTCCAAAACGCAGACGTGTCTATTTTCCGCAAAACGGAGTCCATTCGACCTGACTCCTTCTTTCCGGGGTGCATCTGTACCTATTGCCGACAGTCTGGAACTCCTCGGCATGGAGCTGAGTTCAGTCCTCAGCTTCGGCAGCTTCATTGAGTCTAAAGCTCAAACTGCGGCCAGAAAGCTGGGCGTCCTAAATAAGGTGAAGCGATACTTCACACCTGGACAGCTTCTAACACTTTACAAAGCTCAAGTCCGGTCGTGTATGGAGTATTGCAGCCACCTGTGGGATGGCTCAGCTAAATACCAACTCGCCGCTTTGGACTCAGTGGAGCGCAGAGCCAGGAGGATGATTGGCGACAAGAAGCTAACGGCTAAGCTTCAGTCTTTGGCCCATCGGCGGAAAGTCGCCAGCCTGTCGGTATTCTACAGGCTGCACTTCGGGGAGTGTGCCCAAGAGCTACACGAGCTTATACCACCGTCCCCATTCTACCATCGGACTTTTAGACGCACGGCCGGTTTCCATCCTTACATGGTAGATATTCCACCAATTCGCACGAAGCGCTTTGCTTCTACTTTCCTTATGCGAACTGCCAAGGAATGGAATTCCCTGCCGGCGTCTATATTTCCGTGTTCTTATAACCCGGCAACCTTCAAATCAAGAGTGAACAGGCACCTTCTGGGCGAGCTCGCTCCATCGTAGGCCACGTCTACGCCTCGGCTAGTCTGTGGCCATGAGTAAGCCCATTCATAATAAAAAAAAAAAAAAAAAATGTATATGCTTTCTTGGCCTACAAACATGGCTTTAAGAAAGCATGTATATGCTTTCCTAATGCCATGTTTGTGCACAGTTAGCATGGTCAAAGTCTAGTACTCGTATTTGGTAATTAAGTATAAAACAAATTAAAACTTGGTAACCTCTATAGTCTACGTTTTTTTTGACGGTAAGTAAATAGAGTTAAATTTTGTAAAATAGAAGCAAAGAAGAAAAAAAATGTGAAATTAGCAGAGAACCGAAATTGGATATTGTATATCTTCCACGTATTAATTATCTGCAGAGTATTATTGCAATCGCAGATTCCTTAATAACAGCGGCAAATCCCGAAAAGCACCCAGTCAATCAACATTCCCCGCTGTTTGCTCAGAACACAGCTGGGTTGTCTCACGGAACTCCAGCCAGGGCAACATTCGAGGCAGTTATAGATTTGACTGTTAGATAATTTATGATTATGACGCTTCTTTTATTTAATAATTGTTTGTTATTCAAAAGAAAGCGTTATTGTTAATTCGAAAATATAAGGACTTGGTGCATTCTCTAGCTGCTATTTATCTCCAAATGTCATCCGAGTCATCCGACATCCGCGATATCGGAGCGGACAATGTAAAACACTCTTATACCACTCTTAATCTTATCTCTTATTCGCCAGTTCTCTACATACTTTAATCATGAAAAAGTTAAATTTACTTGTTCATTTATACTATAAGCATATTAAAATTAAATAAATCTATTGCACGTAGTAAAAAACAATTGGCACTATACAGTGTGGAAAGATAAGTCGGGCGAAGCAAGCGAGTTTTAGAAAATCTTTGAATGCAGTTTTGTTTCTTTTTAAAAATAAAGGAATGTCTCCTTTAAGTAAAATAAGCCAGCTTAAGGATTTAAGGTAGTTTCGCTTTCGCCTGACTTATCTTTCCACACTGTATAATATTTGCAGCCATTCCAGACAGCCAGTCATATCGCCAGCTGTCATTGAAAGGTCCCGTCATATCCCCTACAGGACCTGAACCAATTTACTCGCGCGCTTCCTTTGTCCTCGCTTCGGGCCATTACGGCGTTTTTTTCGAGTGCGCCTTCTGCATTCTATTCTGCGCAATAAATCCATGGCTCAAGTGAAAATGAAATAATAAATTATATTTTAGGGTGAATGGTTAGTTTTTTGCTGCAATAATGTAATAAATTACATTATTATCAGTACGTTTGTCATTGGTGTTTTCTAAAGCTAGTTCCTGACGTTCCTGTAGCATTATTGCTATTTATTTATTTATTTATTTATTTAATCTTTATTGCACAAAAGAAAAATCTTATAGTACAAAAGGCGGACTTAATGCCATAAGGCATTCTCTACCAGTCAACCTGCTATTATTGCTAAGCCATGTCAACGGCGCGCGGCGGGTTGTCTTAATGACGTTTAAACGAGCTTAGCCGCGGCCATACAATCGAAACTCATGTTAAAACGACATTCTTGAATAACATGAAGTTAAAAAAAAACCTCATCCTACGCAGATGAAGTCGCGAGCAGACGCTTAGTATCTCTCATATTGCTGTCTGTACCACAAACAATGTTAACAGTTTTTAAAACCGTTAGTACGCAACGATCCAGTTTCTACGCACATCTGATTAAAAATAATGACTAATTAAAACTATAACTACTTAGGCATTAATACATAAATGCAACAATTCTTTTCGCTGTACAAGTACAGTTGAGGAAAAAACGTAGCAACATTGTTGCTAACGTATCATATGGACAATTTAATGATAAAGTACGTAAGGAAGGTATATATCCCAACTAGCAAATCTATGTGCTATAAAAGTTGAGAGCACGTTTTTATTTTCGCTTTTTGGTGCTATAAACGGTGTAAAAACAGTCGAGTAAAAGTCCTGTAAGCGTTTACTCAACGCGAAAAGGCGCACTTATACAGACTAAAAGTGTTATAAAAATAGAGTAAGCGCTGTATAAGAAGCAAATCGATGCTGTAAGAGTTGAGTAAAAGTGGATAAAAGCACTTCTAGTGTTTTAATAGCAACGATAGTGCTTTTACTCAACTATTTGTTCTATAAACATTAGCAATTTACTATTACTCAGTAAAAGTGTTCTATAAAAGCAGCCACACTACTTTTTCTCAGCAAAAATGTTTCGTAAAGGTAGCCGGATTGCTTTTACTCGGCATTTTAAATGTGTAAGAGTGCAGTAAATGCTTTTATTCAACTAATATGTGCTAAAAACGATCTCAGGTAAGCGATTATATTTCAATTATTTGATTAAGTTTGAGGCCTAATCGTCTTCACGTGTCTAATAAAACAAAAAGGTACTTAAGTATTTTTTGCTGCTGTCATCCATGACATTCATTTTTACCGTGATTGTGTACATAAGTTTTTACTGTCTGTAAGTACACGTAATACAGTAAAACCCAGCGCGAAAAATACTTTATTGATAAAACCAAAGGCACTGGTTCATATATATTCATGGGCCGCCTATTTTCTTAAATTTCAATAAAAAAATATTAATAAAAATAAGTAAAAATTTGCTTACACGATCTAGTTTCTGTTATATCTCATTAATTCGACTATAAGTCGAGTAACTGCGTTTACTGCTACACTTATAGCACATGATGTCGCCATGTTTATGGATTTATAGTCCGATGGCCGACTGCATGAAACCCTACCTGATAAAAAAATTGAAAAATCCTACTCTGTAGGGGTAGCTGACTTTTAGCAGCTTCAACTGCTCTTGGTCGGCCGTGGCTTAACTTGGCGATTTTGCGCAAATGGCAAAAAAGTGGTACAAATATTCATCAAAAAAACAAAAGTGGTCAGCTACATCCTGTGTTGGCAGGTTCCTGTGTCCGACCGAATTTGTGGTACCAAGTGAGCTACAATTTACCTCATCGAAAAATAGAATGTCACTTGTATGGTAGGATAGCTACCATTGACTTTTTTTTTAATGCGGACGGACTGAAAACGCTGTCAGGCTAAGGTGAGGCCGACCAAGACATATGTCAACAAATTTAATGTAGGTATTACAATCAGTTGTTTTGATTCTATTTTTCGATAAGGTAAATTGTAGCTGTCACGTGGTACCACAAATTCGGTCGGACACAAGAACCTGCCAACACAGGATGTAGCTGACCAGTTTTGTTTTGCTGTCCTCAAAGGCAGCTATCCTACCATGCAAATTTCATTCTATTATACGATGGGGTTTTTTTTATGAATTTTTGTGCCACTATTTTGCCACTAGCGCAAAATTTTCCAAATTAAGCCGCGGCCGACCAAGAACAGTTGATGCTACTAAAAGCCAGCTACCCCTACAGAGTAGGATTATTCTATTTTTTTGTCAGGTAGGGTTTCATGCAGTTGGCCACCGGACTATATTGATACGTCAACATGACTGACTTGTGCTGTTAATGTAGTTCAGAACTCTTTAAAAGTACTCTAAGCTGAATACATTTTGAATAAAACCTGTAAATACACTTCAGCTCCTATAACAGCGGTTTGAACCCCATTACCCGAATTATGATATAAGCGCGCTGTTACAGCAGCATTGTTGCCAAATGGTTATTTGATTGCTTTTAATAGGCTTTTATAGCAACAGAGAAGAGAGTTAAGTAACAGTTGTATTAAAGCGCCTTATTCAGACAATTAGCTAATCTATAGCTGTTATATGATTTTAATAGAACAATTATGCTGAATAAAAGTGATTTAGTAGCGCTAACTCAGCATTTATTAAAAGGTGGAATAAAAGTGCTAAAAGATAGTGCTATAAACGTTTATACGACATGATTATAGCACTAATTAGCGAAAATTGCTAAATAGTCGAGTTAACCGCTATTATACGATATATTGGTGCTTCAACAGCCGTAACTCGGCTGTTATACGATTACAGGCTGAGTAAATCAATTCTTATACGACTATTTTGCTAGTTGGGATACGACTATACGTGGGCTAAACTGAAAGTCTCAGGATTTGATATATGAGACGACTTATTTTTTCTAAGTGGCCAGTCCAGGAATTTTCAGTATGCCCTAAGTATAGTTCATTGCGAATAGACTTATACAAGTACATGGATAAAATATTGGTCAAGAGCAAAATTACAGTTTTAATATTGAATATTTACACGTTTTAATGAAGGTAATTGGCATGAAGAATTCACACAGACTAGATTATAGTTTAATAGGATTTGTCTCAACAGAAAAAAATACGAAAACATGGCTAGTTATCATTTATTTTAAGTTGTTTATAGTTACCCTGTCTGTATAATTATATCATCATATCAGTATAATTTTAGTATAAAGTAACTAGTGTAGTATGGACAAGGGATCTGACAAGGGTAATTTTAATCGGAACCATATTTTCAGAGTAATTGAGGTATAAAAGTGAAACCTCCTCATGACGGAATTGGACAGTCATCCGTGGCAAGTTTTGTTACTTTTTCATTACTTGGCTTTACGTTATCTTTTAATCGTCTTTATAAATGGAGGCGGTGATCAAACGCGTCACCAATGTACTAAAGATTAACTTTAAGTTCAATTATTTCTGATTAACACGATACCACTTGCCCGCACTATCAATCGATACCTCATGCCCACACTATATACCAAGCGATAGTTTTTACCCATATTCCAACATATTCTATTCGATGCGTAGTTTTTCCGAGGCGTGGCTGCGTGGGTTTTTGCTCGGCAGCTGCGGCAGAAAAACGGAATCAATACCAGCCTCCTGTCGGTCTAGCTGCCCGTTTCATAACTAGAACTATGAAGTCTGTATATACGTAGACATGTGCGCCTATGGTAAAAACATCGGCGGACGCTTCCTAATACACGATGGCTAAAAAAATAACTGTATTCCCTAAAATAAGCCTAAATATGGCCATTTGGCCGCAAAATATGTACATCAATTAAAAGTAGTTTATGACCTTTATCTTGGCACTCGAAATGAGGATCTGCCGAGTCCTAAAAAAATTTAGGCGTCCTTTTTTGGCATTAAAAGAGGTTTAGGCGATTTCGGGGTTGGTCCCATGGTAAAAGTTGGTTAGTAATAATCCTAAATACTGCTATGCCTTATGGGATACGGTCGAAGAGATAAGTAGTTCGGCCCGGAAGGCGGAAACCGCTACCAACTTTTAGTATGTTTTTGGGCATGGTATTGGATCTCCAAAACTGCCGGGAGACTGCCGGCGCCGGCCATCTACTACTACTACTATTTAAAAACGTCCCTAGCAACGGGAATGCAGTGATTTTTTAGCCACCCTGTAGATTTGTGTTTGCGGAATCGGCGTGGAGTATATTTGGATGCTGTTCGGAGGTGTGGCAATATAAGTTCTAAATCCAAGCCTTCATGAATCATTGCAAGGGTCCACCTTCAAACCTATAAGGGGTCATCCATTAATTACATCACACGTTTAGGGGGAGGGAAGGGGTCAAGAAAATGTGACATATCGTGACATGGGGGAGGGGGGAGACACAAACTTTGTGACGTCACTTTAACTTCATCAGTAACCGAAAATTTATTTAAATTATTTTATTCGCTGTACATTTAAATAACAAGTTTTTAAAACGATAATCGTTTTTATTCGTTTAATTTTCTTTCCTAAGCAGTTTTGGGTTATAAAATTACTAATATTTATATCGTCAAAAATATTTTGATAAAATATTAATAATACTTAGGTACTTACTTAATTCGATATGGCGATTTCGTAGAAAAAATGTGACGTCACACTAGGGGAGAGGGAGAGGGGGGAGGGGTCAAAAAACCTAGAAATTCGTGTGCCGTAATTAATGGATGACCCCTAATGTGTTCTAAATAGGCCAACGAAAAATGCGCCAAAAAGTCGAAACTACATTTGAGCACACAAAGAAGTTACGCTCTTATTTTACATTACATTACGTAATGCCATAATGTGAAATTATGTACATGAACATTCAATAATTTTTAAGAAAAAAAAACCGACTTCCGTGGGGGCCGATGAAAGATTATTGTAGATGGTACATTATGTAGAAAAGGAGGTAAAACCACCCACTTTTCTACTAGCATTTCGCTTCTGTATAATGGCTCCTCTACAGGATGGGCCAACGCCGGCCACTCCAAGGGACGCAGCCATGCGGTAGAATGAGATAGCAATATCACTTGCTCCCTCTAACGCATAAATGCGTCCCTTGGAGTGGCCGGCGTTGGCCCATCGTGAAGAGGAGCCATGAGGGTCGTAGTTCTAGCCTAACCTAACCCACTCCTCAGATAGCAGTTCGGTTCTGTGCGGATCGCAGTTCGAACCTAATCAAACCCACTTTTCAAGTAGCATTTCGTTTCTGTAAGGCTCGCAGTTCTAACCTAACCTAATCCTTGTTCGGTTCTGTGAGGATCGCAGTTCAAACCTAACCTAACCCACTTAATGGCGCATGCCGTGCGGTGTATGGGGGTTTAAGAGGGAGGGGCTAGTAAGATTGGCATCATCGTACTTTATACCTACATTAATTTTATGATAGGTAATCATAGTTGTTTATTTAGTTAAGGTATCATAGTGGTTTTCTGGGTCAAGGTCCGGGTCCGAGTCCGGGTCCGAGTCCGGGTCCGAGTCCGGGTCCGTGTCCGGGTCCGTGTCCGGGTCCGAGACCAGGTCCGAGTCCGGATCCGAGTCCGGTTCCGAGTCCGGGTCCGAATCCGGATCCGAGTCCGGGTCCGAACCGGATCCGGGTCCGAACCGGATCCGGGTATGAGTCCGAGTCCGGGTCCCAGTCCAAGTCAAAATCGAAATTCGTAATCACCAAACGTGTACCATGCGTCATTGAAGAGTTCTGTTCTGGTCATCATCAGCAGTTCCACTTCATCAAATGCGACAGTTTTTAATGTAAATGCTTGATTTTATGATGAAAATACAAAAAAATCTATACGTATGCCTTTAATATTTGAGGAGTTCCCTCAATTCCTTATGGATCCCATCATCAGAACTTGAGCTTGACAAAAATGTGGCTTAAAAACTTAACTTGCTTAACGAATATAACGAAAAGGAAAAATCGCCAAACGTGAACTATGCGTCGTTTAAGAGTTCTGTTCTGATCATCATCAGCAGTTCCACTTCATCAAATGCAACAGTTTTTAATGAAAATGCTTGATTTTTTTATGTAAATACAAAAATCTCTATACGCATGCCTTTAAGATTTGAGGAGTTCCCTTTATTCCTCATGGATCCCATCATCAGAACTCGAGCTTGACAAAAATGTGGCTTAAAAACTTAACTTGCTTAACAAACATAACGACGAGGACAAATCGCCAACCGTGAACTATGCGTCGTTGAAGAGTTCTGTTCTGATCATCATCAGCAGTTCCACTTCATCAAATGTCACTTTTTTGGGTGTATATGCTTGATTTGTTGATAAAAACCCAAAAATCACTATATGTATGCCTTTAAGATTTGAGGAGTTCCCTCGATTCCTCATGGATCCCATCATCAGAACTGGGTTTTGACAAAAACGGGACCAATCTGTATGCATATACATTCAATCAAAAAAATAATTTTCAAAATCGATCTAGTAATGACGGAGATATGGAGTAACAAACATAAAAAAAAATAAAAAAAATAAAAAAAAACATACAACCGAATTGATAACCTCCTTCTTTGAGATTTGGAAGTCGGTTAAAAACTTAAATCCTCTCCATAGTGAGTAGATACTACCTAGTGTTTGTTGCTAGAAATTGTAATTCGAAAAAATTAGAGAGAAAAACTTCTACTCGATCTTTCCTTCTTACTTACTTCTTCGCTTTACTCTTAATAATAATAACGTACCTAGACAACAGAGCGGCTTCTCCCAACATCAAACGAGACACCATAGGTACCTACTGACACTGTTATCTATAGAATTAGTAAAAAAACAACGCGGCGCCGCGCCGCTTCCCAATAGCCCCATTGTTATTTTACGCTGCCGTTCCGATGTTACAAACGCTTATTGAGACTATTGAGAGGCGAGTCAGCCCCGCATTAACCAGGAATTGTTTCCAATTAATGTTCTTTGTGAATTTACAACATTCGAACCTAGGGGTAACTTGCTAGTTGAAAAATTGAGCCTCAACAACCCTGATTCAAGCAAGAATTGTAAAAAGAACACTGCTATCAGCCACTTTTATATAATTGGAGAATAGTTCCTGTCTGTTACTCTTTCCTGCCCCCCAGTTATCTTACTTGACGGGACATAAATCTCAAAACAGTTTTTATCGCTCGAATGCTGCCGCTGTCGAGAAGGTAACCGTTTACCATCAGATGGGCTATATTCTTGATTGCCATCAGCGTAGTATGCAAAATGTTCAATGCCCAAAAGGGTAATGTCGATCGACATCCATTTACGCTGGTCGCCCACAGACGTATGCTCGCGCTGAAAAAGGAACCCACGTGATAATAGGAGCCGGCATGGCGTTTAATTACGAACCATTGTAATGGCCACTTCCACGGAGCACCCTCGATTTTAATGAGATTTTCGAATCGAACGTGAGTTTGCAGGAGACTCAATGTGGCGAATATTGTAAGTGCTCGTAGAGTTGATTGCATAGGGTTCGATCATTATTTAATATAGTATCGGCGATATTACAAATCGATCTCTAGAAAGAACCCTGGCTAATTTTGGCTCCGTAGAACGTTGTACCTATTGTAAGGTTGCATGTAACACACAACACACTTGGCGTTATTCATAAACTTGTCAAGTTTAACAAGCCCTTGATAATCGTTTGTCTTCATCCGTCAGTGTCAGATATTTTACGTTGTTACTGGAGCGGACTGTACACATTCACTGTCATTTGAAACTTGCCTCCATTTAGCGTATTCATAACAAAAAGCAATTGTAGTAGAAACACGTTCTCACATCGTATCAACCTGACAATGCATTCTCATACCGACCTACTTCGCAACTTCTGCGCACAACAACGTCTTAACTTGACACAAGTTCCTTCAACATATAACGTTTTGTATCGATTCATCGAAGGAAATGGACTTGCAAACAAATCGATACAGAAATAACAATAACAAGTTTCATATTCCCTTGACGTTCGGATTTCTTGTTGGATCGTGTTTTGTTTCATAATAATAAAAGAAAAGAAGAAACGTGAAAAACGAGAGATGTTTGGATTGTGTCTTGAGGGCCATATCCAGCTACGAAGCTGTCAATACACTCCGACATAGGTACCTACAGTCCATAAGACTGACAATCTGACACATATCACTAAAAGTTGTCTCCATAAATATACCCCGCCCGCACCTATGAGTATTTACCCAATACACAGTGACTTCCACTCGCAACAAAAACTAGTTCCATTCCAGGCATAGCTATAGGTTATAAAACGTTACTTGAATGTTGATGTCAAATATTTCAGGATGACGTTTTGAAATCAGAGCGTCATTTCGATTAAGCATTTTCCCTGTTTCTGAATGCGTCTCAAGTACCTATTAAAAAAAATATCTATGTCCAGTACTCGCCCTACTTGTTGGCAGGTGGTACCCGTCTCAGGACCATCATATCTATTGAACGAGAGATGAATGATAACCTGATAACGTGAATGGTTGAATGGGCATAAAAGATTTATTCAACATCTGCGACCATTGGAACTTAGTCTCAGACTGGTTTACGATTCAAATTGAATGAAAATAAACTTCGAAGGGGCAGAGGATTTAAACGGGGGACATGGTTACAAAGATATATTACGCCTTGGCCTCAAAACAACCTAGTCTTGTATATTACATGTTATACAGGACGATATTAACTTACTGAGATATGTATAGGAACATATACAAAGACATTTCAAAGAAACATGAAAGCGGGTATTTTTTATGATATAAGAGGCGCCCGATGGTAGCCAATTACCTTGGACACCTGCAACACCCTGAGGGGTTCCCGTTTTCTACACATTGTTGCTTGCCAAATCAGTGCACAGTTGGCTTGGTTTAAATCTAGGTAATAAATATATAGATTACGGTTCTCTGCGTTGTTAAAGTTTCATAAATATTAAGCATTTTCCTTCTTCCTATTTACATACTGGATATTTTGCATGACATCACATTTCATTCCAATTGTATAGGTAATATTTTTTAGGGACGCAAGATGAGGCTATTCTTCGCTCGTTTTAACTATATTTATGTCCATTTAATTGATGTCCCTTCTATCTTCTATAGTAAATAATAAATTACAATTCCTTTTCAACCATCTTTAAGAATATAAAACTTTTGTAAGGAGACTGAGTCTCCCAGGAACGTTGGTATGATCCGTAGTGACAATTTTATTTAAATATAAACCGTATTCCAAAGACATAAAGACGAATAAAAATAAGTTCAGAGTGTTGTTTCCATCGTCACTGTAATCTGATTATTCGTATACCTTATTTGAAAGATGTAAGGTTCATAATTGATTACACAGTAAATTGTTGTGAGAATGTTCTGAAATTTGCAGCGCACACTGAAATGTCTTTGTGTTGTGTGACATTTCGCCGACTTTGTGCTGCGATGGAGACACAATGGAGACAGTATTCTAGTTGAATAGATGGTGGTGCTATATAGGTGACACATTTAAGTATAGAAAGTACCTATTGCTATAGAATGGGAAACTGTGACGGCATTTTATATTGTGGTTGAAAAGAACCCAACCGATTACACTCACGGTTAAGGGTAGGCAAGGCAAGAAAGAACTTGTCTGTCTTTTTGTCTATTTGTCTGTCAGTAAGCGTCTTTTTAGAATAACCATTAGTGTTACACAGCTGTTATTTGTGGAATGGCTGGGCATTTAACATAAACACACCGACAAAGTAGATTAGATAGGTGCTTAGGTGGTACCTACTTGAACTTTGTAAAATAATTATCCTTATTGAATGATAATAAACAAAAAATAAGCGGCTTTGACTTATTCACAGTGTTAGTTGTAGTACTTGCTATAATAACTGTTCCAAATTTTAGGTACCTACATCAAACGGTGTTTGTGAGAAAAGCATTTAACCGTTTTTAGGGTTCCGTACCCAAAGGGTAAAACGGGACCCTATTACTAAGACTTCGCTGTCCGTCCGTCCGTCCGTCCGTCCGTCCGTCCGTCTGTCTGTCACCAGGCTGTATCTCACGAACCGTGATAGCTAGACAGTTGAAATTTTCACAGATGATGTATTTCTGTTGCCGCTATAACAACAAATACTAAAAACAGAATAAAATAAAGATTTAAGTGATACCTACCTAATCTACCTATCATTTAGCCTTTTGAATTATTTTAAAGTGACGTAAGTCAAACTATCTTTTGATTAATTTCTGTTTCCGCTACCCAAACGCTGTCTGGAAGAGATCGTGACCTCTTTAGCGATAAGACCGCATGTTGTCTGCTGTTATCTTTTACCACTTGGTTTATTTTTTACTTCGGTGTGCAATAAAGAGTATTCTATCTATCTAACTCTAACATTTTACGTTTTAATTTTAGTTTTAACTGAAAAATTTTAACACTTTAAACTCTCGCGTTTTGTACACATATTTAATTACACAACGGGTCTACCGCGATATAATTTCATTGTTTTTACCTTTAATTCCGACGTTATATCACAACAACTGACAATGAAATTATATCGCGGTAGACCCGTTCGTGTAATTAAATATGAAAAATTTTACGTTTGTAAAAGTGCAATGCAACATGATTGCTGTTGTTTAGCCTAATTATGTAAGAGTTGGTTGATATCCAACAAACATCACCTAAATAGGCTAATGAAAGCCACATGCATGCCAGCCATCCAGCCAAATGGGCAAGTGCTCCGAATTGTTACAAAGTAGGCTCCAGGCCGCACCACTCGGCCCAGTTCCTAGGTGGCCTAGATCTAAGCACAAAGGTTGACGGCTAGTAGGACTAGTGTTTCGGCCGGTTTTAAAATGCCTAAGATGCTGCGGAAAGCATAGCAACTAAGAAAATATGTACTTTACGCCTGGTGTCCAGACGTCTGAAAGAGATTGCTCTTATGTTTTAATGTTCTAATAGTGATATCATTCTCTTGATGTATTGTACTGTACTACTTTTAATTAGTATATATGTTGTCATTCCTTTATTGGATGCAATATTAATACATATTTGCACTCGTAAGTAGGCAGCCAGTGCGAGTACATATCAGTAAGTAGCGTTTGCAGGGTTGCTCATACAATATTTATTCGGTAGGATATTATCGACACAATAGGTACCTAAGCAAAGTGTTAGTAAAAAAACCGGGCAAGTGCGAGTCGGACTCGCGCACGAAGGGTTCCATACCATAATGCAAAAAAAAAAAACAAAAAAAAGCAAAATATAAAACGGTCACCCATCCAAGTACTGACCCCTCCCGACGTTGCTTAACTTTGGTCAAAAATCACGTTTGTTGTATGGGAGCCCCATTTAAATCTTTATTTTATTCTGTTTTCAGTATTTGTTGTTATAGCGGCAACAGAAATACATCATCTGTGAAAATTTCAACTGTCTAGCTATCACGATTCGTGAGATACAGCCTGGTGACAGACAGACGGACAGACGGACGGACGGACGGACGGACGGACGGATGGACGGACGGACGGACGGACGGACGGACGGACGGACGGACGGACAGCGAAGTCTTAGTAATAGGGTCCCGTTTTACCCTTTGGGTACGGAACCCTAAAAACTGCCCCTAAAACTCTAAGCAAGTTGATACTTGAACCAAACATACATACATTAAAATTGCTTTCTTAGATAAAACGTCTGTTACGATCAAAGCGCAATAAATTGATCTGACTAGTCAAAATGGCGTCAGATAATCGCAATCTTTTGTCATAAAGGAACGACTACAGAAAGACATTAATCTCAACACAATAACTGAAAATACGGCTTACAAGAATGCTCAACTATATACGTATTAAAGCTATTAGAAATCTCATAAAATTTTCTACCACATTTTTTATAGAATAAAGTTCAATATCAAACAAATTTTTCAATGGATGTTACGCCGTTTTTGAGTGGTAGTAACTAGAATAGTACAAAATGTTTCATTGTCTGCGCGTCAACCTAGACGTTGTGACGTCACGGCCGAAATACAGACAAAACGAACAAAGAAACAACGCCTCAGGGATCTAAACAAAGACTAGAATAGTAGAGCACTGTACTGAATAATAAGATAAGAGTCAAACTTCTAAAAGAGCTCACAGTGTGTTGTGTGTAACCTTCCCCCACGGACCGCGACTCACATAAAGGATGACTCACGCTAGACCGGGCCGAGCCTGGGCCGAGGCGTACTTCCGACCATGTCATCCATGTGACGGCTGCTCTGGTATCGTGGTGGTCGGTGATCACGTGGTGCTTTCCATAGAAAACGAAGCGCCGGAAGCTCCTAATCTAGCGTGAGTCACCCTTGAAATTGTACTCTGCACTATGTCAATTTTCGACGGCTCAAATTTTTATACCTACCTAATTTCTGGTGTGACCTGGCTCTCTGTCTGTCTGTTTATATAATGCGCCTGCCGTACCGCTACGCGCCACCTAAATATTGTTAGGAAGCAACTTAAATAGCCCAACTCGTTCCTACTGAGAATTGAGAATGTCTGATCCACCTATACAGGTTGGTTTTTAGCTTTTTAAGTAACATTCCGGATATCGCTGTTGCCGCCGCATTTCTAGAAATGTATCTTTAATGCAAGCTTCCAAGCATTAGCCCACGTCACAATACATCAACTTAAATCTGATTATTTACGGCACGTTTTGTTTAAGTCGGCTCACCGCCATTTCCCATACAATGTGGCATTGTGGTCCTCGCCATTGTGCGCAGACAGACAAAGACTCACTCGGAAACTTGGATGCAACATACGAGTAGAATTTATACTTGAGTTTTAAGGATTTCATATGTGTTAAGAGGCAGACCAAAAAGGCGATGGCGGGATGACCTCGGCGTTTTTTGCATTGACTAGTGACTGATGTCTAGCATGCACCAAACCGTGAGGAGTTGATGGTGGAAGAAAGGGGAGGCCTTTGCCCAGCAGTGGGACATAAGATAGGCTATTAAAACAATGTGTTAAGAGGACAGTGGACGACCGCTTCCACGTTCAAACGTAGTTCACATTTTAAAGAAGAACAAAGTCTATACATAATTTTGATGGTTCTAACTCTATAATAATGAAAAAATGCTTAGGTACCTGAAGAAGTTTAGACAGCTTTTGGTTTCTGTTAGGTTAACACTTGTCATGCGCACTGCGTGGGGTCAACATACTTGTTATAATACTTGTATTGTGTGCGCCTGCACATGCGGGTTAACATGTTAACAATAACTTCATTCAAGTTATGGTCGACAAGCCACCTGGACCACCATCAGGTTACATTTACTTCTGTTGTATTACATAAATGTATACGATGTGTACCCCAACGTCTGCCACTTTAGCTATTTATAGATGTAGCTGTATCGTATTAGTATGTAAATAGTGCGAAAAATAGGAAATTCGAGCTAGTGTTTTAAATCGATGGGATTTGCGAGTTACCTACCTATTCGGATATGTACATATGGTACAACGTTTTACAGTACATATGGATGGCTTTTTAAATTTTCAACATAGTCACGTATAAATGTGCTAATTATCGCTCTAGTGCAGTAAACTGGCAAAAAGTAACTTTATTATTTTAATAATCACTTCAGTCAAGTAAAAAAAATATTCATTTTGTAATTTACGTTAACAACTCTTCATACCACGTCGTTACCATGTCATATCTGAAAATACTTCTATAAAAGAGTTCTGCCCTTTAGTCCGTAGCGGCAACATGCTTGCCATCATACTTAAAACAAAAACGCATCTCTACTATAAGAATTACGGTTCTAAATCGAATGACTAGAAAGGAATGTCAAATGGTTAAAGGGTTAATCCAATTATCAAATCGAGCGATAGAAGTCAAGTTTGTTTACTGTCGGCTAACCGGTTGCCTGCCGGCGAGCAATTAACGCCACAACCACGCAATCGACGTATGCTCTCGTAAACTACGTTTTGGTAATGGCTAATGGTTATTAAGGCAAACGTGTAAATTACCTGTGGAAGTAGTCGAACCTCAGTAACACGGATCTCAAGGAAGACAGGACATCAACCAGTCGCTTTGAATAGATGTAGGACGAAAAGGGCCGATTTTATTTTGTTCTTGATTTTAGTTTTCGTAGATATCAGTAAAGTTTGGTGGATAAAAAGACGTCCCTATTCTGTACCTTATACAATATAAGCACAATTTCAAGTTGAAATTCAACGAATGTCCTTAAAAACCTTCGAATGTGTTACGAAAAAGGATTTTTTAATACAGTTGCTCAAAAAGTGATACTTTACGTAGCTGTTTAGCGTGCGGAAAGTTGGTTATCTCGAACTAGTGCTTTTTACTTTTCCAATTTTTTTAAATTTATACTTGTTCCAATTCACGACTACTTATTGATGAGTGTTAATATTAGTTTCCTTTAAACGTCGTAATCAGCATAAAAACCTACCGTTAATGTAAGAATACGAAAAATATTACATATTTCATATTTAATTACTTACCTCTTCATCATTATAACACGTTTATTTTTTAATATTCAATATTGAAAATTCCGTTCTTAATAAGTTGACTGAATGGAACGGAATAGCTGCCAAACGCCCATAGATGTAATATACTTAAAGACGACGTCTAACCGAGCTGTCACTGTTACCACTTTTGTTTAGTGTACGATTAACAATGTTTTTCTTATTTTTTCGCAACTGTATTAAAAAACGTCGTTCGATACACGTGCGGAAATGTCATTCTTCACTCGTCCCGAGTCTTGCCACTCGCCTGCGGCTCGTGGCAAGATATCTCGGTACAGTCGGTACTCGTGAAGTAATGACATACCTTCCGCACTAGCATCGAAATGTACTATTTGTAACTCAACCGAAAATTACGTACAATTTTTACGGAGCAAGTTGTGATTTCGAATTTATCCCGCCAAGATTGAGGAGCTCTTCAAACACCCAAATATTATCGGATCGAAAAAAAATCATGAACCAAATAGCCGACATACCTATTTATTTATTAATTAAACTTTACACATAAATTAACAGTGTGACACCAAAGCAAAAAAAAAAATCAAAATTGGACCAAACCTATAAAATCAATTTAATACCTATAATAAAGTCAATTTCCTTGATAAAATGAGTAACGCTGCATTGCATTATCGGAATAAGATCAAAACCGTAACCAGTTGTGAAATCCGAATCGTCTCCTAATCTAAAACATTTTTTTACAAGAACTGCAATAAATGCATGTCTGTTAATGTAGTCGTTAACAATGTTAACATGTTTCTTGCTGTTGAGGATATTTATGTACATATCGTATCTAGCGTGCGCCTACTGGAGCACGAATATATGCAGTGGACTGTACAAGCAGAGTATAAGGACTGGAGACAGTAGTTTGCTATTATAGATAGATACGAGATCGATGACAATGAATGAATTGTACTTAGTGAAACTCACATCATTACGAGGGGAGGTCCAAAAGTTTGTGGAATGGTGGGGATGAGCATAATTTTTCTAGTTAAGTACTATTGGAACTTATTAGGAGTTAATGCACGGTATAATAAAGAGTACTAGTGCGTACAGTATGAGTATGGCCCCCCCCCTGCCTCCCGTTGAAAGTGCCGCCCTGCCGCCCACCCGCTCTCAGTTACCGCACAGTTACCGGCTGGCAAGGACGCGACGACGCGGTGCGCAGAGCGGAGGCCACGTAAAATACTCAAATATTAAACAAATCCTTTTGTAATGGGCGTGTGTTGTGCTGTGTACGGTTGTTTAAGCTCTATAAACGACAAAACTAAAAGAAAGTTCTACAGATTCCCATTGGATGAATCAAGGCAAGTAAATACCTACCCAGTTATTTTTAAAGTGTTTTATGTTTTAGTAGAACACCAACTTACAATACTTACAATATGTTTGGTATTTCTATTACGCTATCCGTTTTAGACCTAAACCTATCAGATCACACTGAAAACAACACAATATCTATATGAACAAAAAATCATGTTTTCAACTTATGTAAGTAATAATATTATGGTGGCCTGAATTTCCTTACAAAAATGTTGTTAAGTAAGTACCTACTTACTTCGTTTATATTGATTCAAAATAGAAAACTATTGTATAAATCGATCTTAGATACCCACCTTACAGCATAATATGATTCTTATATCTTCCTAATTCGCGCAATGAGTTTTGTTGGAGTCAATGAGGTCATCGAACTTGAACGCGCGCGGCGGTTTCTGCGCTTATGCTATAACTAGGGTTGCCAGATGGTTGGGATTTGGCGGGATTTTCCCGATTTTTAGCATGTGTTCCCGATTCCCGACAAAGTGAAAACTGTCCCGAAAAACAGCTTCATCGTTATAAAACAATAATTTCAAGTCCCGAACGGTCGTCGAGCGAGCGAGCGACCCGCGTTGATAATGTAGGTACTTAGATAATGAGAACGCTTTTTTTTTGTTTGTTCAAGAGATCAAAGAATCTATACTATTTTTATATAAAATATCTATGGACAGAGCAGCTGACGTAGTGCCAATATTGTAAAATATCGTTGTTTTTAATACTAATTACATTATTATTATTTTTCCCGACTTAAGTCCCGACTTTCTCCCGATAATAGTGCCTTTCGATCTGGCAACCCTAGCTATAACCTTGTGCGAACGTTTCATTCGATTTTACTGAAACTTCAAATACAATTTGTTGTTTTATTATTTCAAGATGTAATTTTATACGGGTGTTAATTAAACTGACTTCTTTATAACAGCATTAATTGCCTCTAAGAATCTACATTGGCTTATAAATTACTATTATAAAATTTCTCGTATCTATACACATATAATAATAAAACAGTAGCAAAGCCGAATTTGTACAATTTTTTTTTTAATTATTAGTGGGCTGAATGAACATTACTATCGATATAGATATCAAATGGTTAACTTTTGGAATTTTTGTCTGTCTGCCTGTCTGTCTGTCTGTATGTGCACGCAACACGTAAAATCTACTGGTCCGATTACATTGACAATAAAGTATGAGTACGATTTAGTTTTTGTGTTTTCTGCGGAAAATGTTAATGTGCACATTAGGCAATAACCAATTTTATTTGTTTTAGATGTCGACAATGGGTGCGTGCAGCTGGCCGAACTGACTTGGAGAGCAAGGACATGAAAACACTTCACAACAGCTATCGCATCTGTGATCTCCATTTTGTTTCATCTGATCATTTAAAAAGAAACTTAAAACATAATGCAGTCCCTTCTTTAAATTTACCACAGCTACAAAATGATGATAAATTGTCAAAATATACACAGACCAATGAGGAGTCTAAATGCTGCACTTTGGACATTAAAGTAAATACTCCTTCAACGTCAATGGATTATAATGTTGGTACACAAACTGTTCAAGAGTTGTCCTATCCTAGAAAAAGAAAATTATGTAAGCAACTGACTTACGAACATAAGCGGATAAAAATGTTAGAAGATCAGTTAAAAATATCTGAAGACCACGATCCTGAACTTTCACCCATTGTTCAAAAAATTATAAAAATTCAAAAATATTGCAAACGTACTTTTAGAGGCAATCGATATGATCGAGAATACAAAATGTTCGCAATGAATATATATTTTGCAAATCCATTAGCGTACAGAATATTGGCTAAAACTTTATATTTACCAAGCGAGAGAACTTTAAGAAGAACAAATATTGATATAGGCACAAGTTTTTCCGAAAATGTTATCCGATGTTTACAATCTAAAGTGAAGAAACTATCAGAATCTGAAAAAATATGTGTACTGTGCGCTGATGAAATGTCTTTGAAGAGACATCTGCATTATCAAATTAACAAGGACCAAATTATTGGCTTCCATGAAATCGATGGAAAACAAAATAGAGAGCCAGCTACTCAAGCACTTGTGGTTATGGCGAGAGGGTTGTTTTCTAAGTGGAAACAACCCTTGGCTTATTGCTTTCTAAGTCAAAGCAAAAATTACCCAGAGTTGAATGCATGGCTAGACAACATAATCACGAAAGTTTTGGATATAGGATTCAATGTTGTTGCATTTACTTCGGATCAGGAGTCTAATTTCATTAGTATGGCTAAAGACAAAAATGTAACAGCAGAAAAACCATTTTTTTACGTTAATGGTAAAAAAATATATTATATCTTTGATGTGCCCCACTTACTAAATTTTTTGAGGAATGATTTAATAATGTATGATTTTATATATCATGATTCTGATGGAATAGAACAAACAGCTTCGTGGGAGGATGTACAAAACTTATATAACATTGAAAAAGAAAGAAGCTACCAAATGGCTTTTAAATTAACAGAGTCGCACATAAACCCTAACAATTTTGAGAAAATGAAGGTCAAGTTTGCTGCGCAAGTTCTGAGTAGGGGTGTGGCTACCGCGATGCAGTGTATCGTGGAATTAGGTAAACTGCCTAAAAAAGCATTAGGCACTGCAAAATTCATACAATTAATAAACGACATGTTTGATATTTTGAATTCTTCTTCATGCAATGAAACATATAAATACAAAAATTCATTTTCTCAGCAAGAGGATCAAATGGAAGTATTGCAAGAGGTATTAGATTTTTTAAAAGATGTACGTATTGTCAACAAATCAAACGGTAATAATGTTACAAATACTTTGGAATGCCTAAAAAGCCTTGAAATAACCATACAATCTGTTATACAACTGTCAACTGATTTGAGAAGATTAAATTACAAATTTATTTTTACTCGAAAACTAAATCTGGATGTTTTGGAAAACTTCTTTGGCACTATTCGACAAAAAGGAGGTAACTGCCGTGAGCCAATACCAGTTCAATTTGCAGCTGCTTTCAGAAAAGTTTTTCTAATAAATATTATTAGGCAGTCAGAATCCGCAAATCGTGCAGAAGATATTGACCAACTGTTAGTCACTGTCGAAGATAGCAGTAAAACGGTTCAGTTACCAGAAAACGAAAGTGAGGACGTGAACGTTTTAGCTGTTGGAACTGTAGATTATCGTTTCGACCTACCTGAAGAAAATGCATTTAGCTATGTGTGTGGTTATTTGCTCAGAAAATGCAAGGAAGTTCACAAAAATTGCAAACTTATGGATGAGTACGTAAACTACAAAGGCGAATTAAATGTTACTAATACTTTGATAAATATGAGAGCATTTAATACTACCCAACCGTTTGGCTCACTATTTAATGCCCAAACCGACTTTAAAGATTATGTAAGGCAAATGGACGTAATTATCACGACAATATTTAAAGGAACTGATAAATTACCTCTTCATGTGGGCAATAAGATTATGAAAAATATTGAGCAAATTACATTATTCAACATACCTTGCAAATGCTTTCCGATTGAATATTTAAAAAAGCTTTTTATTCGTTTTCGCATATTTAATATACTTAAACACAACAATCGAAATTTTAGAGAAAAGTCATTTCGCAAACAGTTTTTTAGTGTCTCTCATTTGTCATAATTTAGCATTTCATAATCCTATTTTGTTACACATTTTTATAAATTTTATTCGTGATTAATTTAATATATTTAATAAACAATAAAATTACAATCATGCAATTTTATTTTCCTTCGACTATCCCTTTAATTAGTATAAGAGGCTATTGGCAAAGATTCAGTTTTCCGTTGGCTATACAACTCATAATACTTTCTGTTATCTGTTATTAAAACAAAATGGACTACTATATTTCACTCTGTTACAACACAAAGATGCATAATGTGCATGTGCATTATTGAGCATCAGGTTGACACAGAAATGCCGGCTGCGGATTTTATAATGCATTTCCACGTAATGTAGGACTTATACAAAATTAGGCCTCGTTGTAGTGATATTATTGTCATAAATACGAGTATTTAAAAACCGGGCAAGTGCGAGTCGGACTCGCGCACGTACCATACCATAAAGGAAAAAAAAACGGAAAAAAATGCAAAAAGAAAACGGTCACCCATCCAAGTACTGACCCCGCCCGACGTTGCTTAACTTTGGTCAAAAATCACGCTTGCTGTATGGGAGCCCCTCTTAAATCTTTATTTTATTCTGTTTTTAGTATTTGTTGTTATAGCGGCAACAGAAATACATCATCTGTGAAAATTTCAACTGTCTAGCTATCACGGTTCGTGAGATACAGCCTGGTGACAGACGGACGGACGGACGGACGGACAGCGAAGTCTTAGTAATAGGGTCCCGTTTTACCCTTTGGGTACGGAACCCTAAAAAGAGAGCTTGAAAACACAGAAAATGCGTCTGACAAAACCAGATGGACAGACTAAAGTAATTGTGGTGTTCAGATTAGATTAGATTAGATTAGATTAATTTATTTCTTATTGAAAATTACATGATATTTAACAATGTCATAAATGTCATAATGTTTCCAAATAACATGAATTCACAAAAAGATCGTCAGATTGTAAACAATAATAATAATCTATAAAATAATTAAAAAATAAGTAAAAAATATAAAACAATCAAATAATCATAATAAAAATTAAAAGTAATAGTCAAATACAGTAAAATAAAATGTCAGAGAGCGTAATAAACATACTAAATACAATGTCAAATAGTTACCTATGTATGTCAAAATAAAGCGGTCAAAATGTATATAATGCTAGGGCACCCTAGTTAATATAATGTCAGAATAACTAATAATATTGCAAAGTCAAATTAAAATAAAATTCCAAACAAACAGCTAAAAACAATAAGAAATAAAAACAATAAAACATAAAATATAACAATGTCAGATTAAATTATAATAGAAAAATATTTACATTTTAATCGCGTTTCATGTCAGTGTATTCTTTAACAGAATACAGCGATTTTGTGATTAACATTTCTTTGAGTCGGCGTCCAAAAATATCATTGGAGGTTTCATTTCTGAGACTAGCGGGTAGGCGTTCATAGAATGCAGGGCCGATAACGCGCGGTGACTTGTCGAGCAGCGCTAGTCGCCGCCGCACAGGCAGCAGGCGCCCGGTCTGGCGGGTTATTCTGCACGAGTTATTGGACTGTTTGAAACTGTCTATATTACGGCGTGTAAACATTATGACTTCATACACATATAGCGAGTAGTGCGTCATAATGCTATAATCTTTAAAAAGGTTTTTGCACGAGTGCCTCGAGTGTACACCTGCCAATACGCGTATGGCTCGCTTTTGCAGTTTAAACACTCTGTCCGAATGTGTTGAGTTCCCCCACAGGACGATACCATAGGACATAAGTGAAAAAAAATAGGCGTAATAGATTTGGAGCAATGCGTCACTGGAAACAACTGGCTTCAGTTTGCGCAGTGCAAATACTGCACTGCCCAGCCTTTCACACAAGTTGTTAACGTGCTCCTTCCACTTCAGTCCGGCGTCGATAGTAAACCCGAGGAACTTGCACGAATCACAGCGCGGTATCGGAATCTGCATTTGCGGAATATTAACCTGGCTACTGGCTGAAAACAACAATACGTTTGATTTATTGACATTAAGGATGAGGCCGCTCGCCGAGAACCACTCGTGGAGTTGGCTGCATGTATTTGCAATCTTTTGTTCCAGCTGTAGGTATGTATTCGCCCTCACTACCACGGTTGTGTCGTCAGCAAACAGTGCCATCATACCTTCGGCAACAGAGGAAGGAAGGTCGTTCATGAACATTAAAAACAAGGTATTTCCGAGCGATGAGCCTTGTGGTATGCCCAGTTCTAACATTCCGGCTTTAGAGTTAATGTTCTTACCTTCTATTTTGACTTGAACTGTCTGTCGTCTGTTTTTAAGGAACGATGTAAGTAATCTGTGAGCATTATTTTTGACTCCGTACTGCCCTATCTTTTCTAAGAGTAGCTCATGATTAATTACATCGAACGCTTTTGACAGATCGCAGAATACCCCTGCCGCCTTGTCTTTTTCATCTAACGCTGTTGTTATGCAGTCATATATTTTATATGCAGCTGTTGTGGTGGACCTATTTGTTCGGTAAGCAAATTGTTTGTCTGTCAGTAGGTTATTTGTCTCAAGATGGTGCATTAAACAGTTGGATAAAACAGATTCTATTAATTTGGATACATTTGGTACAATAGTAATAGGTCTATAATTGTCCACGGCGCTTTTTTCCCCTTTTCCCTTGTATACTGGACATACTCGAGTGCTTTTCAGTACGTCGGGGTAAACGCCGCATGTAAACATGGTGTTTACGAGTTTTAATAGTAGCCCCGCGATAACCGGCCAGATGCACTCGAGCATGTTCAGCGATATGTCATATATAGTAGTGTACCCTATGATGGGCGTGGAACCAGTAATGGGACAAAAAACCACAAATCCTGTAAAATAAGTGTCTAAAAGTAGTTTATAAACACTGCCTGTATATTATCATAAATAAGAGTCCTAGAGCTGTTTCAGTTTGAATTTTTATTAAATTTGGTTGTTTTTTAAGAAATTGGCGTCAACCCAAAAGTTGTTGTGTCACTGAAAAAAAATACCACTACGAATTCTTAACAACTTCGCTAAGAGAGGTGAGTTAATTTATTAAATTTTAATTAATTAATACTTGATGAAAACTAAAATGTGTTTTGTTAATTGCATTTACCATGAGATAAGGTATACAACATACTATGTTGTGAGTCCACAGATGTAAAAAAATAGTGGTATTTGGCCCAATCCCATTATAGGAGCTGTAAAACTGCATACCTCCTATAATGGGAAATTTACATAATGATGCTTGCCATGCCATCATTTCATGTTTAAACAATACAGAAGTAAAATGTAGTTACGAAATATGTCAACCAGGAGGTATGCTCGGACTTCGGATAAATTAATATCGTTTTTTAGTGTGGGTCAAATCTTGGTAGCCGAGTTTGAGCCACTTTCCCGTTTTCCGATTGAGTTGAAATTTTGTATTCGTAATTAAATATGCAAATCGGATGATAATGCAATATTATGATAACATGGACCAGATCTGATGACCTATTTCAATATTTTATACTGATAGAGCAGTGTCCATTACTGGGGGGCCCATTACTGGAGCTTTGGTGTCCATGACTGGAGAAAAATAGCATAGTTTTAATTTGTTAAGTATGTGGAAACTAATTGCAGTATCTTTGATACAACACGCCTGAAACATGAAAGACGGGTAGGACTTTCATCTTTCAATACGCTAAGCGGTAGACCATTCACATGTATTAGGGAAATATCACAAATACTCCAAATTCCCTCTTAAATGTCCCATGACTGGTGCTGTTACTATATATCCATGGTCCCGCGCGTTTTTTTCATAGACTTCAACGCACGATTGAGGTCTGTGAGAGTAACTGTAGGCAAAACTAGGTCAGGTACGTCGGTGTTATGTAAATGATGATTTAGGTAGCGTATAGATTTGGATTTATCTATATTCAATGTAAATTTAGACCCCACCGAGAGAAAATGATCATTTAAGTGTTGGGGCACCTGTAAAGCTGGTACATCGCTATCTCTTTCATCCTTCAGTGAAATAGTATGCCGAATTGGTTTTGTGGACGCCTGATCATTGACTACACGCCACATTTCTTTAGACGGATTTTTACTATTAACTATACGATCGGCAAAGTGATCCCGGCGGGCGGTCAATGACTCTGCTTTAATGCGATCAGCTTGATAGCTAATGCATTCCGCGAGATATTCGAGGTCTGGGTACTGGCGTTTCATTTCAGTCAAATCATTAAAGTTTAATATTAGTTTTGAGAGTGTATCTGTGAGCCAAGGTACATGCTTGTCTTTCTTTTGCAAAATGTTTTTGAGTGGAAAATGAATGTCTATATAATACCTTAATACATTAAATAATTTATTAAATTTATAGTCAATAGAAATCGCGTCGTCATATACAAAATTCCAATTATAATTCTCAATGTCAATATAAAATCCTAAAATCGATTGGTCTGAAAATAGTCTCTTTTGGATGAAAGAGTTAGGTTTGTGAGTACGTTGCGGTTCCATGGCGGGCAGAGTAAAGACTTGAGCATTGTGGTTCATGAATAAATAAGCAGATCCGCTGGCAACACTAGTCCTCATCATGGCGGCAGCTGTTACGGGCGCACTGTATGGACCAAATAATAAATTGTTTTATTTACCTACAAACAATAGAATTCTACTACGAGTAAACTAGATTAATGGTGAATATAGAACATCACAGTAATTATTATTACCTCATGTAAAACAGGAAAAGGAAACCTGCCCGTAACTACTACAAATACAATGTCTCTCCAATCACGCAACGATGGTGTTCCGGACATTTGGGAGGCGTGCGCGGAGCCGAAGCCAACACTTAGAGGCCCTTTTGACTTACTTACTGCTGTGGCGCAACGACCCGAAGTGGATCTTGGCCTCCGCCACTATAGACCGCCATGCTACTCTGTCCAAAGCAGTTTCTGTCACTGGACAGACTCGACGTCGTCGACTGCGACGGCGCCGAGATCGCTAAGGTTTCTGCACTTCGTTTCTCCACCGCTAGACTCCGATGGCTCGGGCACGTAGTCCGGATGGGAAAAGATCGCGCAGTCTGGAAGGCGTACTCTGGAGAACCAAGGGCCCGCGAAGGCCGTCTGGACGCCCTAGGTACCGCTGGAGAGACCAAGTGCAGAAATACCCTTTTGACACTTTAATTAAATGTAAGGGTGTACCCGAGCGGATGCTATTGCTGCCT
This sequence comes from Cydia fagiglandana, assembly GCF_963556715.1. NCBI lineage: Eukaryota > Metazoa > Arthropoda > Insecta > Lepidoptera > Tortricidae > Cydia > Cydia fagiglandana. The sequence continues at coordinate 318,788 of NC_085949.1, read as the reverse complement.
TTGCCCGTGTCATGGACGCTTGCAGAGGCAGATGCTATTGAGAGTTGATGGAATTTAAAGTGAATTAATTATTACCAGCAGATTAAACGGTACATACCTATTCTCATTTCAAAACAGGGTTCTTGAAAACAGGGTTGCTTCTTGTTACCATACGTTTATTCGATTGTTATTTAACCTCGCGAATTCTTAGCGAAAAAAACTTGATAAAGGGACGATGCAAATAAAACCACCGAATATAGTTTTTTTTTTATTTATTCCCCTTGTCAGACGTTTATAAAAAGTTTAAAGCTATTTTAAAGTGGGAACAATAGCCCTGAATAAAGGCCGAGCCACACCGGCTGCGTGTGCAGCACGTTGCGTGGCATGCGCTGCGTGACGTGCGCAGCACCCCTGTCACACCGGGTGACGCGCACGTCACGCAGCGCACGCCACGCAACGTGCTGCACACGCCACGCAGGCGCACGCTGCAGCTCTCATGCGTGCAGTAAAATAAAATACTCCTGCGACAGTACCTACATCATGTTATTATAACTCCCGTTGCAAATGGAAGCTGCTCACCTAATGCCGCCATTGCAATTAGAAGAAAAAAATGTCTCATATTTGAATCGAGATAGTTGAGAGTACATAATATTGTTCACCGACGCCAAATAGTTCACAATACAACAACCTTGTTTTCCAATAGTATCGTTAATACCTAAAATTGATTCTTTCCCACAGGCCAAATTATTATTTTTTAAGACGTATTTGTGGTAATCTTTGTGCTATATTGTAAATATACATTCATATTAACGAAAGATTGAGAGAGTTGTAAATAAATACAAGTGAGCTGCGCGTGTACACGCACAGCACCTATGCAGCACCGAGCTGTGCGTGTCCGAACCTGCTCGGTTCGCCCTCTCATAGGGAACGCAGTTAAACACAACGTCATCACTGCACGCAACGAAGCGACGTTGCCGCTCCGCTGCGTGGACGCGTGCACGCAGCACGCAGCCGGTTTGTCTTGTCGGAGCTGCGTTGCGTGCAAGTCACGCGTACGCGCACGTCACGCACACGTCACGCAAGCGGTGTGTCCTCTCTTATGAGTTTTCATATTCTACAACGCAGAGGGACGCGTACGTGCACGCGCACGTCACGCACACGCATCCGGTGTGGCCTGGCCTTAAAATGGCGTGCGTACATAAATTGATAAAAGTATAATATATCTATTTGGGATTCCTTTTACTATATACTTACATATGAAACTAGGCTAAAGCCCCTATTGCATGTGGTAGTGTAAGTACCCAGCTTACATAAATTACGCATTAAGGTACTCATTAAATGAAAGAAAGATAAATTAGGTTTTAACTTCTCGGTTGCCGAAACGCGGATCCACGTTAATAGGTAATGAGCTCCAATTAATATTTAATTAGAATTCAATGCATCTGGCATACCTACGAGGGGTTAAAGTCCATTTTTTTGTATATTTTATGTTCTCAGGAAAGTCACAATCACAACGCTATAGTTCGTTTTTTTTAGCATTAGAAATAAGGTAAACAATCTTGATGTGTCTTTTAATTGAAAAACACGTTTTAAAAATAAGTTACGTCAAATATGTAACAATTATGAATCTAATACGATCATTTATATTCTTCTGCTTTCATAAGTAATAGTTTTTGAATTTTAAAAAGCGTTTTTCAATTAAAAGACGCGTCAAGATCGCTCACCTTCTTGCAAGTTCTTTCTAATGCTAAAAAAACGAACTATAACTTATACAAAAAGTTTTCGACAAGTAGTTGGAGTGGCACTGTTCTTCATGTGGACTTAATTACGTCTAATTTTACTAAATTAATTCTTTAAATGGCACCGATTAGGAAATTTACGTCAAAGTCCGAGTAAACTAGCTAATACCGTAGTTGACATAATTGCATAAGTAGGTAATTGTGTCACTTGGCACGAATTTAAAGAAAACTAGTAGAACGCCATTTATTGACTTACTACTAAGACTATACTATCTGCCTGAATCTACACTGAGAGAAAAGTACAACAAAAATACACTTAGAATTACAAAAATAAACTTAATCCGGGGACAAGGAGAGTTAACTAATAGGAACAAATTGACTTTTGCAATTTCTATTAGTTCTTGCAATTTCTATTATCTGTTTGTTGAAATTATATTTGGGATTACTGAGCTGTTTGTAGAAATGAATAAACTTTACAGAAATAGTGAAACGTCCATAATTATTACTAAAAATTCATTTTTTCCCCCAGTACAGAACTGTTTTTTAATTCCTGGTGATGATTTTTCTCTCAGTGTAACTTTAAGATAAGTACGTCAATGAATAGATCTAGAAACGATATGGATTAGATGTATCAGTGTCAAGTGACGTTTTTGTTTGAAGAAACGTCACTTTTAACACTGTCATATCGTTTCTAGATCTATTAAAAGGCCTATCTTAAAGTTCGAATCGGGCCGTATGGCCATTGGTGGTCCTGGTCATGCTACTTGACTTAACTACATATATACAACAACGTAGGTAAGTAAGAATACCTACTAAGTGTCAGATAGGTAATTTACCTCGCATTAAGCATGCGTGAACAAATATTAACGAAGGATTGTTCGTGCACAATGGAGTAGAGGATCAAAGGTGCTTTCCGCCCGAATTACACAATCGAGTAATACTGAACCTATACAAATATGTAAGTATGTGCTTAGCCTGTTTTACACAAAAACATACAACAGTGACTTATTCTACTAGTCGATACAGTTAATGTTAATGATAACATATCTCCAAGAGAAACATTAGGTCTTACACTCGTCTGTCGTACAAAATATCCATAAATTCTAATATTTAGTACTTAAGATTTTATTAGACAAGCCAATTTGAAGAAAAAAAGAAAAATACTTTGAATGCAGTTTTGTTTCTTTTTAAAAATAAAGGAATGTCTCCTTTAAGGTGGTTCGCCTAGGTTACTCAAAACTTAACTCTCGCTAGATGGCACCACTTTTGCAAAATTTCAGATTTTATTTTTTTGTGAAATGGTCTTGGTATTTGTATACTTAAAAGTATGTTTCGCGCACTCTTTAAGTAAATATTGAACTATTAAAATAAACATTGAATACTTCATTGTGCAAAAACCACCTTTTTAATTCGACGGAGTGTTGCCGTCACGCTTTTTCCTACTATTACTCACACATGCAAACAGTGTTTCCGTGATCCTTGTAGTAGACAATTTCACACAACGTAAGTATGTTGCAATAGCGTAACGGTATGTTCGTGGAAATACGTGCAAGAGGATTGGGGTTCAAGACTGGTGCGAGTAGGTAATTTCTTTTTGTTTCTCCTTTGTGTTATCTTACCTTTAAACGAGCAATTATTAGATATATAATTATTTATTTATATATTTGGATGGTTTCAGAAACGGCTCTAACGATTTCGATGAAATTTGCTATAAGTAAGGGGTTTGATCTCTTAGCTAGGTCTATACACCGGTCAAATCTTACAATAAAAAAACAATGCGTGATGTAGTTCTGTATTTTTTGTATATTGTTTATAGTCCTTGGAGGAATGTGAGACTATGTTTTGCAAGCAAAAAAAAGTTGTGCTTCCTGCGTAATTTGCAAAAAACTGCAAAAATTTAGGAGTTTTTTCAGATTTTACACTTTTATTATAAAACTATGGGTTTTTAGTCAAAACTTGCTATGTAATGTTAAAAGAACATTAAATTTGGAACAATTTAAGCCCATGTACAGCGCCGCATGTTAAATAGTTCATGAGATATGGAACTTTAAAAAAAGGGTATTTTTTTCCTTAGAATGAATTTTTTAGTTTTTCCTATATTTCAGGACAAATATCGGCACAACCGCTCATACTATAAGATATATTGCGATGAATAAAGTTATAGCTAATTTAATTGCCTTTCATTTAAGTGCAATAAAGGGTCAGTAAGTTCTACAGTTCTCTAGTTATCGTAAAAAAATGAAATTGCTATAATGAGGAAGGCAACTAATGTATTGCTTAAGGCATTGTCAAAATCCGTACAAAAGGCAGTACCATCGTCGAGACTGCCATCTACGATTAGCTTTTACCGGCCTTCTCCGATAGTAGCAGAACGATGTTAGAGATCAACCATTTTTAAAATGCACTCCCCGGACTCCCCTCTTAAGCACTTCATTCATTCAGTAATGAAATCAAGACACAAACTGTAGTTTGGCTTGTTTTTAGGCTACACTTTTTGGTCGTAGCCATTGATTGTAGTCCAGGATACCGATTCTTATTTAAGAGTTAGTTCTTGTTTTGATACGACCTTAACGATAGTTCACGGTGATTGGCGTGGTGTTGACGAAACGCACCGGAATCACTGAAAGTCGTGTCAATAGATATCTAGCTATGGTACCTGATTCTGATGTATCAATTTGTTGTGGTTAGCATATTATCGTGATCTTGTATTAACACGACTCACAGTACACTCAAGAGCGCCAAAAAGCGACACCTAGATATTTATTGACACGACTTTCAGTGATTCCGGTGCGTCTCGTCAACACCACGCCAATCACCGTGAACTATCGTTAAGGTCGTATCAAAACAAGAACTAACTCTTAAATAAGAATCGGTATCCTGGACTATAATCAATGGCTACGACCAAAAAGTGGAGCCTAAAAACAAGCCAAACTACAGTTTGTATCTTGATTTCATTACTGAATGAATGAAGTGCTTAAGAGGGGAGTGCATTTTAAAAATGGTTGATCTCTAATATCGCTCTGCTGCTATCGGAGAAGGCCGGTAAAAGCTAATCGTAGATGGCATTCTCGACGATGGTACTGCCTTTTGTACGGATTTTGACAATGCCTTAAGCAATACATTAGTTGCCTTCCTCATTATAGCAATTTCATTTTTTTACGATAACTAGAGAATTGTAGAACTTACTGACCCTTTCTTGCACTTAAATGAAAGGTAATTAAATTGGCTATAACTTTATTCATCGCAATATATCTTATAGTATGAGCGGTTGTGCCGATATTTGTCCTGAAATATAGGAAAAACTAAAAATTTCATTCTAAGGAAAAAATACCCTTTTTTTAAAGTTCCATATCTCATGAACTATTTAACATGCGGCGCTGTACATGGGCTTAAATTGTTCGAAATTTAATGTTCTTTTAACATTACATAGCAAGTTTTGACTAAAAACCCATAGTTTTATAATAAAAGTGCAAAAACTGAAAAAACTCCGAAATTTTTGCAGTTTTTTGCAAATTACGCAGGGAGCACAACTTTTTTTTGCTTGCAAAATATAGTTTCACATTCCTCCAAGGACTCCAAACAACATACAAAAAAATATAGAACTATAGACGGTCAAGTAAATCTTGTCAGTAAAAAAAGGCGCGAAATTCATATTTTCTATGAGACGATAACCCTTCGCGCCTACATTTTTCAAATTTGCCGCCTTTTTCTACTGTCAAGATCTGCTTGACCAACTTTACATCACGCATTGTTTTTTTAGAACATTTTTTTGTAAGATTTGACTGGCCTACTATGAGAAAACGCGCATTTTTGAGTTTTTATGTTTTGTAAGCTTTGGTCGGTCTCCCAGATATTCAATCTCCGCTTGGCAACTAATCCCAGAATTGGCATGCGCACTAGTTTTTACGAAAGCGACTGCCCTGACCTTCCAACCCAGAGAGTAAACTTATTTGGATTAGTCCGGTTTCCTCACATTGTTTTCTTTCACCGAAAAATAGGTATCGGTGTATAAATAGGTAGGTATCAAATGCTATTTCGTACAAAAGTTCGAAAAATCATTGGTACGAGCCGGGGTTAGAACCCGCGACGACCTCCGAATTGCTTTCCGCTAGGCCAGCAGCGCTTCCCCCACATACTCAGTGTTATCAGGTTTTTTAAAAATCAAAAACGATTTCTTATGAAAGCAGAAGAATATAAATGATCGTATTAGATTTATAATTGTTACATATTTGCCGTAACTTATTTTTAAAATGTGTTTTTCAATTAAAAGACACGTCAAGATTGTTTACCTTATTTCTAATGCTAAAAAAAACAAACTATAGTAATAATTGTGTTTTTCATTCATAGACAAAATCCATTATTTTTAACCACAGGAAATTTTATACACTTCTTTTTAGGGTTCCGTACCCAAAGGGTAAAACGGGACCCTATTACTAAGACTTCGCTGTCCGTCCGTCCGTCCGTCCGTCCGTCTGTCACCAGGCTGTATCTCACGAACCGTAATAGCTTGACAGTTGAAATTTTCACAGATGATGTATTTCTGTTGCCACTATAACAACAAATACTAAAAACAGAATAAAATAAAGATTTGAATGGGGCTCCCATACAACAAACGTGATTTTTGACCAAAGTTAAGCAACGTCGGGAGTGGTCAGTACTTGGATGGGTGACCGTTTTTTTTGCTTTTTTTTGTTTTTTTTTTTTGCATTATGGCACGGAACCCTTCGTGCGCGAGTCCGACTCGCACTTGCCCGGTTTTTATTGCAGTGAGGATGTCCTGATTGTAAAAATCAGAGAGATTAGGAAGAGTATAATTTCTAATTATCTTTGTAAAAATAAAAGAATACGTGTAGCCCATACTTAATAATCGATTTATGATAATAAGAAAAATTAAATAAAAATAAAAAAACAATACGAAATTTAGGTGTAACAAAAATACAAAAAGTTATGTTCCAGCATACAATGACTGGGGATCGAACCGGGAATCTTCCGTTTGCAAGCAAGAAAGCGACTGTTTGCATAACACGCCATGATAGTTCTTAGCTAAGCTGACGAACTTCTCGCTTAGGTCAATTAACTACCTGTCAAATATCAGTGTCAACAAAATTGCACTAAACATGACGGCACTCCAAATTCGAGCCGTGGTCAGGCCGGCAACGTCGGAAATGGTATGGCAACGTCGCAAATGTATCTGTACACGACATTTGTGACACACACATACGTAAAATTGATGAAAAGTTAACTATGATTTTTGTATGATTTCTGTATGAAACATTGTTTTCCTGTTAATTTCGCGCAAACGAATATTCGAAAGAAGATAAATGCGGAAATATTTGTGTACTAATAGTGTGTAGTTACTTAATGAGCTTTGATTGAATTTTGTATGAAAAGCGAACCACCTTAGTAAAATGAGCCAGCTTAAGGATTTAGGGTAGTTTCCCTCCAGGGCCCGACTTATCTGTCCACCCTGTATATAATGTTTGTAAATAAAATAGATTATAGATAAATTTAGTTTTAATAGATTTAATTTTGGAATGAATATTTTTGTTGAATTAAGTAAATTAAATATTTCACGTAATTATTATCAATGGTTTTCATTTGCTGACATTTTGGGCACCCTAATTGGCACCCTGGCGACAAGATTTGAAGGATTTGGCGTGTAGTCATTGGCCAAATCAAGAAACGGCGCGGCGTTTCACGGTATGCCTAGGAATTTGATGAAATGGAGAATTTTCCGATCGGACGCGGACAGATAAACGATTAGCATCATGAACAAAATCGCTTTTCGAATACATATATAGACGTAGATTTTATAATATATAATAATGTAATCGAAACTATAATATGTTCTTTTAAACCCTCATGCCTACGCTCGTCACGCAACCATTTGTTTTGGAAACATTCCGGCGCGTGCGCAGGATGTTTGCAACCACATTGTGTTGGTTGTGCTCATTGGAGGAAACAATAGAACCGCCAGTTATGTTATCGCACGAATTGTGCGTGTTAACCGGCTATCAAATTAAGGGTTTGTAGATTCCTGGGTTTACCTCGTAACGAACCAAACTTTCTTGATGTTTCATTGTTATACTCCACATTTTTCTAGCCTTACAATACTCGTACCTTGGCCTTATCCTCAGTCCCAGAAGCGTTAAGGGGCCCACTGATTACCAGTCCGTCGGACGATATCGGCCTGTCAGTTACACGCAAAAGGTGACAGTTACGAACAACTGACAGGCTGATATCGTCCGGCGAACTGAATATCTGTGGGCCCCTTTAGTTTCGTTTCTGAATTTGGAACCCTGATTTATTAAATCGAAGTTAAAATTACGTTTTAGAAATAAGCGTTTATAAGGGTCTCTGGCACTCAGGAGTATAGAATACATACACAAACACATAGGTACACTTTTTTTTGTGGTTGCAGACTTTTCTTGGTTCAACTCTACATATTTTTAGCGCGATTAGTCCATCTAAAGTCGTGCAATGTTAGGTTGCGTAAAGTAAAAATACCATTTCGTAAATTTATGGTGTTTTCGAGAAAAGTATTTACCGAGAACTTACATCAGCACATCACGTAAACAAGGGGCGGCCGCGGCAAAACCCTCCAACCCCAAAATAAATAAAACCGGAACTGAAGGGACCTGACGTAAACAATCAATACAAAACTATAAAAAAACGGACAAAAGAGTTTTTTCTGCGATGTGTTAACGAAAGCTTTTACAAAAGGGGGTGAAATTACATCCCGGCTAAAGAATGATGGCTTTTAGTTATTTTGTTATTTTATTGGGTAAAAGCTGTCCCAATTTATGTGCTATAGAATTATGATAATCCGGACTTATAAATACAAACCCTTGTTGGACTCACGCACTCATCAATTGTATAGGTACATATATATATACATATAAATATGATTCGCTCCTAACGATAAAATATTATATGTATAACGCATTATTGAATAGTATAGTTAAGATGATACCAAATCAAAATAAAAAAACCGTACAAGTGCGAGTCGGACTCGCCCGACGAGGCCGAGGGTTCCGTACTTTTTAGTATTTGTTTTATTATAGCGGCAATAGAAATACATCTGTGGAAATTTCGAAAAAATGACACTTTTAACACTGACACATCAGTATCATATCGAATAACTTAGGATCGAATTAGCCTATCACTTGGTCTCTACCTCCTACCTATTAAAGTATAATCGTCGAATACATAGGTACCATATTAATACATATTTAAACTGAAAGTCACAAAGCAGACCGTTACCTGTATTTACTTACCTCGTTAACAAACCGGGCGGTCGTGGGTTCGGTTCCGGACCCGGTCGAGCGCGAACTACGTATTGTTTGTTATCTGCAGATTACGGCGCATACGCCTGAATGCGTTTCATTTTGTACGGTTTAAATTAAAGATAAACGCGATAACACATCGATTGTAGGCCTTTATAATAAGTTAGTAGGTAAGGTATGCCAAAGCTATATGAGTAGGTACTTAGATATTACAAAATACATAGCTTACCTACCTAACTTACAACCTACAAAACTCAGAATCACAAGCTCTTTCGATCTTAATAGGTACGAGAAAACTACAACTTTATGGCTCCTCTAAACGCTGGGCCAACGTCGGCCAATCCAAAGGGACGCATTTATGCTTTAGAGGAAGCAAGTGATATTGCTATCTCATTCTACCGCATAGCTGCGTCCCTTGGATTGGCCGACGTTGGCGCATCGTGTCGAGCGGATATACCTACAAGTATGTTACGTAAATATTTAAGCCAAGATTGCCAAATTTCATGTAATTTACAATGAGAGGGTAACTTTGATTGTATGGAAGCGGCTTTTGGCGGCCGCTTCGTGTGACTCTTAAGTCACAATGGCCACGACACAAACAATAAATTGATCAAGCATTTGAAGCGCCCAATCATTTGGTAGAAAAAATAAATCGTCCCTCAACGACTTATAAAACATTCAACCCCGTGTCAAAAACAGCCCTTGTAACTATACATAGAGCTAACAATTCGCTACGGGGCCTAGCCAAGTGACAATCGTTGATAGAACGAAAGAGTGATCGTTTCGCTGTCGTAGCGCAAGCGATTGTCACTGTGGCTAGGTACCTACGTCGTCCAGAGTTTAGCGTAGAGGGTAAGGAAAGGAAGTGGTAAGGAAATTAAAAGATTTTACGTCGTTTCTATGGGACAGCTTATAAATATTATTAATAAAAAAATATCATCTTATGTTTTTAAAACTATAGAAGTAATTCAACAATCGGTCAGAACTCAGATAGTAGAGAGGACAAGCTAAGAGCCGAATACAGAAAGCCTCATAAAAACAGATTATAAGCAGCAACTACCACGTCGATATAATATTAATATACCCCATGCTGACTTATAATTTCTATAATCGTACGTCGACAGTCGACACAGTGATGACAAATGAGCCTTATTACAATGTAACAAGGTATATTAATGGTCAGTAAAGTATGTTTCTAGAATTGTAGTACCTACAAAAGTTTTCATGGAACCATTAAGCCCACTCATATTGGGATACTATGGGAGTATTATGGCCATGGTCACAGAATTTCCACTATCAAATTAATATATGTACGACTGTACGTACGTAAATTAATATATGTGACGTTCCACGACAAAAGGTACCTTATGGCGGCTGGTGCTTACGTCGCATAGCGCCGCAATAATATTGGAGCGGCGTTAATAATAGCGTAAGCGCCAACCGCCATAAGGTACCTTTATCCGTGGGACGTCACATATTAATTTATAACGATTAGTAGGTAATTAAATTAGGTATAGTTAGGCTAGCTCACGAGTATAGGTGCTATTATTACTAAAGGCCTGTGCACACCGGCTACGTGTGCGTGACGTGCACGTGCGCGTACGGCGTTGTAGTATACAGATCCTTATGAGAGACGGCACACCGCTTGCGTGACGTGTGCGTGTGCGGCTCCAACATTTTAGCGCACGCACACGCGCACGTCACGCACACGAAGCCGGTGTGGCTCGGCCTTTAATCTAATCAAAAGACTTTCTGGCCCAAACTAGTGCTTGACAAAACTCATCATGATATCGATAATTCTAACCTTTAACCTTTTTTTGGGGCTTTTTTTAACTGCAAACTCAAGTTTACTTTACTCAGGTCACTCAGGACACAGAAATTAGGCACGCTTAGACTACAAGAAATACACAATGTGAATTAATTTATGTACACCTAGCTTCAAAAGTGTCTACATTTTATGAATGAATTAAATTCATTAAATTGGGTATGCACTTTTGCAGTTCGCTGTGGCTAGCATTTCTTGTCATTAGGATTAAAATAAAGCAGGCACTTAAATGATAACAAGGCAATTTTATCGTGTTATCAATCTTATCAAACATCAGTTCGTGTCAGAAAAATCTTTAGGTTTAATTTATGATGAAAATAACTGATGGCCGTCACGTGCAGCAATCTTATAGTCATCACACACATCAGATAAATTATCACACATTATCTGATTTTGTCTTCATTAGTGACGAAATTCTCCTTTCGGTATCAAACTCCGTAATAACTTAGGATAATAATATATATATCATCAGCCTGCAACGTATGTCTTACCTTACTTTAAATTTTTTAAATGCCTTTTCGATTTCACCAAATGATTATTTAGAAGGGCCATTGTCTTGCATTAATTAATTTTAGTTTTTATTAGGTTAAGTGTAAACAAAATATTATTGTAGGTACAATATATTATACAATACGCTGATATTTTTGAAATTTAATATGCTGAAATATATATTAATTGGTCACCATTCAGTTATGTCGACCAGACGCTTCGCGATTTCTGCAAACAACTTGTGCGCGCTGGGACCCCATGGACAGTGGCGTAACTAGGGGGGGGTTGGAGGGGGCACGTGCCCCGGGCGCCGTCCAAGGGGGGGCGCCAAAATGGGCAAAAGACTACCTCTCCGCCTTGCAAAAGGCAGCAGGGAAACTTTTGTCAGTCGTATTTACCACCACTGTGAAGTGTGAAATGCGGATGGTATTCTGGTCCACAGCGCAAAAGAGAAAGCCGATCTTTTAGGTTACTCTTTTTGCCTCGAACTCGACCTTGAAAGACGACGGTAGCGCCCTACTGCCCACCATCTCGCAGTGCGAATACTCTATGCCAGAAACTTCTATCAAGAAGAGGGATATTCGGCGGGAGTTGCTATGCTTTCGTTTTATAAGGCGAGCGGGCCGAGTGCTTCAGAGTTGTGTCCCGTGTTAGCGCGTCTTTTCCGTTAGGGGTCTCCTGTCGAAGTTACCATCTTATGGACTGTCCAAGAGACTAATACCTATGCAAATGGATCGCTAGCCCTTTGTCCGGCAGGCGCATATGAGCCGTAGTAGACGGAACCTGGCCGCGATCGAAACGCAACTGTCACTGTCACACTAATAAGGAAGAGTGATAGAGAGACATAATGCTTTTCGTTATCGAAGCGATAGCGATTGTAACTTTGGCCACGCCGGCTGCTCCAATAGCTGCTGCTGCTGCATATCTGTGACATGTTGTATATCGACGAAATTCATCGATTTGCGGGACGACAGTACCTACTATACAGGGGTGGCTAAAGAATAACTACATTCCCGTTGCCAGGGAGGTTTTGGGATTATACCGAGCAACTTTTACTACGGGACCAACCCGGAAATCGAGAAAAAAAGTTGAACCCTCCCATAGAAAATGGACCAGCCAAAATGTAGGAAACAGCCAAATTCTTTTTTCGCGACGCGGTTGGATTCATATTAAAAGTTGCTCAGTATCGGTATAATCCCAAAACCTCCCTGGCAACGGAAATGCAGTAATTTTTTAGCCAGCCTGTATACAGGATGGTCCAAACCTTGACGCCCAAAAAATTTTTTTTGAATCCTCGTCGTGGGTTATCAGAATATACCCCATGTACGAGTATGTTAGCCGATTTTTCGTAGTTTTCGAGACTTTTGTTAAGAAATTCCGGGGTGAAGCTTTGCTTTGCTTATATGCCTTCTAATAATTGTTCGTGGTATTTGCACTGATGACATGAAATAGCAATGGGGAAGTGACCCCATAAAATAATAGTAGAAATAACAAAAGAGGATTTTTTTTATTAATTACTAATTTGGAAGCTTTCCACCTTAGTTCCGGCACAAAATAGATAAGTACAGAAGTCAATCACATGTATGTACTTTACTTTTCATACCTACGCTCGGCGGTCGCTCTAGGGTTGCGATTGTTGCGAACTATGACTTATGCACAAAAAACTATCGTGGTAGTGGCACTCGTATCTATCATATCGTATCTCGTATTTAGTTGTTTGATTTATTGTTGAGGATGAAACGGGAATAAAAGAAATATAAATTAATAATAACATTAATAACTCAAATAGGTATTTTAATTTTAATGTCATTGTTATATTACAAATTTGCCACAGAAAATATCTTGCGATGATTCCGAGATTGGCGAAAGACACGATTATTATATTTTTAAGTGTAATAAATTCACATTCTCATGTACAATGTAATAAATTCGCATACGCATTCTCTCTGAAACCACTGGTAGCTTAAAAAACGACAATTCACCGTTTAATGTTGAATTTAAACAACCGTCCACTGTACAGTTATAATAACTTTTTGTTTTGTTTCTCCATTATTGCACAAAAACGTTCACAGACGCGTGTCTCAAGCAGATGGCACTCGCGCTCGCACTGGTCTCAACTGGTCCGAGATATCGTGTCCGTGAGCAGTGTCTATGTGTGCGTTGCTCGAGCGCGCTTTGTATGTAGGTTGATTTCTGTACCTATCTGTTTTGTGGTTCCGGCGTCTCTGACAAATTATGATTATTAAGTGTCACTTTTTGTCCTTTTAAAAAACTTAGGGTCTAGCAGTTTCTAAAATAACCAAAAGTCCTTGAAATCGCTTGTATTTTTTATTTATTTAGGTAAGGGCAACATCTGAGCTTGACATGCTTGAACGTAAAACTTTGTCTTTTTTCCCAACTCAGCCAAGTGAGGATGCTGATTTTTTTTAGCAACTGCGCCGCGAGTCAAGGATTATGTTACAAAAAGAAAAGTTTAAAAAGGTTCAAAAGTTTTTTTAAATAAATTAATTGCTTCACCCCGGAATTTCTTTACAAAAGTTAAAAGTAATAAAAATCATAACTCGAAAACTACGAAAAGTCGGCTAACATAGATACGTATTCTAATAGCCTACAGCGTCAGCAATGTAAAAAAAATTTTTGAACGTCAAGGTTTGGACCAACCTGTATAACACATGCCTTTGCCAACATCACTCGGTCTGTGAAAAACCTGTGTCAGGTATCGAGAGCATTCTATCTAGAGTTTCAAATTGGGATCGGGACAATTTAGTCCAATACAATCCCACTAAGACTCAATTTTGCGCGTCCCATGTCAGGGAGTATTGGGCGCCTCGATCGGTATTGACATCTCCATCAGTGACGTCCAATAATTTCGTAGCCACCTTGCTGGGTAGGCTGCGCTCGTATCCAAAAAAACTCAGCACATGCCACCTTGGACCCTTCAAATCAGTCCAAAGGCGGGCGCGCTGTACCTATGAATAGTCTACGATCCCAAACTCACAAGCGATATTGAACCTTTCAGTCTAAGGAGATCTCCAAAAAAGAAGTTTATAGTTTTAAAATGGTCGGCAACGAGCATGTAACACCCCTGGAGTGTAGACGCGTCCATGGGATGCGGTGACCGCTTACCATCAGGAAGGTCGTAAGGTTGTTAGCCACCGATGCACTAAAAAAACATAGGTAAACTGTATTTGTCTAAATTAAAAGTAAACTTTAATAAGCAAAAAAATAACTGTTTTTCGTTTCGTTAGTTCATTTCGTTTGGTGGGAAGGGGGGGGGGGCGCAAATTTGGTGTCTGCCCCGGGCGCCATATCCTCTAGCTACGCCTCTGCCCATGGACCTAGAGTTTCAAGTTTTCAACTAATCATTTTGCTTGTTAATTATGCGTCAACGTAATTTAAGCTGTTGTAGTCGGTTGATTTGTCCCTTCCCATCAAATACTATAACTAAGGGCGCCTTATTATAGTTCGTTTTTTTAGCATTAGAAAGAACTGGCAAGAAGGTAAGTGATCTTGACATGTCTTTTAATTGAAAAACGCTTTTTAAAATTCAAAAACTATTACTTATGAAAGCAGAAGAATATAAATGATCGTATTAGATTCATAATTGTTACATATTTGCCGTAACTTATTTTTAAAATGTGTTTTTCAATTAAAAGACACTTCAAGATTGTTTACCTAATTTCTAATGCTTAAAAAAACGAACTATAGTTAGCATCTGGTGGTAACGCATATGGGACAAACTTTAGCGTGTGAAACTATCTTCTGTAGGAGTACTTATTAGATGATTATAAAAACAATGACAAACATAGTTTATTCTTCAATTTACAAAGCAATTATGAATGTTAATAACTATTTGTTATGCAATTATAGGATTTTAATGAAAAATTATTACTACTGAAAACAATGTTATGGGCAGAATTGGATATATAATCCTATATACATTAAACATTAACACGCAATTTCTCAAAGTGATCGAGTCACTATTTCTCACGTCACCAACAAAAGACACGTCTTTTGTGTCATTAATGCTTGATGCTTTGCATACAATTACTGGAATTGAACCTGCGACCTGCATTGTCAGGCCCCTGGCATTGTCAGCGTTTAAGTTTGTTGAATATGCATTCGGGACTGTGAACCTTAATGTGTGTCCGTACTTGAGTGGCATAAAAAAATAATAAATGATGTAAACGTCGCTTCAATACGCAACGCAATCTACACTTCTTTTAAAATAAATCATTGTACAAGGTCTTTTACCTAAAGAACACAATAGCCATGTAGGGCACAATAGAGTAATATTGGAGGGATTTTTCAAACTTTGTTAGTTTTTTTGAAAAATAAATTACTTAAGTATCGTTTAAAAATTGTAAGTAGACTGTATTTTTTAAGAAGGAAATGTTCAGAATCTTTTTCTGTAAGAGTCTTAAGGTAAGGCGCTTAAATGTATAAATGTTACGAGTCAGAGGAAGTGTAAAGTTCTATAAGAATATTTAATTTTTTCTGTGCTATTTTATTAATGATAAAATTTTACTTGATATTTCTGTACCTAATCATTTTGACTAATTTTAATGTTTTTAAACGTTTGCATTAGAAGTATGTATGTAGGTACTTTAATAGACCAGTAAGGACTTAGGAGAACTATTATATAATCTGTGACTTAGGTAACACAATAACGTTTATCCTTACATGCTTAGTTTAGATCCCGAACGCATTATTAAGCACAGCTCTAAGTCCTTTCGCCCATTAAACTCGATGAAACCTTTTACGTTTAATGGGACAGAACAGTAAGCGACTTCTACACACCCCCGATCCTACAATCACGGCGGCATATTGTTCGAAAAGCAATTATTTTCGTCACAAGAGGGTACAGTCGGTCATTGTTCCGTGCAACGGGTATTATTCCATCACTTTACCTACCTTAGAGAAACTAGTATAAGAAGACCCGAAGATTAGGGAGAGTTTTATGTATTCAGGGATCACATTGATACTGGTTCTTGGGTCGGAAAGCAATAACAGCTGAGCACTGTACTTAAATTAGAAGACCCCCGGAGCTCACCAGGGTAAGGTTTCTCGAGTATAATGCACATTTTATATTGAATGCACTAGGGCAATAAAAACGAGTATACTTTATGAAGAATTTCTCTTTAGAGTGTACCCGCTTTTATTTCGCTTGTAAAAGATTTCTTGGGAAATTGCGCCATTTTACATTTTTCATACTTGAATTCTAAAGTATAGAACTGTAAAGAGACGAAATTATTACCTAACAGCCAAGCAATAGGCTAAGTTGAGAATTATTAATTTCATGCGTGATGAAAACGACAACCTGGGCTTAAGCCAAAAATAGCAAAGCGTAAATAAGCCCAATTTAGACTTTTCAAGAACTTGCATGCAATATTCAATATACATTGCTAACTACAGAGTGCACTTAGTTCAGTCGATCGACCAAATACCGCAATGTAACGAAAATCGCATGAGAGTTCTTGAGATTCTTGACCTGTCTAAATAAATGTAATGAGGCTTTACTTAAAATGTGTCTTCGTAAGAAGAAGTTATGTATATTATGTCCCACATATTTAAACGACCTTTCTAAATTTGGTGCACTGGTTTATTATTTTATGGCTCCTCTACACGATGGGCCAACGCCGGCCACTCCAATGGACGCAGCCATGTGGTAGAATAAGATAGCAATATCACTTGCTCCCTCTAACTCATAAATAAGTCCCTTGGAGTGGCCGGTGTTGGCCCATCATGTAGAAGAGCCATTACAGTTTTGTTGGCTCTGAACCGATATATACAAATGTGCTGCTAAATAGCTGTGTAGATAAATATGTATATTATTCAACATTTTTCTTTCAGCTTGTTCCAGCCGAGCCAAACTTTAGGAGAACACAATTTGTTACCTGTCAGAGGAAGCTGAACGGGCTGACCAACTTTAATCTGGCCAGCTGAAGCGTAACTACACTTCTATTCAATTTTAAATCGAATTAAGTCTTCCTATATACGACGTAGGTAGTTAGTTCTTTAACTTTTAAGTTGTTAGGTACCGTATGTTATGTAAACACTTGAATGTTCACAAAATAGGTGAAAATTATGTACAGTTACAGTAGGGAAGACACCCTGTATGGGTTCTCTTTCAGTTAAACTTTAAGCAATTTAAAGAATAATGTATGTAATACGAATACCCCTAGCGTCTATACGTCACCACGAACATGACAAAAACTGTCCTATGTCCTTCCCCAAGCCTCTAACTATTTATCTCCATACTAAATTTCATATAAATCGGTTACGCAGTTTAAGCGTGAATATGTAATACACAGACAAGACAGAGTTACTTTCCTATTTATAATATTTAGTAGCAATATAGTAGGGTTCAATCAATACACTCATTCATAGGCTTACTCGTACCTAGCAAATCTAGCAATGCACCAAGGAGAAGTTTCCAAAGTTGCGAAATTTTCCATACGGAATGTTCTCAGAACTTAAATTTTACGAACCATAAAAATTATTCAGGAAGTCGCTGGACATCGCCGTTATCAATTATTTTAACTGACTGTCTTATTTACGAGTTTATTAAAATAATACTAATAGTACATTTTTTGATAATTCTCATAGGGAATGTTCTCATTGGAAATTTAATTTAAATTCTCGTGTAAGTTTGCGGAAATTCCCGAGAATGTTATTGAATTTTTGAGAATGTTCTGCAACTTGTACATTGCTAGGCTTACCCAATTTAATGTTTACTACAAACTATCTTAGAAATTAGTGGTTAATTAACATAACCATGTTAATTATAGACCGGCTATTCTTTATGTCGTAGTTTTACATTGCATTCAATTGTTTTGACAACGCCTTGAAATTCTGGCAAGTGCACGTTGCATGTTCCTTGAATCCGTCGGCGGCCATTTCCTATAACCTCGTTGTGTGTAGTCAGCTGTTTGACATTCTGCACTGCGCACGTAGTAAGGACTCGAGGTTGGGGTTGCCAGGCTTGACGATTTTTCCGGAGAATATTATTATTTCAACTAGGCGTGTCGGGAAAGCTGTGAAATCACGAAAATGTAAGGTTGATTATTATTTTCCAAAATTGCGAAATATTATATTAAAAGAATTTCCAAAGTAGCTCAATTACGGTTACGATTTTCAAAATGTGTTAAAAATCCGTTGGGGGCTGTCCATAAATTACGTCATCGATTTCTGACGATTTTTGACACCCCCCCCCCTAAAATCATCCAAAAATCATGCTTCGAATGACCCCGTTTCCTCCTACGTCATGCTACCATCATCCGATGTCCAGACCCCTCCCCCCCCTAATTTGAAATGACGTAATTTATGAATAGCCCCTTGGGATCGGGAAAGTCAAGATATGTTGTTAAGCATTTTTGTAATAGGTACTTAACTACCTTTTTCTGATGATCCCTGCTGCTCGTTTTAAACCATACACATAATATTCATTTTTTTTTTCAATCCTTATTTTTCGTTTCTAAAAAACATAAAATAACATTTTCAACTCTTACTCATATACATATATTCCAAAATGAACGAATGAAAAATATTCAACTTTTATTACAAAATCTAAAAAACTCTAAAGACCCATTCGAAATTACTTTAGAGCTTAGGGAATTTAAGTAGGTACCTCTTCGTATGCAGTTGTTATGGATTCTATTTTGTAATGAATACAAATATAGAGAAGTAGGCATCGTTTTAGAAATTAATATCTAAGAAAATTTCCGAATACGTTACAAAGATTATTTAGAGTAGTACCCTGGTAACCCTAATCTCGTTTATCGATTTGTCGATAGTCCCGGGCTAGACGGGGGCCTCGCACTAGCAGGGGGCGCGGCCAGCGCGGGGCGCGGGGCGCGCAGGCGCGGCAGCCACCAGTCTCGCGCTGAGCGCCCTCCGACGCGCACGTCCGTGCGCCCGCTCGCCGCAGTCAGCTGATCGGCCACATGCCGTGAGCCCCGCCATGACGGGCTACGCCCGCAGCGAGGCCGAGTTCGCCGCCGGCTACCGGCGCGACGCGCGGCCCGCCTCGCTCGCCCCCAAGGATTACTCGGTGCCTTTACACGTAGACTGCAGTATCGAATACGAGCTTCCCGACTGTGCCAAGCCGCCGCAGGGCGTCAAGATAGAGCCGCTGCTCATGATACACCCCTCGCATTTCCGGAGGCTCGAGAGTTTGCGGCGGGTGCCGTTCGTGAACAACCTGCCGCGGGATGCGGTGAACGCCAGTGTAGCGGCGGCGGCACCCGCGCGACGCATAGCGCGGCCGCCGCGGCGCTGCTGCCGGGCGGCGCCGGCGCCCTCGGTGCCGCCGCCGGCGCCCGCTGCCGCGGCGCGAGCGAGGGCGCCCGAGGAGCCGGCGCCCTGCTACCGCTTCGACAGCTACGCGCTGGAGGCCGGCAAGCTGAGCCGCGCGCGGCTGAAGGCGCACCCCTACTTGCCGGTGGACTGTGATATGGCGCGGCTGCCCGCGCCCTACGAGCGCTTCGACAAGCGCGCGCTGCAGCAGCTGCCGATCTACATGTAGCCGCTACGGCCCCTGTGATGTTCCCTTGTATAGTTTAGTGATAAGTGTCGTGTCGAGAACGAACCATACCAAATAGTACCTATGTACGTTATTGTTTAAACGTTGATTTGTTGTGTTTGCCGGACGGTTGCGGACCGCCGCGCCGCCCGCGGACGGACGGTGCCCGCGAACGTATTTATTCGCAAAACTGATGCTTCATGATTAAATTATTGTACCCTCGCCGATTCGTTGCGTAATTCTGTATAAGATATCATATCGATAATTATATGTTCAAAAATTGTATTATAATGAATATGTACCTATAGAGTAAAAAATGAAAAGTGAGAAAAATATTACGAATAAAAACTAGGAATAGTTATGTTTTGGAATAGTTGAGTTCTAGAACAGTCCCGAGTGGCACTAGGAACGTATCTCTCTCATTTGTAAGCAGTTATGTTTGTTGAAATTATATATAAAGAGTCCTCTGAAGAATAGTCTGATTAACAAATATTCGGCATGTAAAAGTCTTTATAAAACGCTTACCTAGCATATCATAGTATTATATTGTGTCATAGTCCAATGCCAAAAATATAACTATCTTTTTACAAAAATCCCTAAAGCATCGTTTTATTTCGCGGTGTGCCCGTGTGTGTGTGTCAGTGCCCCTGGATTGCCTCCATCTTGGATTGCGAGTGAAGACGTAAGTATGCCAGACTGCTTTGCACATAAGTCGTCCTGGTCAGGTATGGGTATCACAGACATCATGATGATTAGGGCCAATACTTGGACTGCCAAACGGCTAGACAGTGTAGAAAAAGCACCGTTGCACAAGATTATAGTAATGATATTAAAAAAAAAACTAAATAGGGATGTCCGTTCATGAGATTATTGCTGGTACGGTACGATGGTACGAGAATTATTTTAAAACAGAGAATGTTTCCGTAAACAGTACCTACACATTATACATAAGTTAAAGTGTACAATTCTACAATCTCTAGCTGTTTGGTAACACAAAAACTACGATTTTAAAAGATCACATGGCATCAACCGTCGTTGTGAACAAAATGGTGGTCATAATTACTTCCAAAAGTCGTTAGACGAATAGAAATAAAATTTTATTTTGTATTTAACAGTATCCGCATTCGTTCACTAAACTTTTCGGAATGAGGAAATGGGTATTTAAAAGATCCCGGGAAGTTTGAGATCACCATTTTTCCGCAACGCCGACGGCACTAAAACTCAATCTGCTTTATAACGACGAAGGCCTATGCTAGCGCTCGTGATAAAGACCAGACAGATCATTTATCTCTCCCCGACACCACTTGAGAGAAAACGCTTTATCTTGTCTGTATCCCGCGATAAACGCGACCATGGCGTGCCCCATCCATCTCGCCGCCATGTTTCGTTTCCTAGTTAAAATAGCGCCCTAGTTTGACCGCCCTTGACTAGCTCAGGATATAATTAGACGCATAGCTAATTAATCTGTTCAAGTGTTTTACACAAAACATTATACCGTGGTTTAAAACCTCGATATTGTTAACAAAGTTACCTATAGCCAATATTTGACTTAATTTTATATAATTTTGAGATGTTAAAAACTCGGAGAGATGTATATTGCTGAGCGAGAGTGCTTCCTACAAAATGTCTTCCAAATGAATTCTCAGTAAATATTTTCTCTGCGTTTCGGAGACTAACATTCCTTCTAAATGACCTAACAACTTGCGACAGCGTATTTAAAGAGGTATATCTGCAAATGCGCAGTAATAATGTTTAAAATACTTTCGTAATGTAAAATACTTTGTATTTTGTACGAGTTCTAAGCAGCGTTAACTTGCCGAGCGACGGAACCGCCGGTTTTTGTTTGAAAGCCGAGAAACCGCCTAACTAAAAGTTGTATCTAGTTTTCTCCCTTTGTAACAACCACAACAGGCTCAAACTTTACCTAGAGTCATGCTTTTAAAGTGTTCCTAAGTACCATTACCAACTAACCTCAGTAGGTATACTGCGACATCAAACGTTTGTTCAGGAGGACCAATAAATGTCAAGCCCATCAAATGTAATGTGCGAAATGTCACGTCGCCAATAATGAACACTGCACGACAACAGCGCAGTCCTCGTAAATTGTGTTAATTAGAATATTTGTCTACACGACTACACTGTTAAAGGAAACTATAATTATGTAGATTAGATATAATCAATAATGTAATTACACTTATTAAACAGAACAGAAATTGTAATGGTATTTTTTGTGGCCCATAAATCAAGAAGAATGATCGCCGCGGGCGCGGCGTGATCTTCAATTTGGATAAGGAATGATGCGATTATACACTTAACTACCTGTCAGTTTTTTAACGAATCCTCCAAATCTTTCTCGCCACTTCTTGTTGCCCACGCAAAAAAAGAAAGCGACCGAAACAAAAGATCTACTTAGGATTTTTCAGCTTTCCTAACAGTTCTCGAAAGCGATTTTAATCCAAACGGCTATTAGTTTTTGTTACTTTATGCGGCGACCGAAATGTTCACCGGACAAAACGTAACTCATTCATGCAATGTTTTATTTCCTTTTGAAAGAGCACAATGAATCGTGAATAATGCGAGCGCTAGAAAAGAGCCGAGAGGTTCAAACGATTGTAATAAAACGTAAATTATAATGATTCGTTAAGCTGAGCGATTACCCGTGGCGGGACTAATTATGCAGTCAGAGATATTTAAGCTGCACGCATCGTTTTAGCCTTTTAGTGAGAAAAGCGTTCTCGTCTGTAACCGCCATTACCGCCACGCAGCTCGCGGCGACGCTGAATTAGCATCCACGTAATAAACACGAAATAAACATCGAGACTAATGGATGATTGCTCTAACGCACGCCGACAAAATTAAACCTGTATTTATTTTATCTCCGCAGCCATAATAAAAATTTATTGTTACTTTTTATAGCGTTGATATAACGCCCGGATTCCCGTCTCGAGTAAGTATATTACCATTTTTACTACCTTTTTTAACATTACTCCTATATTACACCTAAATGCGGTTTTGGTGAGGCTTTCGGGCATTAATATTCTGCGGTAAAAGTAATCACGAATAATATAATGAGCGAGATAAAGATATAATAAAAGTGGTCGCAAAAAACGTGCTACTCAGTCACGGTCTGATAACGGCCGTTCCGAGTAGCGATTCCGTAATTACTTCCTCGGGTACAGTTACGACAATTTACATGATTCCAGTGCGCAGGACTCAATGTAATTTATCGTCGTCTCGTAAAACGAAAACCCAATTTATGTACCACCCGCTGTCATAAAACATAATATTATCGACATCGCCCCCTCCCTAGGCGATCACGACTAAGCATCGGCCATTTTAAGCACCGAACTTCAGCTGTCCCGCTCTCACCCGCAGGACCAACTCTCTCATTGCACAGATAAAATAAAATGTAAATAGGTTTGGTAAATTTTAACTATCCCTTAGGTTGCGTTCAAGTTTAGAAGCGAAGATGGCGTATCGACCTACTGCGATCAGCTGATTGGCGGCGCCGGTGAGGGGCGCGGGGCGGGCGCCGGGAGGTGTGTCGTGACGCACACACCGGCAACAGCTGATCGCGAGCGGGACGGGGGACCGTTCCGTCTCGCTCGCGCGCCGTGCACTTGAATTTGATGCGGCTCGCAACAGACCGTGATTTGTGGCCGATTGTTGGAGTATACAATTTGAACATTGTTGGGCGGAGTAGACATAAGATATTGAACGTGGCCTGTGGAGAATATTACTAAAGCTAAAGCTAAAGCATGATACTTGCTTACATATTTTATTTAGTTTATAAAAAGATACTCCAACAAAGTAAAATAAACACGCAGAAGAGTTTAACTTAAACGGATAATTTTGAAAATAATTAGAGCAAGTTAGTAAGTATAAGTATACCTTAAGACCTCCCGTTCTCTTACAAACATTACAATATAAAATTACGAACAGTAATAAAATTACTACCAGACCATCTAAACCTGAGCGGCTACCGCGAAAACCGAAATTCGCAAATTGCGGGGATCTTTCTCTTTTACTCCAACGAAGGCGTAATTCGAGTGACAGAGAAAAATCCCCGCAATTTGCGAACTTCGATTTTCGCGGTTAACCCTGAACCCCAGTGTATATTTCATTCGCTAGCGTGACGTGCGTTCGCGTTATGTTGTTTTTCAATCACATAAAAACCAGGGGCTAGCCAAGATGAAAATCGTTAGCAGAAACGAAACGATGTCTCAATTGCACTTGCACTAGTATGGAAGAGTGATAGAGAGAAATTACCTAGCTAGCGCTTCGTTTTCTGCACACGATTGTTATCTTGGCTAGGCCCCCAGCCGGGCTAGCACATGATTGGCGCGACAGTATCTCGCGGCGAGATAGACTAGGGAAGGGTACGTCCCTCTTTAATTAACATAGAAAAAGACGGGTAGTCTTTCTCGCCGCGAGATACTGTCACGTCACTCATGTGCTAGGCCTAACAGAGCTCATAGCAAGAAGTGTTGTGGTATGTAGAGTCGTACAAACGGCAACACTCTTTAACTGTCCATCGGTGGACCTTATGCCTTTTGTAATAAGGTCCACCGGTGGACTGTTAACGGTGTGGGCGATGGTAGGTAGGTACTAGCGACCAAAATAGAGAGTCTATTTAGAAGTGAGTGCCATTCCAGCCAGACTTGTCTATTATAAGACAGGTACGCAAGGAATGCAGGCTTGGGGCAAAGGTCAAGGCCATTAGGTCAACCGATAGATATTTATGAAGATATTGCATAGAAATTCATATTAGCCTGTAATTAATTTTAATGATTAGGACATTTTTTTCTCGGAACTTGCATCATACAAATTAATCTAAAGTAGAGATGGGCCGACCGAATATTCCGCCGAATGTTCGGTTCAGATCATACCGAACCGAATATTCGGTTGCGCTAAAGCTGCCAAAAACGCTGTAAACAAGTTCATACAGTTCCGTGATCTGCACTTTGCACGTGTTTTTGATCTTTCCCCTCTGGACCTGCCGAGAATGTTTATGAAAAGAAATGAGACCGTCTCATGTCTGGCCGCGAAGCGCACACGCTAGCGGACGCCCTTAAAAAGAATTTGTATATTCGGTAGGTAAATATAAATATTCGGCAGTTCGAACCGAACTATTCAGCCGAATACGAACATTGAAAAATATGCCGAATATCGAATAATTACCGAATATTCGGCCCAAAGTAAGAAATAGAGGCTTTAACGAGCCGGTAAGCATGTACGAAAATTAGGCTATGAAGTCCGTTTATTTTATGATGTCCACAGGAAAATTGCATAACTTTTACTAGTACTAAAAAGTGTTTGACCCATTTAAATTTAAAGTTGGTTGGGTTTTTGTGTTTACCACTTATGTGTTATATCACAGAATAAATAATAGTACTAGGTACAGAAGACTCACTCTCTAACAAAACGCGTCTGTTACTATCAGGACAGAAGATATGGCCGCTAGGTGGCGACAGCGCCACGCGCGGCTTATGGCAAATCCCAAAAATGGAGTCGAACCGATGTACTTTTAGCTACCTGTAGCAAAGCGACGAAATCGCGGAGTGAGACACGCCTGGTTATATAAAATAAAATTCCCTGCACTCTAAAACCCATTTAAAGCAGCAGCCCCAACTTGGCCGGACGAACACAAACAGAAATCTAAAACCGCAGCAGGAAATAGTTTCAAACAAACCTTTTTTGGTCGCCGCAAAAACGGAGACCACTCAATTTGGAACGAATTCGACGATGGATCGAAAAAGGAAGAGTTCCGTACAAATTCCAGTTCACCTTTCACAGAAGCTGACGTTGTGACACTCTTTTAGGGTTCCGCAGCCAACGATTGTCGAAGGAACCTTGAATACATCTTGAAGTGCCACACATGAAATTAGCCGCCGCCATACAATCGAACTTGCTTAGGTACATTATATGAAACTTTGCATAAACATTTACGTAAACAACATAATATATGTATGATGTCTATTGTCTATACGGCTTAGCGTGTGTGTAACTTGGTTTTCTATGCGAGAATTTTACGAGTGCAAAACACTTTTTTATTACACTCTTGTTTCATTGGAACAGAGTCAGTATCGATTATTTCCTTATTTTAAATAACTTGGACCATATCGCAATGACAAACATTGCCAGTTACTAATATTGTATATAGGTACATAATATAATATATCATTCTGCATACAGCAGTCAAATAAAACTGCTTTGTTTTGTTATATGATATCTTCGTGGAAGTTGTTGTTCCTTTCTTCACTTGATAAAACAACTTCAAGTATCATGATTCATGAGTCACAAGTGATTGTGAGAATGAGAAGTAAATGACGTCCTCACGCAATACCTTAAGGTGGCCACTGACGAGCCTTCCAACAGTCCAAATAGCGTGGCTGCAATCCAAAATCGGTCCGTGAATGTCAGAAACGTACAATATCTAATATTAGGATGCCGTCCATTTGGATGAATCCATTGTAACGGCATCCATTTGGAAGGCTCGTCAGTGGCCTGCTTTAACCAATATTATGGCTTCTACAGGATGGTTAAAAAATAACTGCAGTCCTGTTGCTAGAGAGGTTTTGGGAATATACTAAGCAACTTTTACTATGAGACCAACACCAGATTCGCGAAAAACAAAATGTATTCGAAACAGCCAACATTTTTTTTCGATTTCGGGGTAAAATTTGCTCAGTAACCCAGTATAATCCCAAAACCTTCCTGGCTACAGGACTGCAGTTATTTTTTGCCTTGCAATAGTCAACAATAAAATGACATCAATCGCTGGTTAAGCAGGCCACTGACGAGCCTTCCAAATGGATGTCGTTACAATGGATTCATCCAAATGGACGTCATCCTAATATTAAACATTGTACGTTTTTGACATTTACGGACCGATTTTGTTTTTGCAGCCTTGCTATTTGGACTGTTGGAAGGCTCGTCAGTGGCCACCTTAAGTAGGAGCAACGAATTATAAACGAGGCATATTCAAGATGACAATCTGCTTATGCCATTTTAGGGTTCTTGCTAAATTAGAAATTCGTGGGAAATTCTATTTTATTTATTCTAGCGATGATATTCATCATCATCATTATCATCTCAGCCATAAGACGTCCACTGCTGAACATAGGCCTCCCCCTTGGACCTCCATTTGTACCGGTTGGAAGCGACCCGCATCCAGCGTCTTCCGGCGGCCTTAACAAGGTCGTCTGTCCATCTTGTGGGTGGACGTCCTACGCTGCGCTTGCTAGTCGTATGATATTGAACAACCAATTTACCTATGTAGGACCCTAAATGGCGTAATGGCTCCTCTACTACACGATGGGCCAGCGCCGGCCACTCCAAGGTACGCATTTATGCGTTAGAGGGAGCAATTGATATTGCTATCTCATTCTACCGCATGGCTGCGTCCCTCGGAGTGGTCGGCGCTGGCCCATCGTGTCGAGGAGCCATAACAATTGTGGAGCGTGATGATGGTGATACTTGAGCTCAACGACTGTTGAAAAATTTCGTGTAATTTCAGTGCCAATGCCAAGCGATAGTAGTTAACTACCTACTCCTAGCAATGCACCAAGTAGAAGTTTCCAAAGATGCGAAATTTTCCATACGGAATGTTCTCAGAACTTACATTTTATTACCCATAAAAATTATTCAGGAAGTCGCTGGACATCGCCGTTATCAATTATTTTAACTGACTGTCTTATTTACGAGTTTATTAAAATAATACTAATAGTACATTTTTTGATATATCTCATAGGGAATGTTCTCATTGAAAATTTAATTTAAATTCTCGTGTAAGTTTCCGGAAATTCCCGAGAATGTTACTGAATTTTTGAGAATGTTCTGCAACTTGTACATTGCTAACTACTCCTTCAGCCAAACAAAGCAACAACTGTGTATTTGTGTAGGTAACTTTATCTCGTTGTTAGTAATTTAGCGAGAAGCAATTAATTGGCAAACTGCCTAATTATCGTTTGATAAAGCCGAATTTCTCTGAAAGGCATTTCATGCGGCAATATAATACTCATATTCATTAAGATAAACTGAAAGCGAGGCAATTATAATATTTGCAAAGTTGAATTTAAATATTTGAACGATGACATGTATAATAAATTAATAAGGTTTTTTTGCAATTGCTTAATGGAGGTATGTTATTAAAGTCCCTTTTAAGTACTTTTACTATATTATTAAAATAAGTAGGTACTTAAGTACAGTCACCTGCAATAATATGTTACTCTTCGAAGCCCGCAAAAATATGCGACACTCTCCTATGGCTCTACAAATAAGACCGTGTCAGATATTTATGCGGCCTTCGTTGTGTAACATATTATTGCAGGTGACTGTACATAATCACAGAATAACTAATAGTACTTGACATAATATTCAACTCCGTTAGATCTTAGGTGCAGGTATCGTAATATTACCTGAGTAGGTAGATATACATACCTACCTATTATTATGCATTTATTCAAGTGTAGGTTTATAAAGTTACTATTAAAACATAACATATTTAAAGGATCGATATCGCGCAAGTAACACTCCAGGAATTGCAGGCGTCCGTAAGCTATGGTGACTGCGTACCATCAGGCGGCCCGTATGCTTGTTTGTCACCGACGTGGTAGGTATAATTAGGGTGCATTTACTACAAATGTCGCAAATAAGAGAACAGTCTACTAACGGCCGAGCAAAACGAGGCCGTCAAGTAAGTTATTATTTCAAACAAATAACTCCTATATTGTATAATTTCCTTTTATCTTACACGTGTGTAAAAGAGAAAGCAACAAAGTTAAACCCGTCGCAACACTGTGTCGAATTATCGGTACATTCGATAAAGAATCGGCTTAACGATTCGAAACACGCCGCAATGTCACTGTCACCTGTCATTCGAGATTTTTAATTAATGACATTCAAATAGGCTCGGGAATACCATTGATTACCTCGTATAGACGCCGTATTATAATAAAATAGGTACTAAGGCACAGAATAAATAATAGTAGTAGTCAAAATGGGTAATTAATATTGAATAATTTCAATATTAATTGAATTTTTAAGTAGTTATATTTTAATTTTAGTTTAGTTTTTAAATCTTTAATTTATAGTTAGTTTTAATGATATTGTAAAGTATTAGTAATAGTGCGTAACCTTAGTATAAGTAGTACCTGTTAGTTTAGTATTATGTTACTACCTGTGAGTTCCTATAATTGGTTTTCTGTATTCATTATAATTTCTATGGTATTGTCATAGCTGTTGGTTCTCCAAATAAAAAAAAAAAAAAATAGTTTTTAATTGGAAATAAAGATATTCAATATCAATAATTACATATAGGGGCACTATTTTCTCCTATAAGGATCGAAAAACACAGGATTCAGAGGAGAAATAGGTAATGTAAAAACTTAATTGTTACTAACCATTTTGGGCCATTGTTGTCTTTAAATAAATAAAATTCAAATTCAAAAAACCCAAATTCGAAAAAAAAGTGTTGTTCCATCGCCCACACTGTTAACTGTCCATCGGTAAACTTTATTACAAAAGGCAATAACGTCCACCGATAGACATCAGTTAAGAGTGTTCCTGTTTGAATACAATTTCAAATAAAATGGTCCACACGCTCCATCTAATAAGTGAGATCTGTGTAGAACGCACCGCTGATCCGAACTGACAGTTTTCGT
Organism: Cydia fagiglandana; assembly: GCF_963556715.1. Lineage (NCBI taxonomy): Eukaryota > Metazoa > Arthropoda > Insecta > Lepidoptera > Tortricidae > Cydia > Cydia fagiglandana. Next base: position 289,281 of record NC_085949.1, on the reverse strand, counting down.
TTCGATAATCATCCAGTTTTTTGCGTTAGAATTAAAACTTATTCTAATTTATTACCACGATGTCAATCTTTATTAATTGACTTCACAAGGCTTAATTAAAAACTGTCAAGTGCGTAGGTACATTCCATACATTAAGGCGGGATTCCACCAGTGTGCGGCGTGCGGCACAGGCATGTTTGTACTGAATAAGTATGCTTGTGCCGCACAGTGCCGCACACGGGTGGAATCCCGCCTTAATGTTATGCTATAAATTGTTTAACAAGTTAAGAACTTACAACCAATGAAATTGATTGCCATTTTCCTTAATTAATTCTTATAGAACATAAATTATTTTGTTCAGCCAACATATGAGAATTGTAATGCGAAAAGGTCGTATAAAAATGGAGAGAGAAAATATATAAAAAAATTGCTAACAGGTAATTTTTAGGTTCCAATAAACCTGCTAATTCAGCACTAAAGTTGTTATCTTGGTAATGGCACCTCTACACGATGGGCCAACGCCGGCCACTCCAAGCGACGCATTTATGCGTTAGAGGGAGCAAGTGATATTGCTATCTCATTCTACCGCATGCTGCGTCCCTTGGAGAGGCCGGCGTTGGCCCATCGTGTAGAGGAGCAGGAGCCGTAACACCGGGAACGTGTCCGGACACTCGGCTGTGTTTTGCAAACCACCCGAACTGGGTTAGTTGTATTGGGTTAGTTGCTGGGTTGTTATATTTAAGACTTGTTCGTACATTCGGTTTGCTCGCTCGAATATAACAGAAAACCAGTGAACATTGACCCTTAAGGGGCCCACTGATTAACAGACCGCCGGACGGTATCGGCCTGTCGGTTTTTCCGAACTGTCAAAATGTTGTTCTAACTGACAGGCCGATACCGTCCGGCGGACTGTACACCATCGCACGTACTAACCCCAGGTAAAGCGGATAAACCGTTAACCCAGTGTCAAATTGTACTGGTAATCATGGTAACTCCAGATTTAACGGGTTAACCCCGGGTTAGACGAATGGTGCAAGTGGCGCTTAGATGATTAATATTGACTTATTTTGAGGGTTGAAGTATCGCCTTCTGGGCTCCCGATCTACAACGACCTAGGAAGAACAACCGTGCCAAGTTTCATACTTTAATTAACCTCGTAAGTCCCCGCGTACCTACTTGCACAAGTACAAATTAAATTCGAGTTATGAACTCTTAGAGTGGCGACGTGTTGTGAAGCTTGCCACCAACACCTGAAGTGATGACCACGACCACTCTGTCAAGAGTGATATCGACGAGGAAGAAGATGAACTCTTAGCATCCAACTAACCCGGGGTTAACCGGGTAAACTAGGAGTTACCATGGTTACCAGTACAATTTGACACTGGGTTATCGGGTTAACCGCTTAACCCCGGGGTAGAGTGGGATGGTGCAAGTGGCCCTTATAGAAATAAAAGAAAGTTCCAAATTCAAAAAATATTGGCTTGGGTCTTACGAGGTGAAATGTACCTACTCGTAAGGTTCGAATGTTTTGTTGCTAAGAACCTACAGAAAAAAGAAATGTGCTTAGTTAGTCTGCTCAGACTTCGCTTCAACATACGAGTAATCGGCTTTCGGAGAACAGGGATCAAGGTAGGTACCTACTTAACAGGTTTTTTGGATATTTTTTTTTTACTACCTATATTTTTTTTGTAAAGAGCCATTATTCTGGTGAGGCGAGCCACAGCAGTAGGAATAGTTGCATCCGTGCGCGGCCGGGGCCGGAAACCGAACCCGCTAATGAAGGAGGTGGGCGGCGATAACATACCGGCTCCCACTCGGCTTCTAACTAACTCTAACTTCGGTATACGACTGATTTTTTCGTCAGATCTGTCTGACAGATTTGCGGAAAAATCTGTGAAAGTGTTTATGACGGGAATTAGGCACAATTAAGATTTTGATGAGATTATGCAATATGTGTAGGTGGGTCGATCAACTATTTCTTGTTGTTATTCTGTCCCATCAGCCAGAAGACAATAGTAGCATAGTTTCTTAGAAGAGCTGCTGTACTATGTTCCACAAACGTGCTTAGTATTACTCTTAGTAAATTATGGAAAGACCTTATAACTACCAAAAAATTCAAGTTTGGTTCATTTAAATACCTAGTATTTTAAGAGTGACACAGGAGACCGTAACCATGGCAACTAGTGACAAGAAAAGGTTGATTCACCCATGTACATCAAAATGCGTAAAAAATATTTTTTACTATAATATCCAGAGAGAAAAATGGGGACTACGTTTTTATGGAGAGGCGGTCACGTCACGTTGTCCTATTTCCTCTTAACGATTAGTCTTTTGCAGTAGCAGTCAGCTCAAGTGTACAAACAAACAACAATGTTACTCAGTAAATTGCTCATACATTGCTATATGTTTATATAATTAATAATCGGCTTTCGTGTTTTTTTATCCATTGATGCGCTGCCACTGCCACCCGGCCCAGGCCCAACACTCGACGATATGACGGCTAAAGTAGGTAGTATATGTTACGTCACTGTTTGTTTAATATGACATTTGTTGCCATGCGTCAAGCCTCTGCAATGAAATACTTACATAGACAGAAAATAAAAAAATACTTTTATATAAGTACAGATTTTAAAACAAAAGATTGGTAGGTACTTTTATGAACAATATGTTAACTATTTGCGTGCACGCATACTTATAACGCTACGTCTTACGTAGGCGAACAACGCGCGAACGCGGCGCGGCGCGGCGCGGCGAAATCAATCCTTTGATGCCCATAGAAGTGTCCTACGTAAGCGATCTCGTTGCGAACGCGGTGCGGCGCGATTTGCACGCGAATGTCAGGCGGCGCGGCGCGGCGGCGGCCGCTTTCGCCGCGCGTTGTTCGCCTACGTAACGCTACGTCTTACGTATAAGAGTGACATTCCATTTCCAACTGCAGCTGCAATACTGTTCATTTTACTATGGAAATTGACAATGACAGCGACGCGTTTCCATAGTAAAATGAACAGTATTGCAGCTGCAGTTGGAAATGGAATGTCACTTTAACGCTTACGTATAACGCCGCGCCGCCTGACATTCGCGTGCAAATCGCGCCGCACCGCGTTCGCAACGAGATCGCTTACGTAGGACACTTCTATGGGCATCAAAGGATTGATTTCGCCGCGCCGCGCCGCGCCGCGTTCGCGCGTTGTTCGCCTACGTAAGACGTAGCGTAAGACGTAGCGTAAGAGTAATAAGTACTTAATACACACCTGTAACTCTGTAAGTACTTATACCTAATCAACACTACATAGGTATATCACATAGTTATGAAAAGGAACCCTTTAAACATAAAGATAAGAATACTTAGGTAAGTTTTTCTAGATAACAGGTGATTTAGGAAATAAAGCTTTCAATAAATCTCCTATAAAGTTGAGTTTTAAACCCCTAATCTTGGGTAAGTAGGTAAAGTCATGATAGGAGAGACTTGAATCTAATTGTTGTTATATGTATATTTAAATCATTTATTTATTTATTTATTTTATTAGAGATAAATCACAATTACATAATATTTTGATCCAAGAGCATCGTTAAACCAGAATGGTTTGTCTCGATACTCCATTCCGCAGTACTTAAATAATTAAATATACAATAGACACTTAAAACACATCTAATTCGTAAACAGCATTATGCATATAACGATTGCAAAAAAACCGGGCAAGTGCGAGTCGGACTCGCTCACGAAGGGTTCCGTACCTACCATAAAGCAAAAAAACTAAAACAAAAATAAAGCAAAAAAAAAACGGTCACCCATCCAAGTACTGACCACTCCCGACGTTGCTTAACTTTGGTCAAAAATCGCGTTTGTTGTATGGGAGCCCCATTTAAATCTTTATTTTATTCTGTTTTTAGTATTATTTGTTGTTATAGCGGCAACAGAAATACATCATCTGTGAAAATTTCAACTGTCTAGCTATCACGGTTCGTGAGATACAGCCTGGTGACAGACGGACGGACGGACGGACGGACAGCGAAGTCTTAGTAATAGGGTCCCGTTTTACCCTTTGGGTACGGAACCCTAAAAATTACAAGCTGAGCGCATCTGTTATCGTTTGGTCTTAAATCCTTTGAGGCCGAGTTTGGACAAAAATATACGCTAAATTAGTAAATTAAATCTTTGACCTGGCAGTTGACTCGTAATAACAATGCTTATTCATACATGTTCACATGCAAATGTTTTTCTCATATTAGTTTCTATTGTACCTACAGTTTCATACCAGTAAAGTGATAATTAGTAGGTTGGTATATTTATTTGAGCCGTCAGTTTTACATCCACGTTAAAATTGTAAATAGCATACTTAACACTCAAATATTATTAACTAAAGAAAAACAACCGCACAACTGCGAGTCGGACTCGCCCACCGATGGTTCCGTATTTTTTAGTATGTGTTGTTATAGCGGCAACAGAAATACATCATCTGTGAAAATTTCAACTGTCTAGCTATCACGGTTCGTGAGATACAGCCTGATGACAGACAGACAGACGGACAGTGGAGTGGAGTCTTAGTAATAGGGTCCCGTTTTTACTCTTTGGGTACGGAACCCTAAAAAGCAACAATGCATCGTTTCTATTATTTTTCATTGTTCTTTCGAAAGTACTATAAAAAACCTTCTTTATCTTCAACCTAATGAAATTCATAATTATCAACTTCACAGTTTAAATTATCTTTGCGTTTTTCGAGTACAAAAGTGTTTTTTCGCGGTTGTGCGGTAAAAAATCGTCTACCTGTTAAAATCGAGCGGTCCTTTTGAAGTGCAATTACTGGGAGATGAATACTGACAGGCTGACGGCCGCCATCTTGGATAGGGAATCGATACAACTTGTCACTCATGAGAAGAGGCGGTATAAAGGGCTGATTCTGGTGCCTAGTCTGTTAGGGTGTCCCTTATTTTGCGATTTTAAAAATTAACAACGCATATTGTACCTTACCCCCTAAATATAATGATACTACCCCAAACCACACTGAAAAAAAAAACAGGACATTCCTGTACATTTTACTCATTGTGTCACTCATGAAAGTCCTCACGGTTTACAGTTACACAAATGACCTGAAATTTATTTTCAGAGTGTTTTGGGATAAAAGAAACCGATTTAGGGCGTATTTTGTCCATAGGTACTTTGAGAAGCAAGAAACATAAGTACTAAACAAATTTTACCCGGAAATCTGCTTCATTTCTAGATTTCGGCTAGTCATAATGTCATTGTTATCTTTGGTTGGCCCCGTAGTAAAAACTTCTGTATGATTCAGTAAGTCAGTAGGTATTCTCATTCTCAGTATGGTCAGACGTGACAATAACATCCGGTCTTCCGACATATGGTTCCAAAGTAGTAGTCAACAGAGAATCTTAATTTAGCTATGTTCTTTTGTTTTTCTATTCTTAATGACCATTAGTGCGTGTAAAGATTGTAAATGATAAATTAACACGGAGATAAATTCCAAGCCTGCAAAAGTAAGTTTATTTTTCAAATTTCACTTTTAACAAAGCAATTTTTTTTCGTAAAACAATTTTATCAGTAGATATGTTATAGTTTTATGATTATATACTTTCCCCTGCAGCAGGCCTATTATGGATGGCTTTATTATCCACGTGACAAAATATCCGTCACTTTTTAACAGAGCGCGATGGAAAGTGACGAATACCGTTTTATCACGCTGTCACGTAGACAGGAACTACCATCATATCCGTACAGGTTTCTAAAAAGGCGGTTATAACGTTGTGTCAGTGTTGAGCTGGCGAGGGGCGACGGATCTGGGCCTTATCGGCTAATGACATGCCAATTAACCTGCATAGCTGACGTGCACGGACTAATAACTAAGTACTCCTAAATATAATACCTATCTATAATCGTACAGATACATACATATGCGTATGCACGCGAGTGGCGAGGTGAATAGCACAAATTGCGGGCATCTTTCTCTGTCACTCCTACACGCCTTCATTGGGGTAAAAGAGAAAGATCCCCTCAATTTGCGAGTTTCGATTTTCACGGTAGGCCTTCAGAGGGCCCTCAGAGTACCGCGGAAAACGAAAATCGAAATTTCATTACCTGCATAAATCTCTTTCGTTCTTCCATATTCGTGGGATAGAGAGGCAATTAACGAGGTTTGGATTTTTTCTGGTAGGTTCTCTGTTTTTCGCGTTCTCATTTTGATGTTTGCTATTTGCTAGTCGAATCGCAACTCGTCTCCATCTAACTTAGAGGTCGGAGAACCGCGGTTCGCGAGCCACATGAGTCACATGACGCTATTTGAGGGTATAATTCTGGCTCTTCAATTTAAGATTAACATATATTCAATATTCAATTCATCATCATCATCATCATCTTGGCCATAAGACGTCCACAGCTGAACATAGGCCTCCCCCTTGTAGCAGGAGATCTAAGGTCCCGTTTTCTAAGGGTTCTTGCATTTTGGAGACAAAGCAAACCGCTTGGAACAGGTGTTCCTGGGGGTGATCTGAGCTGATTAAGCCCTGTTGCCAAGAGGTTCCCCCCGGCAGGTGGGCGGGGGAGGGGGGGAAAAAGTGCCTCCGGTGCGCCTCACTCTAAGCTTTATATCTGCATACATCTCGCAACTATATCAAATTTGGTGTCTTTTTCGTGTAATTCGAGGATGCAGAATTCATTTCTGTGACTAAATTTTTACTCACCCATACAAAAAATTCGTGAAATTCAAAATTCAAAAAAATTCTTTTCATTTTTTATTTCGAGAATCCTCTACAAAATTTAAACTATGAGTACCTATTTTTCTCCATTATTGGACCTCCATACGTACCGGTTGGAAGCGACCCGCATCCAGCGTCTTCCGGCGACCTTAACAAGGTCGTCCGTCCATCTTGTGGGTGGACGTCCTACGCTGCCGTGGTCTCCACTCGAGCACTTTTCGACCCCATCGGCCATATTCTCTGCGTGCAATGTGGCCTCAATTCATACCTAGTAATAATCTTGGATCACTGAAATCAACACAAATTGATGAATAGAATGAACGACGATGACGAATCAATGAAAAAATATTTAAGTTTTAATATGTTGGTGACATGTCCACGTTTATAACGACGTATTGTTATCCTCTTAAGATGCTATGACTACTTATATCAATTCGTCAACTCTGGGTGATGCAATCGGCCCTCTACCTACTTATGTAGGTACTTACCTACTTACTGGCCGGTATTTTCTGTCATGTAAAAACCAAGAACGTAAATACTTTGCATTGCATCATAAAGTCTAAATTTGGTGAGTGGTAGGTATAGCTGTTTACTAGTAATGTTGATTGAACACCGGGGGGCAATGCGGATGCGGCCCCCGGCTCCCCTAGTACTGGGGTCGGCAAACCGCGGCTCGCGGCCCTCGCGGGCCTGCATGCGGCTTTTAGGAGTTGCAATACCAGCTCTCCAAGTCCAAGAACCAATCCAATCCATCCAACGTAATAAACCACTTAGGCCCACTTGCACCGTTCCACTAACCTGGGGTTAACCGGTTAAACCTGGAGTTACCATGGTTACCAGTACAATTTGACATTGGGTTAACGGTTTAACCGCTAAACCCCGGGATATTGGGATGGAGCAAGAGGGCCTTAGGGCTTAGACCACTCAAGTCACGTCTTATAGCTCGTTGCGATTCTTAAAACTGATGTTTTCTACTTCGTACCTACCTACCGACCCCTGCTGTCCTATAACACAAACACTTCGCACTCGCAGGTCTTATGTCTTTGTAAGAAAACTGCTACATGTCAGATAACAGATATTAATCATATCTTGAACCTATTGATTATATCCATAGAATAAGCACTTAATTTACGACAAACCAGCTGTTCTAAGAAGCACAGTCGCTCTATTATAATGTATGTATTATTCGTCTATTCGTATATAAGTAATGGCTACCATAACAACACGGTTTCAAAGAACGAATACGAAGTCATAAACGTCTTTATGACATAATTTATGAGAAAAATTGTCGAACAATAGCGGCGTGGATGGAGAATACTTAACATTGTGCGTAGAGAAATCAATAGTTGAAGAGATACAATTTATATACCTAGGTACCTAAAGTGTAAGAAAAAATCTAATCTGTAAGCGCAGGTACTTACGCCGTACGGGTACGAATATTACGGGTGTCATTCTGAATCCCTAACAACGTTTGTCCTAAAGTCACTTGCTCTAACTGGTTTGTCCTAATGGGCACATGCCCTAACGATCAATTGTCATAACGATTATTTTCCATAATGTAATGGTTAGCCTAAGAATCATTTGACCTAAGCATTTATACCATAACTATCAAGATCCCTAAAGTATTTTACCAAATTTTAGAAATCCCTAACAATGTTTGGCATAAAATAACATGCTCTAACTGTTTTGACCTAATGGCTATTGCCCTAATGATCTATTATCATAACAGTTACTTTTCCTATTGATCAATTATCATAACAATTACTTTCCATAATGAATGGTAACGAACTGTTGCCACAAAAGTGGGTTAGGTTAGGTTAGAACTGTGACCCTCGAAAAAACGAACTGCTGCCACAAAAGTGGGTTAGGTTAGGTTAGAACTGTGACCCTCAAAAAAACGAACTGCTGCCACAAAAGTGTGATAGGTTAGGTTATTAGGTTAGAACTGTGACCCTCGAAAAAACGAACTGCTGCCACAAAAGTGGGTTAGGTTAGGTTAGAACTGTGACCCTCAAAAAAACGAACTGCTGCCACAAAAGTGGGTTAGGTTAGATTAGAACTGTGACCCTCGAAAAAACGAACTGCTGCCACAAAAGTGGGTTAGGTTAGGTTAGAACTGTGACCCTCGAAAAAACGAACTGCTGCCACAAAAGTGGGTTAGGTTAGGTTGGAACTGTGACCCTCAAAAAAACGAACTGCTGCCACAAAAGTGGGTTAGGTTAGGTTAGAACTGTGACCCTCGAAAAACGAACTGCTGTCACAAAAGTGGGTTAGGTTAGGTTAGAACTGCGATTCTCGCAAAAATGAAATGCTGCCATTGGTTAGTTAGGAGGGAAATTTAAATTAGGACATACGAGTATTAGGTCAAGAAACGATAGGCTAAGTAAAATTAGGTAACATGATGGTTAGGATATATAATTTTTAGGCCTAACAATAATTAGGCAAAAAAAGAATTATGCTACATAACATTAGGATAAATACCCAATATGGAAAGTGCCATTAGGGAAAAACATATTAGGACAAAAAAAAATCGGCCAGTCGATAAAAGGGAAACCAAAATTAGGGTATACGAGTGTTAGGACAACTGATCATTATGACAAACAATATTAGGGAATGCAAAGATAGGAGAAAAAACTTTAGGGATTCAGATATAGATCCGAATATTACGTATACAAGTAAGACGCGGTAACTCTGGTTGTCATTGGTTGACGTTCGACTCAATAACTACTTACCAAACATAAATGATATACCGGGTGTGGCCTGTAACATGAGCAAATAATTAAAACATAGATTGTACTCCTCAAACGGTGACACTTTTGTTCAACAACTTTTAAAAATTATGAAGGATTTATACTCCCTATTTTTCATACAAAATAAATATTATATTCAATGGACGCCATCGCCACGCTATATCATTGTGATTGACGTTGCTTGTCAAGCCTTAAACATAACAAAATTCGCAATACATTGCGTCTTTGAATAACCTTTAAAGTGTATTAAAAATCAAACTACAAATTATTTTCAGAAGTCGCTGATCAAATGTTGATCAGTATGAGGAGTGCAGCCTACCGTTAAATTTTTTGCTCATATTACAGTCCACACCCGGTATTCTTATCTCCAATATATTTCTATGCAAGTCTATGGACTTTGCATCTCTTCTACAATGAATAGCTCTCTGGTTTTGTGTAAAAACATCTCATAAATATAGTCTGAGTATCATATTATAAGAATAACATGCATTCGTAAATTTCTCAAATGTTATGAAAACTGAAATGAGAGCATCCGTGAAAATGTGAACACGGACGATATTTTGGTATGCGGATGGTTCGCTGTGAATTGAGCAAATCACTTTTAAATGTATTCTTTACCAACCTAGCTTTCTCTAAAAACAATAAATATAGATAGAATACTCTTTATTGGCACACCTCAATAACAGAGATACAGCTATGTAATAATATGGTAAGTATTCAAATTTTCATGAATTTCTACACAGGTAGGATTAGGTTTAGGTACTATATTATGAAAAACATACAGGTACCACCGACCTGTCTGGTTCGGGTTACATATGATAAAATATAATACCTAGCAGAAGTTCGGACATCAGATTTAAAATCCAAATTACTTACCCTATACGCAGGCAAAGTCGTGGTACACGACTATACTTTATTTAAATTCAATACCTGACCATTCCTCGGAAATCGTGACTAAAATTATCAATTGTACACGTGCTTAATGACTGACTTGTATTTTATGACCAATAATCTGAGAAACAAACATTCAAATGGAACCTTCGAATGATAGTATCTTTTACTGATTAAATCCTGTCTGTAGGTTTTATAGTCCATCAAATGATTAAACTGATCGTTATTTTATTTCGCAATGATGTAATAATAATCGACTTGGCAGATTATGATTATCTATAGGGTATGTAAAATGTGATTAAAAGATCAGCCATCATCATTGGCCTTTGCGTTTATTGCAGTGCAGACGATTTATGTAGCACCGGAGAGACGCCGTTTTTGGTGGCTGAATAGAGTGATGCGAGGCACATATGGTCTACCACAACTCTGCATCGATCACAGAATTCACAGCAGTTTCCATCTCCACAGGTGTCCGGGAGATCTACTGCGGCGTATCGCTATTGCTTTTCGCCATACATGCATTTTCGTTGACATTTTGCTGTGCGTGCGTCAACATCTTAATAATGTTACATTTTGAACATTTGTTTATGCCTGTTCTTGTCTTTAGTGTCACTCGGACAGTTAAGAGAAAAATGGTTAGACGTTAAAATCATCAAAATCTACCCACGCGTTTGATCTGTAGAGTAGCAAAGGAACAAACATACACTGATAAACGCATTACCCTACTTTATGGCTCCCTCCTCTACACTATGGGCCAACGCCGGCCACTCTAAGGTACGCAGCCATGCAGCATAAATGCGTCCCTTGGAGTGGCCGGCGTTGGCCCATCGTGTAGAGGAGCCTACATCGCGCAGCCAAGTCACATTAAAGTGAAGTGATACCCGCATATCGCCCGTTGCTGATAAGTGATAGCGGTCCACTTTCCCTGTCATTTGACGACGTATCACTTTGACACCTATTTACATATTCACATCTCGCCTACGCTGGTACGGTATCTCTGTGACATAGAGTGGTTTATAGACTTTATAGTAGACTGTCAATCTCCATACAAAGTCGATCTGCAAGTCGGCATGGTGTCCGACTGGTTTTTAGGAATTTACTCGTATTATCTATCGGAAGCGCTGGTGGCCTAGCGGTGAGAGCGTGCGACTTGCAATCTGGAGGTCGCGGGTTCAAACCCCGGCTCGTACCAAGAAGTTTTTCGGAACTTATGTACGAAATATCATTTGATATTTACCAGTCGCTTTTCGGTGAAGGAAAACATCGTGAGGAAACCGGACTAAATCCCAATAAGGCCTAGTTTACCCTCTGGGTTGGAAGGTCAGATGGCAGTCGCTTTCGTAAAAACTAGTGCCTACGTCAAATCATGGGATTAGTTGTCAAGCGGACCCCAGGCTCTCATGAGCCGTGGCGAAATGCCGGGATAACGCGAGGAAGAAGACTCGTATTATTTATCATTACTGCAGACGACATTACAATTCTTGAAACAAAGGAAATATTTTAAGCCTACCAAATACCCTACGTACCGCTGGAGTCAGAAATGTCGAAGTGCAAAAAGACGAAGTGTTATAGTTGTGTTGTAGTGAACTCGGCACCGTTGACTGGACAGAAACGGCTTTAGACGGAGTAGCATGGCGGTCTTTGGTGTCGAAGGCCAAGATCCACTTCGGGTCGCTGCGCCACAGTAGTAAAGTTTATTATTGGTCTCTTGTGTAAAAATGATTTGACAGTTTCTCGTTGAAGTTGTTATCTTACTCGAGGTATCTTGAGTGTCCTTGTTATTCTAAGATGGATGAACACTTTAATCGAAACTATTAGGAAACTAGTCACAAAATAACGTGGCGATAGAATAAAATAATATTAGTCGGTACCTGATACAGTATTAGTAAAGATTCTTAACTGTACGATATAGAGATGGCAACTGTACAAGAGTAACGGAGCCAAAGAAAGGTATGGTTGTAATGAATTGTGCTCGGTTCGTTAACTAATTATCAACACAATCTACGATACTCTGCCGTTTCCCTTCCCACGGAACATTTCTACTACGAGTAATTCTACTATATTATATCTCCAAATCACAAGCATCTCTTGTCTTGTCGCTTCAAGCACAAAAACATGTTGATGTTTGGACATGGAAGTAGAATGGCTTACTTTTAGGTTAACGTTAATGTGGCTAATTCCGTCATAGGGGCTAGCTATTCCGTCCACTAGCGTTTTTTTCGAACAACGAACAACATTGATAATTTCGTCGATAAAGCAACGATTGCTTATACTTACTTCCAGCATTCAAAACCAAATGATTGTTTTCGCTCGTAATAATAAAATATACGCTCGTGGACGGAATAGCCCCTATGATGGAATTAGCGACATTGACCTTACACTAATAGTGAAGTAGAATAGGTAAAACCACAGAACACATTATTTCTGTGGGTATAAAACAAGCAAAAACTGGGCGTTAAGTGCAGTGGTCGGACGCCAATAAAAATAAGATTAAATAGTTTTAATGGTCATTTAATATATGAACTGAGGAAAACGACGGTAAAATTAGGTAATTTACTAAAATAGTACATTTCGATGCTAGTGCGGAAGGTATGTCATTACTTCACGAGTACCGAGATATCTTGCCACGAGCCGCAGGCGAGTGGCAAGACTCGGGACGAGTGAAGAATGACATTTCCGCACGTGTATCGAACGACGTTTTTTAATACAGTTGCGAAAAAATAAGAAAAACATTGTTAATCGTACACTAAACAAAAGTGGTAACAGTGACAGCTCGGTTAGACGTCGTCTTTAAGTATATTGTATCTATGGGCGTTTGGCAGCTATTCCGTTCCATTCAGTCAACTTATTAAGAACGGAATTTTCAATATTGAATATTAAAAAATAAACGTGTTATAATGATGAAGAGGTAAGTAATTAAATACGAAATATGTAATATTTTTCGTATTCTTACATTAACGGTATGTTTTTATGCTGATAACGACGTTTAAAGGAAACTAATATTAACACTCATCAATAAGTAGTCGTGAATTGGAACAAGAATAAATTTAAAAAAATTGGAAAAGTAAAAAGCACTAGTTCGAGATAACCAACTTTCCGCACGCTAAACAGCTACGTAAAGTAGCACTTTTTGAGCAACTGTATTAAAAATTCTTTTAAAATTTAGCGAGAAGTCCAATTTAGTAATTTAAGCTGGTAATGGTCGTATCAAAAGTAACGGATTGTGGAATTTGAGGAGCTTGTGGATGGTTACAAAATGGATAGTTATTACACAGTAAAAACAGCAACATTCTTAACTGTACATCGGTGGACCTTATTACAAAAGGCATAAGGTCCACCGATGGTCAGTTAATAGAGTGAGGGCGAAGGTACCTATTTAAGTTAATGTCTGTAGCTTAAATTATTCTTAGAATTTTATTTTCGTATAAATTTGTAAGTACTACTGAGGGGTCTATGTCACACGAACGCTGCCAAAACGCGCGCCATCCCCATCCCATACAATCGAAGTTATTTCGCTCTCATTCTAAAATGGCATGCTTAAATAACATGAAACTTGGCTTGAACATGTTGTATGTATACCTACACTTTTATAAGAAGAAAAAAAAGTCATTTATTCGATAAAGCACACATACACAGGACAAAAATATGATAGATTACACTTGAGTCCAGCAATGTGTGCAGTAAGGAAAAGGCTTTGACTCAGCATATTGTCGCAATTTGCAAGCGAGGCAAAATTGCAACGCTGTTTATTCTGCCAATTGGCAATTCTGGTAATTGCACATTGTTATAAAAAGAAAATAGAGCGAGTAAAAGTCTTGTATACCCAAATAAAACTTGAGGAAAAACCGGCAAGTACCTATATTTCTTGGTTTTATACAATCAGGTTTGTTAATGGTCCTCAATTTTCAGACAGCTGTCATATTGTAAATCTATGTGGACAGTCTGTCAAGGACCTTAAACCACAATCACACCAATTTATACTTTAATGCCTAAAGAACAAAGTTCCCTTTGAATTAAATTCGGTTCAATCATGCGTAATTTATGATTTAATTATTTTGCTCTTAATAATCGTATCAGAAAACCCAAACAGCATAGTAATCGATTGAAACGGCGATATTTATAATTTGAAATTGTTCAAGTACAAAATAATAAGGTGCGTTGGGGTAATTTCCAGGCAAGGACAGTTTGCGATAGACAATCGTAGATAACATCCTTATCCCAGGAGCTAATATTTGTGATGAACAGTATGAACACACAAATAAATACTTTCACCAGGATTTAAGCCCGGGACATCGAGCTTCGTAGGAATCGCAGGCAGTGTTAGTACCGATTAGACTACAATACCTACAAGGTGCTAGGATAGGGCAATACGATACGATGTCTTTGGTTAGTTCGGCTATCATTACACTGAGAGAAAAATCATCACCAGGAATTAAAAAACAGTTCTGTATATACTGGGGGATAAAATGAAGTTTTAGTAATAATTATGGATGTTTCACTATTTCTGTAAAGTTTATTTATTTCTACAAACAGCTCAGTAATCCCAAATATAATTTCAACAAACAGATAATAGAAATTGCAAGAACTAATACAAATTGCACAAGTCAATTTGTTCCTATTAGTTAACTCTCCTTGTCCCCGGATTAAGTTTATTTTTGTAATTCTAAGTGTGTTTTTGTTGTACTTTTTTCTCAGTGTACATTTTGATGCTGACCAGACTAAAATGTTTCTATCATACATAAGTATAACTGTAGTGAACTAACTTCAATTTCAGCTATTATCAATAACTGGTTGTCAGTATTAATAGAGCCGATAGTCGTGGGCCGATTGATTGCCTATTAATGTAACTTTGATTGATTGATTATAATGTCGGCCGTGATACACTGTGCCGCCATGTTGACTGGCTAATAGTGAACCTTAATGCATTGACATACGGTCCAGAGATGGTCAGTCGTATTGAGGTTAGTGTTTTGAGTACCTACACATGCGTTTAATGTATGCCAGAGATTACTCACGGTGTGGGGTTTCCGTGGGAGATTGGAAAACAGCTAAAGGTGACGTTCGGCTGGAAACTGCAACTGCATTACAGAGGGCCGCGAAAATCGAAATTCGCAAATTGCGGGGATCTTTCTCTTTTACTCCAGGCGTAATTAGAGTGACAGAGAAAGATGCCCGCAATTTGCGAACTTCGATTTTCGTTGTTAAAGCCCTGTTGCGACATTGCTGCGGCTTTACCGTGAGCGCTGGATCTGTCAATATCCTTACCCTGCAGCAAAAAAGAATCGTTATACCTTTATGGCTCCTCTACACGATGGGCCAACGCCAGCCATTCCAAGGGACGCATTTATTCGTTAGAGGGAGCAAGTGATATTGCTATCTCATTCTACCACATGGCTGCGTCCATTGGAGTGGCCGGCGCTGGCCCATCGTGTAGAGGAGCCATAGCTTTTGTTGGCAGGTTGGCACCACTGACGATAAACAATTAAGCATTGATCGCTGACTGCAGGTGCTGCTCTTTTTACAAGCTTTTATTTAACTTGCAATGTACCTATATGTAAGTATGTAGGTATGTAACTATGATTGTACGGGTCAAATCCTTGGCACGTTGGATACAGGGAATTGGGTCAAACATGACCCAAGGTGACAATGTAATATTATGGTATCCATCAAGTTGATCTGACGACGGAGATAGGTGACCATAGGAACTCTGTGATAAAACAACGCAACATGTGTTTCGAGTTTTTAGATTGTCTCGATGAGGATTAGTTGCATGTGGAAAGATACCATGTGGTAAATACAGTAAAATAAAAGCTCGTACCAAAAAATATTTTTTGCCAAAAACTTATCTATTACTTAATCCAATCTTGAAAAACCTTGTGAAATCGCGCACCAATTATCGTGCAAGATCCTGCAAAAAATACACGAGATCTCGGTATTTCGAGATCTCGGAATATCAAGATTGCACACCCTACACTCGGCTTCACTCGTTCACTTTCTTAGTAGGTAAGTGTCATTCTACTTTTTTTACATGGTTAGCAAGTTCCATAGAATGACACTTTAAGTACCTAAATATCGCAACTTACAGCAATTATCGAAGGCCATTGAATGTACAATGAGACATTATCCCCCTCAGATAATTGCCAACCGAACAAAGTCATTTAAAATTACTTCCATACTTTACGATCGATCGCTTACTTTATTAGGTACTTAGGGGTAATTACAAAGAGAACTCGTACCAATATAAGTTTTATAAGAGTTTTCGTATGTAATAAAATTAAGTATAGTTCCGTTACTTAGGTACTCCAAGCTTAAATGGAGTTGGGCGGGACATGTTGCTATAGGCAGAGTGATGGCAGGTGGACCAAAAGGTTGACGGATTGGTGGCCGCTTTCGGATGAAAGAAGCGCCTGGCGTCCGTTAGCTCGTTGGTTGGATGACATTCTAAAAATTGCGGGGCCCTTTTGGATGAGACTAGCCCAGGACCGGGCTAAGTGGCGTACACGAAGAGAGGCCTATGCTCAGCAGTGGGCGACTGAAGGCTAGAATGATGATGATGATGATGATGACTTAGGTACTATAGCAACGCTCAGCGTAACATAAACCGTTGAAGGTTAGGAGCTTTGAATTTGAATCGTAATAAAATGTCATCATCATTTTCCTCGCGTTGGTCCCGGCTTTTCGCTACGGCTCAGCCATACTTAACGTATGGGTAACATTCCATTTCTGACCGCAGCTGCACTACTAGTACGAACGCGTCGGTGTTATTGTCAATTTCCATAGTAAAATGGATGGTAGTGCTGCTGTCGTTGGAAATGGACTGTCACCTTAAGTCACACACTTATGACATTATTCATAAACGCGATACTGGCCTAAATTAGCTATGAATCGTTTGTCTTTATCTGTATACCTAAAATAATTTGACTAAATCAGGTCCGTAATGTTTTATGAATACGGGGGTTATTCTAATATTATAGAGTTCCACCAAGAAAATACTTTTGAAGAAGGAAGAAGATTGATTGAGTTTTCGAATGTGACTACAATTGCATTTGTATTTGTTTGTATGTATAATAAAGGATGACTCACGTTAGACCGGGCCGTGTCCGGGCGCATCGTTTTCTATGGAAAGCATCACATGATCGCCTGTCATGTCATAGAAAAGTAAGCTCCGGCCCGGACACGGCCCGGTCTAACGTGAGTCATCCTTAAACCGGTGGAGCGGACATAGTTAATTTAGAAACCCCAAAACGTGACGCTAATAAGAACGCCTAACCCACATTTTGCCGAATAGGCATGGCAAGCATATTATTATGTAGGCAGGTATATGTTTTATTCATCAACCATAGCTTTCAAATCCAATTAGCTTACCATAATTGTATTTGGAAATGTAAACGGATAATTTTAGCGTGAATTATGAGCGACACACTGTTTAATGATAATTGCCCTTGACGTTTCAAATTTAATGATTTCTCTTACTTTACAGTCGTAATATACGACTTAGGGGCAATTTCGCCAAACTACAGCACGTCATGCATAACAGCAGTAACTACTCGATGATTTCTGTGGAACAGTATCTATTCTTTCCTGATTTCGGGGTTGGTCACTTAGTAAAAAATGTTTAGTACTTATGTTCCTGCATTAAATTCACCCTCACATAACAAAACCCGATATGGATAGTTCCAACTGTTATCAAGCAATTATTTAAGTATAGCATGTGATAAATATTCGCTCGGCAGCACTTAAAATAATAACTATTATAAAAACGCGATTGGCAAAATGTCGGCAATTTAAAATTGTCGCGATCTGATAACTGCAATCCAATTAAATTCTCATTAACATTTTATGTTTCCGAAACTGTTATGCATACAAATTACAACCTGTTTGTAAATTGAGAGAAACGCAAGGATTTCGCTAAATTATATGTAGCTATGGCTTGCCAACCGGCTATTCCGAGCGCAGCATTTTAGGATTATCCGGTTATTACTGACATTAGCAAGACTGCTAGGCTGAAATATATGGGACTGGACCAGTCACGTCTGTCACATCCAGATAGGTGGTCTAGTGGAACTAGTAGATGCCAGAAATAGGGTGCGGGCGTGTCAGGCCCAGACGAAGATGGCGGGACGATCTAGACACCTTGCTCAACTACTGGTCGGAAGAATTACTAAAATCGGCAGTCGTGGAGATGGAGTGGAGATGCCTTTGCCCACCAAAGGGACACTAGAACAGGCTAGGCTAACAAAATAAGCTTCTGCCACCGATTTCGTCTACGTGGAACTGGTATTTTGTAGAACATATATTCCAAAATTTCCAAATAATATCTCCAGGTTTTAGTTTCTATCAAGGACATGCGTTGTCTGACAGTAGGTATCTAAGTAATAGAACTGTTTTATATTTACATTTAAATTCTTGTAAATTATGTTAAAATAAAACGATTTGTAGAGAACGAGGTTGTTTGTTAGGAAACTTTCCGAGAAACGAATGTATCAAATACAAAGTTCGGATTTCACATACCGTTCCGTGGAGTCATGGTACCGACTGATGACTCGCATTTGTTAAGTACCTTATGTCACTGAAATCAAGTTATAATGAATGTATGTTGTATGTATGTATGTATGTATAAACTCTTTATTGTACAAAACACAAATTTATGGCACAGGATAGGCAGTACAAAGGCCAACTTATCCCTTTAAGGGATTTCTTCCAGTTAATCTTTGAGTAGATGAGAATTGAAGAAGAACGGTAGATAAATATAGCACTGAGTACAATAGACTAGACTATAGAATGTTAACTGGTCAAAAACGTGGATATTGCAAAAGTTAACGATACGAATTTTAAAGACTTACATTAAGTACTTACATTTAAAGGGTTGCAAATTACATTAAATAAGTACATTTAAGGGACAATGTACTTGCAGGGTTTGAGGCTGTTCTTGCAAATCCCAGTCTTGTTTCCTTGTCATTATTTTTATGGCATTTTCCTTTTAGTAAAATATGTAAACATTAAATATCAAACCTACATAGGTATAGTACATGTTTTCTGAATAAATTATGTTTATGTTTACATACTTTACATATTTGCATCAGCCCCCTCTATCAGCCCCCTCTCGAGTAAATACAAGCAGGTAGGTAGCTGAGCTTCCTTTATATAGGTTATATGTACCATAAATACATACTAGATAATTGCCACATGTCGTTCAGTGTTTATTTATTCACCACATCGCTATTATACCTATGTGTGTTTACCAACGTTAATTAATGCAATCCAATTAACATGTGACTAATTAGGACATGTAAGTACTATGAACGGCCTCAAGGAAATAATAACACATGTTATTTCAGCTTTTAATTAAGCCGCAGACCGCAAAATTTAACAACACATTTAAATGGGAAGTAAATAAATAAATATTATAATTATTATATCCCTAAACTAAAAACGGTTTCCCGTGTAGGTACCTAAAGTAAAAATGTGGAAACATAGACTTTTATCAATGTCTGGTCTATAACCATAACGAATCAAGTTTTATAAATATTATATACCTACATTATATATAAATACTTATAGTATACTTACATAGAAAACATCCATAACTCAGGAACAAATAATATGTGTGATGAACACACAAATAAATGCCCTTACCAGGATTCGAATCCCAGACCTCCTGCTTCGTAGGCAGGGTCACTAGGTCATTACCGACTAGGCTATTTCCAGGCCTGCGCGTATTTCCAGTTAAGGTAATCTAAAGCTAATTTTTACGATACACCCTTACAGGCGGGATACTTTTTTTCAGTACGTCTTGAGACCCATATAAGAAAAACGGAATACATATATATACTAGTATGTGCCGGCGTCGTTAACTTTTAAGTACAATCCACAGAATGCCCTTTTTCTAAAATGTGTTTGACTCAAACATATTCCAACAGTAAAAAGGGTTTTAAATGACAAGTGTAGCACATATTTATTTAACTTCGAGTTTTCTCGCCGTGGACTTTGTCTGTTTGTTTAGGCCGGGCGTTCCTAATCGAATAAGTTAGAGCTGTTAGAGCCATCGCTTGCGGCTCGACCGGCCTTGAAAATTTACAAGCGTTACTTACAAAACAATACTTTGTTAATGGTTAGAAGAACATGACAACGTGAATCCACCCGACTATAGTTCACAAGCTCCCAACAGAACTATGGTCCACAAATAACTCGAATATCTTCACTCACAAGTGATTATTATTTAAATATTGTCACCATAATATATTATTCTAATATGTGTAGCTATAGTATGGGGACATACATACATACATACATATAATCACGCCTATTTCCCGGAGGGGTAGGCAGAGACCACGGATTTCCACTTGCTACGATCCTGACATACCTCTCTCGCTTCCTTCACATTCATAACATTCCTCATACACGCTCGCCGGTGGTGCTCTTGACCTGGCCTTTCTTCAGGATTTCCCCGATCTAATGCACGCACGTATGCACGTATGTTGGTATATCTGTTGTGTGTTCCACCGTAACGCTTAAACCACTAACTAAGCCGGCTATGTGAATGAGATGCCTAACGATTCGTTTATTTGTGTGTCATTAACCCACTAACCCACTCACATAAAAAAAAACAGAAGAGCTCGCGAATAAAATCGTACCTATTAAGGTTAAGGATTATTAAATGTTATGTTTGTTTTTTTTTTTTAAATATCAACCCATTGTTGCGTAACAACATTTCTATAGAAAAATCCAGTAAATGTTTCAAGAAATTACACAACAACGAAAAGTTAAAAAGGTTCAAACTTGAAATGAACTCGCACGCAGTTATTTTAAAACGTTGTTATTTCGAGTGCGACCTCCGCTGTGACAAGTGTTATCTGTTCAGTCATTATACAACATGCAAGACGTGTCTTTGAAACCATACATATTTTACTAAACGGTAGACACACAGGTACAGTCAGCTGCGGTGGGAGTTATTTAAAACGCTGTTATTCCGAGTGCGACCTCCGCAGCGCAACGACAAGTGGTCGTTGTTCCTTATACAAGACATGTCATGCCCTCATGTCTCACAACTCTCACAAGAGGCAGATATTATATTTCATGGCTCCTGTACACGATGGGCCAACGCCGGCCACTCCAAGGGACGCATTTATGCGTTAGAGGGAGCAAGTGTAATTGCTATCTCATTCTACCGCATGGCTGCGACCCTTGGAGTGGCCGGCGTTGGCCCATCGTGTAGAGGAGCCATTACTAAAGTAAACAGATGGGTACAGAACGCAGCCGCAGAACCTAGGGTAATTTTTTTGTCGTAGATGCAAGAAAAGATATTTTGAACTAGGACCCGACCCAAACAAAATTATACACCAATCTTCATAATTATCATGAGAGTAACACTCTATTGGTAGGTGAAAACCGGATGAAAATCTGTTCAGTAATTTTTGAGTTTATCGCGAACATACAGATAGATTAGATGCGACGACGCGGACTTTGTTTTTTTTATAAGGTGTAGTACATAATAGTGATACAATAAATCATTATACAGTGTGGAAAGATAAGTCGGGCCCTCGAGGGAAACTACCTTAAATCCTCAAGCTGGCTCATTTTACTTAAAGGAGACATTCCTTTATTTTTAAAAAGAAACATAACTGCATTCAAAGATTTTCTAAAACTCGCTTGCCTCGCCCGGGACTCGAACCGACTAAAAATTTCAAAAAATAAACACTCGCAATTTTATTACACTAGTCGATACAGTTAATGTTAATGATAACATTTCTCCAAGAAACATTACGGCCTGGCCACGACATTGGTCTAAGGCGATCGGCGGCGGCGACCGGCGGTAAGTCGCAAAAACAATAACCCGGCGACGCATAATGCATGCCACGAGCCTTGTCGCCGAGCGGCAACGCGCGCGGCGTGCACCGGGCGACCGGCGGCGGCGGCGAGCGGGGCGGGGCGCGACTCGAACATTTGTATCGGGCAGCGCGGGCGATGCCACGACTTTAGAGCGGTGCGACCGGCCTAGGCGGCGCGACGGACCGAGCGGAGCGATGCGGAACAAAACATTTTGTTTTTTTTTCGAGCGACATGGAGACGGAAGGGTTTATTATTGAAATTTTAAATGTACTTTCGCGTATTTAAGTATGTTGTGACGTCTCCACACTTATTCTTGTGTAAGTACTCGTTTTTTTGGGTGCTTTATATATACAATATATAAAATACTAAACTAGATGTAAATAAATTTGTCGTCCTGTATTTAGCCCATGCACCCATTGACAAACAATGAAATATATTCTAAGCACTTTTGAAAAAAAAAACATGATTTTAAATACGTCTACGTCCCAGCCGCTCCTAGTCGCTGCCGCCGCTACTGAAAGTACGTGGCATGCCTGGCGGTCGCTCGCGTTTTCCGCCCCGCCCGCCGCCCCGCCGATCGCCTTAGACCAATGTCGTGGCCAGGCCGTTAGGTCTTACACTCGTCTGTCGTATAAAATATCCAAAAAATCTAATATTTAGGACTCAAGATTTTTTTAGACAAGCCATATTGAAGAAAAAAAAGATAAATCTTTAAATGCAGTTTTGTTTCTTTTTAAAAATAAAGGAATGTCTCCTTTAAGTAAAATGAGCCAGCTTAAGGATTTAAGGTAGTTTCCCTCCAGGGTCCGACTTATCTTTCCACACTGTATAGTACATAAATATAAGAACGAAGGATTGCGTAGCATTCCAATAAAATAAACAATGCTTTGAAATTAGTCGTTGACATGACATGATTGGTTGGTAGACTACTGAGTGCTACTGATATTTTATTTGACTATAATAATATACGAGTATACATGACGTACTCGTACGCATATTACTGTCATTTGTACATAAACTCCATAAAAAACTAGCATCACAATCTCAGGGCCACATCTTGACAGGCTTTAAAAAACACGAGGGGCCATTGTTATTTCGTGGTTATTTCTAGTTAAATTCTCTTATTTTCAGCTTACTTTCTTCAAACCGAAAAATTATAGGACCACCCAACTTAATCCGAAATTTCAGCTGGACAGATATTAGCGGAAGTTTCCGCCAGAACCGCTCGTATTATATACACATTTAACATAAACAGTGTTTATTTAATAAAACATTCCGTAAACAACTTTCGTCTCACAATTTATCAGCATAGGTACAGCTTTTACTTTTAAATTACCAAACTTCCATATTTGTACCAGTTAAAACGCCCCAGTTTTGGCATTCTGGTAATAACTTAATGATTACTTACTGGTATTACTGGTATTAATCTTAATATGTATTTACTTCCTGTGGCCAATTAAATATTTCCGAGTAGCAATAACTGCGTTAAACATTGTTTATGTGTAATAAATGTACGTTTATAAAATTACGTTATTTTGGCGTAAATTAAATTTATTATGCTGTTTTCGCATACGGTATCTTAGCAAAATAAAAAAAAAGTTTTACAGACAATAAAAAAATCCTAATTTGCTTTACGGAATTTCAAGTTAATAGACGAATAATAAGCAATTACCTATTTAAAAAAGTTTTAAACGTGTTTTTTTATGTTATTTACTCATCTTTCATTAAGTACCTACAAATCGGAAAGAATAAAATAAAAAACTGGTCAAGTGCGAGTCGGACTCGCGTTTCAAGGGTTCCGTACATCACACAATTTTCAACAATTTTTTTTGTACGTGTAACGTGACGTGAGTGAAACGTCTTGAAAAACCCGAATGAGTCAATCAAGTTTTCAACACATGTAATATGAAGTTTTCTGGCGTGGTGGCTTATATCTCTGCAAATATGCAAAGTAGCTTAGATAGGAAATTAAATGCCGAACAATAGTACAAGTGTCTAAATGCGAAGACTGAAGACCGAGCTCCGCCAGGCGTGTCTCACTCCGCGATTTCGTCGCTTTGCTACAGGTAGCTAAAAGTACATCCGTTCGACCCCAATTTTGGGGTTTGCCATAAGCCGCGCGTGGCGCTGTCGCCACCTAGCGGCCATATCTGTGCTGATCGTGACAGACGCGTTTTGTTAGAGAGTGAGTCTTCTGTACCTAGTACTATTATTTATTCTGTGGCTCCGCGTAGAGCTTAAAACTCGGAGCGTCCGACGGGTCGCGCTTCCTACAACTTCCGCAAGTGTTTTAAAAGCGAAGGCCGAAGAGAGATAATACCTACAAGGTGGCCAAAAAATACGCACATTCCCGTAGCCAGGGAGGTTTTGGGATTATACCTACTGAGCAACATTTACTATGGGACCCGAAATCGCGAAAAAAAAATGTATCCTCCCATAGAAAACGGACCAGCCAAAACGTATGAAACAGCCAAATTTTTCTTCGCGATTTCGGGGTTGCACGTCGGCAACGGGAATACACTTAGTTTATTTTTTGACCAACCTGTATAGTGCTTTTTAAAACACCTGACAATACCTAGTAACCTAATCAATCAGTACTACAAGTACCATTGCGGCTGTGTGCCAGATACAGCCTAGTCGCATTTTTTTATCTACAGTCCAACTCATGCTTGAAGCTAAAGGCACACCTCTTCGGGACGCTCCAGGTCTTCGGCCTTATGCGGATATAGGCCTAGGGCCTTCGCAATAGCTGTCTACATCATGTTTCACTTAAAGTATTGCGGCTGTGTCCCTAAAAAAACCTAAACCGCTTTTTTGTTTTTAAATCCGACTCACGCTTGACTCTAGATTTCTAATAAGTTTTCCTGACATCTTTAGGTAAAGGACTATTTTGTGTATTTTTTTCAGAATTTTAGACTAAGTAGTTTCGGAGATAGAGGGGGGGGGAATGGTAATTTTTTGTCTATTTTCTTGAATAACTTCTAAAATTTTTATCGTAAATTTATAAAAAAAATATATTTGAGATTCTCACAATGAGCTCTTTCGTTTGATATGTAACACGACATAGTTTGCAAAACTTTGATTTTTAATTTTATGGTTTACCCTCCAAAAGTAGCCCCTATGTTTAAAATTCATTTGTTGACGTTACATATCCGTTTTTGGGTCACAGACTTACATATGTGTACGAAATTTCAACTTAATTGGTCCAGTAGTTTCGGAGCAAATTGGCTGTGACAGACGGACGGACAGACAGACGCACGAGTGATCCTATAAGGGTTCCGTTTTTTCCTTTTGAGGTACGGAACCCTAAAAAACAGTTTACTTTAATTTTGTATGATAAAATTCTCCGGAGTTAAATGTTGTTGATGGGATATGACGAAATTAGGTCTTTTGACATGAATTGGTGACAAAAAATGATTTGATGCCTGAAATCTTTTAAAGTTTATGAACCATGTCCAAGCAAATTCTTCTGAGGTGACAGCTGGACGTCCCTCAAAGATCTATTAAAACAATCTTTGTAGGTACCTAAGGGGTCATCCATTAATTACGTCACACCAATTTCTAGGTTTTTTGACCCCTCCCCCCCCTTGTCACACTTGGTCACATTTGGCAAACCCCTCCCCCCCTAGTGTGACGTCACATTTTTTTCTACGAAATCGCCAAATCGAATTAAGTAAGTACCTAAGTATTATTAATATTTTATCAAAATATTTTTGACGATATAAATATTAGTAATTTTATAACCCAAAACTGCTTAGGAAAGAAAATTAAACGATTAAAAACTATTTTCGTTTTAAAAACTTGTTATTTAAATGTACAGCGAACTAAATAATTTAAATAAATTTTCGGTTACTGATGAAGTTAAAGTGACATCACAAAGTTTGTGTCTCCCCCCTCCCCCATGTCACAATATGTCACATTTTCTTGACCCCCCTCCCCCTAAACGTGTGACGTAATTAATGGATGACCCCTAATACTACTGACATACTAGAATACTCACTTAGATAGTTGACAGTCCTCAATTGTGCGTTTCTCCAGAAACTTCCTGTCTCGCACAGTTAAACTGTGGGATAAACTATCCCGCGGTATTTCCGGACCGATACGACCTTCAAAACTTCAAGAAATTCCCATCTTAAAGAACGGCAACGTACTTACAACACAACCCCTCTGGCCGTGCTCGGAAATATCTGGTCGATAGGTATCCATAAGCGACGGAATTGCTTAACATCAGGCGATTCATCTCCTTGTTTGCCTACATCATTAACAAAAGTAGGTTATTACCTGCATAGCATGCTTACGCTTTTCTTTAAAGTTATACATTTCCACTGCATATATTATTTACAAGTAGGTAGGTACATATTAGGACAAGTAGGTAAATTATCATTGCATATGCTTGCGTTTTAATTAGCTGTAGTTAATCGCGCTTCCTTTCCTGCCCGCAGCTATTTATAAGTAAAACATATATGTTTGCGGAAGGCTTACTCGTATAACTAGTTAGGTACTTATATTAGTTAGTAGCTACGTAGGTACTCGTTCACCTAAAGAATTATCCTACAACATAAATAACACGAGCCTAAATACTGTAACATAAGTAGGTACCTTAAGCGCTGGTGGCCTAGCGGTAAGAGCGTGCGACTTGCAATCCGGAGGTCGCGAGTTCAAACCCCGGCTCGTAATGAGTTTTTCGGAAGTTATATAGGTACGAAAATATCATTGCATATTTACCAGTTGCTTTTTGGTGAAGGAAAACATCGTGAGGAAACCGCCCTACTTAATCCCAATAAGACCTAGTTCCCCCTCTGGGTTGGAAGGTCAGATGGCAGTCGCTTACGTAAAAACTAGTGCATACGTCAATTCTTGGGATTAGTTGTCAAGTGGACCCCAGGCTCCCATGAGCCGTGGCAAAAATGCCGGGATAACGCGAGGAAGACGAAGAAGAAATATGTACCTTAGGTAAACATAGCCACGAAAACACTCAAGTAAGTATGTCCAATATGGTAAGATAGGTAGTTTCTACTAAACCGCACCAATAAAATGTACATAATAGAAGACCTTTGGAATTGTGTAAATATGAAAATAGCTTACTTATCCATAACAATGTAGGAATAACATGCCTCCCTTCCCCTTAGAAATTGGATCCGAGACAGGTGGCAAGCGAGCCGTACAGTCAGCACAGCACGCTCCCATAAAATCGAAGTCACGCCTTTATTTCATAACAACATGCTAATTTACATTAAACTTAATTTACATTACCTATTTACTTAACACATATCTATGTCTGGTAACTACAACTATATGTGCAAAGAAAATAGAAAGAGTAAAATTTTGTATGTAAATGCTTCTCGCTCCAACTTCTTTGTTTATTGTTCGTTTTCTTTAGCATTAGAAATAAGGTAAACAATCTTGATGTGTATTTTTATTGAAAAACACGAATTAAAAATAAGTTACGGCAAATATGTAACAATTATGAATCGAATACGATCATTTACATTTTTCTGCTTTCATAAGTAATAGTTTACTGATTTTTAAAAAGCGTTTTAAAATTAAAATGCGTGTTAAGATCGCTTACATACCTTCTTTCTAATGCTAAAAACGAACTACTAATAACAAATTCCATCAAAAACATAGATTACATATGTCATGTCATTGTCAAATTTCATGTATTACTTCTATATTGATCTAAAATAAGGAATGTTTTGAATCTTGAAATCCAGTTTTGAACGTGACCTTCAACGTTTCCTTGTGTTTCGGGTTTCGGCTGGTCGCTTAAGCCCTTTATCATTAACCTGCGCGCGCTCGCCGCTGCCCCGCGCCGCCGCCATTCGGGTCTAGACCGCGGGCCAGATACGTCGCGTTACCGCCATTTTGAATTTCGCTTGCTACTCGTATTCTGTACATTTTTGCGCGCCGTGTTTTTATTATCGTGACGAATCTCCGCTACCTTCCTATCTCTAAGACGTGGTATTTTATTTAATGTTATCGCTCCCGCAATTTCTTTTGTCTAAGAAACCGCGATAGAGTGAAGTTACGCTCCGTCTTTGGGAACATCTCGGCCATTTTGTGAACGTGTCGTCGCTAGTGCAAGATGACGTCAGGCGTTGGATTAATGACAGCTACACACCTACTTCTCAAGCTCGCTGTGAACCATGCCAGTGAAGATGACCTACGTCGCATAGCAGAATGTGAGGCTCGGCTGATGTTAGCTGGTTTTGGTAACTACCACGACCTCAGAAAACCTGGTGAAATCACAAAAAATTTCGTCTTAGGAATTGGTGAGAAGTTAAATAATGTTGATGATAGTGAGGGCAAGAGAATATTCTGTGATCTTGATGAACAACTACGATTAGCTGGCTTTGACAACCCGTTTGATGCTGACAATATAAAGGAGTTAGTAACTATTCTAAGGCCGTATGTTGCGCGATTATCCGGAACTACAACAAACAGGGTGTCCGATGAAATGCCAAGGAACACGGAGGTACAAAGGCAACATGCGAGCAAGTCGAGAGTTGGCATTTTAGCTGCAGTGAACCTTCTATATGAACTTGAGATGGGGATTATCAGCGATTACGAGTTAAGACAACTAGGAGAGTACGAGTTAAACCTGAAAACTGGTAACGATGTAAGATCTGAGGTCTCTAGTGAAGTGCGATCAGAAACAAGAGTACCAGTTGAAGATAACCCGTGGCCTCCTCCAACTCTTGGAACAGTAACTAACAGCGTACTTATAGAATTAAGTACAAAACTGACTACAATGAAAGACCTTGCTGCTAAAGATCAGATGTTAGATAAAACTGAAAAACTGCTACAACAAGCGGGGTTTGGTACCCATTACGGTGCTCCTAAAATTGAAGAACTAATGAATGAGCTTGAGGATTTAAGGAGGGCACGTAGCAAGGCATTTAACGAAGAAACATGTAAAGATGCAAGAGAGTTGCCAGATGCAAATTCAAAGGAGTCTAAGGTACCTGTGGAAGCGACACCGGATGTATCAAGTGAATTTGCAATCCAGACCTGTAAAATACAGAAGAAAATTGAGAAGTTAGAAAATAAACTGAAATTAGCAGGGTTCGGAGAGCATTGCAGCACTGTACAAATTCAAGAATTAAGAAAGGAGCTGGAGAATCTGAAAATGACGCAAGATAATCCAAAAGATTCCTCTGAAGCAGTGGAGGTGTCACCAAAAGTCTCAAGCGAGATGACAGCTGACACCTTAGTGAAGACGGATGATACAGGAGTGCCGTTAAACACACCTAAAGAAATGAAAAGTGAAGTGAAACGTCAAAAGCCCATTTTAGGGCCAGGATTTGTGACTGCCTCCTACCTTCTTTGCCAACTCGAATTCGGAGACGCCACTGAAGATGACCGCAGAAAGCTGGCGCAATACGAAGAACGGCTAAAAGCCGCTGGTTTCGGCAGTGATGTCAAAACTGAATCAGCTGGAGCTCTTGGCAAAATTACTAATGCTATTATCATAGAGTACAATACGAAGCTCGCTGAAACTAGTGATATGGAGGCCCGGAACGTAATATCAGATGAGTATGAAGAACACTTGAAACAGGCTGGGTTCTATGAACATTACAGTGCAGCTCAGTTCGAAGAGATATGGACGGGGATGGCAAAGGACTTAAGGAAGGCAAAAGATAATGTCTCAAGCTACCTAGCGAAAACCTCAAAGGGAGTATTGACTGAAGTCTTAAAGAAGGAGGCTCCCGTGGTGTCTGCGGAGGCGACATCTGAATCTTCGAAAGAGGCAGCATCCATGGAGGTGCTTACCACAAACGAACAAGCAAGTAAAGTGCCAGCCCAGACTTCAAGCGAAGAGTCAGGTGCAGATGCAAAAAACACACAAGAGAATTTTTTGGAAGAAGTATCCGGCATAGTGACGGACAGAACTGGTATTGCGGCAGCCTCTTACCTTCTTTTTAAGGCAAAATCGGGTCAGGCCAGTGACGATGAACTCAAAAAGCTCGCAGAGTGTGAAGAACGGTTGAAGCTAGCTGGGTTCAGTAGTGATAGCACCGACCAAACTGGGGCACCAGGACCCTATCCAGGACTTGGCAAAGTTACTCTAAACTTCTTTTCCGAACTTAATGCGAAGATGCAAACTGACGATCATGAGACCAGAAATCACATATTTGTCACGTATATCGAAAAACTTCAGAATGCTGGATTCGCTGGCAATTATAGCTATTCTGAAAATGAAGAAATGTGGAATCAGCTAGAACAATTTTTTAGTATGCAATATAAAAACATGAGATCACTATATGGAAGCACTGAGGCCTCAAGAGCCGTACCAATAGACGCAGCAGTCGAAGCGTCAAATCATGTGGTAGATGAAAACTCAGCAGGCGAGATTTCACATGAAGTGGAACACGACAACTCTAAAAAAGTGGTGAGTGATAAGGCAACTGAAAAGACAAATATTGACGCAAGCGAATCAGAAGATGAAAGCTCAGGCCAGGCAGCCGTCAAGGCAGTTGAGAACGTGGAAGAAGAGGAAAGGGCAGCGAGCCTTTGTGTGGCAAACGAGAAAGCCGCAGAGGTTGCGAAAGAAGATGAAAGAAAGCTACTTTTAAAACTTGATTCGCTTGTTAAGCGCTACCTCAGACAGACTCATCCATGTCAGACTGATAGCAGTCCTAAAGACCCTCGTGATAAACACACAAGTAGTGCCGTTGCTGAGACAGTGGAAGAAGTATCAGATAACCTGCCAAAAACTGGGCTGTCAGCAGCTTTCCATATTGTTTTCAAGGTAGAAAAGGGACAGGCCAGTGAGGATGAAATCAAAAAGTTCAGAGAGTGCGAAGAAAAACTGATGTTAACAGAGATTGGAAGCGACGTCGAAGCCACGACATCTGAACCCTTGCCCGCACTTGGTACTATTACTTTTAACTTGCTTCAAAAGTTTTCTGTGGAGATTAACGCTGTACCTGACGGTGATCGTAAGGCCGTCAATGAAATATTCACCAGGTATGTCAATAAACTGAAATTTGCCGGATTTGATACCATTCCTGAAAAGGAGGAAATGTGGAACGCGATAGAATTTCTTATGGGTACGGTGTACAAGGCCACTAAAGCCTCCGAGACTGTGTCAAATGAAGAGGTGCATGGTGATGCTGAGGCTTCAAGGGTGGTGACTGATGAGATTTCAAAAGAGGTGCTAGATAAAAATGTCAGCGAAGTGTCAGACAAGGTCGTAAGCGAGAAGAAGGAAGACTCGATAGAAATTGAACACGAAGACGATGCATTAGGCATAAACCCAAACACGGTGTTAGATGAGAACACAGACAAGAGGATTGAAAAAATAATTAAAGAAGTGATGGTCGAGATGGCGTGTGAAAAAGCAGAAGTGGCCGGTGAAAAGGCAAGTGTAGTAAAATTTAACACAGTTGAGAAGGGGCAAGCTGTAGTAGATACGAACGCAGGTTGCAAAACAAACAAGAATGCAACAGAATCCACAAGCGAGGCAGCTGATAAAACTTGCAGGCTTGTGAAATTTGACTCGCCAGCACCTCCAGTTCGTCCTACTAAAACTCAAGACACGAACCCTAAAGACCCTCGTATCACGAACGTTCCGACACACTTAAAGCCTGAAAGAAAAATGGCTGTCGCACGCCGTCGACTAAAAGAGCAGGCTCCCGTTGACTGGTTCAGCACCGATGGTTCCAAACCTCCTCCTGATTTCGACAACCTGTACACCAGACTCTACTCTGAGCTGCCTCTTTCTTGCAGGGCTTATGCTTTCTCTACTCGTGTGAAAGGGATCAAAGAGCAGCTCATAAATATTAACGAACCAATGGCGTGCCTTTTGAGAAAAGAGTACAGTAACGTCGTGGAAGCGTTCGACAGGTACCTCAGTGCTGTTCAGAAGCGCGCTTCCATTGAACCAACTAATAGCCGTTGGAGCAGAGTGCAGCCTAACCAAGAAAAGTGGAGGCGCGAGATCATTTCCCAACTTTTCATGAGCTTGGACAACTTACCTCCCGGCTTGCGAATCCGACCGCTTGACTTCTCTCAATCATTAACCATTAGGGCGTCCTTTGTGGCTGAGCGTTTGAAGATGGTGGAAGTAAAGTTGGGGAAAGCGGACGCGCAGCGAGCGTTGCTTCTGAGCAAGGAATTCAGTGAGATTGTAGCATCGTTTGCGACCAGATGGGGCAGGCCGCTCGACTGTGCTATCCCAGGAGAGCCCTACGACGACCGCACCTCGCGACCGCTGCCCGATGAACTGGAACATTTGAGACAGGATAAGAATCGCGCCGAGAGGGAGTACAAATGGTTCCCGTCTGCCGCTAACAAGCTGGTCCGGGATCAATTGATGAACGAATTCAAGCGGCAGTTAGCCATTTGGAAGGATAGTCAAGTATAATGTGTCTACTTTTATAATGTCTACCTATGTAGTATGTATCTTTTTTAAAGAATGATGTCATGGTTTTTGCAAAACTTTAATAATGAAGATATTTGAACCCACAACACAGGTTTAGACCCACGATTTTGGACCACACCATGTAAAAAGTTAAAATGTAAAATAGCTATTTACCTACTTTTTTGCGAAATGTTGATTATTGATTTGTCATACTAAAATAAATACGTTTTCTACGTGTAAGTTTCTTTATTTCAATTTATTACTGGATTATGCAATAACTTACCTATACCTAACCACAGAATAAATAATAGTACTAGGCACAGAAGACTCACTCTCTAATAAAACGTGTCTGTTACGATCAGGACAGATATGGCCGCTATAGTTCGTTTTTTTTAGCATTAGAAAGAACTTGAAAGAAGGTAAGCGATCTTGGCATGTCTTTTAATTGAAAAACGCTTTTTAAAAATCAATAACTATTACTTATGAAAGCATAAGAATATAAATGATCGTATTTGATTCATATTTGTTACATATTTGCCGTAACTTATTTTTAAAATGTGTTTTTCAATTAAAAGACACATCAAGATTGTTTACCTAATTTCTAATGCTAAAAAAAAACGAAGTTTAGGTGGCGACAGTTGGTACAATTGGTGTGGAACGGATGTAGTACTTTTAGATACCTGTAGCAAAGCGACGAAATCGCGGAGTGAGCCACGCTGCTGAGTACCTACAATAGATAATTGGACTCGAACTAAAAGGCTTTTTTATTTTACCTATTGTATTTTTATAAATTTACAACTGTGACAGTGCGCACATCAGAGGGCCTACCGCAAACCACGTTCGACGTGTTGCCTCCCTGTCACACTTACGCACAAATTTACAAGTGCGACAGAGAGGTAACAATAGATTCGCGGTAGGCCGAATCGCGCACCTACCTTATGCGGTGCAATAGCCAGTTGGTTGCCACGCGCGCTAACGGACGCACGCCGCCGCGCGCTCTGGAGCCTATGCGAAACTAATAAATAATAATGTCTTCGTTACGAGCAAATTACACCAGTTGCAGTGTTGATGGGTGTAGAAACAACAAAAGGAATAAACATTTATCGTTTTTTGCCCTACCGGGAGACAAGGAAATGTAAGTTGACATTCTAAATATGACTACTTAAACTGAATGATGATTTGACTACATACCTATTTATCGTTCTTACATATTGAGTGCCGGGAACCGTAGTTGCTTTCCTCTACAAAGCGGGGAAACGCTGGGATCGACTCGGAGCGTATTGCTACGAAAACGTTAGGTCTTTTGGTAGGTACATACATAATATGTTTCCCCATTGTCCCCATTGAATGACCCACCGCGGCCTGTTCCGCCACGCCGCGCCGGCAGAACGCCGCACCGCCGGCGGAACGAGACTAGTTGGTTGCCACACGCGCTCGCCGCTGCACGTCACTTCACTCTAATACTTCCTACCTACCTGATGCGAAATGGCTTCGACACGAGCCAACACCATACCTTGCAGTGTCTATGGATGTAGGAACAACAAAAAGAATAAAAAAATATCGTTTTTCTCTCTTCCGACAGACAAAGAACAGTAAGTGCCAGTTGCACCAACTACATTTGACAGACTGATCATCGTCAGCCGGCGCGCCCCGCGCCTTTACTATGAAACTTTCCATACATAACAATTTAGCGAACTCTTTAACGTTCGTAACAGTTTATTGCAACCGACCCTAAGTAAAGTGTAATTCTATGGAACTTGCTAACTATGTAAACAAACCGCCACATTGAAATCATCATTCGCGCGGCGGTTTGTTTACATAGTATAATAAAAATTCCTTCTTTCATAACAGCAATATATTTCTTGATCACAATATTCCGTTACAGTTCAATCTCCAATCCTCTCACTTCACAATCGTCCTCCCTTCACCTCTGCCCGTAACCGAATGCCCGTTAACCGCCATGCCAGTCGTCTTTTATTCTTTCTTCCAACTACCTTCTATTTACAAAGGTCAACTATCAATCACGTTACTTTTAAATTTATTAAATTATAGATTACCAATGATTATTCAACTCTTTATTTCATTAAATCTGTTTCTAATAATTAGTAATTTTAATGAATCTTACACTCGCCCATCCTGACATTGTGCATGTCCTCATGCACAGTCATACTAATCGCGTCTGTCATCTAATCTTACACTCGGCATGTCAAATCATCGGGCATTCAGTAAGAAAATTATTAATGCTTTATTACCCATTTAATACAATTTCTTTGTCTGTCTATATACATTTTTCTTATTATTTATTGAATTAATCTATATCTTCGCATAATAATTTCAAATCCAATAAATCCATCTAAATATATAAGTTTCTATTCAATAATTATACAACAATATATCATATTTTTTTATGCATCAATACATATAAAGTACATTACTTAACATATTCGACTGCTATGTTTTTTTTTTTACTCATTATTTCTCGTGTTTTTTTTTTATTCCGTTTTTTTTTTTTACCACTCTCATGACACAAACGTGTCTCACAACATACCATTTTTTTAATCAAATTTTACGTGTAGCACATTATTTCTCTTGTTTTTTTTGATTCCATTTTTATTTTTTTAATGTGCTACTTACTGAATCACTCTCATGACACAAACGTGTCTCATCACAACATAACATCCTCTATTTCCGTCTTTTTTTTTTTTTATCATTACCATATATCCGTGCCTCCATCCATAGCAAATAACTAATTCAATAATCTATTAATTCAAAAATTCAATAATCCAATAATTCTTTAATTCAAAAATCCAATAATCCAATAATTCTTTAATTCTTTAATTCAATAATCCAATAATTCTTTAATTCTTTAATTCAATAATCCAATAATTCTTTAATTCTTTAATTCAATAATCCAATAATTCTTTAATTCTTTAATTAAATAATCAAATCATTCTTTAATTCTTTAATTCAATAATCAAATAATTCTTTAATTCTTTAATTCAATAATCCAATAATTCTTTAATTCTTTAATTCAATAATCCAATAATTCTTTAATTCAATAATTCAATAATTCTTTAATTCAATAATCCAATAATTCTTTAATTCAATAATCCAATAATTCTTTAATTCAATAATCCAATAATTCTTTAATTCAATAATCCAATAATCCAATAATTCTTTAATTCAATAATCCAATAATTCTTTTATTCAAAAATCCAATAATCCAATAATTCTTTAATTCTTTAATTCTTTAATTCAATAATCCAATAATTCTTTAATTCTTTAATTAAATAATCAAATAATTCTTTAATTCTTTAATTCAATAATCAAATAATTCTTTAATTCTTTAATTCAATAATCCAATAATTCTTTAATTCTTTAATTCAATAATCCAATAATTCTTTAATTCAATAATCCAATAATTCTTTAATTCTTTAATTCAATAATCAAATCATTCTTTAATTCTTTAATTCAATAATCCAATAATTCTTTAATTCTTTAATTAAATAATCAAATAATTCTTTAATTCTTTAATTCAATAATCAAATAATTCTTTAATTCTTTAATTCAATAATCCAATAATTCTTTAATTCTTTAATTCAATAATCCAATAATTCTTTAATTCTTTAATTCAATAATCCAATAATTCTTTAATTCTTTAATTCTTTAATTCTTTAATTCAATAATCCAATAATTCTTTAATTCAATAATCCAATAATTCTTTAATTCAATAATCCAATAATTCTTTAATTAAATAATCCAATAATTCTTTAATTCAATAATCCAATAATTCTTTAATTCAATAATCCAATAATTCTTTAATTCTTTAATTCTTTAATTCAATAATCCAATAATTCTTTAATTCTTTAATTAAATAATCAAATAATTCTTTAATTCAATAATCCAATAATTCTTTAATTCTTTCATTCAATAATCCAATAATTCTTTAATTCAATAATCCAATAATTCTTTAATTCTTTAATTAAATAATCAAATAATTCTTTAATTCTTTAATTAAATAATCAAATAATTCTTTAATTCAATAATCAAATAATTCTTTAATTCTTTAATTCAATAATCCAATAATTCTTTAATTCTTTAATTCAATAATCCAATAATTCTTTAATTCTTTAATTCAATAATCCAATAATTCTTTAATTCTTTAATTCTTTAATTCAATAATCCAATAATTCTTTAATTCTTTAATTCAATAATCCAATAATTCTTTAATTCAATAATCCAATAATTCTTTAATTCAATAATCCAATAATTCTTTAATTCAATAATCCAATAATTCTTTAATTCAATAATCCAATAATCCAATAATTCTTTAATCCAATAATCCAATAATTCTTTAATTCAATAATCCAATAATTCTTTAATTCAATAATCCAATAATTCTTTAATTCAATAATCCAATAATTCTTTAATTCAATAATCCAATAATTCTTTAATTCAATAATCCAATAATCCAATAATTCAATAATCCAATAATTCAATAATCCAATAATTCAATAATCCAATAATTCAATAATCCAATAATTCAATAATCCAATAATCCAATAATTCTTTAATTCTTTAATTCTTTAATTCTTTAATTCTTTAATTCTTTAATTCTTTAATTCTTTAATTCTTTAATTCTTTAATTCTTTAATTCTTAAATTCTTAAATTCTTAAATTCTTTAATTCTTTAATTCTTTAATTCTTTAATTCTTTAATTATTTAATTCTTTAATTCTTTAATTCTTTAATTCTTTAATTCTTTAATTCTTTAATTCTTTAATTCTTTAATTCTTTAATTCTTTAATTCTTTAATTCTTTAATTCTTTAATTCTTTAATTCTTTAATTCTTTAATTCTTTAATTCTTTAATTCTTTAATTCTTTAATTCTTTAATTCTTTAATTCTTTAATTCTTTAATTCTTTAATTCTTTAATTCTTTAATTCTTTAATTCTTTAATTCTTTAATTCTTTAATTCTTTAATTCTTTAATTCTTTAATTCTTTAATTCTTTAATTCTTTAATTCTTTAATTCTTTAATTCTTTAATTCTTTAATTCTTTAATTCTTTAATTCTTTAATTCTTTAATTCTTTAATTCTTTAATTCTTTAATTCTTTAATTCTTTAATTCTTTAATTCTTTAATTCTTTAATTCTTTAATTCTTTAATTCTTTAATTCTTTAATTCTTTAATTCTTTAATTCTTTAATTCTTTAATTCTTTAATTCTTTAATTCAATAATTCAATAATTCAATAATTCAATAATTCAATAATTCAATAATTCAATAATTCAATAATTCAATAATTCAATAATTCAATAATTCAATGATTCAATGATTCAATGATTCAATGATTCAATGATTCAATGATTCAATGATTCAATGATTCAATGATTCAATGATTCAATGATTCAATGATTCAATGATTCAATGATTCAATGATTCAATGATTCAATGATTCAATGATTCAATGATTCAATGATTCAATGATTCAATGATCCAATGATCCAATGATCCAATGATCCAATGATCCAATGATCCAATGATCCAATGATCCAATGATCCAATGATCCAATGATCCAATGATCCAATGATCCAATGATCCAATGATCCAATGATCCAATGATCCAATGATCCAATGATCCAATGATCCAATGATCCAATGAACCAATGATCCAATGAACCAATGATCCAATAATCCAATAATCCAATAATCCAATAATCCAATAACCCAATAACCCAATAACCCAATAACTCAATAATCCAATAACTCAATAATCCAATAACTCAATAATCCAATAACTCAATAATCCAATAACTCAATAATCCAATAACTCAATAGTCCAATAACTCAATAATCCAATAACTCAACTAAATACTCCAATAACTCAACTAAATACTCTAATAACTCAACTAAATAATCCAATAGCTCAACTAAATAATCCTATACTCAACTCAATAATCAAATAACTCAACTAAATAATCCAATAACTCAACTGAATAATTCAATAACTCAACTGAATAAATCCAATAACTCGATAATCCAATAACTCTATAATCCATTAACTCTATAATCCATTAACTGCTTAATCCAGTAATCCAGTACCTGATTAATCCAGTAACTGATCAATCCAGTAACTGATCAATCCAGTAACTGATCAATCCAGTAACTCACTAATGCGTAACTCATTAGTCCGTAACTCATTAATCCGTAACTCGCTAATCCGTAACTCATTAATCCGTAACTCATTACTCCGTAACTCATTAATCCGTAACTCATTAATCCGTAACTCATTAATCCGTAACTCATTAATCCGTAACTCATTAATTAAAATAATCCAGAAATTTTATAATTCGATAATATTATACTTATCATCATATGTAGGTATTTTCATCATATCGTTATTTACTTGCCACTTAAGCGTCAGTTGCACCAACCATAATTGACGAATTGATCAACAGCAATCAGCAGCTTTGCAACGAACTTCTTAAAACCAAGGATACTGTACCAAAATATTCGCAGTTTAAGCAATAAACGACATCTATTAAAATCTACAACTGAAGACGACAAAGATATACAAGCCATCCGTTCCTGTCCTGTGCGGCTTCCACGTGAAAGCGATCCTGGCCGTTGTCCTTCCGTGTTGATCTTCGAAGCCATCTCTCATTGCCTCGGCCGTGTCTGCCGCTGCTGCGGCTTCGCCGGTTGCGACTCCGCCTGTTGTTCCCTGCGACTTCGGCTTCGACGTTCTTGTCCATCATCAGATTTCGATTTTCGGTCACGCTCAGGAGTTTTCGAGCGCCGCCTGGATGTTTTTTTTTTCTCATGGTCCATAGTCTGGAACTCGAAAACAACACCAGCAATGGAAGAGTTCTAAATCTTTGGGTTGTTAATAGTAGACAAATATAAATTGTTCTTATTAAGCTAAATTCAACTGTTTTATTTATTTATTTACTGCTTCCGGGGTCTAAATGCGGGACGTTTAAAACAGATCCCTATCCCGGTACGGATCCGGAACACAGGCTTTTCGAAACGAGAAAATTCTAGAACTGGTACAGAAAAGGAATCTAGAACAAATTCGGGATCCGGCACTGATCCGATACCAATCCGGCACAGATCCGGTACCAATCCGGCACCAGTCCGGGACGGATCCGGTACGAATCCAGCATGGATCCGGAACTCATCCGGCACAAATCAGGTATGCATCCGGCACGGTTCCAGTATCCGGCACGGACCCAAATCCAGAAACGGAAAACACTTAACCCCGCTATATAATACTGACGTATTGATAAGTGATATATTGAAAATATGGTAAAAGTTGTAACCAAATAAGCGGTACATACATAGACTAAAAGAATTCGATCTACATCTGTAAATAATCATAAACGTATCCGAACTATTCAAAATAAAACGGTGTTCCAAAGGTTTCACGCTACCCGCGATGTAACGAATGCTTTAATTATATTATGGATAGGCATTACAGCAAACACTAAAAAAAACCTAACTGTTGGTCTTGAAGAGAAAACTTGCA
The DNA here is from genome assembly GCF_963556715.1 of Cydia fagiglandana. Lineage (NCBI taxonomy): Eukaryota > Metazoa > Arthropoda > Insecta > Lepidoptera > Tortricidae > Cydia > Cydia fagiglandana. The sequence goes on along the minus strand of NC_085949.1, from coordinate 249,233 downwards.
GTATAATTGCTCTCGAGTGAACGAATAGGCCGAAATGGGTTTACCCAATTATTTTGTTCTTGATAAAAATTAACGGTGTCTTTGTTTCTAAGCGCCTGTTAAACATAAACTTCCTAACATAGGAAATATGAAATGATAATTAATTTCAACTAAACAACAACCAATATAAGTGTTACTAATATATGTATAGGTATATAATCATAATAATTTTACACCACTGTTACTATTGTAACAAATTAATTGGGTAATTAAGATTTAACTCAATCAGTTCTAATATTAATATCAGAAATACCATAGTGACTTGTAGGTACTTACCACTTCTGATGTATAATAAAAATTCCTTCTTTCATAACAGCAATATATTTCTTGATCACAATATTCCGTTACAGTTCAATCTCCAATCCTCTCACTTCACAATCGTCCTCCCTTCACCTCTGCCCGTAACCGAATGCCCGTTAACCGCCATGCCAGTCGTCTTTTATTCTTTCTTCCAACTACCTTCTATTTACAAAGGTCAACTATCAATCACGTTACTTTTAAATTTATTAAATTATAGATTACCAATGATTATTCAACTCTTTATTTCATTAAATCTGTTTCTAATAATTAGTAATTTTAATGAATCTTACAATAGTTAGCAAGTTCCATAGAATGACACTTTAGGTAGAAATTCTGAATATTGTACCTACACGGCGCCCCGGACCAGTGCCCTGTTTATCAAAAGCTTGTAACTTGTAATACAAGCGGATGTCACTTTTTGACAGCTTTTGTTAGAAAGGGACTTCCACTTGTATTGCAAGCTTTTGATAAACGGGCCCCAGATCTACAGCAGAGTGATTTCCTCGTATCGTGTTCACGTGCGAAACGCACACATTCACAACACGTGGGCGTGCGGTGAATTACGCAAATCTGATAAGGAGGACGATACGGACTTTATAATTTTGTTATGAAACGGTTCAACAGTGACATTTCTATCCATGCCCGTTTCATAACAAGATTGTAAAATTCTAATCGCCAATTTAGCAATGTATTTATTTTCCAACTGCCGTTTGCCGATTCAATAAGCTGCTTAAAACTATGAACAACCATTTTAAATCGTAAAAGTTTATCGGTAGAAAGGATTTTCGACAATTTAACTTCGAACCGCAAAAAAATTACAGCAATTCTTACAAACACACACACACGGCGCGATTCGAACTTTAAGATATCGCGCCGTTATACATTCACTAGATATGAAATAGTAGGTAAAGATATGTGACGTTCCACGGCAAAAGGTACCTTTTACGCTTATTATTAACGCCGCTCCAATATTCAGTAGGGGAATAATGGTACCTTTCGCCGTGGAACGTCACATATCTTTACTACATCTTATCTAGTGCATCTCTAATTCATTTCCCGAATCGCGCCGACATACACATTTTAAAATAAACTTCACACAAATAAAAAAATCTATTCTATTTTATAACTGATACCTATTTTTATTTTATCTGTTTACAGGCGAAACAGATGGTTAGAAATCATAGATAGAACTGATCTATTAGAAAAAGAAGATTTGAAACCAAGAAACTACGTCGTTTGTTCAGCTCATTTTGAAAAAGACATGATTATACAGACACCTCGCCTAAGGCCAGAAGCATTGCCTACCAAGTATATTCCAGAAGTGTCTAATAATTCTACAAGTACCACTGAAACAACCAGGGATGTATCTACACAAACGGATTGGGAAGTCAACATAACATGTATTAAAGCAAATGTTACATCCAAATCCGTAGAAACACAAACGGATGAAGAAAGAAATGTTAAAGTGCAAACATCTCTAGGTCTTTCTACTGGTACCCTAAGGAAAAGGAAACTTCGGACAGGACTACAGGACCCTGAAGAAAATAGAAGAAAATTAGAAATAGTTAAGAAGAAAATAATGAGACTACAGAAAATTGAAAAAGAACTTGAAGGTGATACCCGTCACTCACGCTCCGGGACCTCCGGGTGGGAAGTTGTAGATATGTGACCTCAAAACTAATGTTCCTAACAATGAAGCCGAATGATAAATTTATTTAATAAAAGTATTCTGTTTTATTAGCGCTGTATTATTTTATTGTCAGTCCTATTATAAGTTACAAGTAAATATCATAATATTTAAATATTTTAAATATTTTATGTATCAACGTATTTTTTTTATTTGTTAGGAAAACTTACAGCTAGAGTAGGTACATATACCTACTCTAGCTGTAAGTTTTCCTAACAAATAAAAAAATACGTTATACATAAAATATTTAAACTATAGTGACTCTGTGAGCTGTAGACCTCGCGATAAGATTCATAAGCTTACCAAATATAAAATTAAAAAAACATACTTCGTTGGTTATCACAGCGTACTCGCAATAATCAATAATAGTCTTAAGACGAAACAGGAGCTGAGTTTTAAATATTTTAGGTAAATGTACCCGTCTCGCTAACGGAAGCGGCACCTAAAAGTAGTGCGATAAGGACAAGGCGAAAAATCCTGCGTAAAAATCTCAAAAATCGAGGTTTCGTACTCCTCTGTTTCCTCCTCCAAAACTTAACCAATCGTAACCAAATTTGGAAATCTAAATGACTATGAAATTTATGAAATTATCTGTATCGGACCGTTTTGCTTTTTTGGCTAATTGATATCAGTTTTGAATGCCACGCCTCTCATTGCGGCATAGTCAATTAGGCCATTTTAGCCATTTTTGAAGGGCTCTAGCGCCTTAAAAAACAAAAATACTTGAAAAAAACTCGTATCTCTGTCTGTCAAGCAAAAGAAAAATGTAGTATCTATGTATGTATATTATATTATTAGTACAGAGTAACTGTCTTTCGACTTTGAGCAGTAGTGTGTAGGGCTTGCATTCCGGAATTCCGGAATTTCGAAATTCCGGAATCTCGGACAAATTTTCCGATATTACAATTCCGGAATTGATACAACTGAATATCGAAAATTCCGGAATTGGATTTAAGTACTTTTTTTTAGGTTTTAATACGTTTATTATTAAACATTGTTAAGAAACTACACTATACTTGTGTTTTTTGTTGTTATTAAGTGCCTCTTAGTCATTTGGTGAACTACTAAAGCAGTGGGACAATATGGGTTCATAAAAAAAGCAAAGCGATTTACTTGCTTAGAATAGAATAGTCAGAATAGTCTAACTCCTACATAAGCGAATTTTAAGAATTAAATTTAATCTAATTTGGACTCTCTATCTTCGATTCAGAGAGAATATTAGGTTAGGAAAAGTAGGAAGTTATTAAATTTAACTATTTTATAAAATTATAATATGCATGGAATGGTTTGCTAGCAACTATAGCTTCGCCAAATGCCCCGTATCATAGAAGTGAATAAAAGTAACCATTAAACAGCACCGTTAACCATTAATTGTATAAAGTGGTAAAATAAGAGGTGAAAAAAAAACGTAGCTATCTACTACAAATTCAATTTCTCTGAAACAATACTAACTTTAATAAACGTAAAGTATCAGAACTTCACATTTTTTGTTGTTTTTTACTAAAATGTCGAATAAAAATATGATAAACCCTAATTCTCCTCTCTCCTCTACTCCTCCTTAGCAAGCTTCCTGCATACGGCATCCCTGCTGACTTTTGTAGCTGGCTATCTGATTTCTTGAGTGAACGGTCGATCAGAGTAGTTATTGATGGCTGCTCTTCAGACCTCATGGCCATTGACGCCGGTGTTCCTCAGGGGTCTGTTCTCTCCGCAACTTCCTGCTCCACATTAACGACATGCTGCAACCCAGCATTGTAGGTTATGCAGATGACAGTACGGTTGTTGAGAGATATTTGGCTAGTGCAGGGGACAGCAGGGAGGATATACGTTCACAGAGAGAGGCCATGGTTGAGCGAATGAACTTGACCCTTAGTCTCGTTTCCCAGTGGGGTGATGACAATCTGGTCACGTTCAATGCCTCCAAAACGCAGACGTGTCTATTTTCCGCAAAACGGAGTCCATTCGACCTGACTCCTTCTTTCCGGGGTGCATCTGTACCTATTGCCGACAGCCTGGAACTCCTCGGCATGGAGCTGAGTTCAGTCCTCAGCTTCGGCAGCTTCATTGAGTCTAAAGCACAAACTGCGGCCAGAAAGCTGGGCGTCCTAAATAAGGTGAAGCGATACTTCACACCTGGACAGCTTCTAACACTTTACAAAGCTCAAGTCCGGTCGTGTATGGAGTATTGCAGCCACCTGTGGGATGGCTCAGCTAAATACCAACTCGCCGCTTTGGACTCAGTGGAGCGCAGAGCCAGGAGGATGATTGGCGACAAGAAGCTAACGGCTAAGCTTCAGTCTTTGGCCCATCGGCGGAAAGTCGCCAGCCTGTCGGTATTCTACAGGTTGCACTTCGGGGAGTGTGCCCAAGAGCTACACGAGCTTATTCCACCGTCCCCATTCTACCATCGGACTTTTAGACGCACGGCCGGTTTCCATCCTTACTTGGTAGATATTCCACCAATTCGCACGAAGCGCTTTGCTTCTACTTTCCTTATGCGCACTGCCAAGGAATGGAATTCCTTGCCGGCGTCTATATTTCCGTGTTCTTATAACCCGGCAACCTTCAAATCAAGAGTGAACAGGCACCTTCTGGGCGAGCTCGCTCCATCGTAGGCCACGTCTACGCCTCGGCTAGTCTGTGGCCATAAGTAAGCCCATTCATAATAATAAAAAAAAAAAAATTCCGGAACCAGTTCCGGAATTCCGGAATTGGAATCCAATATCGAAAATTAGTTCCGGAATTGGAAACCATCCGATATTGCAAGCCCTAGTAGCGTGAGATACGCCATTTATTCTGTAAAAAAATGTAAGAATAGTACATTTCGATGCTAGTGCGGAAGGTATGTCATTACTTCACGAGTACGGAGATATCTTGCCACGAGCCGCAGGCGAGTGGCAAGACTCGGGACGAGTGAAGAATGACATTTCCGCACGTGTATCGAACGACGTTTTTTAATACAGTTGCGAAAAAATAAGAAAAACATTGTTAATCGTACACTAAACAAAAGTGGTAACAGTGACAGCTCGGTTAGACGTCGTCTTTAAGTATGTTATATCTATGGGCGTTTGGCAGCTATTCCGTTCCATTCAGTCAACTTATTAAGAACGGAATTTTCAATATTTAATAAAAAAAAATAAACGTGTTATAATGATGAAGAGGTAAGTAATTAAATATGAAATATGTAATATTTTTCGTATTCTTACATTAACGGTAGGTTTTTATGCTGATTACGACGTTTAAAGGAAACTAATATTAACACTCATCAATAAGTAGTCGTGAATTGGAACAAGTATAAATTTAAAAAAATTGGAAAAGTAAAAAGCACTAGTTCGAGATAACCAACTTTCCGCACGCTAAACAGCTACGTAAAGTAGCACTTTTTGAGCAACTGTATTAAAATAGTACATTTCGATGCTAGTGCGGAAGGTATGTCATTACTTCACGAGTACCGAGATATCTTGCCACGAGCCGCAGGCGAGTGGCAAGACTCGGGACGAGTGAAGAATGACATTTCCGCACGTGTATCGAACGACGTTTTTTAATACAGTTGCGAAAAAATAAGAAAGACATTGTTAATCGTACACTAAACAAAAGTGGTAACAGTGACAGCTCGGTTAGACGTCGTCTTTAAGTATATTACATCTATGGGCGTTTGGCAGCTATTCCGTTCCATTCAGTCAACTTATTAAGAACGGAGTTTTCAATATTGAATATTAAAAAATAAACGTGTTATAATGATGAAGAGGTAAGTAATTAAATATGAAATATGTAATATTTTTCGTATTCTTACATTAACGATAGGTTTTTATGCTGATTACGACGTTTAAAGGAAACTAATATTAACACTCATCAATAAGTAGTCGTGAATTGGAACAAGTAGAAATTTAAAAAAATTGGAAAAGTAAAAAGCACTAGTTCGAGATAACCAACTTTCCGCACGCTAAACAGCTACGTAAAGTAGCACTTTTTGAGCAACTGTATTAAAATAGTACATTTCGATGCTAGTGCGGAAGGTATGTCATTACTTCACGAGTACCGAGATATCTTGCCACGAGCCGCAGGCGAGTGGCAAGACTCGGGACGAGTGAAGAATGACATTTCCGCACGTGTATCGAACGACGTTTTTTAATACAGTTGCGAAAAAATAAGAAAAACATTGTTAATCGTACACTAAACAAAAGTGGTAACAGTGACAGCTCGGTTAGACGTCGTCTTTAAGTATATTATATCTATGGGCGTTTGGCAGCTATTCCGTTCCATTCAGTCAACTTATTAAGAACGGAATTTTCAATATTGAATATTAAAAAATAAACGTGTTATAATGATGAAGAGGTAAGTAATTAAATATGAAATATGTAATATTTTTCGTATTCTTACATTAACGGTAGGTTTTTATGCTGATTACGACGTTTAAAGGAGACTAATATTAACAATCATCAATAAGTAGTCGTGAATTGGAACAAGTATAAATTTAAAAAAATTGGAAAAGTAAAAAGCACTAGTTCGAGATAACCAACTTTCCGCACGCTAAACAGCTACGTAAAGTAGCACTTTTTGAGCAACTGTATTAAAATAGTACATTTCGATGCTAGTGCGGAAGGTATGTCATTACTTCACGAGTACCGAGATATCTTGCCACGAGCCGCAGGCGAGTGGCAAGACTCGGGACGAGTGAAGAATGACATTTCCGCACGTGTATCGAACGACGTTTTTTAATACAGTTGCGAAAAAATAAGAAAGACATTGTTAATCGTACACTAAACAAAAGTGGTAACAGTGACAGCTCGGTTAGACGTCGTCTTTAAGTATATTACATCTATGGGCGTTTGGCAGCTATTCCGTTCCATTCAGTCAACTTATTAAGAACGGAGTTTTCAATATTGAATATTAAAAAATAAACGTGTTATAATGATGAAGAGGTAAGTAATTAAATATGAAATATGTAATATTTTTCGTATTCTTACATTAACGATAGGTTTTTATGCTGATTACGACGTTTAAAGGAAACTAATATTAACACTCATCAATAAGTAGTCGTGAATTGGAACAAGTAGAAATTTAAAAAAATTGGAAAAGTAAAAAGCACTAGTTCGAGATAACCAACTTTCCGCACGCTAAACAGCTACGTAAAGTAGCACTTTTTGAGCAACTGTATTAAAATAGTACATTTCGATGCTAGTGCGGAAGGTATGTCATTACTTCACGAGTACCGAGATATCTTGCCACGAGCCGCAGGCGAGTGGCAAGACTCGGGACGAGTGAAGAATGACATTTCCGCACGTGTATCGAACGACGTTTTTTAATACAGTTGCGAAAAAATAAGAAAAACATTGTTAATCGTACACTAAACAAAAGTGGTAACAGTGACAGCTCGGTTAGACGTCGTCTTTAAGTATATTATATCTATGGGCGTTTGGCAGCTATTCCGTTCCATTCAGTCAACTTATTAAGAACGGAATTTTCAATATTGAATATTAAAAAATAAACGTGTTATAATGATGAAGAGGTAAGTAATTAAATATGAAATATGTAATATTTTTCGTATTCTTACATTAACGGTAGGTTTTTATGCTGATTACGACGTTTAAAGGAGACTAATATTAACAATCATCAATAAGTAGTCGTGAATTGGAACAAGTATAAATTTAAAAAAATTGGAAAAGTAAAAAGCACTAGTTCGAGATAACCAACTTTCCGCACGCTAAACAGCTACGTAAAGTAGCACTTTTTGAGCAACTGTATTAAAAAATAACTTTACGGTTCAGACTCACGTGTTTTTTAGTCGCTCGCGCGACATACCTATTATAGTACATTTCGATGCTAGTGCGGAAGGTATGTCATTACTTCACGAGTACCGAGATATCTTGCCACGAGCCGCAGGCGAGTGGCAAGACTCGGGACGAGTGAAGAATGACATTTCCGCACGTGTATCGAACGACGTTTTTTAATACAGTTGCGAAAAAATAAGAAAAACATTGTTAATCGTACACTAAACAAAAGTGGTAACAGTGACAGCTCGGTTAGACGTCGTCTTTAAGTATATTATATCTATGGGCGTTTGGCAGCTATTCCGTTCCATTCAGTCAACTTATTAAGAACGGAATTTTCAATATTGAATATTAAAAAATAAACGTGTTATAATGATGAAGAGGTAAGTAATTAAATATGAAATATGTAATATTTTTCGTATTCTTACATTAACGGTAGGTTTTTATGCTGATTACGACGTTTAAAGGAGACTAATATTAACAATCATCAATAAGTAGTCGTGAATTGGAACAAGTATAAATTTAAAAAAATTGGAAAAGTAAAAAGCACTAGTTCGAGATAACCAACTTTCCGCACGCTAAACAGCTACGTAAAGTAGCACTTTTTGAGCAACTGTATTAAAAAATAACTTTACGGTTCAGACTCACGTGTTTTTTAGTCGCTCGCGCGACATACCTATTATAGTACATTTCGATGCTAGTGCGGAAGGTATGTCATTACTTCACGAGTACCGAGATATCTTGCCACGAGCCGCAGGCGAGTGGCAAGACTCGGGACGAGTGAAGAATGACATTTCCGCACGTGTATCGAACGACGTTTTTTAATACAGTTGCGAAAAAATAAGAAAAACATTGTTAATCGTACACTAAACAAAAGTGGTAACAGTGACAGCTCGGTTAGACGTCGTCTTTAAGTATATTATATCTATGGGCGTTTGGCAGCTATTCCGTTCCATTCAGTCAACTTATTAAGAACGGAATTTTCAATATTGAATATTAAAAAATAAATGTGTTATAATGATGAAGAGGTAAGTAATTAAATATGAAATATGTAATATTTTTCGTATTCTTACATTAACGGTAGGTTTTTATGCTGATTACGACGTTTAAAGGAAACTAATATTAACACTCATCAATAAGTAGTCGTGAATTGGAACAAGTATAAATTTAAAAAAAATGGAAAAGTAAAAAGCACTAGTTCGAGATAACCAACTTTCCGCACGCTAAACAGCTACGTAAAGTAGCACTTTTTGAGCAACTGTATTAAAAAGATTGTTAAAGTACGTCACGACAGATAATAAAAATAATTTAGCTACTTAGAAAGAGGAAAAAGACACACTATCTAAAATAGTATAACCTGACGAACAGCAACTGTTCCTTCTTTTACTATCAACATTTTATTACTCAAATAAATGTGGAATTATTTGAACAAAGGCACAACAGCGCCCTATCAGTCTGTCATGGTAATAAACACAATGAACATTTAAATCTCAAAACTCCACGCACCCTTATCATTATCCTTATAGAAATAATCCCTAACAATACTGAATGCAAAATAACACGGATCTTTTGTAGTGCCGCGACAAGATTATTGGGAAAGTAAGAATAAGATAAGATAAGGGTAGCGTGGTAGCCGCTCACAGCGATATTGAGTAGGAATTATTATTACAGTACATGGGAATTATTATTACACGGCACATATTAATAAACTTATTATTGTTTTCCGTGGAAGTGGAAGGACTTTGTGGCTTAGTGCAGGCACAAAAATGCTCATTTGATTATTATTCAATTCAACTTCTTTATTTCAGATAAAGTATCCATATCGTGTTAGTTACAAAACAAATAAATCTTAAGCTAACTTAAATACTATGTTATAACGATACACAACTATGCTTAAGGTATCTATGTACCTAACTATCTAAATATATGATAAATACCAAATACCTAACATGAGTTACTTATCCCTGGTTTCACGGCAATTATAAAGGTACTGAGGTATATAACCGTTGTAATATTGCGAGAACAAAAAAACTTTAGAAAAAACGTATTTAGTTGTCGATATCGTATCGTGTCTACGACCCCCACAACCGCCCCTAACCAGCCGTGTAATCACCCGTCATCCGTCAAATGATAAGCCGTCATCATCTCGTTACCTGTCATTAGCGTTCCTGTAATTACAGATTACCGTTTGACGAAAATTGTAAAGCAAATTAGACCTTATGTTGAAAGATCACCACTCTTTAAACGAAATTGTACGGCGGGCAATGGTGTCGGCCAATATCCCGTGCGTACTGGAACCACCAGGCTTGTCTCGGTCGGACGGGAAAAGACCCGACGGGCTCACCTTGGTTCCCTGGCGAAGGGGGCGGTGCCTTTTATGGGATGCGACATGTGTTAGTACATTTGCTGCGTCCCATCTAAGGCACACGGTTAAGGCGGCAGGTTCGGCGGCAGAAATAGCGGCCAAAAGTAAGCGCGCCAAGTACTCCGAGTTGCAGGGGGCGTACGATTTTGTGCCGGTTGCTGTAGAAACGGCCGGACCCTGGTGCAGCGAGGCGGGCGAATTGTTCAGGGATCTGGGTCGGCGGCTGAGGGAGAGGGGTAACGACCCCCGTTCTGGGTCTTGGCTGGTCCAACAGATCTCCATCGCCATACAGCGCGGCAATGCTGCAAGTGTGATGGGGACTTTTGGACCGGGCATAACATAGAACGGGTTAGGTAGTTTTAAGTAATATTAGTTTTAATTTTGTAGTATAAAATGTAAGGATTTTTGTTAGTTTGTCATTTTATGTGTAAATATTGAGTCTTCTTTTGTATGATGTACCTATTGTCCTTTTTGTATAATAAATAAAAATATAGTAGCAAAATTGTTTTAAAGCCGTTACTTTGTTGAAAGATTAGATTAAATTAGTAGGACTCTGAAACAGAAATTAATATAACTTGAACCTTAATTTTTATGGTCAAACCACAATATTTTTTTACAAGGTATTATTACAACGATACTACTACAAATGTACTTAAGTATATATCCCATACGGATCTGAGGACCTTTTGCCAACATTGAAAAATTGGAAATCGTTATCTGCCTTTCTATCATTCAAATATGCAAGAACGATAAAGAGGCAGATAACGATTTTGACGACGAGTGGTAGGCCCTCTGATTGCCCTCATCAGCCATCATGTCACGTTATTCTCACACTTGTCAGAAAGTGATAGCCGTGACGACAAGTGATAAAAGCGCCATCGTCTTATGTCCATTAAAAGTTGGACGGTGCTATCTCTGCACCGACTTTGACAGGACAAAATGTCGTTATAAACGTCATAAATTCATAGAAATTTGATATATATGATGCCATTTCCATATTTTCTTATCGCATATAATATATGGCGTTAAGGGTTCGTCTAAACCTTACATTCAAGTTGAACTGACTGCACAATTTAATCGTTTATTAGCCTATTAGGTTTACCAAACCTAAGCAAAGGCCGTCAAAATATACATACATACCTATATCTTCAAACCATAACGTAGGGGCTATGTAATATGTGAGAAAAGAAAACAGAAAATTTATCAGACAGTGTTTATTAACATCAATTACAATGCTTGCCGATTCTAGAGTGTTCCGATAATCATTTTGGTACCACGCCAGTAAGTGCCGCTGCGATTGCTTCGCCAATCGATGTTCCTAGTTCCTCCATACAGGTTCTTAGAGTTTCCACTGCAGCTTCAACTCGAGTAACGGCCATGTCTCTGTCTGTCTTCTTTGCTGCCGCATTTTGAGAAGTATTTCTTGTTTCTTCTAGCGCCTTGCCCCTCCAGAGTTCCACTTTAATCTTACTTATGCCTAATAGGTTAGTCACTTCAAGGATATTTGTATTGTCTTCTCCACCGAATAGCTTGACAAAGTACGTCCTCCCAGTCTGCCTGACGTGGTTAACTTGATACCCAAGTTCAGCGCAAGCGGCTTTAATGCTTTCCATCTTAGCGCCATCCGGCAGACCTCTAATACCAACTTTTAGTGGGCATATGAAGTATTTCAACTCTGGTTCTGCGGCTTCAATACCCTTTAAATATCCAACGACAGCGTGGTATTCCGGGCCATCACGAGGGCGGAAGCGAAGCCCATGATCACCATAGGCCTCATAGAGCGGCATCTTTCCGAGGGCCGACTCGATTTCCTTGAGATGTTTCATCCGATTAGGGAACTGGTTTACCAAGATGTTCGGGTACTTGGCGTTACTGGTAACGCTACTGGGATTGGTAGCCGGAGCTGCTATCGTCGACTGTTCTTCGTAGTACTTAAAATCTGGATCCTTCTCCTTTATGCGCTCCATGAGGCTGATGACGCTTCTGTATTCGCTTTCGCTACTCGGATTGAAGCGAATCTCGTCTCTGCTTACAGTTCTTCCGAGATATGTCAGGTCGATTTCTCGGCGCGCGTAGCGAGATGGGTTTTCAACGAAGACGTGACGTGGATATTTGGTCTCAGGGAGCCGTTGACGATGGGCCTTGGCCCAAGCTTCTGGAGACGCCCTGAACTCTGCTAGCTCCTTCCTCAGCTTCGATTCCAGTTGATTGTATATCGTCTTCAGTGATTGAGCTCTGAACCGCTGCCAATTCTTCCTCGCCTCCCGTTTCTCCTTGAGCATTCTCTGCAGCCGTTCCGGTAGTTCTCTCCTTTCTTCTGATGGGTCTTCATTGGTGGATGGTATAATTGTGAATACTATGCCCGACATAATATTTAAAGTTGAAGTAAGATAGATTAAAATAGGGGAGTACTCAAAACACGTCTTCACTTATCCGGTTTCGTGAATTGAATGAAAAGAAATTGCCGCGGCGTCCCTATTTATATGCACAAACTGGAATGGGGTGCAGGTTTGCGCTAGAGTGAGACAGAAAATACAGCGTGACAGTTTTTATTTGCCGTTGTTTATTTTATTTTCAAGCCTTCTTGAGCTTACCGTGGGGCTTAGTCAATTTGTGTAAAAATGTCCTATATACATGGTGGAAAGATAAGTCGGGCCCTGGAGGGAAACTACCTTAAATCTTTAAGCTGGCTCATTTTACTAAAAGGAGACATTCCTTTATTTTTAAAAAGAAACAAAACTGCATTCAAAGATTTTCTAAAACTCGCTTGCCTCGCCCGGGACTCGAACCGACCAAAAATTCAAAAAAAAAACTCGCAATTTTATTGTACATTTACTGTACATATTATTGTACATTTTGTTGTACATTATCATTTTATTTATATTTTCATCCAGAATTCAATTTATTTATGGGGTATCATTTTATTTATATTTTCATCCAGAATTCAATTTATTTATGGGGTATCTATCACAGCCTGTAGTAGGTGAAATAGTTTTGTTAAAATCAAAAACAAAGTATGCTTTTTACATTGTAATAAAACTTTGTTCTACAATTCAATGGAATTTTTTAAATCCAAATGATTAATAAGAAAATAAAGTAGTAATTAATGTAGAGTAAAAGTGCAAGTATTGACAGAAGCTAATATATAGCTTTTTTATAGACTAGAAACCCAGGGGCCAAATTCGACATGTACAACTGTCAGATTTCGCATCCACGTCAAATCAACAGTTTATTTTATTGCATACTGAGTGTTGATTCCATCAACGGTGGATAATATCATTTGGTACAACCAAAACTCAACTCTAAACTAAGGGTGGTTCGGTTTGGTTTGCTTGTCACCCTAACTGTGGATTGTTAAAGTCAAATTTTGACATTGTACGTATTCGAGAACTCATGATTTTTCCCACATCAACGGGAGATCAACACGATACGTCAAACGTCGCTTGTCGAATAGGGGTCCAGAACGTAAGCGTGTAAATCTCCTAGTGAGTATTATATTCTTTGGTGTAAATCTACTTTCAATGGTTATTTGCACCTCTATAAAAGAAATTTGTCAGAACGCAACCTCTGTTAATGAAAACTTTTACACAACACACAACACACACAACACATTTGACACAACGATTTTTTGAACCTCGTTTATTGACACGACCTGCTTAAATGAAAAACCTGGTTAATTGACAAAAAATGGCCGGTCCCTTGAGATTGCAATTATCCAGGTTCCACTGTACTATGTACATAGTAAGTACCTAAAAGCGCAGACTAAATTTAATAGCCGTATTAAGAGATACTAGGAGCGAATAATTCCCATGCTCGCTATCGCAGGCTAAAAGCTAAGCTAAAATACTTACCTTATCTTTAAGACGAAAGTGGAGGACCTGCGCGAAATCGCCTTTTCATACAAACGTAGTCCTCATTTTCCTCTTTAGGTAGATAATATTTCGACACAATTTGTTGTATATCAACCACAACTACGTTTGATTCGTTAAATCTATCCAATAATGTAAAATTATTTTCCATATTGTCAATATCCAGAGAGGATAATGGGGCCTGTGTTTGTATTTTGTATGGAGACCCGGCCGTCCCCTTTCCTCTTAACATTGTTGTTGTTTGTTTGTTCTGGTAAGTAGACAGTGCGATTAGGTACCTATTTAACATTGTTTCAATAATATAAATGGTAATGATTGAAAACCACCACACTAGTATTTAATAGGGATTAGGAACCTATAATGGCTATAATTCCCATGCTCGCTAATCTCGCTATCGCGGGCCATCGGCCAAGCTAAACCGCTTATCTTATCTTAATTTTTGTTTTGTCATGCAAAGCTATACGCGGCGGCACAAAGTATTGTTTCGTGTTATTTTGAACCGGCCGGTTTAGGTAAGTGCAGATATGTGGCATCATTTATTTGTAATAAATGATGTCCAAATTACACCATCAAAATTGATAATAACATTAATAACACGCGCAGACGACCAGGATCTAAAATTACTATTAGTATTATCCTAGTATTAGGTAAGGGCCCACCTACAAAATTTTCCTATATATAATTTCAACCTTGCTCTATAGTAAATTGGGATGAATTCCATTTATTTGAGAACGAAATACACTTTGGTCTATGAAAGGTTCTACGCAATTAGATTTTAACTGAGTGTACTTAGATTGTACCTAATGCACCATGTGTTCATGATAGGCCCTTGAAGCGTCCATCCAAATTTATTCTTAATTGCCACGAGGTTATTGTTCAGTTCCACGAAACTCTCCGTGAGCAACACGCCTGCATCGGACTGTTGATCGGCGCAGATCACGCAGGCGTGTTGCTCACGGAGAGTTTCGTGGAACTGAACAATAACCTCGTGGCAATTAAGAATAAATTTGGATTGGTTTTTGGTGTCAATTTCAGAAAATCGACGACGACGAATCAATAGACGACGGAGATAAGTTTCAGTACTTATACCAATGCACTGTTCCAGATACTCCAGCGCGAGAGATCGTCGAGAGCTTTCCGCCGTCGGGAGCTAACTATAAGAAGGCTGTTGAGCAATTGAAGTCCAGGTTTGCACGTGACGAAATGTTGATCGACATTTATGTGCGTGAACTGCTTAATCTTGTATTAGCACAAGCCAAAGGTAATACTTCCTATAAATTAGGCCACTTATACGATAAATTAAATACGCAATTACAAGCACTACAAAGCTTAGGTGTCACTATAGATAAATACGCTGCTTTACTTTTCCCTTTAGTTGAGTCCGCCTTGCCCGAATCTGTTTTACGAGCATGGCAGAGATCCCACGTACTCGAGGAGAAGAGCGACGATCATCTGAACCGGCTTATGCAGTTCCTGAAACGCGAGGTGGAGTCGGAGGAGCGGATCCAGCTTGCGCGTAGCGGGATAGCATCGGGTGACAGTTTGCATAGCGTTTCTACTCAACCTACCGCGGCATGCTTGGTATCAACGGAAGACGCAGGTAAGAAGATTTGTTGCGTTTGGTGTGAAAAGGCATCGCATACCAGCTTCGAGTGCTACAAAGCTAACAAGATGTCGTATGAAGCTAGGAAGGATGTGCTAAATAAAAAAGGAGCATGCCATATTTGTTTAAAAACGGGACATAATACGAAAAGATGCAAAAATTTCACAAAATGCCTTTTCTGCTCCAAACGTCATTCTATATTGATGTGCCCTGACATTAAAACGTCAAGTCAAAATGAAAATGATAAAACTTCAGATTACTGGAGTCAGTTATGTAACGCTGCCATACATGACCCAAAATTTTTTTATTAAGCTATGAGCTTCATCACATCTGATATTTGAGTAATTCTAAGCATTTCTAGCCTGAAGTGGGGGGGAGGGTGGGGTACAAAGACGGCCGCCATCCGTCATCTTTAAAAAAAATCTACTCTGATCCTGGTGGGTACTAGGGCAAGTTTGGTATCATTTTCGTATAAACCAAAGACGTAGAATTCATTGCTGATATTTGTTTTTTCAATTTCATAGTAATTTTACAAGAAAAACGTAAAAAGATGAAAAATTTGGTTGGAGATTTTTGCTACGCGGAGCCGAAACTACAAAAGATAGAAAGTTGAAATTTGCACACTAGATTACATTTATAAAGTGTACAAGAGATAAGAAGCGATTTTGAGAAATTCAACCCCTAAGGGGGTTAAAAAGGGGATGAAAGTTTGTATGGGGTTCAAGTTTTATTTTAAGCTAGGAATTTGAAACTTCGTAAAACGATATATTATTAAAATACAAGAAAACTAATTTCAGCGTTTTTGAAAATTCATCCCCTAAGGTGGTGAAAAAGGAGTTGTAAGTTTGTATGGATATCAAAAAAATTTTCGAACGCGGGACTTGAATCTTTGTATTTGGGGATATTATTAAAAGACAGGAAAAGTAGGTAATTTCAGCGTTTTGTAAAATTCATCCCCTAACAGGGTTAAAAAGGGGTTGAAAGTTTGAATCCATTACAAATCCGAGTAGACACACATTTCTTATTGGCTCCCAGGCTTGAAATGCTTAGAATTACTCAAGGAACATATGTGATGAAGCTCATAGCTTAATTAAAAAAATTTTGGGTCAACTTTATAACTGACTCCGCTAAGATATTGAAACGTCAGACTTAAATAACAACGTAACTCAAAATAAGGCTAGTACTATACTGTTGCAAACGTTTATGGCGAATATTATAAGCGATAAGAAATGTATACCGGTACGATGCTTTATTGATTCGGGAGCACAGAAGACTTATTTACGTCGCGATATAATAGAAAGTTTAAATTTGAAGCCTGTTGGCAAAGAAATCGTTTCGAATTGTCTTTTTGGCGGGATCGAAACCAAAAAGGAACTGTTTCATACCTATGAGTTCACTGTCGCAAGTTTGGATAAGAAGTATCAATGTACAATGACCGCGCGCGACAAGTCTAAGCTCTGCGGGTACGTTCCTCGTTTAAATGTAGATCATGAGATGTTCAAAGAGTTGCAGAAACATAATATCACCCTGAGCGACGTCGGCGATGCGACCGCACCTGACATCGGACTGTTGATCGGCGCAGATCACGCAGGCGTGTTGCTCACGGAGAGTTTCGTGGAACTGAACAATAACCTCGTGGCAATTAAGAATAAATTTGGATGGACGCTTCAAGGGCCTA
Organism: Cydia fagiglandana; assembly: GCF_963556715.1. Taxonomy (NCBI): domain Eukaryota; kingdom Metazoa; phylum Arthropoda; class Insecta; order Lepidoptera; family Tortricidae; genus Cydia; species Cydia fagiglandana. The sequence continues at coordinate 231,921 of NC_085949.1, read as the reverse complement.
TCATGAACACATGCAGTGTCCTAATAAATGTAGTATTGGAAAATGAAACTAAGTTGACAGTTTATGACAGAGAAGTAAACATAGAAACTAAAAAAGTAGTGCTCACTAACAATACTGCAGATTATAGTACGTTTCTGTGTACACTTATTTACTTCTATAAATACATTATTGACCTAACCGGTCCTCTTTTCCTGTGGTTCGGAGGGATGATATGGATCATTTTATGCACGTGTGTAATTTACCAAGTCGTGCATCTGACTAAACTGACCATATCGCAAACGACCAAAGCCTTTCTTATGGACGTACGAAGATTTTTCACAAGACGTGGAAGAGTTGGCGCAAATTACACGGATAGCAGCACTAACTTCCGCGGAAATGAAAATGGTTCAGAAACGAGTACGTGGGGATGCTCATCCAGAAGGGCAAGGAGAGGGACTCGTATTTAAGGGTAGGTGATGTAGTTTATTAGACACAGATTATAAAGTGGTCTTTAAGAGATAATTGTGTAAGAGTGGCTAAGGTGCGCACAGCAGATGGGCAATCATTCACACGAGCCGTTCAACACCTGAACCCGCTTGAAACACAGGACTCTACCGAGATCTAGAGAAGAGTTTTGGGCCTCTTGCCCAAAAGGTGGGAGGATGTTGCGAACTCTTTAGATTTTTGACAAATATTTAAATTTGTATTTTTTATGATTCTTTACATCATAATATGTCACTCTAAAATAAATGGCTAAACGTTTCGGGTGTATTTTGATTCGAGCTATATTTTCTCTTATTTCCTTCATTGGGTTTTACGAGGTCAAGGTGGGTTAAGCTAAGCCGAATAAATGTATTATTATTTCTTTCTAATAGAGTTTATCGGCACTGAGTCTAATAACTCTCGTAGCTGCTATAGTGATCGCCATAAGTGGCCAATAAATGCTAAACCTCTGTATTATCATAGTTTTTAATTGCTTTAAATATGGTAGCACAAAGTATTCGTGTTGTTTTATATGTAGCGGCTTCCGGACAGAACTTTACTGAAAAATAATAATGGCTTTACAATTACAAAACTACCACACTTAATACCTATTACCTACCTAGATTCGATAATACCACAAGTAGGTTTGAGTTAAGGGTCTCGCCATCTAGGGCTTACAAAGGCTTATCTTATCATTATCGTCATTTTCACGTGCAAATCTAGCAGCGATAGTAAAATAATATCTTTTTTTTTGTACGTAGGCCTAGTTCTTTTATCGGAGGTATAAATAATAACTGAGCAGTTATGAACGATAATACCACGAGAATTGTCAAACCACAGGGCTCAACAAATCCAATGCCTGCTGTTGTCAACTCGGGCTGGCTTGAGGCCATCACTTCATTCAGTTGAGATATTGTATGTGTCGCCGGCGATTAGACTTGTGATGTAAAGATAACAGGATGTATAAAACGCCTAGGTATGATTGAATAAATGAGTCTAAGATTGCCAGTCAACGGAGTCTTTTACTCACTCTACCCAGTTCCTCTAAATCACTCATTTATTGTTTATTTTTTCATGCGGATCTAACACGGTTATGCAAAAGAAGCGTGTGCAATTCAATACTTTATTCCGAATCGTATAATATATGCATAGCCCCACAAAACAAAACTCAACGCATTTGTCCAGCAACGGTTATTTTTTTTTTCCTGCAATTGACAATAGGTAATAGTACTGTAGAGTTTTAAGTCATCTGGTACACTATTAACTATTTTTATAGGCATATGTAATTACATGTGGCATGCTTTTGATCTCGAAACTTTTAGCTGAATGTGGTTTTGACAAATTTGTTTATTATAAAAATATTTTGCCAAGGTAATGTTTGGGCGAGCTCGCTCCATCGTAGGCCACGTCTACGCCTCGGCTAGTCTGTGGCCATGAGTAAGCCCATTCATAATAAAAAAAAAAGGATTTTAAGTTTAATGACATATTAGCTTACAATAGGCGAAATCTTAACTTCCACTTACAGCTCTGACGCACTCTTAGGCCACAAAATTTGTGGTTAATAATCTAAATGAAACGACACTTGAAAGCTAGTTAAATCTTTCAGGTCTCAGGCAGTAAATACATTTGAAAATAGCGAAACGACATTTTAAATCACAGTAAGTGTGCTTAGTTTACTGCATTTTAATTAGTAACAAACAAAGTACAAATATTTTAGAACATTTATATTGTACTGCATTTTAAACAGTTTTTGGCGTAAGTATTTACTTCTCTTTACTTGTTAATATAGGATAACGTGATACCTTTACTGTATTTTAATCAGTAAAGTCATAAAATTCACAGCCGACAACTTTATTACTGCAGTTTAGTTAGTTTTACCTCAATAATTTACTAAATTCTTCTGATTTACTGTACATGGAAGCTTCGATTTTTATATGTTCCCATTATCATAATCACACGTGGACTATATACATGTGTGCGTCTTGATATGGTGGTCCAAGATCAAGAAAAAACAAAAAATCGCAAAAGTATCACTTACTGTTGTTTAAGTACTGCACGGCAGAAATGCTCTTTCGATATGATTAGCCCAAATGAATAGCCCGTACGCAAAATTGAAGCAACATAACCATGATAGTACCCAAGTTCGCTTGTTGAGGAATTATTTTATTATAATAGAGACGTGAATTAGACTTGTTAGTTTGTACCTAGTACTCACTCCATACATTAGATAAAAAACAATTTAATAAGTATTAAATATCAAGTAAGTTTTGAATTAAACGTTCTCTCAAAATGTCTATCCTGATTACAGAAACCTGAGGTTACACTACACCGCGATAGTTTAAGGATTTAATTATTATTAGTACCTGTTAGTACCTACCTGACACTATTTAAAACGCGCGAGACAAAAAAACAAGCAGATAGACTGCAACAGTGGTCAAGCGAGGATCTCCGTCGGAGCCCTATTATCGTTATCCAGTCTTATCTTCCATCTCACTCTACAGATCGTTATACCTACCGAATCGCTACCCAATGGATAACCTCTGCAAGTTAGTTGGAGGACGATCGAAGCGCGAGGACAGTGAGAGGCGTTATGAAGATTATCTTTTGGAGCCACCCACCTCTGAAAGCCAACCCCTGACTGTCTGCAGATGCCACAAGCCAACTTCATCCCGTTCAAGGCAGAAGGACCTTCCTAAACCTAAAGGTCCACTCGTTTCGCTGATTGACTGGAGTAATGCCTACCTGGACTGCCCTATGTTGGGTGCAGCGATGGCCATAGCTGACGTCTTCAATGCGTTCAGCGCGCTGATGGCTGAAGATCTACAACGCCCCTTCCTGCGAGATTTGGATAGCTTCGTAACACTTGCAGAAGCGATACAATATAATGACGGCCCAGCTAAGGTTCAAAAACTTGGCAATGCAACGGTCGCCTTGCTTGTGTCGTACGTCCAACTGTGCCAGCGACATAGTTCAAGGATTGTGCCCGACTGGACAGGACAAGACCCAAGCGAAAGAGACCAGGACACAGCTGAGGCGGACCAGTATTCCAGCGACGAAGATTCTATAGGAGTTCTGTCGGACGATGCAAGTGATATGGAAGCATTGAAAAGCGACGTGATTGATGAGTACGCTATTGAGGCTGCAGAACAAGATGCATATGAGATGTTGTCAAACGATGACGTCCGATACGCAATGGAAGCGGCTGATCAGGATACAAGCCAGCTTTCGGACGACGATATCGGAGTGTTATCAAACGACGCACATGAAAAAGAAGGCCAGAACATTCACACTAGTGGAGCGGCGGACGAGGTGTTTTTAGATGACGACATCGATGTGTTGTCAGATAATGCCAATGAAGTTAAGCTATCAGCCTATTATGCTTCCCCTTTAATTCAATCTTCAGGCATCGAACCCCGCATACACCCTGCCTCATCAACCGAAACGGAAAACATTACTCTATCTAATAGAGTAAGGAATATAATCGCAATGCTCGATAGCGCCGAGGGGCTAAACTTGTTTTCACCCGAGGAGCGTGACCGATTCGCCAAGCGTCTAAAAGCCATTGAAGCTGACTTTGATTCCGACGACGGCGACGACCACCTCCTGCAACTGCAAGATGTCTTCGCAAGGATAATGGAGAGTCTGGCCCAGCTGCGTTACCGACACGAAATTGAAGAGGCTGTAAATCATGCGCTTGAAGATTTAAGGCCTAAATCAAACGAAGAAGTTGCGCGTGAAGTAAGCCACAAGAAAAATACGGGCGATTTGAGGCAACCTGTCACTGGCAAAGTGTCTGGAAATCTGACTGCAAAATATTCAGACATCCTAGTGGATAACTTCCCTAACTGCGGGAAACATCTCCTAGGTATCAAGGTGGAGCTTGGGCGATATGCGTCCTTCGCAGTCCTGGGTGACAAGCTCCAGTTCACTCCTCGTGATGGCCGGGAGTATAAAATCATCATCAGGTATTTGCAGCGGATCGAACGATCCGAGCCAGAGCTGAGGTACACTATGTGTCTCCACGAGGGTGTTCGAGAGAGTGAAAGTACGAACGAGGAATCAGACACGAGCGGGACATCAGACGGATGGGAGTTTGTCAACTTAGTCATGGAGTCGACAAATGTTACATACGATCAGAAAGGACCCAAGAGCCAATGACGGGGAAACAGATTTAAAACGTTTATTACGTGTGATCGGTGTGATATGTTGTAAATGCCCAAATAAATGTTATAAAACTCATATGCCTATTTAATAACGTACCTAATCTAGTGAAGAGCTCGTCATCACTTTATAGCTTTGTCTATATATATATTAGGAGCAGAATATTAACAGCAATGTGGTTATGTTAAAGTAATGGAGGGGAGAGTTATAACGTCACTAAGATTTATTTTATCTTTTGTCGGTTGGCTCGAAATGTAAGTAGTTCAGTGTAGTATTAAGGCGATAATAAAATTTACTCTTTTATAGGTATTGGAGGCTTGCTTAGCATTAGCATCATACAGCTTTGCATAAATCATCTTCAGACGTTCAGCGACAACTTTAGGCAGAGGTTGCGAGGAGTTCATTCATCGGGTCTCCAATAATATTGGCAATTTTTTCTTGCTTGTGAAACGCGTAAGTATTAGGTATATAGAACTCCTCATTTGGCGGTGGTTTCCAGCAGGGATGTTCTTTCCAACATTTCTCATTCAGTAAAACACGTGTACGAAGAACTTCAAGGTATATTATACCTATCGAAGGCTGTTTGGTACTAAAGGTTAGGTACTTAAATACATAATACAGTACGTAGCGGCCCCCTATTTTAAACACCTGTCGTTCAATTTAAATAATCACGATTATTTAGCAGTGGTGCTAGTGTGCACGTTGATGGGCTCTTAATTTCCTACCAACTGATAATCGGCCCTATTCGAACTTTATGTTACTTCAAATATCCTATATCCGTGGAATGTCCAATATGTCTCAAACAAAAACGTCACTTTTGACACTGACATATCTAATCCCATAGAATACCGCCTTCCGTGTCTAATCCATGTCGTATCTAGACGTAATATTTAATATTTGACGTATCTTAAAGTTCAAATCGGGCAGTATGTTACGAGAATTTATAAATAGTATTTCGATCCGCAATGTCGTAAATCCGTCGGCGTCTGTCGATATTATTAGAAGCGGGTTAAAATGATTACGTCATCAGCTGATGACGGAGATATTGTTTACATTTATTGCTTACGTCTGTAGATATGACGTGAATGGACAACATTTTATTACTATGACTTTTCAGAAGCATTGAAGCACCTAATATACCCTAGTAGCATTTTCGTTGGGGCCCACGGTGCCAACGGTAGGGAAAACGTTGGGATGAGGTTCGTTCCGTAGCCAACATTAATTTTGTATTGGCCCACCATCGCATTTACCAACATTCGCTGTGGCACAGATGCCCAACAATGGGCCTTTGTGTATTTTGGTACCGTTGGCTAAACAACGATAACATTCGTTGGCCCAATGGTGACGAATACCGCATTTACCAACATTGGCTGTGGCACGGATGCCCAACAATGGGCCTTTGTGTATTTTGGTAACGTTGGCTAATCAACGATATCATCCGATGGCCCAATGATGACAAATATCGCATTTACCAACATTGGCTGTGGCACTGATGCCCAACAATGGGCCTTTGTTTATTTTGGTAACGTTGGCTAATCAACGATATCATCCGATGGCCCAATGACGACAAATATCGCATTGACCAACAATGGCTGTAGCATTGATGCCCAACAACGGGCCTTTGTTTATTATGGTAACGTTGGCTAAACAACGATATCATCCGATGGCCCAATGACGACAAATATCGCATTTACCAACATTGGCTGTAGCATTGATGCCCAACAATGGGCCTTTGTGTATTTTGGTAACGTTGGCTAATCAACGATATCATCCGATGGCCCAATGATGAGAAATATCGCATTTACCAACATTGGCTGTAGCATTGATGCCCAACAACGGGCCTTTGTTTATTTTGGTAACGTTGGCTAATCAACGATATCATCCGATGGCCCAATGACGACAAATATCGCATTTACCAACATTGGCTGTAGCATTGATGCCCAACAATGGGCCTTTGTGTATTTTGCTACCGTTCGCTATATAACGATAACATTCGTTGGCCCAATGGTGACGAATACCGCATTTACCAACATTGGCTGTGGCATTGATGCCCAACAATGGGCCTTTGTGTATTTTGGTAACGTTGGCTAATCAACGATATCATCCGATGGCCCAATGGTGACGAATACCGCATTTACCAACATTGGCTGTGGCATTGATGCCCAACAATGGGCCTTTGTGTATTTTGCTACCGTTCGCTATACAACGATAACATTCGTTGGCCCAATGGTGACGAATACCGCATTTACCAACATTGGCTGTGGCATTGATGCCCAACAATGGGCCTTTGTGTATTTTGCTACCGTTCGCTAAACAACGATAACATTCGTTGGCCCAATGGTGACGAATACCGCATTTACCAACATTGCCTGTGGCACGGATGCCCAACAATGGGCCTTTGTGTATTTTGGTAACGTTGGCTAGTTAACGATATCATCCGATGGCCCAATGATGACAAATATCGCATTTACCAACATTGGCTGTGACACTGACGCCTAACAATGGGCCTTTGTGTATTTTGGTACCGGTGGCTAAACAACGATAACATTCGTTGGCCCAGTGAGCACAAATATCGCATTTACCAACATTGGCTGTGGTACTGATGCCCAACAATGGGCCTGTGTGTATTTTGGTACCGGTGGCTAAACAACGATAATATTCTTTGGCCCAATGATGACATATATCGCATTTACCAACATTGGCAGTGGCACTGAAGCCCAACAATGGGCCTTTGTGTATTTTAGTAACGTTGGCTAATCAACGATATCATTCGATGGCCCAGTGAGGACAAATGTCGCATTTATAACTATGGCCAGTCAAGCAAGTTTGTCACTAGAAAAGGTTGCGAAATTCAAATTTTCTATGGGACGATAACCCTTCACGCCTACATTTTTTAAATTTGTCTCTCTTTTCTAATGACAGAAATGGCTTGACAGAGTATAACACCGTAAACAAATAAATAAATATCACACGCGCATTTTAACAGAGGCCAGGGGCTGCGTGACGTCATCAAAATAGCTACCAGTTGAGTTTGCTTGTGGCGTCACTAGATGGCGTTACTGTCTCCAAACATCGAAGTTATAGTTATTTTCTCGATTATTCCGGATATAACCATAATATTTTTTTAAAGTAACTTATATATCTAATAGCTATAACTATACAATTTATACATACATTTAAAAAATTGTATTTTACCAACATTTTCTCAATTTAAATCTCAAAAAACATAAATCTCGCTTACGAAGTTTCAAAGTGCGGTTAGTATATATACAAATTAGAGTGTATAGTAAGTGTACTTGCTTCGGCAGTACATATACTAAAATTGGAACGATACAGAGAAGATTAACAACAACTGCTGCCTAGGGCCCTTCATGTGGATACAACCAATGCCTACCGTAGTGTAATTGTAATATTTATCAGCAAAGGCCCAACGTCGTATTACACAACCACTTACCTAACGTAGGGTAACTGTAGGACTCGTAAATAAAAGCCCATTACATAATTAGACTGAAGGCCCACTATAAATTACACAACTATTTACCTAGGTAGTATTGTAAGAATCCTACACAAGGCCCAACGTTAGAGTTACAATGTTGGCCCTTTGTGGGACAAGCTGTGTTGGGCCTTCAACCTGGTACACGACTACCTACCGACCTACCTGACTTGCCGTTGGGTAATTGTTGAATTTGGAAACAGAAGCACAACGAAAAAATTGCCCTTTTTTAATTTTTTGCAGTTGGCCCTACAGCAAGCCATACGGCCAAATATAACAATTAACCAACCATCAAACAAATGTGTATAGGCCCAACCAAAACCACCACCGTTGAATAATTGTATGATTTATTTAAATAGGCCCAACGAAAAAATTACTCTTATGGCCCTCTGTTGGGAATCTTCGGGAGGGCCTTTGTCGAGGGCCCTCCAGCAAATCGTACGGCCAAATATAACGGTTGCCCAACTAATACGTAAACAAAGGCCCAACAAAATCCCTACAAGAAAATGCTATTAGGGTAATACCTATATAGGTACATATTCTCCGCTCAGAGTACGATCAGACATACCTACCTAACAAAAAATACCAATAATCTTAATATGTAGGTACTGTCTCAAGTTTAAAATATGTAGACTTATTTATATTCAATGTTTCGTCAACATTCTGACAATAAATTATCAATTTTGTTCATTGTTCGAGAAAAACGATAGTGGACGATTCCGTCCACTATCGTTTTCCTCCTGGGCATTACGAATGTATCATCATACAAATAAATGCCCTTTCCAGGATTCGAACCCGGGACCATCGGCTTCATAGGCAGGGTCACTACCCACTAGGCCAGACCGGTCGTCACAAGTATTTTTAAAATCACCCCGCTTTTATTATGAATGCGTGAATTGATGAATTAAAACACAAAATCTCAGGTTTTATTATCTCATTTAGGAAGTCCATTGTAAAACTCTTTTACAGTCCACGTCCTTTGAACAGCCGACAGTCAACCTTTAGTCAAACCGGGCGAAGTAAAACACTTTGTAACGAAAGCCTTTAAGTTTTAATGGGCAGTCATCTCGGCCATAAACTAGGCAGTAATCACGGCTAAATATTCGCGGAACGTTTACAGACCATATTCATTACTTAACATCCTTAAACCTCTTAAAAGTCAGTGTCCGGTTGTATTTTTTTTTTTCGAATTTTATAGTTGCTCACGTAGTGAGAGTAGGTGTAATGTATTTAGCTTCAAAATCCCTGTTTTGTATTTTTACTGTACTTGCTTAACATTACCTAAACTAAAGTTCAGTAAAGTGTACATACAGATAATGAAGAGTTAATCTCGAAACGCGCTTAACCAATCCTTATTCAATTTTTTTTAATCAAGAAGAATACTATCTTTTGCTTTTACATTGATTGTCATTGTGACAAAGCTGTGACTTGTCACAAAGTGACCCAAAAATCAAATTCCTGTATATTTGTATACTGATGATGTATCGTATTTCGTATTGTATAATTAAAACTGCTTAAACTCAAAATAAATGTATTCAGACCACGTGCGAGTTTGACGTCAATCGAATATTTAAAAGTGGGTCAAAGCCGATTTGCAAAACTGAAGCCGGAAAGACGTGGGGACTATTTCCCGGACAAAGGACTATGATAATCAAACACAGCTATACCAAAAAAGGGTTTGTTGATTTCATTTATGGCAGAAAATATTTTTCGCCAAATGTTTTCGCTAAAGTTATGAGCCGCAGAGGCATTGGCCCCTCAGTGGGTCCTACATCTTTGGCATTAGTTACCATAGCGAGCGTGGGACGCTCAACTTAGATCGCTAAAATATAAACCTTCCCGTAGTAGTAACTAGTTGGAAATTTTATTTAGACCCTATTTAGGTACCTACCTACTTGTTATTGATGCAGGATAGGCGCGAAAATGCGTGACCTCCGACTAGGCATAGCATAGATATAAAGAATAAAGCGGACCCCGTCACAGTACGGGACAAACGCTAGGAGAAAGATGATGAGTTGTGAAGTATAAAGAGTATTTATTCTGGTTTTCGAAGCGATAACTTAAAACGGTAGTAATAACACAGAATACTGTAAGGTATTGTAACCTTTAAGATCGCCTTTACAATACTAAATCCAACTGAAAGGAAAAAGGTCGTATAATTATCCCATTGTAAGCTTCACAAGACGTTTTGGAAGTGAGTTGTGTACAAAGAGGAATCGATTGAATAGGAACCTACTTCATAACGTCGGCATTGTACGACACAATGCGAGTCGAAATGTTATTGTACTTGGATTCAATGAAAGTCGTTCGTAATTGTTAAGTTGTGACTTAAAATATCGATGTTGTTGAGACACGGAGAAAATGGGAGCAAAATATGAAAACACCTAAGTTACATTGTTCATATTCATACTACGTGACCAATTTTTCCCAATTTTTTACCGGATTATATTACGAGTATGTAGTTTCCGTTGTAAAAAGTCAGAATTAACTTAGCTTTTTTTTTTAGTCGTATGACTTAGCTTAGGCACTAGTCTTAACCAAAGAGACTGCCAAGTGACCTTCCAACCCAGAGGGGAAACTAGGCCTTGGGATTTGTCCGGTTGCCTCACGATGTTTTCCTTCACCGAAAAGCGATTTCTTTGGATGGAAAATAAGAAACTTACTAACCAGGTATGTGACCAATTACCATACTGTTAGCCACGCCACCAAGTTTGGAAAGACGGCCGACCGTACGTGGTTATTGCCATGTTAATAGATCTTCGTCGTACCTACTTGTTAAAATTGTTGTGAATTGCAATTTCTCTTAAACTAGAAGTTTACAATACTAAGTTGATTACTTAAATCAGGGCCAATGTGAAACCGTCTATAATTTGTGTAACATCTAGGTATACCTACTATGCTGGTCGCAATAAAGTATGATTATGATTAAATCATGGGACGAAGGGACGAAAGCAGGAGCTAATTATCCTGCTGGATGATTACCTCAGGACCTGCTCTGCACTGCACTGCTTTCCTTTCCACGATCTTCCGAATGCCGTCCATCCAACGAGCCAACAGCCAACGGACGCCAGGCACTCCTTTCGTGTGAAAGCGGCCTGTTGGCCCACCTGCCATCACTCTGCCTAGCAACAATGTCACTCCCAACCCAACTTCATTTTAGATTGGTAGGTCACGTCTTGTACCTTGATGGTGAGGGTTGTATTAAGTACCTACTTACATATCCGCTCGGATATGTTGCATTTTAACCTGTGGAGTTCAAAATAATTTGATGTAAATCGAGTTGTTTTTTTTACCACAGCTAACAACACATGTATACCGTAACATATATTTTATTATACTATCGCATAACAGCGTCCTGTAGTTTGCCGCAGCATAAAGGGTCGTCGGATGAAATTTATGGTGTTACCACATGATGTGCGGGGCTCTAAAAGCGTCGTAATTCTGCGGTCCGACGTCGCGTCGCGGTTTCATTGGACAGCTAGGCGCTTGGTCAAAAACAGACGGTAACAGGCTATTCTCATTTATGTTATTTATGTAAGTGTATGAGACTAAAAGGTCATATAAAGTTTAGCATCCGGCCTAGTTTTACCTACATATACTTGATAGAACGTAATAAGATGTACTGAAGCTAACATTAAGGTTCTGATATGATGAGAATGACTGATTTACGATATTGAATTGATTCTATTAATAACAAATTTTGACAATGAATTTTGTACAAGGATTCCTTTTAAACCTTTAAGAACCAAGAATAGTCCACCTATCTCAGTAAAGGCTCTGCAGTCGCACTGCGACTCGTACAGTCGCCATCAGATATATTATCGGAGCGGCCGAGGTGTTCACAATATCTGAACACGCACTCTAACACCTTGACAATAGAGGCGTGTTCAGATATATGTGAACACCTTGACCGCTCCGATATATCTGATGGCGACTGTACTAGTGTTTAAACATGGCGGAGTGTTTGTTATGTGTCGGCTAAGCATTCTAATAAGTCCACGCCATGTATTCTGCCTCTCATTCTCGGAGGTGAGGCGAACGCTTCTCTAGTAAATCATAGGGCCTACCGCGAAAATCGAAAAAGGAGATTTCGTTATTTGACTCTCTATCACTCTTGCATGTATTTGCTGTACATGTACATGTACATAAGTGTCAGCAATAATAATAATATATAATAATATTGCGTCTGACACACATGTATATTGTTGCCTATAGTTCGTTTTTTTTAACATTAGAAAGAACTTGCAAGAAGGTAAGCGAAGCGATCTTGACATGTCTTTTAATTCAAAAACGCTTTTTAAAAACCAAAAAACGATTACTTATGAAAGCAGAAGAATATAAATGATCGTATTAGATTCATAATTGTTACATATTTGCTGTAACTCATTTTTAAAATGTGTTTTTCAATTAAAAGACACATCAAGATTGTTTACCTTTTTTCTAATGCTAAAAAAACGAGGTATAGTACTTATAGACACCCATAGTACAATCTTTTTTTAGTTTGGGGTCAGGTCGATTTGTGTAAGATTGCCCCAAATACATACTATTTATATCTTGAGTAATCTTCGTCTATTGAGTGTTAGAATCGCCTCTCTCTATCTCTTGTGGTCAATCGGAATAGCGCCAGGCTCTCTCAGCTCAGAATAAGGTTACCGTATTATCATACATTAGAGTCCAAAAACCGATTCTTATTCTAAAAGCGTTGTGTTTTTTTAAACAACGTGCCGAGGCAGAATAAATATGCGCTCGGGTTTCAAGTGAAGTGTTATTTTACTTTTAGCATGTTTAGTTAGGATTTCTTCCGAATGGTTTTAAGTCATGAGATTCGTTTTGAACGTATGAACATTCAGAAATTTAATATATGTCCTGTCCTAGAGAACATTTTATGAGCGGTACTGGAGTATTATTATTAATCAATCAATTGTGAAATCGTATAGATTTTGATGACAAAACACTAAAAATATCAGTTTTATATTTTGAGAAACGGGTATAGGCAGTATCTTATTTATAAGTAGTTTGGTAAAGTATGATATAGTTTAGCTTACCTCATGAATTTAAGTTCAATAACTCTCTGTCTGTGAACTCTGTAAGGTAAATGTACTAGTGCTCGACATGCTAATGCCCAATAGATGACATCTTGCTGTCACCTCTATTGAGAATTACTTAAGTTTCAAGATGACATGTAGGTAATGGGACCGCGTCGAGCACCAGTACCACCACCTTAACCAGATAAGTACTAAAGTAACAGAATATTGGTCATTTTAGTATCAGGGATATGAAAACAGAACTCGGGAGCAGGGTTCGCACTTACCACAAAAAGCAAACTACCTCGAATCGTCTTCAACGACCGACAGAAATGTTCCACACACACTTACGTTTTTCTCTTAAACCATTTTAAACACAAATTAGGCATTTAACGTGTCTTCATTTTCAGAAGGAGGTATTTTAAGTTCCCGCGGTCCCTTTCAAAGACTTAAGTATTATATTCTTTGCTTAAGTAAGAGTCACACAAATAGCCGCCGCCCATACAATCGTGGGTACGCTCTCATTATAAAACGTCCTTCTGAAATAACATGAGAAACATCAACGTTCAAGTAATATACCTAATATATTTTACATTGCAACTCGTGTCGATATAAAACACTGCCTTCGGGCGTGTTTCAATTTATCGCCACTCGTTGCGAATTTCCTACTTTTCGCACTTGTATCGTAATGTCTGGTACTAATTTTTGTTGCTAGAAATTGTAATACAAAGAAATTGGAGCATATAGCAGTTTTACGTGCTTACAATACTTCTACTCGTTAAATTTTTTCTGTTTAAAATTTTAACCAAATGTAAATGTTCATGCCAAGTGCATGCTGCAAGAAAATAACCGATAAGTATTGCATGGGAGCGGCTTTTGGCAACGGGTTCGTGTAACTCTAAAACCATTTTAAACACAAATTAGAACATTTAACGAGTCTCAATTTTCAAAATGTACTTATTTCAAGTCTCCGCGGTCGCTTTCAAAGAGTTAAATTATTTTCTTCGAATCCCTCGCCCGGTCACGATGCTCTTATCAGTTCATTTTTTTGCTCCAGAGCTACAATGTTCTTTATTTGGTCCCCGACTGCATTCTCACACGACAGGCTTCCTTCCTTTTCTTTCACATTTGCTTTCCTTAAGTGCAAGTAGGACGGGATACAAATAAACTACAACGCGATGCACGTACCATCACGGTATTCAGAACTATTAGGCATGCTAGGCGCATCTTGTTTGAACCTTATTCTAAAAGCCGTAGAGTTCAAATTGACGGTATATTTAATGGAGATGACTTCCTTGGAGTCGTGCTGGAGGGAGATTTGCTCAATTTATAGGTTTAAGTATAACTAATAGCACAGTAATGCAGTTGAGAGAGAAATATACGTTTTGAAGTGAAAGCGGTTATTTTTAGCCGACTACGGCTAACTCAAAAGGAAGGTAAGTTTATGATTTTGAAAGGCGTTGATCGATTCTTATTTAAGTACGGCCCGAGAAATAGTCAACATTTTTAGCTGACTTAAAAAAAGGATTTAAGACGATGAATGAAAGAATTATTCTGTGAAGTTTTAAATGTTTTTTTTTAAGACTAAGGAACCCCATAAATAAATGCTGCTTCTTATTACAATAATATACCTGACAAAATATTTAATACAGCTCATATCTACAACGGATACCTACACTTTATAGGCATATAAAGAAAGACAAATAGGTATGTAGATGGTAAATATATACAATGCACCTATTAAGTACATCATACATTCATAATTACATACATACTTAAATACTTAAATAGATACGAATACACTCGGGAACATGTGTGATAATATTGTATCAATCTTATTTATTATGTATTAATTGCCTTTATTGGATAACCTTTAAATATTTCTACTTGACCGCACAATTTTAACATATTATCTCGCACGCAACTTTTTACTACATTCAAATATCAATTTAAACTAAATGTCGGCATGTAACCTCTCAATACCTCATTTATATTATTATTATTTTATGTAATTTCGTTTCTCAGAAGCTGTAACGATTTCGATGAAATCTTAGGTCTTTTTTTATGGCTCCCAGTCGCTGGAAAGGTATTTTGTGCGTGTCAAATAGGGGTATAATGGTAAACGATTTCTAATGTTTTTAGTCGGTAACATGACTCGCATGTTTCACGTCACGACTACTAAACATATAGTCGTAGGTTGGGTACGTGCACGATATTTGAATGAGATTGCGATCTGACAGTTACATACATAATACATTGGTTTGAAAATGTTCTCGGTGTACTCGTACCAGCGAGCCAGCAGAGCTTAAAGGTAGGTACCGTTCCGATTCAGACTACATCAGCATTACTGCAACAGTATTGCAGCGCAAAATGACTGCTGACTACATTGCGGATTCGACCCTCTCAGCAAATATCTACCCTATTAAGTAGGTACCTTTTCTTAATACCAAAATCGCATAATCTGACGAATAGATTTACCCAAGTTTGAAGTTAAATGACTCATTCATAGGTACCTCTATTTAGGTACCTATGAATACCTACTTGTATTTTGTACTTTCAAATTCCCACCGACTGATAGGTTACCATTAGATTTTTGCCGCACCCCATAATAAGAAGTATAGTTCTAAGTACTTTTGAGTTAAGTATATATTACCTTTGAATAGATCTGTAGATTGTAGATTGCATCAATTGTGGTTGCAATTTTTTATGGTCTGCACTGCACCGCTGCAGTTTGTCATTTGTGCGTTAGGGTTGCCAACAGTGTTATTGAACAGCTCAACTGACACTGTAGGTATGGTATAATGTGGGTGAAGTGTTTAGTTTAGATTAAGAGCCGCCATACACGGACTGCTCGAGCAGTCACCCAGTGATATACATATACACGGACTGCTTTTGCAGCTTGACCGCATGATGAAATTTCACCGCGCAGCCAACCGCCCGAAGCAGTTGCAACTGCTTGAGCGATTCGTGTATTGCGAATGACGATTTTGTATTGAAACTCCAGATCACCCAACGGCGACCGCTTGAAGCTGTTGGCATTGACTGCTCAAAGCAGTCCGTGTATGGCGGCCCTAACAATCACGTTTAATAAGTACGATCCCCTGCGTAATACCCACGCCATTTACAACTTATTTTTCATACATTTTTTTGGCCTCCTCACAACCTATTCTGTGATACGGCATTACTCAGTTAAAGTTGAACCGTTGAAGCTTCCATTGCGAGTTGAGTTCTGTTCTTAGGGCTGCGTTTACGTAGTCATTTGCTCACAGACTGTTGTGCCGCCCCGTAGGGCTGCCAACTTTATCTAGACACGCGGCAGCGTGTCAAGCCAAGTTCAAGCAAAGGAACTGGCTAGCCAGCGCCGAGTGTAATATTACAGGAACCACTTGGTGCCACTTTTGACCCTTCTATAACTCAAAACATCTTTGACGTAAACACATAAAACTACGTGTGTTTAATTATATCCATAAGGATATCTAGAAGCCCAAATTTCATGAAGCTAGCTCAAACGGTTATAAAGGTATGAAGGTCAAAAAGTCGTAAATTTTAAGACTGACTTATGACTTATAGTACCTAAACCTAACCTACTTCCAGGTGACCTAGAAGGATGAAATTTGGAATCCAGCTTGGTTATTGTGTGTAACCGTAGGAAAAAATCTAAAAATAAAATAAAGTTAAAAAATAGGGGGGGTCCCCATACAAAAAAAACACTTTTTATTGGTACTGACATATAAGTACCTAAACCTAACCTACTTCCAGATGACCTAGAAGGATGAAATTTGGAATCCAGCTCGGTTATTGTGTGTAACCGTAGGAAAAAATCTAAAAATAAAATAAAGTTTAAAAATAGGGGGGGTCCCCATACAAAAAAACAATTTTTTATTGGGACTGATATAAGTACCTAAACCTCACCTACTTCCAGATGACCTAGAAGGATGAAATTTGGAATCCAGCTCGGTTATTGTGTGTAAGCGTAGAAAAAAATCTAAAAATAAAAAAAAGGTAAAAAATAGGGGGGGTCCCCATACAAAAAAATATTTTTTTATTGTAGCGTTGGAACCGTTACAAGCAGATATTTGAAACTACCCCAATATATGTATTATTATATTTGCTTTATTAAAATAAAGTTTAGTCAAAAAATAAGTGGTGTCCCCATACAAAAACTTTTAATACGCTCTAAACAACCGGCCAACGGTGTGTCGTCGGCGGCGCGCGGTACCACATAATTATACAAAGAACAGAAGTAAAAACCATACAGCGTAAACACAAGAAAAAACATTAAATCTCAATACCTGCCTAGTTTTCTTTACAAAAAGTATTGATATCCCACCAA
Organism: Cydia fagiglandana; assembly: GCF_963556715.1. Taxonomy (NCBI): domain Eukaryota; kingdom Metazoa; phylum Arthropoda; class Insecta; order Lepidoptera; family Tortricidae; genus Cydia; species Cydia fagiglandana. The sequence continues at coordinate 214,448 of NC_085949.1, read as the reverse complement.
AAACATAAATGTAAAAAAGGAGAGCCAAGTTCAATACAAAAATTATGCCTGGCTGTGGGGCTCGCCGCAAAAAGAATGGAGATCTAAATGAGTGCCACTGCCAAGTTCTATGCAAAATCCAAATATGTATTTATAGGAACAAAATAACATTATAAACAAGTATTAAACTCTATTTCTTTGCTTTATTGGATACCTATAAGAATTGCTGTTATTTAAAAAAATGTGAGATCTTAAAGTAGGTTAGATTTGGCTTGGCCAGGTTTTATCAGAATTACAATATATATAAAATGATTGATATAATGAAAACTGGCCAAGTAAAATCTAACCTACTTTAAGATCTCACATTTTTTTAAATAACAGCAATTGTTATAGGTATCCAATAAAGCAAAGAAATAGAGTTTAATACTTGTTTATAGTGTTATTTTGTTCCTATAAATACATATTTGGATTTTGCATAGAACTTGGCAGTGGCACTCATTTAGATCTCCATTCTTTTTGCGGCGAGCCCCACAGCCAGGCATAATTTTTGTATTGAACTTGGCTCTCCTTTTTTACATTTATGTTTTTGGTGGTATACCCTACTAATAATATCATAAATTAGCTTCTGTACGCAACTTCGTCTGCGTGGAGATATGATTGATGATTAACAAAAGGTACCTTATGCTGAGTCTCAAACTATCTTCTTACCAAATATCATCCAAAATCGATCCAGCAATAAAAATAGAATCTCTTCTAGTGTGAGTGAACTATGTATAATGGGAATATATCTCTCAATCTTAATGTAATCTTACAAATTAACATAGGCAATCCACAGATTAAAAATAAAACGTAAAATTATTAACCAATCCAAATTTCCAAGCATAAGCTAACGAAATGAGGTTTGCTTTTAAATATGTACATATTTTTTAATTGGAATGTCAATAAGCGTAATACAGTCGTTTAATTTGCTTCGGTGATGGGTTCGTTAACTTCGTTAGTTAACAGCTTCAATAAATTCATTAATTTTGGAAAAGAAATCGGGCAAAATTTAATTTCTTATATTATCTTCGTCGTATTAGTTCGAATCTCTTTTCATTTTGATTTGTTTTTACCTGCCTAAAGGTCTTCTGAAAGAACCAGGTCGCTCTTAATGGCGACGAGAACTCTAATTGCTGCCCAACTAAGGTACTATTTACCTGTGTTGTGTATTGGTTTTTTTTATTAAGGTGTACAAATATAAAGTACTTGTATCAGCTCATTACGTTGCTATAGGCACAAGTAGGTCTCAAAGGATCTATACTATGACTAATCGTGTGATGCCTACCACTACACTACATAGGTTAATTCATAAAAACCGGGCAAGTGCGAGTCGGACTCGCGCACGAAGGGTTCCGTACCATAATGCAAAAAAAAAACAAAAAAAGCAAAAAGAAAACGGTCACCCATCCAAGTACTGACCCCTCCCGACGTTGCTTAACTTTGGTCAAAAATCACGTTTGTTGTATGGGAGCCCCATTTAAATCTTTATTTTATTCTGTTTTTAGTATTTGTTGTTATAGCGGCAACAGAAATACATCATCTGTGAAAATTTCAACTGTCTAGCTATCACGGTTCGTGAGATACAGCCTGGTGACAGACGGACGGACGGACGGACGGACGGACGGACGGACAGCGAAGTCTTAGTAATAGGGTCCCGTTTTACCCTTTGGGTACGGAACCCTAAAAATGTACGACGATTTTCTTTCGCCCTTTCCTAAAACCACCATTGTCAAACATGTTTTCAAAAGTCTGCAACCAATTAAAAATACATCAAACCGTGACAACCCTACGCAGATTACGCCTTTGTCGGCGTGCGTGCGTAATGAGCCCAAATGGAGCTTCGACAGAACCGACTGCAGCTGACGTGCGCGCGCGCACCTCACTCCATGACGACGTATCTCCACACCCTCACACGTAAAACTGAACCTTATATCGGAGGAGCAAGGTGCATAATCGTGTGCAACATTATACACCGACGGATCTAATACTCGCACGCCCAAATACACCTTATGTGTAAGGTGTAAGGTGCAAAATAGTAATCTTTAACATGTAAGTCCCGGTTTCATGTCTGGAGGATGTGACGTAACGTCGCGTCATTATAGTCATGCACCGCTGAGTTGATATAAAAGGTCGTATATCCATTCAGATCTCTGTAACTTATGACTTTTTTGCAGATAGGATGTCGGGGTTCATATTTTTGAACAATTTTGAGGTTAAAAAAAATGAATGTTGGCAATTTTGACGCGTTTTTGTTCAATTATTATGTGCCAGGGGGAAGAGCAAAAGTCCGACAAGCTCCAAAGTTCCTAAAAAAGCTCAGAAGATTAAAAAATAAAGAGTCGATTTGATAGGTTTATAACAAGCATATCTATAACTGTTTGTATTTTCCTCACTGCTTCAATTAGGTAGTTGAAAAGTATAACAAGTCTATAGCCCATTCTCGTAAACAACTTAAGAATGTATGACTTCAGTTTAAGTAAAAAACACATGAAAGTTTAATACGGTGTAATAGAAATTCAAGCAGGAATACATTGGGGCCGAGTGTTGACCCCTGACGCTACGTCTTACGTAGGCGAACAACGCGCGAACGCGGCGCGGCGCGGCGCGGCGAAATCAATCCTTTGATGCCCATAGAAGTGTCCTACGTAAGCGATATCGTTGCGAACGCGGTGCGGCGCGATTTGCACGCGAATGTCAGGCGGCGCGGCGCGGCGCGGCGCGGCGGCGGCCGCTTTCGCCGCGCCGCGTTCGCGCGTTGTTCGCCTACGTAAGACGTAGCGTGAGAGTCCGATAATGGGAGGAAGTTCTGTAGATAACAAGGGACCTTTTGAAATTGTATCGGAAATGTAGATAGGACAGGATAGTAAGTAAAGTATACAAAAAGAGATGAGAAATGAACTCAAATACGGAGGAGTTCACAATTTTCACAAACATCTTTACCACTTTTACAAGCTAACGTTCCAAAAATAAATATTGTGACCTTGTTGACTATAGTGTCTTAGAGGCGTGTAAATATATTTTTGGAACGTCAGCTTAGTAAAGATTTTGACCAAGCCTTACAATAAGCTCAAGAAGGCTTGTGTTGTGGTTCAGACAAAGTTATGTGTAGGTAGGTATATATATACAAATACCTTATGCAACTCTCTTCATATATGTATTTTTATTTCCTTGTCTCAGTTTAGGTAAATATAGGTATATATGTGCTCATCACACAAATGAATGCCAACTCAGCAGCCGAAGGCGACTTTATAGGCAGGCGGGTCACTAGGCCAGACCGACCGTCAAAGCCCGACGGCTATATATATAATAATACATACATAATTATGTATTCGTATGTCCTATAATGCTCCACGTTTCGAAATTATAATAAATTCTGTTATACGAAGTGGATTGAAAATATTTCTTAATAAACAACGAAAGTTAGGGTCAGCTCACAAAATACACAAATAATGTAACAAATTCTGTGAATCTACAGCGTAACATTATTATCTATCGCTGTAAAACTTTCTCATACCAATACCATTCAAGCTCTAATAAAATCAAAGTTATGTATGAATCTCCACAATCCTTGTTTACAACAACAGCACAACAATACACAAGTTTTGTTATTTCTACAACATTCGTTTTGTTTTCATCGCGTTTTCCGTTCGAGTGTTGTTTTATTGGTTCAAAACATAATAAGTTTTCATTGGATGTTATTGCTATAGTTTTCTTTTGTAAATAACACTGATATTTTTGTTCGCGGTAATTCCGCGTCATAAAATTCCTTTCGTCTGAATGTACAATAAAGGTATTTGTTATTTTATTATATATAAGACATATATTATACAAGCAAACGTTTCGGCGAAAAATAACATTTTACAGAGTTCAACGTATTGTATTCGACCTCTCCTCTAGGAGTATATACAGGGCGTCCCACGGCGATGCCACATGGAGGGAAAGTACCTTAAATATCATAGATAGCATATTTTGCTGAAAGAAGACTTCATTTTATTTTTAAAACTTAGTAAAGTTGCATTCATACTTTTTTAATTTTTTTTGAAAAAAAATGTATGGAAAAAAATTATCGCGTCATTGGAGGAAAAGTACCTTAATTATTGTAAATGAACATCTTACTGAAAGAAGACATTATTTCGATTTAAAAAAACAAGTTGAATTGCATTTTAAATAATTTCATGGTTAAACCGGGAATCGAACCCGCTACACGAGAAAAAAAAAATACCTTGTAGCTTTGTCATACCGATCGAAAGGCGAGAATTATTTTTTTTGGTACCAGGTATTTTTTTTCTCGTGTAGCGGGTTCGGTTCCCGGTTTAACATTGAAATTATTTAAAATGCAATTCAACTTGTTTTTTTAAATCGAAATAATGTCTTCTTTCAGTAAGATGTTCATTTACAATAATTAAGGTACTTTTCCTCCAATGACGCGATAATTCTTTTCCATAAATTTTTTTTCAAAAAAAATTAAAAAAGTATGAATGCAATTTAACTAAGTTTTAAAAATAAAATGAAGTCTTCTTTCAGCAAAATATGCTATCTATGATATTTAAGGTACTTTCCCTCCATGTGGCATCGCCGTGGGACGCCCTGTATGTATTAGAGAGGATTGAAATTCATAGCAGTGTCCTATTCTAATTCTTCCTATAATTGTGTAGTAGTAAGTAGGAGTCAGCGTCAATAGTAGTGGATGAAACAACGCACCAAAAGTATCTGCCACCCTGGAATACATTTCCAAATAGGTACATCATCATCATCATCAGGCTATATTAGTCCACTGCTGGACATATGTAGCCCTCCCCTAAAGAGCGCCAAAGCGCCCTGTCTTCAGCTTGCCGCATCCAGCATCTGCCTGCAGTCTTTCGCAGATCGTCATCCCACCTGGTCGGAGGACGTCCTACACTACGTTTGCCGAGTCGCGGTCTCCACTCATTTCAAGAACACGTTTACCCCAGCGGTTGTCGGTTCTTCGTGAGATATGGCCAATAAAGGTATTGGCCAATATAGGTATATATATCTACAGTTTGCGTTTCAAAAGTACTGATCTATGACAGTCTGATTGTTCTTCATATAGAAACATAGGTATGCCTTTTTTAAAGTTATTCTAGAGAATTATAGGTAGGGTAGATACTTATGACGCGTAGTCTGATCCGCGTTAACAGTTCTTTGATACAATTACAAATTATGTAGCTACTGTAAAATCTAGTTTAAGCAAAACCTTGTACTTATTTGTGTATCAAAATAACTAAAGTATAGTGTGCTCTCTTAATTGTTAATCTCATGTAAACCGTAATCTTGTAGACTTAACACTCAAGTTAGAGAACAGTGCAGAGTTTGGCCTAATATTCAACCAACGTGCCATATTGATAATAATTTCTTAGGTTTTTTGTTGGAAGTGGAAACTTCGTAGTTACCAATTAATAAATACTAAAAAGGTAACTACCTAATAGTACCTATGTACCTACGTGCACAAAAATAGCACTATGTAAATTGATAACGTGACAAAGTGCCACATACCTGAAATAACTAAAATGGGCATGCGCACCTTCAACAACCTTATCTTGGTCAATCTCCCCGTATTTTTCACCACTATTATCGGACCTTAAGCCTGCATTAGGACAGCGCCGAGCTCGATCCTCTTAGCGTCCAGAGGTAATCCCACAGCCATCAATACAGCCTCGCGTCGCCATCTTGTGGGCTTATAAGCTTAAGATTATATTTATGCAGTCGATGAGTTATTTTGTTTAGATGTTTTAGTTTCCTGTGCCTAATATGTACGAATAATAGAAAAGGTATGCAATACATGAACACAAGTCCAAGTATAGATAGGTATTCAATATGAATTTGCCAGATACTGCGATAAAAAATATAATACTTCTTTTTTCCTCTACTATACTTACACCATGCTATTACCTACAATCACATAGCATTTTGTAAGAGATTCCTCTCGAAAATCCCCAGTAATCCCATTACTCTTTGTTTACAAATGTTGTGCTACCTTGTTTTTGCCTAGACATAGATTTTATAGTCATGAGGTGAGTTTATCCTGTAAACATATAAATCGTAAATAAATTCAGCAAGCGGGCAAATCTCTACATTATTCATTACTTATAATAAATCGGCGGCGTCTCTGAGGCGAAGTCGGCTTCTAGTAACTATCTACAGAAGTACAGGATGTTCCGTAGCAGCTTTCGAATTCAAATAATTTCAGTACTATTTCGTAGGTAGGTAGGTGTCACAGTGACAATAACCCCTATAACTATTTATGAGGTCCCTAGCTACCAGTGGCGGAGCGTCCATAGAACTTGATTTCCATCGGCTTGTCTGATATTCAGGCTCCTGGGCCATTTTCTTTAAACTTATGAAGAAAAGGTAGGGCAACTAAGCTACGGCTTGCCTACGAACAATCTAGACGCGCCGCCACGGCAAGCTACTTTGAAACGGCGTATGAAACGGTACAGAAAGTTCTTTGACTGCACTTTGTCTATCTACTTGTTTTCTTGAGGCTTATACCTATTCACTCTAATAGTCTTGTCAGGATTTTTCAAGTTTCAAAGCTGCTCATTAATCTGTTATAGACAAACTTATAAACCTTTTTTTACCATGATGTAATAGTTGGTAAAACAGATGTATAAAATGCCTAGGTATGATTGAATAAATCAGTCTAAGATTACCAGTCAACGTAGTCTTTTACTCACTCTACCCAGTCCGTCTAAAGTTTCTAATGATATCCAAATATCGGTGATAAAGTCAAACGAATATTTATAAACTCTCACAACATATTTATATTCAGGTTTCGATATTTATTTGAAGTGATGTGTGTTGTATTTATTCCTAATCGGTATGGTATTATATTACCAGACATTCTATATTGGGAATCATTTGGATTGCAAATTTCCTTCACTAATATTAATAGTGTCTGTTGATCAGTCAATTCAACAAACAAGTTCTTCTTCTTTTCATGTCCATCGTGTAAAAAAGGCACAAACAATTTGTAGCTCTCGTCTAACTCGAAAATAAATTGCAGTTTATGCAAAGGTTAGAAACTCTCAGTGTGTAGGCATACTAGGTATGTCTAGAAGTTAACTTACGGTGTGGAGTAAGTTAGTTACCGTCGCCCACACTCTTAACTGTCCATCGGTGGAAAATCAAATCAACTGTCAATAATAGGTTAACCTCACCAACTAACCCTAATTTGGACCTCACTATTAACTAACCGTAAAGTTTCGTTTTTGCTGGTAGTAGCAGTATTTGCTGGTAGTAGCAGTATTTGCTGGTAGTAGCAGTTTATTTTGTATGTGTGCTGTAAACATTGCAACAACGCAATCACCAGTGGATACTGTCGCAACGATTCATTCAACTTCAAATAAAACATATATTCACGAGTTACACGACTGATAAGTTATAGCTTGGTATATTTTATTATTGGACAAGAACAATGTAACTGCGGTGTCGACTTGTCGAGTGGTTACGACGATTTTAAGTACACAAACGACTTAAATGCACAAAACAAGTACCGCACACTTAGAGTTAGACACAAGTAACAATATTTAGAAAGAAACTATAATTAATATAAATTAAAATAAAAAAGCCTTTTTTCTTGCAACCGTACATAATACATTTTTTACTGAAATACTAATTTTATATTAAGATTAACAATTTTAGTTTAATTTTTGTGCAGGTAGAGGGCCTCCTTCAAAGATGCCCAGTTTGTTCTATCGTAGGCTATTTGCATCCAGAAAGAAAGAAAGAAACTATACCTCTACATAAGGAAAACATAAGGAAAAAGAAGACATGCAGACAACGTTGCGCTGGCTTTCTGTGAGAAGCTAATACTATGAGTTAGTGGCGTATTTATATTTAGGTAAGGATTTGTGATTTTAAGAACTACCTATAGGACTCAGACTCAGACTTTTTTGATTGATATTTTTATAGGAACATGCACGATTCACGAAGTTCGGTGTGTAACGTCACCATTCTAATTTATTTGAGTTATATCTTTTGTTCAAGCTATGGTCGTTCCGAGCGTAGCTTCTATTGCTACATTTATCTGTCTGTCACAGTCTGAAACTCTCGAATGTGTTATATGGCTGCGATGTTATCTTTCACCATTCCCACTTCCCACCAGCCAAGCACTTCAAAGAAAACCAGTATAAGACGAACCCGATTTAAGGTCCTGTCCATGTCCATAATTATGGTAGCGTTGATGTGGAGTTTTAATAGGTGCCGTTCGGATTCAATAATTGCACCAGCGTTATTTAGGCAGTATTGGAACACGAACACGACATTACTGTCGCATATGTTTGAGATATGCGACAGTAATGTCGTCATATCTCAGACATGCGACAGCAATGCAGTGAACAGTAATTTTCGCTGCAATAGTGCATCATTAATACTAGTACAGGTAGTCTGAATCCAAATGGTACCTTAACTCTCAATGTCAGTACATAGTATAGAATAGATAGTGCAATAATCGGAGAGCGCCAAGCTGCAAACATTCGTGTGCTCAACTACAATAACTTTACATAGATGCACCGAACGTCCGCAAACAATCAAATCTACACTCTAACTACTTATATTAAGGTTCCATTTCATTCGCAGCCATTCCATGAATCCATCATTCGGCCAATAGAAACTACACTTTAAACCATTGTGACAAGGTTGAAGCTTGCTTGGTGGTAATTGTTTAGTACCACCAGCAATACTCTGACCAATGATGAACCCTACGGTCTTTGAAACAAGGTTGACGAATTGTCAGTTAACATGATATGGTATATCAGTTAGCTGTTATCGCAGGGAGAGCCATCTCGGCAGATACGGTATCAGTGACAGTTTTAGGGTTTCGGCGGATGTAGAATGGTTTACAGTGGGACCTGGATGGCTTAGGCTTGGGATAGTTTATCTAAGCCTACGAGTTTCGTCAAGCAAATAGTGACTTGCCTTTTCGTAGCACCATCCCGATACATTTATTTCTTTTCGTTTGGCGTTTGTCGATGTAAGATTGTCATCTTAGCTAGGCCGTGTCTGACCTTCCAAAATCAAATGTATAAAGTCTAAAATGCTCCACCCTTGACCCGATGGAACCAGACCAATAATAGGTTGCAAGTACACGCAGTTCTCTGGTTTCGCTGTTCTAATAGAGGATTCAATCGGTTTATAACACTAAGGCTTCGTGTCTTGTAAAACTTTAATAATTGATAATCAACCTTATTTTAAAGCCATTAAGGTCTATCGATGGTCAGAGTGTTGCTGTTTGAGCTGTTAGTATGTAAGTAGGTACAGTGGTCGTCAAAGATATCATTACATTTTTTCACCTTAGCAAAGGAGTAGGTAAGGTGTAAAAGTGTAAAAATAAGTTTGGCGTCGACTGTACAAACCTTTGCTAACAATTCTTAGCTACGATCGGTTGAAGCCCTTATTATAAAAGACATGTAAGATTTTACGATGGTTAGTCAAGAGTGCTGCTTTTTAACCGACTTCCAAATCCCAAAGGAGGAGGTTATCAATTCGGTTGTATGTTTTTTTTTTTTTTTTATTTTTTTTTTTTTTTATGTTTGTTACTCCATATCTCCGTCATTACTGGACCGATTTTGAAAATTATTTTTATTGATTGTATGTATATGCATACAGATTGGTCCCGTTTTTGTCAAAATCCAGTTCTGATGATGGGATCCATGAGGAATCGACGGAACTCCTCAAATCTTAAAGGCATACATATGGTGATTTTTGTGTTTTTATCAACAAATCAAGCATATACATTCAAAAACGTCATTTGATGAAGTGGAACTGCTGATGATGATCAGAACGGAACTCTTCAACGACGCATAGTTCACCTTTGGCGATTTGTCCTCTTCGTTAAGTTTGTTAAGCAAGTTAAGTTTTTAAGCCACAATTTTATCAAGCTTGAGTTCTGATGATGGGATCTATGAGAAAACGAGGGAACTCCTCAAATTTTAAAGGCATGCGTATAGAGATTTTTGTATTTTCATCAGAAAATCAAGCATTTTCATTAAAAACTGTCGCATTTGATGAAGTGGAACTGCTGATGATGATCAGAACGGAACTCTTCAACGACGCTTAGTTCACGTTTGGCGATTTGTCCTCTTCGTTATGTTTGTTAAGCAAGTTTAGTTTTTAAGCCACATTTCTGTCAAGCTCGAGTTCTGATGATGGGATCCATAAGGAATCGAGGGAACTCCTCAAATCTTAAAGGCATACGTATAGAATTTTTTGTATTTTCATCATAAAATCAAGCATTTACATTAAGAACTGTCGCATTTGATGAAGTGGAACTGCTGATGATGATCAGAACAGAACTCTTCAACGACGCATAATAGTACATGTTTGGTGATTTCGAATATCGATTTTGACTTGGACTGGGACCCGGACTCATACCCGGATCCGGTTCGGACCCGGACTCGGACTCGGACTCGGACCCGGACTCGGACCCGGACTCGGACTCGGACTCGGACCCGGACTCGGACCCGGACCCGGACTTGGACCGGGACTCGGACCCGGACTCAGAGACCCGGACCTTGACCCGGAAAACCCCTATGATACCTAAACTAAATAAACCGCTATGATTACCTACCATAAAATGTAGGTATAAAGTATGATGATGCCAAACCCCTCCCTCTCAAACCCCCGTACACCGCACCGCATGCGCCGTTAAGTGGGTTAGGTTAGGTTTGAACTGCGATCCTCACAGAACCGAACAAAAGTGGGTTAGGTTTGGTTAGAACTGCGAGCCTTACAGAAACGAAATGCTACTAGAAAAATGGGTTTGATTAGGCTCGAACTGCGATCCTCACAGAACCGAACTGCTATCAGAGAAGTGGGTTAGGTTAGGCTAGAACTACGACCCTTACGGACACGAAATGCTACTAGAAAGTACTGTTTTTACCTCCTTTTCTACATAGTGCACCATCTACCATAATCTTTCACCGGGCCCCATAGAAGTCGGTTTTTTTTTCTTAAAAATTATTATGAAGCATTTTAAACCTTATTTCAAGGAGTTACGGCTCACTGATGACCAGGCGTGTATCTGTATAAGTTGAGTATGGAAACATGGCTGCCTCTACTCGCAGTGCATTTGTTATTGTAACCATCATGGAAGCCATTTTTAAAACTTTAAGTTCCAATAGTTACATTAGTTACTAACACGCGCCTCACTATTGGTGAAGCGCGTGTCAAATGTCGTTTGCATTATAAAATAGGGTTCTTTTAAAACAATGAGAAATACATTAACAAGCATTTCAGCATCATTTATAATGTAAATATTTAACAGCGATTGTGACATTACATACATAAGTACCTATTTATATCAATTTCAGAAATGGTTTTAAATTAATCTTCAAATGTCGAGGTCTCTGATACAGTATTTGCATCACAAAGTATAAATAAACGTTCCACGTTTAATACTCCCTTGCTTAACATTTAAATATACCCCGTGTAGGTGATCTCAAACTCTTTCCACGTACCCCGCCGCCCACCCCGCCTAAAAACTTCAGTCAAACCCCTAACAAGCCCTCGAAGCCCCTTAAATTTTTATGACACAAACGATGACTGATGGTTGCAACTATCGATTCTACCCCCCCTCCCTCCCAACCCCCTTGTTTTTGAAGGCCTGTCGGATGCTGCTTTCATTATGAAACTCCACTATTACCGATCAAGTTTAAATGTTTCACATCCATTGCGGCGTTATTTCACCCGTATAAACTGTATTCAACATAGCCTCATATGTAGTTAGCAATGGATGTCGAATAAGACTTTCGCTCACTGATTTGTACTTGGAATATCTCGTGGATAGGTCAGTAACCTTTCTGTATAGGCTACCGTTCTAAATCAAAAGGACGTAAGCGCGTTTGAATTTCGTATAGAGATACGACTTTTTGGTTGGTTGAATAAAGTTGGACACTTTCCAAGGCTCGCTTTGTTCGAAACGCGATAGTCGAGTGCTTGCAAAAGGCCTTCTATAGAGAAGTCGCATGCATGTTGGGATTGTTAGGTCTTTATCTACATCAAATGGTTTCTACTTAGGTACATTGTTGCAAAGAAATTCAATACTAACTCGAGTAGTAAAGGACGTGTAAAATATAAAACTAACCTTAAGGCCTGGCAAATAAAGTTGAAATTAGATCAACACGAAACATTGGCTATACGCTTTGATGGTCCATATAAAAGTATACGGGTGACTTTGATACAATCCGCAGTATAAAATAACAGATTTAGAAACTCGATGGAATTGGCATCAGATATAATGTGCTCTATATTGTAGAGATCGAAATCATTAAGATACAAAGTAAGGAAATATATTTCCTTACTGCACAGTGCAGAACTATTATATAATCTGTGACAGTGCAGTTTATTGATCCTATTCATGCCAAAGTACTTAATAAGGCGCTTTTTGAGCCGTTTATACGATTGGGATAAAGAGATATAAAAATAAGGTTTATGATCAGTCGGGTTTATGCTCGGGCATTAAGCACTAGGCAAGCAGCCCAACCAGAGGACGTGGGATTAAATCTCGGTTGCTATCTACATACTAATGAGTCTCGGGACTTGTGTACGCAAAACTTGTGTGTTGTGTATAGCATTTCATATTTTTCAAGTTGTTTTCTGGTGAAGCAAAACATCGCTAGGAAACCTGCATAGGTACAGTCAAAGACTTTAATTTCCGACCCATTTCGTACCTTGTCACAGTGGCAGTCATGGACGGCATATGAAAGTCGCTACCCCATTCTTTTGTCACTGTGCCAAGGTACCTACAAGGTACGAAATTGGTCGAAAATTAAAGTCTTTGACTTGCGAAAACCACCTGTGTCTGGGCTATAACCGCGAAAATCGAAGTTCGCAAATGCGGGCATTTTTCTCTGTCACTCTAATTACGCCTTCATCGGAGTGAAGGAGAAAGATCCCCGCAATTTGCGAATTTCGGTTTACGCGGTAGCCCCTCTGAGTCTTCAACCCGCATTTATTACATTTTTCTTATTAGGATAGAAAGAGCTCGAGATTCTGTGAAGAAATAACATTAAAATTCCCTAATCCGAAATAAGATTAAATAGCCCACTAATCCATAACTGGGACGGGACTATCACTATCAACCGAGTCTACTTCATGTCATTATCAAGTGAGCTACGGCCCGATTCGAACTTTAAGATACGTCAATTAATAGATCTAGAAACGATATGGATAAGATATGTCAGTGTCAATTGTGACGTTTATTCAAACAAAAATGTCACTTTTGATACTGACTGATCTAATCCATATCGTTTCTAGATCTATTAATTGACGTATCTTAAACTTCGAATCGGGCAATTACTCTACTTACCGTAATGTTTTGTAACGTCTATACCATCTGTTATCTTATTACCCAAGTCGAATGGTACTCACAACGCTTATTTAGCACATTTGCACATTTCATTGACTAGTATACGTTGATCTCTTATCACATACAATTGGTGGGGAGTCTAGGGTATGCCTAGGTAGGTACGCACTTACCATATTGGTGGTAGGAAATGGTTTGTGAATCGCGACGTTGCACTAGTGACCTCATTTGACATCGCTTACTTATAGAACACACTTGACACTATAATGTGATTAATTAAGGAGTTTTTGATAATTCAGTAACTTGTTCTGTAGCGTAGCACATTATACAAACAATATTCCTATTTGACATGTGCGAAAATACGGTGGATGGATGCAGATGCAACGAATAATATAGCCAGGTGGCTTGGGTTCGACGACGGTGCCGCCCTTCCACACATCGATTGAAACCACTTTTCTACCATACCCACATATGTATTACCTAACCCTTTGCCTATGTACTTATGATTGTTTTAATGTAATAAATTTTTGTTGGTAATAATATAGCTGTCCTATGGTGGACAAATCAATTTGTTATTTATTTATTCGTATGGCATTTACAGAGTCGCTAATTATCAATTACAATATTTACAATACGATATCTAAATTCTTCACCCATTGGGCAGCGTAATTTGTTACATTTTACATACAATTATATCCATAACCATTACATTAACCACATTATTAATACTTACAAATCTCGTATTTCTAGACGTTCCCACTGCTCGCCTCGGCCGTTAATATCACACTGGGCCTTATTTTCCGTAGTTGGATTAACCTGCAGAGGAGAACATCCGGACACGAAAGCATTTATGCCCAAGCTGAAACGGAGACCTTCACTAACACTAGGTCAAAAATCATTCTACACTGAGGCGGAAATAAAGTCACTTTATCTATATGAACATCATTACGCGCTTTTAATCCTCTTGAGTGTAAATGTACCTACTTGAAGTTGAAATTAAGAAAACGCAGTAAGTATCAATGTCGTTTTGCTAACACAGCTTGCTAGGTGGTAGGTGCAATTACTGTAGGTACAGTCAGTAGCAGAAGTTGCTGTCACAATGATCTTGACGCGACTTTATTGTTAAGAGTACACCTTTCGAACAACTATAGTTCGTTTTTTTAGCATTATAAAGAACTTGAAAGAAGGTAAGCGATCTTGACAAGTCTTTTAACTGAAAAACGCTTTTTAAAAATCAGTAACTATTACTTATGAAAGCAGAAGAATATAAATGATCGTATTAGATTCATACCTAATTGTTACATATTTGCCGTAACTTATTTTTAAAACGTGTTTTTCAATTAAAAGATACATCAAGATTGTTTACCTTATTTCTAATGCTAAAAAAACGAACTATAGCCCGCTTATCAACTTCTGTTGCTGACTATACCTACATATCATAAAACTTAACTATGTACTTTATACAAAAGTTCCATGGTCTTCTTAGTTTCATGTTTCATACTAAATATTAACGACCACGTCAAAATAATTTACTTTTAAGGCTTACGTATATGTTTGAAGCTAACTTTCTTTCTTATAATAAATAACTGAAACTCGAATTGGCCTAGAGTTTCAGTTATTCCATCTGTTTCCGATATGATACTGATTTGTCAGCCAAAAACGTCACTTTTGATAGACCAGATGATGACTGTCATCTGACCTGTCTCAGAAGCAGATCGAATTACTAAAACTCGAATTGGCCGGTGTGTGCCAATTGTCCGCACTTAAATATCTGATATTTCGTAAACCTTATTGCGAATACATAAGGTCCAAAATTGATCAGCACACACGTCAACAAAAGTTCATTATTTTAAGTACAATGATATTTGCATTTGAAATAATTAAAACTGGGATTGTTATTTATAATTATCTCTGTTTATTATTTCTGGTTATTGTGATGACAGCATTGTTTCGGTTTTATTTTAATTAGTATTTCCGTTTTCGAGTCATTTTATTCACGATTACTTTATTATGTACTTAGGTAAGGGTTCTGTACACGTTCTGTGGGTACCCGAAGGGTGACAATCGGAAATAGCGGAACCCTATTACCTACTTACTGTCATTTTGGAGAATCGGATTATTCATATCATTTCCTTGGCGATATTAATTTCTAAAAATTTTGAGCAAGCTGTAATAAAATATCAAATTCAATTTAATTATAAGGCCACAAATCAAATACTTATGCATCATTTTAGGTTCATTTATTACAAAATTACAGAATGAAACCACACATACAAAGCACGGAAATGAGCGGAGGGGAATCAAAAGCAATTAGGGATAGGAAGACCATTGCATGTAAAAGTTATGGAATATTTATTTGTTTATTTAAATGGCACAAAATACAACAATGTACTTACAAATGGCGGACTTAAGCCAAATGTCATTCTCTATCAGTCAACAATAAATACTTAACTATACTTAATTTCATGTCTATAGAAGATATTTATGGCTGAATGAGTAAGTCGAAAACGGAATGCCTTTTAATGCAGTAATGAAAGTGTTTATTTGAAACGTATAATCATTAGTTAGTTGTCCGGAATATACAATGGCCCATTGATCGGCTGCATTGTCTCGATAATCGCACATTGTCATCAACACTATACTGCAAAAAACTCAAATTTATTATGTACTAACCGATAAATATTGTCAATTTAATTTAAACCCTAACACAAGGTAACAAAGTCTGAATTGATATTGTGGTTAGCATCGCTTGGTTTTTGTTTTCAATGATATCACGAAATTGAATGAACAATAGGACCTTATTAAGACATGAATAGAATTCAAACTCCTTTGTTTTGGCGTATAATGCACATGTGGTGCGGTTTTTATTGTTATTTGATAGGAAAAAATGTATTACACTTGGCAATTTAATCACAACCCTACGACATCTAAAATAAAGTCCATATTTAAAAGATTTACATCTTCAATAGTTTTAAAAGCTTGTCTTCTATTTCAAGTGTTTTCGTTTTTTGGCGCATCCTTATCCTTCAACGGTTATAAGAGCGAGATAAGATATATCACTTATTTTCACACGTGAGTCACGTGACTGATGTTTTATGGTCCATTACAGTTTTTTTATTAAAGAGAGATAAAAAGTTGGGTATTCCGAATGAGTGACCGAGAGCGGGCGAGTCTTGTTCTCAGATTACCAGTATTCGATTGGCCTTAGATCCGTTACTGACACTTAACTGACCATTTGTAGGCTTTATTTCGTTGTAATAAGATTTACAAATAACCAGTTATCACACTTAATCACTATTAAAGTGACAGATTAGATGCCACGAATTATACGATAGGATACCGAGGATACGACGTTAGATACTCTAGTGCCCGGAATTACCCAACATCCGTGATTAACCTTCTCTCCCCTACATTTTTAGGTATTATCCACCATCACATACGTCCCGTTCATTGGTCCATTTATCGATAGTCTACTTAATTTTTGTACTAGAGTGCTTATGTGCGCTGTAGACCGCGAAAACCGATCTGTCATTTGAAATATTTCCAAAATATGTAATTAAATCGACAATAACTAAACTAACTCTGTTATCTGTTACATCTTCACGCTTAAACCGCTGGACTGATTTAGGTGAAATTTGGTATGCAGAGATTTCGAGGCCCGGGGAAGGACATACTTAGTGAAAGAAATCAATCATCATCATTCTTCTGGGTCTTCTGAGCCGTTGACTCGCTCGATTTCTGTGCGATCAGAATCAAACCGAAGTACAGTCACCTGCAATGACTGCAATAATATGTTACACAACGAAGGCTCCGAAAATATCTGACACGATCTTATTTGTGGAGCCATAAGAGCGTGTCACATATTTTTGCGACCTTCGAAGAGTAACATATTACTGCAGGTGCCTGTACAGCACGAAGCACTTATACTTAGAGACGAAGCTCCCACGGTACGGTCGGCAGTCTGCCTATATAGTGACCTAGATTAAGATTATTCAGCTAATTACTCTAATTATAATGATTCTGACTCCACTTAGCAATTGTGCGAAATGCTGCAGGTTGAATATTTATGTAATTAATAAGACTGTTACAGACAGACAAAAGACTATTGTATTTGTGTCTGTTTGTAATGTAATGTGCTTTGTTTCTTTGGACAGTCGCCATCAGATATATCGCAGCGGCCGAAGTGGTCAAAATTATCTGAACACGCATTCTAGCGCCTTGACAATAGAGGCGTGTTCAGATATTTGTGAGCACCTCGGCCGCACCGATATATCTGATGGCGACTGGAAATATCATGCGTTCACCTAGGCATTGCCTGGAGAATTAAAATATTTAAGTAGGTACGGATATTATTTATCCTTATTCGAGGTTCTCAAGCGCGCTGGAGCGACATAATCATAAATTGACATGTCGCGGAAAATCGCATTTTCCATAGGAAATATCCTTTAAAAATTGCGTAAATGACAATATCCTTAAGTCGACTAGGTATAATAAAGAACAACTCAATTACGCTTACGTCCTTCTAAATTTGAGGCGGTTATTGATTAAAGGTTGCAAGCTAAATTGAACTTTACACAGTTGTGTTATGATTGGTTAAAGATTGGAGTTAATCGTGATGTTTTTGTAATTGGTTTATGTGAAACTGAACTTAAGGCATATTAGGGTATAAGGTTGATTTCCCATTGGTGAGAGGTGATTAAAATATAATATGAATAATTAAATCGCTATCGGCGGTAAATATTTGATCGGACATCGGGTAATGAATGGGCAAATTCTAGGCTGTTAGCTTTAGCCAATGTTGGTTCAGATTAATAATATATGGTATTTAGTATACTTAGTGTATAGTGGACCTTGATCATTAGTGCTCTTTTTAACCGACTTCGAAAACAAGTTTAACAGGAGGTTCTCAATTAAGGATGACTCACGTTAGACCGGGCCGTGTCCGGGCCGGAGCTTCCGGAGCATCGTTTTCTATGGAAACCATCACGTGATTTCCTGTCATGTCATAGAAAAGTAAGATTTAGATTTATTTATTTCATAATATTAAATTACACTATAAATTATTTTACACTAATCTATACGAATTTATATTATGATCGTCAAGTAGGGAAATAACAATTGCTTATAACTATACAAATATTACAAATATCAAGCAATACACAATTTAAAAACCATTATTAGCAATCAATTAATTAACTAAATTATTAACAATGTCAAATAATAAGCTCCGGAAGCTCTGGCCCGGACACGGCCCGGTCTAACGTGAGTCATCCTTTAATCGGAATCCTTGTCTTTTATGTCCTGTCTTTGTAAAGACGAATTATTATTTGATATTAATTTACCAGTCTCTTTTCGGTGAAGCAAAACATTGTGAGGAAACCGATATTATTCCTATAAGGCCTAGTTTTCCGTCTGGATCTATGTCAGATGGCAGTCGTTTTCATAAAAAACTAGTGCCTATGCAAATTCTTGGGATTAGTTGCAAAGCGGGCTTAAGTACCTAAAAGTCTTGCACGTAACGGTGCGCGCTCCTTACTCTGTTATGGCTCTTAAGGAGGACAATAGTAATTATTTAGTTAAACTTTTCCACCTATGCCGCGGAACGTCGTGATTATACTGATTATAGTAATCACTGTAATTAGTACATTCACTGAGCTCCGGTCTTGTTAGCTTGCTTAAGATCAGTGCGTTTAATTAAGTATCTTTCTAATCATTTTAACTGTTTTATATCATATAATTATCGTGTGGGTCAATAATATTCGGAAAAAGCCGGTGTCTTTTCTGTAGACATTCGAAACGTTTACGATTTATTCATGTTTATAGCACAATAAAATTATGTACCTACAAATGGCGGACTTAATGCCTTAAGGCATCTTCTACCAGTCAACCATAGGGTAAAACATGCAGAAATTCACGAATGTGGAACGATTTGCCTAGATTTTTCTAATTGGTATTACCTATACATATATGTATGTACCGACGTACTAAAGCTTGCCCGATAAGAGGTCATCCATTAATTACGTCACACCAATTTCTAGGTTTTTTGACCCCTCCCCCCCTTGTCACACTTGGTCACATTTAGCAAACCCCTCCCCCCTAGTGTGACGTCACATTTTTTCTACGAAATCGCCAAATCGAATTAAGTAAGTACCTAATAAGTATTATTAATATTTTATCAAAATATTTTTGACGATATAAATATTAGTAATTTGATAACCCAAAACTCTTTAGGAAAGAAAATGAAACGATTAAAAACTATTTTCGTTTTAAAAACTTGTTATTTAAATGTACAGCGAACTAAATAATTTAAATAAATTTTCGGTTACTGATGAAGTTAAAGTGACGTCACAAAGTTTGTGTCTCCCCCCTCCACCATGTCACAATATGTCACATTTTCTTGACCCCCTCCCACCCCCTCCAACTAACATTAGGCGCTAAATTTAAGGGTTAGAAGAGATTTATACAAGCGCCTTTTTACTCTTTAGGTGTAGTTAGTGCTCTAAAAATAGGAGTTATAGCCGGCTATAACCCCGTTTTAACCCCGGATTGGGCACAAATTTTATCACCATAAGATTTATAACAGTGCTACAGTAGGGTTAGCGGATAAAAAAAGAGACATAAGAGCGGTATAGTGGAGCTACAATAGTGTTAATTAATTCTTTAGGAGCTATATGGGTTGCATATAGGTGACTACAAACTGTTGTAGTAGAAGAGCGCTAAAGTAGTGCTGTAATAGCGTTGATTAACAACTTAGGATTTAAAAGGGTGCCAAATAAGCGACTACTAACTGTTTGAGTAGTAGTGTAGAGCTATATAGATGATACTTTCAGCTTTAGATGGTATATTAGCATTTAAAGTCAATATTTTGTTACACTCAAGAAGGTAATTGCACATTTTTTTCCTTAGCCCTGCCTGCTTTGGTTGCAGATGTTTCCATTTTGTATTATTATTTGTAAGCTTGCACTGTGACAGCTTGAAGTGAAATGTAATGGCGGATAAATAAAAGCAAATAATTATTTTAGTTCACTGATGCCGGTGTTATCTGCGGATTTATGATGGCGAAATTAATTACACTGTCAATAACTATATGTATTACTAACAAAATTTTAAAGGGCCTCTGATCCTTTGCATATTTATCTGAATATAATATTTTTTAAATTGTGATCCACCGTATTTAATTTTCGCAAAATTACACAATATACGTGAAAACCGGTTTTAAATACAACAATACTAACATTATGTCTATATTGAGTAAAAGTATCGATTTTTATTAAGTATTTACGTTCTAATTAACAGTTTTTGTTTTGCTTATTAATTCATCGGTCATATTAACATGGCGCTATAGGCTTAGGTTGTAAGTAAGACTCTAATAACACTATAAGATGTACTAAGGTATTGAATAACGCCCGTCTGCGACTACATGATCTATAAAAGTGACTCATAACTTCTCTTTTCGACTGTAAGTGAGACAAGAGAGTTAAGAAGCGATTGCGAGTAACGGAGCTATAAAAGAGTTTTTATCGCCTGTTTAGAACCTTAAGTGAAAATTGCAGCAGCTTATTACTCATATAGATGTTAAGGTGGTAGAATTCACTTTGAGCTATAACACTAGCTGCTTAAGATCCATTATAGCGGCCAAAACGGCTACTGTGGATCTTAAAGCTATACATGGACCTCTTAAAGACCTTGATGTCACCAGAGCCTGTAAGCTTAGAGTATATAGCTATTCTACAGCCGTTATATGTCTTTAGGTGATAAAATAAGTGCTAAGTGTCGCCTAATTGTTTGTTGGGCCTAAACGTGTGACGTAATTAATGGATGACCCCTAATAATTTAACTATAGGTAAAAGTTTTCATCGTTTTGGCTTACTAAATATTACTACACTGTATGAAAAGACAAAACTATTACATCTTGGAAACTTCAAATACAACCGTCATAACCGTCAGAATGTCACGTGCCCACAGTAACGGTCCTCCCCGCTCCCCCCGGGATTAGGGGAGACCGGGGGCCAACGTCCGGCCTGAGACGATTGGATTGAGATGACTTGTGATATTGGATAGGTTTATTTCGTTTGCAATTTGTTGTCATAGCCTCCAGGGTAGAGGTACTTACATGGGCTTACTTAGATACACGAACTAGCACATTTTTATAAATACCTACGTTATAATATCCTACACGTGGTTAATGTAGTTCCTGTAATTGTAATGTATATGACAACAGCCACTTACTAGTACCACTTGTAGGAGTTAGCGGAACACATAATGACACTTGAGTTATGTTACAACAGTCATGTGTGATATCAGTTCCCACAAACAACCTTCAAACTACATATTCAAGTCCGTATATAAGTACATCGTACATCTGATCTAGAATGACGCTTCCGTTTGAAGATAATAGAAGTGTGTAATGGCTGGTCCATTTTCTATGGGAGGGTAAATTGTTTTTTACGCGATTTCGGGGTTGGTCCCATAGTAAAAGTTGCTCAGTATAATCCCAAAACCTCGCTGGCAACGGGAATGCAGTTATTTTTTAGCCACCGTGTATAAAGTGGGTATGCACATTTGCAGCTGTGTATAAGAACCTACATTGTACGTCTGTGGTTCCCACAGACAAGCTTCTAACTATAAAATGTAGTAACTAACCATACAGATCATAAATAATTACATTAATTACTAAATTCCCATACAACTACCACAACTATAAAAGAGTATAACATACCATTACAACTCATGTAGATATCCTACGTTCTTTATGAGAATTAATCATCTATCTCTCTTTTTCCTGGCCTTTAGAAAAGGAGCGAACATGACATAATATGTGACACCGGAAATATGGCTGCGAATTGTACCAGATGTCAGACGACGCAGTTAACTAACCATTTTGAATCGTATTGCAAAGAGATAAGGCGTGTCATTAGTCAGTAGTATGGGATAACTGTGGAACAGACGGGTGTGTTAGTTATCTTTTTAATTGCCTATTAAGAGGCCAAAATCGCACTGGCGTTTTGTGCCATTGTGACTTGTGACTCATGACTAAGTGTGGCAGTGTCAGCATAACGTCAAATTTCTATGAAATTATGGTTATTATGGCATTTTCACACAATTCCTACCTAACCTAAGCATACCTACTTATATAAACATACTAAAACCACTAGTCGAGGTTCCTAAAAGTCAAAATCAAATTATTCCCAATAACTATAATTATAATAACTAAAGTAGGTAAGTACTTAAGTAGTTATAAATTATAAATTGCCTAACCTATTTATTATTTTATATACCAACTAGGGCAAGGGTTCTGAATTGTATAATCTTATGTGAATATGTATTGTATGGGATACTTTTAGTTTTAGCAGATTTGCTTTAGCGAAAAGACTCAAGTTTTTGAAACGTGTTTATTTTAATTTGGAATAGGTGTCCAAAAAATGCACAGAACATATGTATGAGTATGTTATTGCAAACGTGCTTCACGGATTTTTGCAATAATCCGCGTAGCAAAAGCGCGTAAGTCGCAAATCGAATAAAGTGCAGCTGCAGTGCATGTGCAACGCGTGCAGCGCGCTAATTGAAAACTGCAGCCATTGTAACGAGCTCGATAAAACATTTCTATGATTGTTCGACGGGAAATGAAAGCATAATAGTTTTCAGAAAAACCGGAGCAAGTGAGATTATAGATTACTAGCTTTTGGTCGCGTCTTCGTCTGTGTTGGGATGATGATGATGATAAAAACTATCTTATGTCCTTCCTCGGGCCTCAATCTATCTCCATACTCAATCAGTTCAGGGTTTAAGCGTGAAGAGGTAATAACAGACAGACAGAGTGACTTTCACATTTACTCGTATCGTACAATATTGGTAAGGATAGAGAGGGTTCTAAAGCTAATATTAACTAAACTTCTATAATTAATAACAAAGTTGATTAGATTTTCTTTAGTAATTAACACTTCAATCGCTTAGAATTTTTAACGAAACGAAGACCGTTTATTTACTAACGGATAGGCAGATGGACGTACATGAAAAAAAATTCGGTGCGCATCGAAAATCTAAATCTCGTTTGTCTGCCTCTCTATTCTTTTATATTCGAGCGACAGAGGGAAATAGATGAACGAACGAAATAAACGGTTCGCGGTACACCCTCCGAGTTAGGTCAGACAGACCCCTAGCGGACATAAGGCACTTGTCCCACCAAGAGCGAGTAAGCGATTAACTATCGGCGATTTTCTCGCCCCAGAAACCAATCGCAAGCGAGACCAATCAGTCTGCGTGTTCGGCTACGCTGCACAGCCCGAGCGAGTGACGCGAGTAATAGCCCGTCGCACTCGAACACTCGCCTATAGCCGAGCGACAAAACTATTGGAGCTAGGTAACACTCGCTTCTCGCCGCTCGCCCACTTGTCTAGTTTATCGTTCTACTCGCTTATCGCTCATCGTCGGCGGTGGGACAAGCCTAAGCCGGTCACGTACCGCGGTCACAAACGCAATCTCAACTGCGGTTGCGAACATTTCGCGTAATTCGCGTCCTGCGATGTTTTACGATGAAAGTCAGATGTGGAACGAAGGATGGCTTTATTCAACCGTTGGTTACTGGAAGAGATCCCTCAAAGTGATAAATTCGCCTTTGTACTAAGCTTTTCCTAATTGTATAATATAAGTACTTTTGATATATGTTTTTGCACAATGAAGAGTTTACTATAACTAGGTACTAATGTTCAGGCGTTTTGAAAATAAATTGCAGGATATGAAAACTTCATGTGCAATAAGGAGCTTTCCATCAGAAATAGTATAAGGACCCTTCTGTGATAGAAAGCCACAAATAGGGCCATATAAAAGCCACCGGGGCAGGGTGGGTGACGCGCTCAACAGTGAACACATTGCGCGCTCACTCTTATCGATACGCAGTTGAGTGACGATACTGAGTTACGGCAATAACAATACCTATTCAATAAACAGACTCGAGATAGGTAGGTACTGACAATAATGCTTTCGATATGGAGCCTATACAGTTTAATTTTTTGCTCATATTACAGGCCACACCCGGTATTAGTAGAATAGACGGACGTGAAATTTACGTGGTAAGTTGGTAACCCAAACTCAAAAACTCAGTTCAGAAATCGGTTTATTATAATTTAATGGCAACACTCGAACTCGGTGCACAGTTAGCTTGGTCCAGCTGTAGTTGTTGCTATGTGTAGTGTGTGCTCTGCACGCATTGAATGTAAGTGTAGGTATACATACGTTACGGTGGACGGATTAGACATCCGTGGGGGGCTGCCCAGGAAGCACAGCTGACTCACTCAATTACAGTCAAATGATTTAATTGCAGTACCATTTCGTACCTTTTCACAGTGCCAGTCAATATAAGAGTCGCTAGGGACCTCATACTATTCTACTTGTGACAAGGTACGAAATGGTACTGAAATTAAATTCCGGTAGGTACTCTAGGTAACACTGCAGTGTCTGCAGTTTTACAATAAGGAAACACAAAGCCCGTGCCAAGGTCCGTACCTACTCGTACTTTTTTATTTTGTATTGTATTGCCATGGCTTAAGACTTAGCCTATAATTGGGTTAATTAGTACTAGTAATAGGTACCCTAATTATTTATTGTTTAGATTTTACAGTACATACAACAACGCATTTGCGTGAAAATATGTAATCTCAAAATATGCACGTTAAATAAATTCATGTTTTAGGAATGATTTTCCGATTGAATAGGCTGCCCTCTCTACACGTCTTCTATTCCACTAGTAATTCATGTTTTCTCAACGCGCACAACATCTGTACAACATCCGTTCCCATCTCCATTCAAAACTCAACCCAATCCCCTTGTCCCAACTCTCAAAATGTCTTGACATCAAGCTGAAAAGTACTTGTATTACATTTCCTTCCCAAGCTGTAATCTTGAATAGATATGTCATTTGAATTACAACCGTATTACGAATGTGTAGGGTTTCTTCTGGGGTAACGAAAGAGAAAAAGATAGGAGTTTGCGAAGATTATAGAAACAGTTCGCACTGGCATCTGATACTGTAATACGATGACGTCAGTTGCACAACTTATGTCCACCCCCGCCCCCGGCCAACTGGTTCTGTATAGTGAAGGGTGTAGACGTACAGAATTTATATATTTCCCTATCTAACCACAGAAAGGAATATCATTTTATCACTCCTATCCTATATCCTCTTTGATTGTTTTGCCTCTTTTTCCATTTAGGGTTTTAGCTAAATTGGACATTCCATAGCGTAGGTAAGTATTGAACAACCAATTAACTTGAGGACGCTAAATGGCTCAACAATCGCGGTGCCTGTTAATACATAGATTCCTACGACTACATTTCAGAACACCGATGTAACTTATTAAGTAAATAACAACAGGAAAATAGTACCTGTCCAAAGTTCAGGAAGATCGGTTCGGGGACGAATCACGCTGTCCCTTTCTAATGTGCCCATGGCACTATCTCTTTCGGCTAATTAAGATTTTCAAAATTCAAGTAATTATCTTATCTGCGGTTGTGCACGCAAAGGGACGTCAAGTTGTGCCAACCCCAATAATCGAAGCAACGCTGAGCCCAACGGAGCCGAGAATGCCGGAACGCTCTAGTTTCTTACCCCGGACATAATTTCATAATTATTGTGTGGAACACGGTGTTGTCGTCGGTGTAGATTTGTCGAACCTCGCATATCCCACGCTCCGCTCGCTGGGTGGCGGCCGCTGGGATGGAAACAGCAGCGGTCCGATTACTTACTATACTAAGATTACTAAGTAAGTTACACTTGAATTACCTCATCTATATAAACGACTTGCTTTCAATCATAGAGAAATATAAGTAAAGAAAGAGTGCTAACTCCATACATCAGGTTTCTAAGAAAAGTTTTCGGAGGGTGTCGGGAAAACATGATGGCGGGATGGTATCGTGTGATTTGCCATCTTGGTCGCACTTATGACTGTGTGTGTCTACAGGTCCACTGAGCGAAATGAACGAAATGAGTAATATATATCACCGCGAAGGAAAGATATGAATCAATATTTTCAACTCAATGAACGTTTTTGCATATCTTGTGACATTTGGTGTCAAGTAGCGGTTTGTACTGATAGTTTCCTAGGTTTCCTTACGTGACCACTCTTTCTTTACTTACCTCTGTACTCTCAATCTACTAGTATAGGTAGCCATCGGTCACAGACTCAGAATAATAAAAATACGCTACGTTCTACATCGCGCCAAATGGAATTACAAAAGTTCTGCGCTGTTCTGCGCACATAGAAATTAAAATGGTTTCCGTACTATCTCGTGGCCGCTCTGCGCTATAGTACGCTACGGACGCTACGGTTATATATAATTTCTGACCAAGGCCTAAAAAGACATGCACCATAACGCCAAAGACCTCGCTTACTCATTTAAAATCTGAATTAATTTTCCACATTATACATTGTTTACCTCGAGTCGAGCTGCCATCTTACTTTCAAATGGAAGGGAAAATGGTCTCATGACAGAAACATGCCATTTTAAATTAAATGAATACATTTGGAACGGGGTCGTGCGTAATATGACTGCTTGAGGCTAAAGAGCGTATCTGTAGCTAAGATAAAAACATAAATGTAAAAAAGGAGAGCCAAGTTCAATACAAAAATTATGCTTGGCTGTGGGGCTCGCCGCAAAAAGAATGGAGATCTAAATGAGTGCCAAGTTCTATGCAAAATCCAAATATGTATTTATAGGAACAAAATAACATTATAAACAAGTATTAAACTCTATTTCTTTGCTTTATTGGATACCTATAACAATTGCTGTTATTTAAAAAAAATGTGAGATCTTAAAGCAGGTTAGATTTGACTTGGCCAGTTTTCATTACATCAGTCATTTTATAAAGTTATTCAACATATATATTTTGTAATTCTGATAAAAACTGGCCAAGCCAAATCTAACCTACTTTAAGATCTTACTTTTTTTTTAAATAACAGCAATTGTTATAGGTATCCAATAAAGCAAAGAAATAGAGTTTAATACTTGTTTATAATGTTATTTTGTTCCTATAAATACATATTTGGATTTTGCATAGAACTTGGCACTCATTTAGATCTCCATTCTTTTTGCTGGTAAAGCAGCCCAAAACAAAAGCTACCTATATTTTTTTGCGCTTTTCTGTAAGTATTTTGAGACGATTTTGCCGGACAATTACTGTAGGTACAGTGAGCTGCAAAAGTGCATATCCATTCATAAAGAGTCTATGCATTTTTGCAGCTGTGTATAGGTACCTACTTAGGAATCTTGCGATTTGATATTGACTAAACTGGGCCGGGGCTAGACTGGATAAGTCGATAGGTTCTGTGGTCGACAATTCGAAAACCCAACTCAAGACATACTCGTACTTACTCGTAGACTTAAGATATGCATACACGTATGGGTACGTACCTATCAGTGGCGGCGCGTCAATCATATCCATGGGCAAGCCGGGGCTAATTTGGCTTACATATTTCCTTTACAACTCTGCTCAAACGTCCAAAACCAGGCAAGCCGGTGGGAATCGGCTTTTATGGACGCGCCGCCACTGGGATGTATATATACACCACGCATTGCATTATGGAAGCAGTAGGTAGGTAGTAATCGAATTACGGGCTGTTTGCTTAGCTGCGGACTGATTGTCGATTGTTTTCGTAATCGCCTTCCACCCACCGCTCACACCCAAAACGTCCTAATTCAATAGTATTTGTATCGCAGTTAGTACCTTTTGGACCGACGGGTCGTGAAAGCACGCTTACTTCAAAAAGGTTCTAAGTTTAATAGTAAGTGTATTGAAGTTAGGTTGTTTGGAACGGCAGAGAGTTAGGCTTTGGTTATGGACTGTAATCCTAGATGTTTACTTGGACGGAATGGGACGAAACAATGGGAGTGTTTAATTTACGTTTACTTAGGGTTGCCAGTTGGGGAAACTGGAGAAAGACAAAATTAAATATTGATACGTTCTACCTAGGTACTTATTTGAATACTCCATTCCGTAGGTTACCTACATTACAGGTACAGTCACCACACGGGAATGTTATGCCCTTTAGGGGCTTTAGCTAAATTGGACAATACGATTACACAAAGGTACGAGTAGGTAGGTACATAAACGTACTGGTCGACGCTCGACGCGGTCCCAGTACATGTCATCGTGAAACTTAAGTCATTATCAATAGAGGTGACAGCAAGGTGTTGATAAAGCATTTGCGCGGTGATTTTCTAGTGGAAGGGAAAGTAGCTTAGTTTTGGGACTAAAAGTACAGTATAGGTACCTACTTAGATTGAACGGTACGCTCAAATTTAATAGTTTGTCTAAGGTGTTAGTAGAATACATAACTCTATTTATCCACCAAGTTTTAACGAAAGCTGACGAAAAAAAAATCGACCACAATAAACAATCGGCTCCGGTAAGGTAGGTATGAAGGTGGGATTCCACCAGAGTGCAGCACAAGTATATTCAGTACCTAATTGCTTGAGCCGCTAAGGACTGTAACATTCAAGTTGCAATCAAAACCCTACGATTGGTTTAAATTATTTCTTTCCACCACCAACGCTAGCTGTCACATCAGTTAATGAGATTTTTTGTTCCGAAGTTTTGGTAGACAGCTTTTAAT
The DNA here is from genome assembly GCF_963556715.1 of Cydia fagiglandana. Taxonomy (NCBI): domain Eukaryota; kingdom Metazoa; phylum Arthropoda; class Insecta; order Lepidoptera; family Tortricidae; genus Cydia; species Cydia fagiglandana. The sequence goes on along the minus strand of NC_085949.1, from coordinate 185,498 downwards.
TAAATCTTCAATTTATAATGGTTTTAGGTGTTTTAATCGAAAAGACAATGTTAGGCGTCGTAGCAAAAAGTTAATCTTGTTAAGTAAGAGTTGGACTCGCGAAATGTTTTCAATTTCGAGCATTTGCTTGCATTTTTTGATACGTTGGTACTGTTGGTAGTACCTAAGATACCTACTACAAAATCTTGTCTGGTCTACACACATTTTATACTTTTTCAAATTAGGTTAGAATTCATGGCATCTAAGTGTCAATGATTAGGGCAAATGCCCCGGTTTTGGCTACCTTAGCATCTTTTTGGCCAGTTAAAATGTTAATAAATACTTAAATAGAAATCTATAATAGTTAAATCATCTTTTTTTAGTTGGTAAGAAAATGAGTTTGTAATGATATATAAACGTCGTATAACGAGTAAATTTGTTTTACATTATAGTTTTAATACAATAAATAGCCAAAGCCGGGCCAGTGGCCACAACCGGGGCAAATCTAGTCAAAATTACAATTTTAACAAATAATCATAGTGAGTAGAATTTTATTTGGACCTAAATAAAACACATCAACATCATTTTCAAGTCTTTAATGGCTTCTTAGTTTCTTAGCAGCAGCAAGTATAAAAAATACAAATCACATGAAAGCAATCATCACAAGAATAGCGACGAGTTATACTCGTTCCTTTAACCAATGGCACATAAAACTGCCTACCTACCTATTCTCAGTTTGCATTTTTGACAAGCTCTTATTATAGTTACTATCTAGTATATAACTATCGGCTACGTATACGCGTGACTATAGTGCGCGGCTGGCGACGATGGCCTACATTGGCCACTTTATTATTTAATTCGACAGATGTTACAAACTATCGAAATTCGACTCACGAATTACAAAAGATAAAAATTAGGAACTAAATAAGCACAATACAACAAATTCGATCACAGATTTTCTCTGATAAGTCATTACAGAGAGGAAAAAATGCCATTTTTAAAAGCGAACATAATAGGAACCAAAAAAATCACTGAAATATAAATTTAATTAACATCACTTTTAGATAATGTACCTACCTACTTTTTCTCCTCAGTACTACGTAGCTAATCTCGCTGTGCGTTTTATAACGTTTAATAAGATCGAATCAATAGAACATTTTACAGATAACAGTTCAAGATACTCAACACCCATGTAGATGTAATTAATCACAAACTTCTCATTCTAATCTGTTACGTCTCTTAAAATTAATGTTTACCAAAATCAGTCTTAACTAAGCTAACAATAAGTTACAATGAAGTGGTTCAATAAGCATTGATTTTAACATTCATCGTAAAGTCACGGCTGATACCGCGTCTGAACTTTGTATTGTTGTACTCAACCAGATTAGCGATCCTGAACCGCAAGTACAAGGTGATAACGAGCAGAACCGGGAAGCAGCGGCACGGCGCTGGGAACTGGAACTCATCTAGTGAAGCCAGTATAGTGGCTATCACGCCCTCGGCCAGCGTTTCTGGTGCGAAATACTGTTTGAAGCAACGCTCCATGTCACTCACATATTCGATGAATACAGCGGGAGGGTTCTTGCAGAACTGTTGACCTAGCTCACAGCAAGGTTTCAGCCGGAGGCACTGAGCTAGCAGGATATCAGGACTCATCTTCACACGCGTCAATAAAGCAACGTGGGAAGGCTTTACTAATCCTTTGAACATCTTTGGCGCTTCCGGTTCCATTGCAACATTTTTAATCCCTCTTGCAGTCTGCAGAAAGTCATCAAGTTTACCCATTTTACAGAAAGACTTCATGATGTTGAAGACGAAGTTTCTTCTAAAGCCGTCGACTACCTGCCGGCCGGTCGGATCTTTTTTGTTGACTCCTTTTAATCGGTCGAAGAACTGATGAAGCGGGTCGTTGTTGAAAGCGCGCAGTGGCAGAGATTTATACCCGGCCCGCCGCATGCGCTCCTGCAGCGCCATGATAGAACGCACGTCTTTACTAAATGCGCCGATCACCCCCGGATCCTGTACGCTCCTCATCTCACGCTTGTCCTTGAATGAAAGCTTCTCAAGATGCATCAGCATGTCGTGCAAGAACTTCATATCCGAATGAATCACCTTATCCAGTGCGGGTAGTTCTTTATTGTGTAGGATGTCGTAAAAAGTGCTGAAGGTCTCGACGAATTTAACAGTGCCGTGGGCCGAGTCATCAAGGACCCGTATATCAACGGCTGCGGCTAAAGCTGAGGCAACTTTCGGAGACAGCGTTTCTATTGCTAGCTTTGTTTTACGAGCCGCGCTCCCGCTTGGTTTAACGTGCTCGGCTGTCAACCCTGCACCCAGCTTATATCTCCTCGAGCTGTCAAACTCAAACAGTTCTTCAATCACGTCCCACTCCGCCACCATGCCTTTGAAGTTTACATTATACATCTTAAAACAGTCACGTAGCTTCACCATTAGCTGCGTGCAATCATAGAAGCAGTAGATCTGCTTGTCATTCAATTGGAAGTAGGTTTTAAGAGAGCTTAATGGTCTTATTGACGTGTTGTAGTCGTCGTCGAAATCGGTGATGACTGCGCGGACATTGAGCCCGATATCGAAGAGATTGGTAAGGAGGTTTTCGTACCAGCACCAGACGTCTTCCTGGCGAAAGCCGGAGGGGAGGAGAGCGTAGGAAAGAGGCTGACGCCAGCGGGAGATGATTCCTCTCGCATAAACGACAGTAGCGTAGCGTGCGGTACGAGGGCGCTGCGAACCGTTCATCTCATACAGGCCGGCTATGCGATCGCGCACTGGATCGTATGATAAACCGAGCGACAGCCTGACCTTCGCTACACACACTACGCACTCCCGCTCCTCTGTCGACGCATACTGAAATCTCGCTCGGAGAACCGTCATCCAGCTCTCATTCATCTCCCAATTCAAATTCCGACACAACTGTTTAATCTTCAGTAATGGAGGCAGATAGAATGACTCCTGCATTAATTCATAAGTTTGCGGGTATTTATGGTATAGCTTTAGCGCGAAAAACAGCACGTCTTTATTGTATCGCTTGCGCTTAAATGCTGCTTTTAATTCGCTTTTCAATATCGCCTGAACTTCTACAAACTTAGCGAGTTCCGGGTTTAAGTAAGCTTTACTTAACCTGATGAGCAAATCTAGCTCGGTTGCATTTGAATTTGATTCAATCTTTTCATCTAAAATCGCTGATTGATCCTGAATTTGTATTGGTCTTGGAAAGATTTCATCATATCTGTACGAAGGCTGTATTATGCTAGCCTCTCCATCTTCGTATGAATCCTCTTTTTCCCGTTTCACAGGTATTTCACTCAAGTCATCCGATTCTAAAGTACGTTTCTGTATTTTCTGCACAACCGTTTCCTCTTCTGTGAACAAATCAACTACGGCACCATCATCTGGTTCAGACTTTACTTCTTCAAGGATGTCTTCTTCGATAGCTTGGTGTACTGGTGGTTCTGGGCCTTCACCAGACTCTGGGAGATTGCGGGTAGGCATAGCGCCGTAGATAATTCGTTTTCTCTTCTTGTTTAAGACGATGTCGTCATCAGCGAAGTGTAGTTTGCAGACCATCAGGTGAGGGTATTTGGGGTCTTCTGGTTTTATTGCTTTTATCCAGTCATTGCGTCTGAAAGAATACGTATTTTTAGCTTTAAGAAAGACGTACAGAGAATTGATCTTTTTTGTTAATGTAGGTACTTATATGATTTTGTGAAATTTAATTTATATAAATGTTGAGCTGTTCTAGTTATATTTATTTATTTAAACTTTATTGCACAAAATACAAATAAAATGTACAAATGGCGGACTTAATGCCTAAAGGCATTCTCTACCAGTCAACCATGGGGCTAAACAGATGAGATGAGATTAGATTTTATATTCCTACTTATTATGTTTTTTTATTCCTTCTTGCAAAAACCTAGCCTTTTTACAATTTTATTGTCGTTTATTTTTAGTGTTCCGTACTCAAAGGGTAAAAACGGGACCCTATTACTAAGACTCCGTTGCACAGTGTTCCGTCTAGAACAAGCTAGGTGGACAAAATTCATTATCAAATTTCCACTAATGGGTAATTAGATTAGATAAATAACATTCTTAAACCCCCAAACCCATGAATAGATCATGCCTAACTTTCTAATTTTATGAGTTATAGGGCGCCGAAGTCAGCTAACGAGGAAAGTGCAATCGCACAATTAAATCAGTTGCAATTCTGTGATGCGTTCAACAACATATCTTTCAAGTAAAACATTATATTGTGGAAAGTTGTAGTAATAGATCTTATAGCTGAAGGTAAGCACTTTATATTTTTCATTTAAACATATTCATATCTCTCGTAATAGTGCAATATATGTAGCATTAAAAATGTACTTTAAAAATGTTGAATTAGTTCTTAGTTTTCGAACTTTGATAGACTGGCAAACACTTGACAACACTTGACAACAGTCTAGATTTTACATATAATGTACTACCATTATCCTTCTTTATGATGGTGTATATTTCATTTTTCACAAATTTTTACAACATTTTTTTTTCTTTTTTTTGCAGAACACGTTTTCTCTATTTCAAGGAAGGTGTTTTTGAAGAATGGACAAATAACGGGAAAAAAGACGGAAATTCCCACCTTTATCAGTTTATATTGGTAAAATATGAGTTACGAGATTTCGCGAAAGAGTCTGAGAGACGGTTGAAAAATATTTAAACCAGTTATTCATCAAAACTGAATACCAAGTGGAATAGTGCGTTAAGATTAAAGAAGCAATTTGTGGAAAAGTTTAAAAGGGGTCTGGATGGCCAAAATATAGAATTACGAGTGTGCATAACTAGATCAAGTACATCAACGTCGTCTGAAAATGTTAATCCTGCAGGAAGACCCAAATTAAACTTCAAAACTTCCTCTTTCAAAACGAAAAAACGCTGAATTAAAGATCTGGTACAATTACGTAGTGTTTTAACTGCTGCTTAATATTAAATCCCGATTGATTCGACATCGGCAGGAAATAGAACACGGCAAAAATGTTAAAAAAATTAAAAAATATTAGAGAAAATCCACATAAGCCAACGTAGTCTTGTTCTTACGACAACAGTAGGAACTTCAATGAATTCTAGGCAGCTAAGTGTTAATGAGGCATTAGCATATTATATTGAGGCATTAGCATAGAAATATACAAACTTACAAGCAGACTAAAAAGTGGTCAATGAATGCTGATCATCATAAATATCCATCATATCATTATTTGCCCAATGCAATAGGTACATGCGTGTTATATCCCTCAGAAGAACTTCAAAAAACTTACGCAAAACAAGGAAAACAATTATTATTCTGATATAATACATGAGTTAGAACAGATTATTAGGTTATTAATCATTAACAGATTTAAAATAATTTATTATTAATAATAAGTTAAGTTTTAATTATTTTTTTATATATTTTTGTATTTTTTTGTATATTTTTAAAGAAATAATTCAAAAAAAAATGTATCTAATGATCTGTAAAATTTTGTTTATTATTGGGTTAATCAATTATTTGTAAAAAATATATAATTAATTTAAATATATATTTTATTTTAATTTTTTTACTTTTTTTCATGGTATTTTAGAAAATTTAATAAATTATATTTAATTGAATAATATTAACCATAATACTACCCAAAAACATAAAAAATAATTTTGTCCACCTAGCTTGTTCTAGACGAAACACTGTGCGTTGTCCGTCTGTCTATCTGGCTGTCTGTCATCACCCTGTATGAACCATGATAGCTTGGCAGAAAATTTCATAGATGATGCATTTCTGATGCCGCTATAATAACAAATATTAAAAACAGAATATAATAAATATTTAAGTGGGGCACCCATACAACTAACGAAATTTTTCAAGTCGTTATTTGCGTAATGGTACGGAACCCTTCGTGCGCGAGTCCGACTCGCACTTGGTTGGTTTTTTTAAAGTTATAAGTTGATAACCCGCTTCCAGTAGGTACGGGCGGCCTACTAGTTTTATGAGCATGGCTTTGTTTTGTATTTTAAGGCTGGCGTCCACTAGACTCGCCGAGGCGAATCGAATCGAATCGCAATAATTCGCCTCCTATATTTTCTATGCAACTGCGTCCATTGACGAATAGCCGCGGCGCCGGCGCGCCGATTCGACTCTCCGCGCGTTTTGCTCGTCAGGCGAATTTCTGCGGCTACGCGTTTCGACTCGACTTGGCGAGTCTAGTAGACGCCAGCCTTTACATTTTCATGAATATTGATTACTGGTTATCAGTTATCATGTTATACTTAGTATGTATGTATGTATGTATGTATGTATGTATTTACTTTATTGTACATAGAAATATAAACACGAGAAACACAGTACTGTACAAACAGTAGTACAGTAGAAACTTAGTACTGTCATAATTAGAAGATGATGGTGACCAGTTCGAAAGAAACTTATGTGTTTTGTCCTTATCGATAAACTACCTCCCCTCTCCCTCCCCCACACTACGAGTACACTAGAATAGAAGAATAGAATAGAATAGGTTTTTATTCGTAAACACACAGACAACAGACATACATAAGAAAAAACAGTGTAAAATAAAGTGTCACGAAATGGTACCATCTCAGCATGTTGCTGGCGACTTCCAGCGCTGATCTTCCGATGAGACCATCAAGTGAGAAATATTCACGGAAGGTAACAGACAAAAACTAAAATAAAGAAACATAAAGGAAAGAAACATAAAATAAACCAGAAAATAGATTACAAACATTTTACACAGCTAATACAAAAATGAGATACAACATGACGACATAAGTGAATACATGACAATGAGAACTGATCGAACTTGTACCATCCGGTCGGGTAATATCGTGGCGCGGCATTAAGCGCGCATAACTAGCGCCAGCGGTAGCTACATGAAATTAAATTCGATGACAGATTTGACAAACAATAAAGTGAGTTAACCTAATATAAAATTTCAATCAGTTTTTACTTCTTACAAGTTACAAAGTTGGCTAAAATACATAAACAAAAACAACACGAAAGAAACAAATATAAACATTATAATGAAATGACACAGATAATAAGGATGGCGTGTCGGGAATGGTGTAGTCTCCTATGCGGAAGGAACAAAAACATTGTGGTAAGTAACAAAAATACAATACAATACAGTACAACAATAGCAAGAGTTTTGACTACAGGCAACTGGTTTACAGTTACTGGCTACATGTTCCATTCAAAATAACTGATTTGCAAGACCGAATAAGTGAGCCCATAATAAGTATAAGTGTTCCGTGAACAATGTTTTGTACGGAACACTAAAAACAATATAGCAGATCCGATCTTAATTTAATGATTATTTTTGTCGTTACTGAATAGCTGTTGCACCTACCTAAAAAGAAAAATAACACAATACACATAACCAAAAACTAGGTATAGGGCAATTGCGTCAGTTTACCGTCCAGTGTCAGTTTTCGTCCACTTGACCACAGTATAATAAAGAGCTTGACGGATTAACAAATAATACATTAATTTGCTACTCGCGAAATATTTTTTTTATGAAGATACTTAAATTGTTAACATATTAAGGATTGCAATAAGTCCAAATGTGTGCAGCAATAAAGGTTTATATTCAAACTTCGTCAAGTAGACGAAAACTAGAGCCGGACGAAAACTAGCGCAATGACCATATTTAATATTTAAAATGTATTCTTCGAAAGTTGTCAAATACAAAGACCCTTTTTTGAGCATTTGTTGATTACAAAATATTTAATCATGATAAAATGACCAGACTCACGGGTCTGATTTGATTTATTCTAAAGAACTACTCGTACATGTATGTAGATTGTAGTTACATTAATTAATTCTGTAATAAAAAATATATATTATCTTAGCAAAAGTTGGGTTTTGTTGGCGAACAGTTTTCATAATAATTGTGACTAAAAATGTTCGCATGTCATGCCGAATTTTCTAGAGGGGCCGAATATCCGGTATTCGGCCAAACCACTATTCGGAGCATCTCAGCTAATTACTTATCAATTTTTTTGTAGCAAAACTAGCGACGTTTACCTTAAGTACTAATGTAAATTATTATACTGATAACCCGATAACATGAGCGTTTTTGATAGCGACACAAATTTTCATTTAATTAAATACTTGGAGTTTATTTAAGTCGAATTTTGTATATAAGGTGTATTCGGGTAATTTCGTATGTCGGATAATTCCGAAGATCAGATGAAAATTACCCATAATCCCATCATAATAAGAGTCCGTTTTCGGAATTTTCCAATGGTTTTTGACATTCGTAATTACCCGAATATACCTTATTCATGGAAAACAACCCAATGTTTAAAAAAAAAACGTAAGGTGTACAATCGCCTGCGCTCGCGGTGTAGTGTTTAAGTTAAGAAAAAATTTAACCGATTTGCAAGACCGAAGTGAACCCACATATTAAGTGTACCCATATTAAGTTTTGTGCGGTACCTACACTAATAATTGCCTTAATCCTTAAGGCTGATTTAGACGGTGCGAACTCGCATGCGATTTTAGTTACATTGCGGACTGATGGTTACGTTTACGTCCAATTCAACCGTCCATTCAAAACCCGCAATGTAATGAAACTCGCATGCGAGTTCTCGCGTCGTCGTCGTAAATGAGCACTACTACCTGCAAGGTGCTCAAACGACGGAATGAGTATCGCCCTAAGGGTGAAACACCGCGAGCGCAGGCGATTTTACCTATTCGGGTAATTCCGACTAGGTACACTTCTAAACGTCAGCTACTTAATTCCAAAATTCACCCATTATTCTATCTTACCTACTATTAGAGTTTATTTTTGGAATCACCCACATTTTGAACTTATCGGAATCACCCGACCTCACTTATGTTACAAAATTATTCGTTTCTGCTTTTGACAAACGTCTATAGTTCGTTTTTTTAGCATTAGAAAGAACTCCACAGAAGCAAGCGTGCAGTTTTTATCAGGCTCTTTAATTGTTAATAATTATTGAATTATCTAATGTAGCATGGTCAATACATATAATTGGGGCATTATCTATGAAAAGGGACCTTATTGTCGATGGCGCATACGCCGCACAGCGTCGCGCGGCGTTGTATTTATATCTGACCATCGTTAATAATGACGTAAGCGCCATCGACAATAAGGTCCCTTTTCATAGATAACGTCACAATTTACTTCAAATTATTACCGCTAAAAGTGCCGGATTTGGAACCACAAGCTTACTTCTGCGAAGTTCTTTCTAATGCTAAAAAAAACGAACTATAGCATGTGTTTGTAAATGTAACCACCTCAAACAGTGGTTCAGTATTAATAAAAGTAAAGACCTCCTTAACAACAAGTAAAAAATAAACAAAATTATAGGTACCTCTCATCCTTAGGAATGCAAAACAACGTAGTATTTTTCAACACTTTGCCTTTCCCCCTATTATAACGGCAGCCGGGTACGGCGCAGCGCAGGCGTACGTTCGAGCGTCGTTGGCTCGGGCGAGGCATGGCCGATGGCGGGACTCACACGCACACGTCTGCTCGCGACCGAGGCGTGCCTCCGACTGACCTGACGTTGTCGCTTATTCTTGGCGTATGCGTGTACACGCACACATGGATAGATAGCGGAGCGATGGCCGCTCGGTAAGCTAGAGCGAAACCGCATCAGAGCGGGATGGACGACACGCGGGCGCACGTTGTTGTTTTGATGCACACATTCATAGCGCCAAACAATGGCCACCGTCAAGGTTACTCAGGTAGATAGTGAAAGAATTCAAAGAATGCTCAAAAATAGTTCGCTACAGACTTGTCTCAGATGTATCAAATATCTAAATTCGAGTATATACCTACGTACGACATTAATAATTATGTCGTGGTGTTTGGGTGCATGTTCAGATATTTGTGAGTTTTGTGGCGTACTTACGTTTGTGGTAAGTTTCCATGTTGTTGGTACTTGCTACATATACAGGGTAACCTAAGCAAACGGAGCTAAATATTAACCTCTGTATATTTTAATTATTTGTATGTAATATGTATTCCGTTCTTCAAAGTGTCAATTAATCATACATTGCGTATATATTAATGTACTTATACTAAAAGTGTCTAAGTACTAAGACGATTGGATTACGATGATAATTAACCGTGTCAAATTGACCTTATTGACAAACGGCCAGCAAGGTCTAAACTCGAGGACAGACTGTTCTTAAGTCCTTTTATTTTATACAGGAGGGATTTCTTAATGAGTCAGTTTCATACTAATTACGGAAAGCATTTTCTATAATTTTAGCTTAGATTGTTTTCAAAGAGGCCTTTGAGCTTTATTAAGAGAAATTAGATCGTGGTATAAAGAACGTTGTGAAAAGTGGCGATTTTATTGCAATTATAAGGACGAAGAAGAAGAATAACATTCTTCAAGATAATTTTCGCGTAGCAACGCGCATATAACATCCCTGGAGATGCAGACGTCCATAGGATACCTACTTGACCGTCAGGTGGGTCATATCCTTTTATGCCACAGACGTGGTATAAAATTAAGCTACAAGATCTGTGACGCCCGACTGAAAAACTTACAAAAATAATCAAAATTGTTAAAAACGCAATGGGCTGCTTGCTTAGACCAGTTTGCTAGACTTTTTCTGTGTACTTACCTATGTATTGCTTTTCTCACCACGATCGCGAAACTCCGCCGGACTGTATTTATACCTCTTATCTATAGTTAGACATCTTTTTATTCATCATTCATCAAGCGCCTTTGAGTGCGCCCGGCATGCGCCCAGCGGCAGCGGACGTGGACACTTGAATACAAAACGTCGTAAGCACCAGCGTTCACACTCTTAACTAAATTACAACCTTATTCCAAAGACATATGGACCACCATTGGTTATTATAAGGGATTAAGCGGCTAGCTTTAATTATTTTGCCATTTGGTATAGTATATATGTCTGCCATCTCTTTCTGGTTTTCTGGCGATTGCTAAAAGGTTATTTGGTAAAGCACTTTAAAATCCGTAAGTACGCGTTTATATGTATGACTTATAATACATATTATTTTTAACCCTAGAAGAACTGACAGTTAAAATAACTATGCTTACCTAGACTTTAGACTGCGAAACGTGCCTGTTTTAAATATGTATAAACTGACGAAACGTAGTTTAAAATTATCGTAAATAAAATAAAATAACCTGTTCCTTAACAGCTTAGATTTTTTCATTTACGCAATAAAACGAGTTCCTGTATTTTAAAAGATTTGGCCAGGTTCGATCTCGGGCTGAATGTAAAGGGTTCTTTTTAATCTTTGTAGCTGTAGTGTTTCTTATCTTCAAAACAAAAAGAACTTGAATAAATTTTGATTTTTTTCTCAGTATATTGAGTTTGTATTTAACATCCTGTAGGTATACTTATATAAAATGTATAAGCGAATGTTTTTTCTAGTCATTGCGAAGCTTAAGTATCCCGTATATTTTACTGTACGGTTACCATCAGTTTGTCACTGACATAAACGCCGTCGAGAACGTAATTTACTTTCTATACATCTCGCTCGCACTCGCATATTAGTGCAAACGGGATGTATAGAAAGTAAATTACGTTCTCGACGGCGTTTATGTTAGTGACAAACTGATGGTAACCGTACTGGTGATATAATTACTAACGTCTCATGGAAAACAGATTAAGGATTATGAAAGATTACCACGCCTCCACCAAAAGCCACAATCATTAAACATACAGGATAATTATTATACCTAACTCGCGTCGAATATATGTTGGTCTTCATATATGACAGCTCATTTTTATATGGCAGTCACGTTAAGTGTTTGTACTTAGTTATTTTTTGGCAGTTTGACACATAAATTCATTACGAAATGTAACATTTACCGTCTAATACATAGTAATAAGACGTACAAAGCGCTGCAAAGGTGCTCCCTTATCTTATGATACTTACTAATAATAAGTTGTTGGTTTATTTTGACAGAATGGTAACTACGAAACCCTACACTGAGCATCGCCCGACATGCTCTTAGCCGATTATTTCGCATTCGCTTGCCCGATAATTTGAACAATAAATATGAACATCGGACAACTATACAAAAAATTTCTGTGCCTTCCTTATCGTCTATCATATCACAACACAAATTACACCCTGTATTGCGAACATTTCGAACACTAACGACTCTGTCACTGTTACATGTCATCTCAGCATTAAGCGATGGGATTACATTCTACCAGCCTTACCTACCAAATACTACCTTACCTCTTCAACTTAAGGTATTTATTACAACAACAAGCGTACATAGGCTAGAAATGATAGCTCACGCCGGATTAAAGCCACAAAATGAAACCTTAGTGGCAAAATTATAAGGTGCACTTTACATTGGTAAGATATAAGGCGTACAAAGGACCAGCTTGAGTTGTCAGGTAGATTAATTTTCAGGATGTGCCTCGTCTTTTTTCTAGACACTTGAGGATATAAGCTTGTCAATTCTGCGCGTATATCAATAAGGATTTGATGGCGTCTTGGTAACTATGTTTTTTGTGAGTACCTATTGAGAATTAAATTGCAAAAAAATAAACAGGCGAATGTGACACGCGATTATGCACTATAGGTATAGCGATATCCGCATCCAATGTAAAAACCGTTTTACCAAGTCATTTTGAGTTGAGAACAATAAAGATAGGTACATACGCGAAATCAACATAAAAACATATCTAAGTAAATAAATATGGGGAACCACTTAATACAGCACTTCTTAGTAATACAATCATTTAAATCTTTATAGTTTAAGTATTATCCTTTAACAATACCTAGGTATATTACATTGGCACTTTCTAAGGGCCCTTACGCACTTGCGGCTGGCCGCTTAGGCGGTTCGATTGAGCGGCCAGCCGCCTGACGCGGTTGATTTAGCGGCTGGCCGCCATGGCGGCCAGCCGCTATGAAACCGCGATGCAACCGCGTTAAGCGGCTGGACCGCTCGACGTCTTTGGTCCATTAATAAAATGGACACTGTTGAGGTAGCTTGTGTTATATATTTGTACTACCTAAAACAACAAACGAAAAATAAAAAAAAGATACTGGATTCATCCTTTACTAGAAACACGCAACGAATTTGGCCAGTTCGCAAGCTGTTTTCAAGAATTTAAGAAGCACGAAGATAAATTTTTCCGCTATGTTAGAATGAGTGTCTCGTCGTTTGAAGAATTACTCAGTTTTATATGACACCGTCAAACGACAAGATATTAAATTTCGTTATTGTATCCAACCCGAACTCTTATTTTCTTGCTTTACTATAAAAAATAATCTACGTATTTTATTTTAATGACTAATAAATTATTATATATACTTGGTCAAGCAGATCTTGTCAGTAGAAAAAGGCGGCAAATTTGAAAAATGTAGGCGCGAAGGGATATCGCCTCATAGAAAATTTGAATTTCGCGCCTTTTTCTACTGACAAGATTTGCTTGACCATCTATATCTACATGCTAAATAATATTGTGGTGGACGGATACGTCGGCTACAAACTCATCGGCGGCTCGCCGCACCCTGAACCGCCAGTGCGTATAGACAAGTTGGCGGCCAGCCGCGAAGCGGGCCGCAGCTCTTCATTCAACCGCCGCGGTTGAAATTTTGTGGCGGTTAAGTGCGTACGATCACAAGCGGTTACATATTAAATTGCAAAAGCGGCTGGCCGCGCGGCCAGCCGCCCCCGCGGTTAACCGCAAGTGCGTAAGGGCCCTAAGAATTTGGGTTAAGTATCCTTGAAAGACGAATGTTCTTTAAGAATGCGACACGCGGACACGCCTACAACCAGCCCGTCTAATGTTCCCCGACACTTTTATTTTCTTCTAAAAATGACAGACGAAACTCTCAAAAGAACCAACCGGTTCCGATAAACACACTATTTAAATAATTATCTCATTATACTTGTAAAACGATCGTAAAGGACCTATTATGCAAAACATTGTAAAAGTAAGACGGATTATTTAAAATTATGCAAAACTTGCTTTATAATTTATGTGAAACTAAATTAGGACAACGGAATTGCGTGAGAGTTAAAGAAAACCGGCTAAGGGCACGGAGCTAAAGAAAGTGGATTTGGGGTCCATTTAAAATGAAGATAAAATGATTTTTATCCCCTGTACCGATGCACTTGTAAGACGGCGCACCATTACACCTTCCCTCCCCTTGCATCTGCATCTTGGAAGAGTTTCTTAAACATTGCGAATACCTACTTGGCAAAAACCCACATTCTGAGCCGTTCCATAATTACGTTTTTAGGGTTCCGTACCCAAAGGGTAAAACGGGACCCTATTACTAAGACTTCGCTGTCCGTCCGTCCGTCCGTCCGTCTGTCACCAGGCTGTATCTCACGAACCGTGATAGCTAGACAGTTGAAATTTTCACAGATGATGTATTTCTGTTGCCGCTATAACAACAAATACTAAAAACAAAATAAAATAAAGATTTAAATGGGGCTCCCATACAACAAACGTGATTTTTGACCAAAGTTAAGCAACGTCGGGAGTAGTCAGTACTTGGATGGGTGACCGTTTTTTTTTCTTTCTTTTTTTTTTTGCATTGTGGTACGGAACCCTTTGTGCGCGAGTCCGACTCGCACTTGCCCGGTTTTTTTTTTAATAGTAGAGGAAGTGTGTTAGTGTACTCCACCCAAGCGGGTACAGCAACAAAGCTACATTGATCGGGGCATGAACGCCGGACGTCCGGAGATAACACTCAGTACAGTAGGTACAACAACCGGCGCTTTGTCACGTCACCATGCCGCGCCGCTATTCGATACGTTTTATTTTAGTACCTACCCGCTTGTGACATCGCCTTGAAGGACTTCAAAGTCTTCAAATAATAATAAAAAAAAACATATTTTCAGGCAACAGAAAACAACAGCGGCTCTTTGAGTGGTGGATTCAAGAAGCACTTATGAATATATAGTCGTAAAGTATCATACTAAACAAACATATATTATTATGCATATATTCTGTCATTAATAGCTACCTACCACGCTCATGATTTGTGCGACTATCCTGTTTCCAATCCATTTAAACTACTTAACTCGTAATGACATTCCAGCTGCAGCCACACCAAAACCGACCTTATCACTAAGGCAGTAAGTAGGTGAATGTAGCCAGTGCCCTAGTATGCGACACCATTTGGCAGTCGCTCATTATGTCGTGCATTCGTTACACATCATCGAGGCAAGTGTTCAGAAAGGTTGAGGAACGGCGGACCGGATAATGACGACTGTTTCTCAAATATGTTAAAATACATATTTATTAAAACTTACGTGTGACCATCACACCACAAGACATTGTCTTACCAAGATTGCAAACTTATTTGCTGTGAAGCCAAGGATCGATTAATCGAAATGCATTAAACTACGAGTAGAAACCTCTATGGTAGAATCAAACTAGAAATGCAAACAGTTTTCGTACCTGCAGGTCGTTGTTGAATAGCCACACAGCGGTATCTAGCTCCGTTGCTGGCATATCCCATCTTCCAAGTGTAGTGTTAGAGAACTCTTCCAAGGAATGCCACTTGCAAGTTGCAAAAGAGACCGTA
Source organism: Cydia fagiglandana (assembly GCF_963556715.1). NCBI lineage: Eukaryota > Metazoa > Arthropoda > Insecta > Lepidoptera > Tortricidae > Cydia > Cydia fagiglandana. The sequence continues at coordinate 169,959 of NC_085949.1, read as the reverse complement.
GGGAGAGTAATAATAGGGTTATATATTATGCGTGTGTGCACATATATACCTAGTCATAATATACACGTTGTCCGTAGTTACAAAGCTAAGGGTCGATTCTAACTAGAAATGCAAGCAGTCCCGTACAGATTGTTGTTGAATAGCCACACAACGTTAGCTCCATTGCTGACATATCCATCTTCAAAGTTGCGCGTTAGGGAACTCTTCCAAGGAATGCTCGCAACAGAGACATGCGTAGTGCGTACTAGTAGAGTGATGTTTGTTTGCGGGGGGCACATTCAATGTACTGGCCAAGTGCGAGTCACAATTACAATGGAGGGTACAAATCCGTACGATACAAATTAAACGAACCATAAAAACATCTTTAGCGTGCAGTTGTGTGTTTCCAGCAATCATATTCCAAATAAATTTGATAACATAAAAGAAGTTAAAAGCGGCGGAGCTTTTTTTGTGGAACAAAGGCCACATTTTTTAATTTCAAAAATGTATATTATTTGGAAGGAAAAAACTAAAACTACATCTGAAAATTCTGAATCAATTTCAGATCCGCAATGGAAAAACTGCAGAACCTAAGCAAGAAACAGCTACGTAAGTACGTAGTCATTGACCAAAGAGCCTGAAGAAAAGATAATTTTTATTCTTATATGTGGTTAATGCACGGAATTCAACGCTTATTTTTATTTGTTCATTTAACATAACTAAACACAATAATGTAAACACAAAAACGGGTGTCCAAATGTAATGCAATATAAACACATCATGATCGAAGAAAATGACAAAAAACTGTCCAAATGGAACATAAATTATTAAAACTGCTCTCACGGCGTGTCCTAAATAAATAATCATAAAAAGTGACGCCCTAGCCGGGGCCTGAGATTGAAGAGCTCGCTCTCCACAATGCCATTCATTGCATCGAGAGACCAGTCTTACTCAGCCCCTTCGAATATACAAGTCACTGTTACATACATACGGGAGTCAACTTGTTTTCGTTGTTTTGTTCCCAAAATGTAAGCAGTGTTGCCAACTTGACATAAATGATGCCAGATCTGGCATATTTTCACTCGCTTTGGCATCAATATTTTCCATTTAGCATCTGGCATATTTTTTAGCATAATTTAGTCTAAGCCAAGTTTGCACCAACTTGGCACTTGGCAGCAACAATATGCGCCATAGCTTTATGTGGTTCATATTTTCATATGAATTTTGACTTTTGTGGACGGATGGACGTCCACGGACTATATTGGTCAAGCAGATCCTTGTCAGTAGAAGGTGGCAAAATACACAGGAATTTTGAATTTTGTTCAGACTATAAATTGTATAGTTGCCAATTGTACTGAGATTCTGTCAATCTGAAGTCAATCTGCCGATATGTAGATTTACAGCGAAAAATCATACGATAACACCGTAGGTATCTACTTTTTTATGGCAGAAGTCACATTAGCAGGTATCATAACTCATCAAAATCATAAACAAGATAGGAAATGAATTAATTTTGACCCAGAGCTCAAATTAGGCTGGTAACCAGTTCAAAGCCGCCGCTAGCTTTACAAACAGGGTAAATGTATCGAAGAGGGAGCGAATGACGGATGGGCCGGCAATTGGACGATTACGGGACGTCGGTGCGCGCTTTTATTTGCTCCTACTGGCGCCCGGGACCGAATTAACGTATGTTGCTTTGGAAATTGTATGGAGAAGAGACGTTTTGGACTTGGCTTATCGCGTTAGTGTTTGATTTTAGATGAATCAAATTAACGCATGGTTCTATTGTAAAACGATGTAGACTCCGCATTTAATGGCTCCTCTACACGATGGGCCAACGCCGGCCACTGCAAGGGACGCAGTTGTGGACGCAGCCATGCAGTAGAAGGAGATAGCAATATCACTTGCTCTCTCTAACGCATAAATGCGTCCATTGAAGTGGCCAGCGTTGGCCTATCGTGTAGAGGAGCCATAACATCGTTCGAGGGACCGCGGCGTACTGCCAACCCAACTGCATTGCTGCCGCAAATGTCGAAATCCATTTCGAAGGCGGAATTTTTAATAATGCAGCATTTAAAAACCGGACTAGTGCGAGTCGGACTCGCCCACCGAGGGTTCCGTACTTTTTATTATTTGTTATTATAGCGGCAACAGAAATACATCATCTGTGAAAATTTCAACTGTCTAGCTATCACGGTTCGTGAGATACAGCTTGGTGACAGACGGACGGACGGACGGACGGACAGCGAAGTCTTAGTAATAGGGTCCCGTTTTACCCTTTGGGTACGGAACCCTAAAAATGCAGTACCGATATGGTTTCCGGACGCGCCAACAGTCAGAGTGATAACTGCGATACTACGAACCCTGCATGGGTTCTCATCTTGTTTACATTTTAGTTCCAGTTATGTTAACCACACGCACACGTGTATAAATACAAACACATGTGTTTAATCGTGCGTTTAGCACTCCTCCAGATAGCTTTATATTCATAGGAAATGTTCCCAGCGTTACTGTATGTGTATGGACGCCAGCTGCGAATCCACTCTTGCGTTGCGTACTTAAATTTTTCGACGAGATTTTTAACCCATACTTGCTACTATTAAAACAGATAAATACTTACTTGCCCGATAATTAAGGAATTTATATCATTGGAATACCTATTAGGATACCCTTTTCTTGTGATTAGGTAAATGGGATAGTCTGTATTTACAATAGTTTATATTATGTTTGTTGTTTAATTACACAAAAACTGCTGAACGAATTGGGATGAAATTTTGGTAGGTAATTGGTATTCTTGTATTTTGGCCCGACCCCAAATAAAGTTGGGATTAAGGGCAGGAAGAAGAAGAGGTATTCTGGTAATTTATATTATATGTTTAGGTACACTTTTGCACCTCATTCCTTTGGAATAAGGCGAAAAATGTAAACATATCTCTGGCGTCGTCGACTGTATTTTTTGTTTTTATACTATCACAGACTGACTATCATCTGACTGTAATACTAAGTCAGACTATCCTTAGTAAGGATACTCTGACTAAGTAATCTTTGTAAGGATTCCTCACAAAGATTCAAACGCATTTGTTGAGTTAAACTCCATATACTATTTTAAACGACACTTGACTCTAAACTATCATAAAATAACCTATAAAAAAAGAATTAACACCACGTGAAGAAGCCCAAACGCTAATTGTGCTTCAAAGCAAAACATTGCCAAGCGATTTTCAACCTTATCACAACCGTATAAAGTCGATTTTAAGAGGAAATGCGTTGTGCAAAAAAATGCTGAACAATTATCGACTTTATCGCAAAGGATTAAGGTCGGAATATTGAGATTGTGTGAATATTATCTCATTTGGCGCCAGTTACAATTGTATTAGTTAAGTGTGGGAGCAAAAACTGAAGAGCGCCGACTGACACACAATTAAATGTAAATTATAATTAAGTAGGTATGGATTACTTATTATTTTATTGTACTTAATTTTTTATTTTTGTCAGATTTTGATAGAATTTGGTGGATAGTTAACGCTTCCTATTCTGTGGTGCATATTAAACGCATTTTCACCATATATCCTATGTTCTGCTAAATCTTCCACTGAGTTACGAAAGCGTATCGAATTTTCGTAACTCGATGAAAATTTCCATACATGTTTTTGTCCAAATGTAATGTCCCGTAAACCCTCTTTATCTTATTTGTATAGGATGAGCTCTTCAAACCTGTTATCAACATCAGTCAAAAAAATAAAAAATGAGCCATATAAGTAATCCACATGCATATTAATGTACACAGGTTGGTGCGATAGGTATACGTGATCTTATTATTTATCCATTGTGGGACCGTATGAGTTTCTGACACATGTATTATGCCTACCTACGTAATTGTAATAATAATAATTTTAACTAAGTTTCTACTTAGGAACAAACTTAGGTGTTTGAATTAATCAACTTTACCCCACATTTGTGTGACAGCCGTTGTAGCTACTGTGCCAAATGACAACACCCGTCCCGCAAAAACGGGACATCTCCCTTACACACTTCTCGGACTTTAATTGTTGAGACATCTAGAGTTTACTTTTCATTGGACAATTCATACTGTTAGTATTGACAACCAAATTAGCTTGAACCTTAGATGGATCAATACTTAAAGTCTATGACGTGGTAAGCGTTAGAAGAACCAGAGTAGTAAACAATAAGACAGATACATTTGTTTTATACTATAATACTAGATCGAGCTCACATCTGGGGACACTACACATTAAAAAATTCATAACATAGGTATATCGTTGATATAAAAGACGTTTTTTAAATACCGGCAATATTTTGCGATATGAGAATATAGGTAAAGTCTTTACCCTACCACAGAAAACATCGACACCTGAATAATTTATAATTAGAATAAGAATACATCTGACCAGCCAAAATGTATGTAACAACCAATTTTTTTTCGTGATTTCAGGGTTGGTCCCATAATAGACGTTGCTTAGTGTGACCTAGATATGTTAATCCCGCAAAATATTGCCGGTTCTTAGTTTTACTAGCTTTACTAACCTAAAAGCCTGTAAAAGTAAACGAAATTATAAATCTGTTTTATTTAAAAAAACCGGGCAAGTGCGAGTCGGACTCGCGCACGGAGGGTTCCGTACCAAAAAGCAAAAAAAAAAACAAAAAAAAACGGTCACCCATCCAAGTACTGACCCCTCCCGACGTTGCTTAACTTTGGTCAAAAATCACGTTTGTTGTATGGGAGCCCCATTTAAATCTTTATTTTATTCTGTTTTTAGTATTTGTTGTTATAGCGGCAACAGAAATACATCATCTGTGAAAATTTCAACTGTCTAGCTATCACGGTTCGTGAGATACAGCCTGGTGACAGACGGACGGACGGACGGACGGACAGCGAAGTCTTAGTAATAGGGTCCCGTTTTACCCTTTGGGTACGGAACCCTAAAAACGTAAGACGTCTGCACTGGGCAGTATCGTATCAATCAATGTGGATGGAATATGTAAACACGGAAATAAAACAATTATCAAGTTATTAAATAAGTTTTATTTTTTGTTATCTCCTTTTCGGCTTTTGCATTTCTTCTTAGGGTCATCCGTACGCTTTCTTTTTTTTAAACCTTTTGGAGTCTGTGTCGACTTTTCCATTGCCTCTTCAGGTGATTCAAATTCACACTTTACAACTATTACATTTGGAACAGAACTTTCTGCGTTCAATCCTTCTTCTTCTTCAGCTGACAATACTTCTCGTGGTTCAGTCTTTATTAGTTCTATATTTAATTCGGCACATTCTGTTTTTACTGATATCATTTCTGCATCTTTGACCTCTGAACATATGGCTCGTGTTGAAGATGACCCCGCATTGACGTCTGTGGATGCTGTCGAACCTTCTTGTATATCATTAGGTAGTAGCAATGTCGGGATGGCGCCCCTTCTCAGAGTTTTGAGCATTTTTATTTGCGAGTCGTCGAAGTGTGCGCAGCAAACGCAGTAGGAACTTTTCTTCAAATTGTCTTTTTCTAACAGGTCCTCTCTGCCGAGTAGTGTCAACCATTTTTTGCACCTGTAACAAACAAGGGACACAAAAAATAAGATCATAAAATTAAATAACAAAATACTGTTTCGGATACCTACACCTGACTTGAAAAATATTGGATTTGTATAATGGGAAGTGGGTCTTATTTAGTTTGCAAGATTTGACCCGAAACAACATATTTTAAACAAATAAACATTCAAATTGTTACATTGCAAGTTACTTGCTTAATTAAATAAAAGCTTAATAAAAAAGCCAACATTGCTCTTACATTATGTTGCCAGCTCGAATGACCTTGAATGTCAGCGTCGGTCGCAGTGTACAAAATAATCTCCACAGTATTTTTTGTTGCTACGTTTTAGAGACCTATTCTAATAGTACTTACTTAATTTCTTGTTATCAACAATATGGGTTTCAATCAATATGTGTTTGCGAACGAGAAATGATCAGAATAATAATTTAAGTACCTCTCGACCTCTTCCTCGGACTGTCCCGTCGGTACCGCGAAGAACGTGCAATCTGAATTCTTATCGTTGTTGAAACACCCAACCGCGATGCAGTATTTACTCGCCTTTTTAACCCTCGTCTCCGACTTCCCCATTGTTTTTTGTATTCGGTACCAGATCCTGAAGCAATCGTTCGATTGACCAGAATTACTCAATCAATGTTCATATATCGGACAAATTGAAGCAATCACACGTTCTTCTTAGTATTTAAATATTAAAAGAGTAATAAAAACGTTTAATAATGAGTGACGCGAACGTTAACTAGCGAAGCACCGACTAAAAAACGTGCATCACGCGGCGGCGCGTGGCAACCACTGACGAGCACCAGACGCGGGGCCGCGGGGACGGGGCGACGCCGACGCGGCCAGATTACGAGAGTGACGCGTGGGGTATATTTATTATGTTGTAAGTATTAAACGCGAAGCTTGCGTCCAGAAGTCGACGCAGTGTGAGGTATTAACTTGGCAAGTGGCAACTAATGATGAGCACCGTACGCGGTGCCGTGGGGAAGACCTGGAAGACGTCAACGCGATGAGGATATAACAATAACAATTTTGCGTCGTGGCGTGCGGTCCGAGTTTGTGACAACCACTAACTGGCCCCGTGCGCGGGGTACCGGCAGTGTTGCCAACTCGGATTTTGAAAAAATGCTAGACTAATGTCTAGATTATGCCAAAGTTTTTTGAAATACTTATGCTAAAAAAATGGTAAAATGTCACTTGAAATTAGACACTTTAGACACCCATACATTTTTCAGATTTATCCGCCTTTTTCTACTGACGAGATCTGCTTGACCAACTATATATAGTCCGTCGACGTCCATCCGTCCACAAAAGTCAAAATTCATATGAAAATATGAACCACATAAGGCGATGGTGCATATTGTTGCTGCCAAGTTGGTGCAAACTTGGCTTAGACTAAATTATCCTAAAAAATATGCCAATTGCTAAATGGAAAATTTTGATGCCAAAGCGAGTGAAAATATGCCAGATCTGGCATCATTTATGCCAAGTTGGCAACACTGGGTACCGGGTAAGGGGCAGTGGACTCGGACTGGTAGGCACTCGTAGGTGTACCTATAGCGGCGCGTCGTTGACGTAATCACGAGAGTAGCGCGCGTATCATATTGTATTAAATTATTATCATTTTACAATTACCACGTCACGAGTGTTTGTGCTTGCGAAAACTTCAATAAAAGAAGAAAAGAACCAATAACACGCGTTTTTACGGGACAGGACAGGACTCACATAACACGGTGGTGGGTTATGGGATGGGTGTCGTGTAATCTACATATAAAAACTATCGTAACATTCGTGACATCATTCGTGACGACCGGTCTGGCCTAGTGAGTAGTGACCCTGCCTGCGAAGCCGATGGTCCTGGGTTCGAATCCCAGTAAGGGCATTTATTTGTGTGATGAACACTAATATTTGTTCCTGAGTCATGGGTGTTATCTATGTATGTATATAAGTATGTATATCGTCGCCTAGCACCCATAGTACAAGCTAAGTACTTCAATTAATGCCATACTTTTATAAAACTATTATAGGTAAGTACCTAAATAAAGCACGCATAGCAACACTACGATACACTAAGAAATGTTCCTCCATCGTGAGCCGGGACAACTCAACGTCCAGTTTACGGCATTGTGCTCCGAAAGGAGACGGAAACTTGCCAACACCCCGCCTTACATACCGTAACCAGTATTACAACTGCGTAGAAAATGATCATTAAATGAAATGAATTAAAGACCGTAATAGTTCCTACTAAATATACAATACTATCCGCAGTCGCACGTCTACGTGACCAAGATCATGTTACCGTCTCTTTCACTCCTACTACGACTATAAAGTTGTGAAGCGCCTACGAAGTGCACGTTTGTGTACGATAAAAGACTGGCTTCGTTACAATTTCTGCACGCACTTCTGTACGCCAGCACCAGGCGTGGCTCACTCCGCGATTTCGTCGCTTAGCTACAGGTAGCTAAAAATACATCCGTTCCACACCAATTTTGGTGACTAACCATAAGCCGCGCGTGGCGCTGTCGCCACCTAGCGGCCATATCTGTCCTGATCGTAATAGACGCGTTTTGTCAGAGAGTGAGTCTTCTGTACCTAGTACTATATTCTGTGGTAGCACTAAGAAAGTTATCCCACTACAATGTTGGCACAATGGGCGAGATAGTGGTACTGGTACGTAGGTCACCCTACGAACGAAGACATTGATCATTGTCATTCGCCTGCCCAGTGTTTGTCCTGTCAAGACCATACGTTTGTACTAAGTTAAAAGACTGGCTTAGTGACAAATTCTGTGGTAGCACTAAGAAACTTGTCCCACTACAATGTTGCCACAATGGGCGAGATAAATGATAATGTAGCTCACCCTTTACGAAGACATTCGCCTGCCAGTTGTTTGCCCTGTCAAGACCATCCAATTGTGAACTTTATTGCAAGGATATAAGGGTCTCCGATGGTCAGTGAAGTGTTAACTGTTAGTACTTTCACCCCGCCGTTGATGGGATTAAACTAAGTACCTACAACTTCAATAAATTGGCATTTAGTTGCGAGGGAGCGTAGCCGAGGTAAGTACCTAATGATAGTAATGATCATTAATCGTTAACGCTACTTAAAAAGTAAGTAAGTAAATAATGTATTGAAATGATCGTTTTGACCAACATTAAACAATAAAAGATAATTAGTCAATTCCTTGGAATCTTTAGGGCTCCACTACACGATGGGCCTACGCCGGCCACTACAAGGGACGCATTTATGCTTTAGAGGGAGAAAGTGATATTGCTATCTTATTCTACCGCATGGCTGTGTCCCTTGGAGTGGCCGGCGCTGGCCCATCGTGTAGAGGGGTCATTACTTATTTTTAGGGTTCCATACCTAAACGGTTAAAACGGGACCGTATTACTAAGACTACACTGTCCGTCTATCTGTCTGTCACCATGCAGACACCATGACGGCTAGATAGATGAAATTTTCACAGATGATAGATTTCTGTTGCCGCTATAACAACAAATACTAAAAACTGAATAAAATAAATATTTAAGTTGGGCTCCCATACCACAAACGTGATTTTTTGCGTTATGGTACGGAAGACGAGTAGATCGATTTAGAAAGTCCTTTTTATATTTGAAAGGGTGTGGAGGATAACTTCAGCTAGTCTATTGTCATCTAATCAGGATCTATAATGATATGAATGATGTATATTTATAGTAGGTAACTTGAGTATTTTCTTTTCGGTATATTAATGGTGTGGAACGGCTTATGACAATTCTGTGTGGCTACCACCAGTTTGGCACTACGTAAACGCTATCGAGAACGTAATTACTTTCTATGCATCTCGCTCTTATAGAAAGTAAATTACGTGGACGTTAGCGTATAGCTTTGTCAGTTTTGATTTTGACAGTGTCAGTGAGTCATGGTACGGGTACTGTTCTGTGAAGTCGGTCCTTTTTTTGTTAAAAGTTATTTAGTTTTCGATTGGTGTCAACTAGGGTCACCTTTGCTTCGCCCTCAGACGAATTAACGTACTGTTACTCGTACCTATCGATCCGTGAGTTCCGTGACGAATCAAACATTAATACTCAAGAGAACTGGCGCTGGCCTATCACGTGAACTACAACGGGTACAGTGAAGTGACTCATTTAAACCACTATCGTTAAATATTTTCTGAGTAAGGGTCATAATCATAAACATTTAACGACAGAGTTCAATCACATAAGTACATTTTCATTACTCACTACGAGTATACTCGTAACCATAACAGTTTCCAACATTTAATGCCCTCACGCGGACTTAAAGCCCATCATATAAAATGAAAACATTGAAGTGTCGGTAAGCTAAGTTTCGATCGAAAGTGTTTAATGTTTATTTAAGTTTTGTTAACTCAGAATTTAAGCACCAAAATGCCCAAATGTGCGTTAGTGTGTACATATATAGATACTTAGGGAGGGTTTTTGTGACTAACATTTGCCCATATTTGTGAGAGTGACGCGTTTAAATAGGTAGTGTTATTAGACTTATTAGTGTACACATTTTACAATACAATGTTGCACGTGAAAGAACGCAAAAATATGTGCTATATTATGTTATAAAGCCATAATAAGAAAGTGTCAATATTTCTGCGCTCTTCGGTTTTCAATATCCCTATTGCATCAGGTGTGCTGTAGGGCGATATAGGTACCTACACGTGTGTGTGAATACTTTCCAAGGTGTGTACTTACGTGTGTTGCCAGGCTGAGTAAGTAATAGGTAGCCGCATTGTTGAATTGCAGAGGCTTCCCTTTGTCCGTTTGTCTGTGGTTTCCAAGATTACACGCTGCCCTTAGGTATGCAGTATGCACATAATATGTACATACCTGTACATACCTAATGAACTTGACAGGCAACATTTGCCCAGTTGGGTAAGCCTTATCAATATGTTTCAAGCATAGGTACGGCTACCATCAATTTGACACTAACATAAACGCTATCGTTAACGTAATTTACTTTCTACGCATCTCGCTCGTACTAACTTATTAGTGCGAAAGAAATATATAGAAAGTAAATCACGTTCACGATAGCGTTTATGTCAATGCCTAACTGATGGTAGCCGTAAAGTAGGTAGGTAAATCAAATGTTAATATCCCAAGCACTTGCAGCTATACTTCTGAGTTTATTATTTTAACTCTAGGTACACAGTTTAGGCAGCATAACGATCATTAGTATTTCACTAGCATATATATGTCGCACTTGTCGCAGTCAATATACGTAGGTACATTGAAATCATTGTAGCCGTTTAAATCGAAAATAAGAATAACACCTAAGAACAGACCACCCGCGGCCCTTCACGTGTGAGGTTGTTATGGCGTCTGCAGGCGAAGTTTCTCACATACTGTTTAACGCATACCGTAAGAGCCATTAGTAAACTCATTCAATTGTGTACCGTATTATTGCGCGATAAGTTTCAAAATCAAATGGTTTTTCCGATGGTCGTTAGCGTGGTAGCGCTGGTAGCGCAGCGTATTTCTAAACTCGCAAGTAAGTGACGTCAATTATAAAGTTTCAAAGTCTTCTGGGACTAAAAACGACGACTTTTAATGACCTTTAGGCAAACTAGGTTGCACAATATTCAGTACACTCTAAAAAAAATTTGGTTGGCCCTATCAATATCTTGATGGCCGTAATCAAGCATCTTGATTCCATACGAGCCTAACAAGAACTTAAACACATCAAACAAGGTAATTCTGATTGCTATTACTATTGTTAGGTAACTGAACCAATTAAGATCTTGTTCAATATTTACACGAAAAATAATTATGCTAACTAATTGATCTTAGTAAGATCAATTAAGGGCTTGATAATGAAAACAAACAAGTTAGTTCAACTAAGATGTAAATCAATGTTAACATGAAGAATTACTGTATTAACTATTTGACCCAAATAAGTTCAACTAAGAACATGATTACACCGACTTATGGCGTATTAGCCTGAACTAAGATATTGGTCAATTTGAATCTTAATTGTTTAATCATTTCAACTATGAAGCTTGTTTAGTACAATACCATTCTTGTTCAATTGTACTATGACTTACTTTGTCGCATTTACTAAAACATTTCTTTCAGATCTCTAGTTTTTATACGCGCCGTGCTGAATAATGCTGGTGGTCCTCGTTATTATTCTCAAGGAATTAGTCTTAAATACTAAAATATACATTATTTAAGACTATATATTTACTTAGTATTTAAGACTAATGCCTTGAGTATAATGCGAGTACGAGGACCAGCAATTATTCAGCACAGCGCGTATAAAAACTAGCACAAAGGAAATTTATAAAATTTAAACGAATAAGTAGTGAATAAAATATAACAACAAAGAAAGGGATAAAACATAATTAAACTAAATCAAGCCCGTAGAGTTTTATAAAAAGGGGGTAAAAGAATAAAACAAAAAAATATTACAATAAGATGTTATTTATTCATTTAATCATTTTGAAAGTAAACGTTTTGCATTTAAATTCACACGCACGGATCCGTGTCTAAGCATACGAGGGGTTAACACTCGTTGGTCCAATCACGTTCACACTTGTTGGTCTATCCAAGCACACTACACTCACAGTGTCACTACGCGAGTTTGATTCGGATGTCACTGGTTGTTTTTTAGTCAAACAAATCACAAGATTCCACACATTTGACAGTTTAAAAACCCATCTTCACGATTAAAATTGTTATATTTGTGAATTAAGGCTTCTCTTACCAATCTTGGTATATAGTGGCGTGCTTTCGAAATGACCTTGGGACTATGCAGCTCGATCCAGTGACTTATACCCGACTCAAGGTGACACTGAGCAATAGCTGACTTGCGAGCGTCGTTGTTCTTGACCGCAGCGATGTGGTCTTTAATTCTGCAGGCAATAGTGCGTTTGGTATGCCCACTGTACGAACTACCACAACTGCAATCAACTTTGTACACACCAGGTTTTTCCAGAGGAATAAGTAATTGAATGAGCTTAACGCAACTGTGTGCTACAGAGACTGACTGCTCGGTCGCACGCGCCACGAGAGGGGCGCGGGCGGGGCGGAGAGCGGGTGTACAGGCGATCCCCCTACTTATCTCTTGATTGATCGGATTAACCGATTATTTAATTTAATTATTAAGAAAATCGATTTAACAAATATTTCTTCGTAGAATGGAATATTAGTTTCGTAATCAATACAATAACTTGATTATAATGGGATTGAGTGTTTTATCTTCGTTGTTCTAAATATTATATGTTTAGTTGATTCAACTACCAAATCTTATGTAAATCAACAAAGACAAAAAAATCAAATAAACTATTAAAATGTTCATAACTATTAACATATTTATCTGTTTTAATTAAATTGTTAAGGATTGAATTAACCTACGTTACATAATTATGCCAACAAGTTAATAGTAGATGCAAAGTATACAATTGTTAGGATTAATAACATACCTACTTTATTAGTTCAATCACAGATACACTTATTGTTTTAAGTAATCAGCTTTCTTTGATTTACATAAGATCGTTATTGTTGTAATTAACTTAACGCCAACTAAGAGAAAACTGCTCTTAGTTGGTCTTAATTTTTTAGAGTGTAACATTATGCTTCACATCAGTCAGCAGCAGGATTCACTAAACAGAAACACCGAACGTGGTCAATATGATTTGTATACGATTCGACACTCGTGAGCAGTTGCAGTCGTTGCAGAACAAACACTTTGGCAAGTTTTGACTTTACAGTTTTGTTTTTAAAATGCCTAAAAATATTCCAAAGTATGAAAATACATAAGTACTTGCTTTCCAAAAATCAATACCTGTATTACCAGGCGTGTCTCACTCCGCGATTTCGTCGCTTTGCTACAGGTAGCTAAAAGTGCATCCGTTCGGCCCCAATTTTGGGGTTTGCCATAAGCCGCGCGTGGCGCTGTCGCCACCTAGCGGCCATATCTGTGCTGATCGTAACAGACGCGTTTTGTTAGAGAGTGAGTCTTCTGTACTTAGTACTATTATTTATTCTGTGGTATTACAAATAATTTACCTACATAGGTAGGTAGGTATGTACCGTTTGCCTGGCTTAAAAAAACCTATCTTTACAAAACAGTTGGCTTTCTAAAATTCTTAATAATGGTTGCGATTCTCCCATTATTAGTACTTAGTTTAGTTGACGATGAATTGTTGAAACAAAACAAGAGAAATTCTCTGGTTCTGGCTGGTTGGTATTTAATTCTGGTCGTGTAGTGTGTCCTTTTCTGGAAACTTATGTCGATAGAGACGACATATCCCATGAGGACGGTTACCTACCATCCTGAACGTGGAAAGAGTAGTAATGTAAGGCATGGAAGCCATTCAATCGGTATCGACCAAGAACTGTATATTGTAGCGCATGTAATAGTTACTTAGGGTTGACAACTGGGAAAGGTGGGAAAACTCAAAGTTCATATAGCTCTTTAGCTGTGACCTTAGTGATATACTCCATGAAGCACATAATATTTATAGCTACGTGCCTGGCTGGGTCATACTGGCGTAGAATGGAAAACAAAATAAAATGTTCTCGAAAGGGTACAGCCTGATTTCAGTTAATAAACCTACTCCTGCAAAAAAACTGTGCATATAATCAATTTATTTATGTGCTACATAATGCACGTTTTCATTGCCCGAGTACCTATACACATATCATAACTAAAAATAAAAAACTAAGGGGTCCTAGAATTGTATCATACCAACCAAATTTTCCTCGAACTCTCATTTTGTAATAAGTAACTATGTAAAATTATCCCTGGAAATAAATTAACCTGGGACTCTTCGTAAACATTACATATCTCTCGATGTGGTTACCTAAATGTAGTTTATATTAAGGACTATACATACTCGTATATGTAAACAGTTTGTGTGTTAGTGTGTAGTGTAGGGTTCGTCTCGGGTGACAACCCTTGAGTATCTAAAGCCTTTGAGAACGCCGCGACACTCGGAGTGGCACTGCACTCTTGAACCACATTTCGAACATTTACAATCTCAACTTGATCTAATATTTTAATGTTAAGTAAATACAACTCTGTCTCTGTCTCTGTTAAATACAACTCTCTGCTCATCTTGCGCGCTTTTTATACAAGGGAGAAACATTCCCATTCGTAAGCGCAACGCAAACTCTCATCTTGAAAGCCGGAAATGCGCTTGCAACCCCTCTGGTCTACATTAGGTCTGATATACTAACTATCAGGCGGTTCGTCTGCTTGTTTGCCTCCTTTTATACCCTTCGTATTTCGTCTGACTCGTTTGGGTGTCACTCTCATCCATATTCAAGAGCAAGCCGGCAACACATTGCAATGCCACCCCTCTGCTGTAACACGCGACCATGATTTCCTTGAGCGACGGTGATTGCTTACTATCAGCCAATTCGTCTACTCGTTTGCCTCTGATATCATACAATAAAAACACTGCAAATTATGTTAAATCAATATCAAATCGCGTCCATACTTTCAAAGTTGGAATGCTCTCCTGCACAGCACAGTGCAGCAGTGCACGCTACGAGTAGGTAGGTACTTTCATGCAGTAACTTATGCATCCGCACGTGCTGTCTGCTAGTACAGTAGGTGTGGGTAGGTAGGCACAAATAATACTCCAATATTTTAAAGAAGGAGGAACTCAGTTAGCATTGTGAAATATAATAACTTTAATAAGTTATGTAGGAAGTCTTATAAGATACAAAGTTAAGACGCTACTTAATTGCAATGGTGATGCCACAAGTTTGGTTAAAATTCGGGATGATGAGTAGTAAGGTATATTGGGATAGCTTCGAAAATAGCTAGCTTATTCTCTCGGCTCTGCTCGCTAAGCTGCTACTACCGTCGCTCTGCTCGCTAAGCTGCAAACACCGTTGTGTAGCGAACGTCGCGCCGGTCATTTTCTCGAGCTTCGTGTAATAGCATTACACTGTAACTTATTTAACTCGGATATATACTACCATTACCCATAACAACCGTAACACCAAGCCAAGTCAGTTTGGATGTGGAATCTCTTGCGCGAGAATACGGTACACAGTTGGGTGTAGCCTCCAATGCAGTATAATATTGCTGTGCCTAGTTTAACAACTATATATAGCGTTCTACAAACTGTGAACGCTGAAAAGGTCTTTACGTAACGCTGATTTAACTCGGCGATGGCTGAAACTGAAAATTGCAGCTGCATTTATTATTAGTTTTGTAGAAAGCTGCACCTTGCATTGTAGGATACAAAACTGATACATAAATATCTTGTTACAGCAAAGCTTCGAGTATCTTATGTAAGGATTTTAGAATCCCATTATTTTATGGTTTTCATTAAAAGTTACTATATTTTACTAAATGTAGCTCTCCGAGAACATAAGATTCGTAAGATCATTGATTATGAACGGTACCTTTACAGACAATAAATAATACGAGCTTATTTTCTTGGCTCAGTCATAATTCATCCTCAAAGATACACGACAGCTATAATAATTCATTAAGGCGTTGCTGGCCGGGTGCCATGCAGTTTCGGGATTAATTTGTTTCTTGCTTGTAACGTTAATAGCGTTTAGATTGTGACAATATGTTATGCTTTAATGCATATCCAGAGGAATAAAAAAGGACCACTTTGTAAAAATTGCCTTTGATTGTATTTTTAGGGTTCTGTGCCAAAAAGGTACAAAAGGGTTTATGATGCGACTCTGTCCATCCGTCCGTCCGCCTGTCACATTTTTATGATAGTGATAACAAATTTTTTACACGCTTCTTTTCAAACTGCATCTCGTTTGAAAATAAGAGTTCACAAATATCTTAACAATGCCATATTATCATTCTAAAAATATATTTAAGTACCTCTAAGACCCTGTCAGTAGGGTCTTGTAAATATGTATGATTGGAACGTCTTGACTTATAAAGATGTTTCTGAACTCGACCGTTAGGTACTTATGGTAGTCATTGATGAACATGTATATGCGGCGTACCTGAATGTAAGAGGTTAATAAAGTAGTCTATGCTTGAAAAGCTAGAGGTGTCAATATCTTGCAAATCCTTACAAATGCATGTTTTGTGTCTGTTAGCGTTATTTCTACTTTTTCAACAGATGACGCATTTTCACTGGACTGTTTGGGTATTTGACCTCTGATAGATAACTGATCAATCTCACCTCTATTATACCACTATTGAAAATCTCAGACAATTTCGTGGACAATTACCTAACTTGCTCTTCAAACAACGAATTAGAATAACCAAAGAGAAAATAGAGTGTATAGGAAGTTATTTTCGTAGTAAATTCAGTAGTTACAGTAAAAGTAGTAAGTTGTATACATATTCCGTCGCAGTCCCCAAATAAGTATTATAAAAAATATATACCTATTCGTTCACCTGTGAATATTCAGAGTTAATAGCAGTAATCTAATCCATGCATAAAACTGATTAATAAATGTATTCCAGCGTGATGTAGTTGTAATCCGAGCGGGCGAGTGTTCACAGTACCTAATGGTGATCGGGGCACAATATCCCATCAATTAAATTTGTTAATTCTACTGCGATAATGCCGGCTCACGCGTCGGGCAGAGTCAATAGATATGAGTACGGCACCTCCAACCCACACACAGTAAATGACGTTCAATATTATTAACATAAAAATTTTGCTACAATGGGTGATCATTAAAAAACCCTCTGTAAATATAATTATAAATTTAAAAATGGCAAAACTACTCTGTCTTGGGTTAATGGTGAAAAGATTGGCTGGCTATGGGTGAGGTCTGGTCTTGGTGGCTCGGATGGCAGAGCGCTGGAGTACCTATTAATCCAGAAGCCGTAAGTTCAGGTCTCACCCAAGACAGTAATTTATCCACTTTTAAATTTATTATAAGCTTTAATAGCGTCGTTCGCAGACATTTCTGCTTGTTAAAATTAAATTTATAATCAAAATAACGCTACTCTTTTACCTTTGTCGGTGCGTACTCGCACAGGGCGTTGAATGTCCGTATGTCTGTTGAATGGCTATGAGGGCCCACTGAAGCGCACAGCCGCCGCCATAATCCGCCTTTGTCCCGCGGGATACTGCTCCTTCTGTGCCAATCTTCTCTATTAATACTACTCTGCGCAGTGAACCTACTCTTGTAACTCTGACTGTGTAAGCTACTCTTTTAACTCTGGCCCTGCGCTGCGTGCGCGCACGTTGAATGGCAATCAGGGCCCATTGAAGCGCAGAGCCGCCGCCGCCATAATTCCGCCTTTGTCCCGCGGGATACTGTTCGTAGTATTCGTTCCCTGCTTGTTACCCGCCGCCGGCGACCGGCAACCTGCTGCGAGTGTTTAGGGTTCCAACGGTAAACTTTATTTCTGTCAATGTATGTAAACCTCTGTTGTGTACAATAAAGTGATTACTACCACTACTACTACTTTACTGTATGGAGGGTAGATGTGCGGAGTAACTCTCTTATGGGAGAACAGTTGCTAAAGTGTCCAGCTGTCTCGCTGTCAGCTTTAACGATTATTTAAATGCCTATCCCTTTTGTGGAAGTTTTCCTATTCTATCATGCGTCATCTCAAAATTCTAAAATAGATTGTACTTGATCGATCCATCGTCTGCTACAAAAGCCTACAAGCAATATACCCGTATATTCTGCCCTAATCTACCCTCCATTTCACCCCAGGGGATAATTTTCCAGACATTGAGAATCATTATCATGTCATAAATGATATGTTTGCCAAACTTTATCTAAATCTGCTCCGTAGTTTTTGCATTAAAGGCGTCCACATCCACAATCCACATATCCGCTTATAAAAAATACTCACAAACTTCTGTGTTATCAACTTCAGAGAGCCTACCGTGATAATTTACAAGCGAAATATTTATCTGCCTCTCTATCGCTCTTGAATATTCGAACGAGAATGGCAGATAACGAAATTTCGATTTCGACTTAAACTGATTTGGGGCCGAGTGAATGTTGTCAAAAGAATTTAGCAATGCTTCGCGTCGCATATTTATCGTGCCATTCATGCCATATGCATTTAATTTTATCCATTACGCTTGTCAATAGTCGGGTCTTGTTTTATTTAACTAAGAACTGGTCTGAATTCTAAGTACCTACTTATTCTAAGAAGGCAGTATTGAAAGGTTTATTTGTTGGCCGTCTACTTGAGTAATTCAATGTCTATAAGTAATTATAATAAGTACAGTCACCTGCAATAATATACTACACAACGAAGGCCGCAAAAATATCTGACGAGATCTTATTTGTTGAGCCATAAGAACGAGTGACTTATTTTTGCGGCCTTCGAAGAGTAACGTATTATTGCAGGTGACTGTACCTGATGCTGATTGGTTCTAGTTCCACGAACTGATCAAAGACGCATTTGATTTAACTTGACATCGTGATCATACCTATAGTTTCGTACCTTCTTTTATGAGTTGAATTAATGACATTATATATATAGATCAGTGACCGACAGTAGGTATATAAGTACTAGAACGCCGACAAAATACGTATGCCTGAAGTTCATAGACATATGTAATGCCTACATGAATAATAAACTATCTTTATACTAAGTATACATATATCGAAGTCCTTCCTTACATTAGTGAAAATATGCTTATCCACGCATTAAGTAGGTGCAAATGCAAAGCGAACACGCCTGAACACTGAAGTTCGCAAATTGCGGGAATCTATCTCTTTTACTCCAATTCAGGCGTAATTAGAGAGAGTAATTAGAACTTTAGAAAGATGCCCGTGGAAGAGAAGAAGAATGTTCGCGTCGCGGTAGGCCCTCTGGATTCAGCAGGATGATTCCGAATGTAGCTTTGTTAACTTGATATTTTTCTGTGCTGAAAATAATAACCGTATAAATACGTCGTGTTTACTCGTATGAGTAAACACGACGTATTTATACGGTTATTATTTTATCCTAAGTACTTAGGATACGAGGAAAGTAATTAATGATAAACCCAATCGAATTCGACACATAACTCGAACGTCCGTTGATTTGGTGAGTTCTCGAGATGTCCTCAACGCCACAATCAGAGTGGGAGTAGACAGACCCCCCTTGAGACGCCCATGCTAAGCCAAAAGGCCGTATGCTACCTTCTAATTTGTATTAAGATACGGCACTTTGGCTCAGAAATGTACCTAATGCCAGACCAACCGCGTCTGCCCCACATCCAAGTATACCCACTTAGTCGTACTTTTGTAACGCGCGCTTTCCATCGCCGTATCCACACGAACCAGCTTCAAGTGTACGGAATTTAACGCGCAATGGAACGTGTTACAAGCAGCAATACCTGAATTAGTAAGAATCGAGTCGCGAGTACTAACATCTCGGACACGACTCAAGTTAACACTCGAACAAACTACGGCTGAGCCGGATTGAAGTTCTTTACAGAAGCAATAAGACCGTTTGGGCCGAAATAGCGTCACTGACCACTCCTAAGCCTTAATACAATGTATTAAAGTCCACTATTGATTACTTCATGTGTTAATTTATATGATAGTCATAGCCACAGACCATTCGTAAACCTTGACACGACGTATTAAGGTCTATTATTTAACTGTGTTAGCTCGTACCTAGGTACATACATATTTGCACAGTCAAGGCGGGCAAACACACGAAGCATTCCTAAGGAGAACAATAGAAAGCCCTAGGCACTCATCAGGAGCCTATTCATGTAGCTTTAATGATCGCTCGTGACATGACTTCGCTGTTTTGACATCTTTACATTTATGTAGTTTAGTGTGGATAAGTCTATTTATTGCGTTATTGAGAGGTGGACATGGGCATTCTTATATAATGTACCTAGCGGACGTGGTCAGGGTAATAGGATGGGAGCTAGTTATGATGAATTGATGTCTCTTTTGTCCTACATAGGTATATAAAATTATAATTATTATAAATATTGTTGCGGCTGGGTGGAGTCACTGAACAGAGTATCCGACATTTTCCAAGAGTGACTCTACTCGATATATGGAGTCCACCGGAAGGACTTATAAAACTGAACGACGAAGCTACCAAGTGTATCAATTCTCTGGACTTAGATGTTTGATTTATCTGTATCTATAGGTACTTATATTATATGATATGATCCCAGAGATTCAATAAAATTCTTGTCTGTCAAGTAGTAAACGTATAAAATAAACGTAGTGCCTTGTCGCCCTTGTCGGTAACTTTGATTCCCAGTTCCCAGGTAATATAACGGACGAAACTATACGTGTCAACCTCCCTACTATCCCGGAGACATAAAAGAAACGGTTTAAATAGACCAAGCATGTAATGAGTTTGGTATCCGGGAGCCGTAAAATAAAAACACCGACGACATGCCTCGACCATGCCCGGATCGAATTACTACCCTAACTAACCGTCGTGGCCCTTATGTCCTTCCAGTAAGGTTTACAATCAGTCAATAGTGCAAGCGACGTCTACCGAGAACCGACGAGCCGGTACTTCGTCAAGCTTTTTACCGAAGGCTAGTGACTAGTGGCAATGTACATAATAAGTAATTACTAGTTCCGTAGGTGTGACACTTACGTGCCTGTTTAACAGAAGACGTTAAGTAGAAACGTGGCATACAAGAACAATAATGTCAACATTAAGTGCATAACTAGTTTCAGATGCTAGAAGCTAGAAGTGATCAAAACCTCCTGTGCCCAGTCAGCCCAGAGCTGGCATCGAACCAGCGGATCCAGCGTTCGCGATTGACGCCGCTTCTACTACTGTCAGTTTTTGTATTGTTGTATCTTGTACTTGTATTAATAGGTCTAACAAATAGGACTTAAGAATGTTTTTGTCGAACACGGAACACTTGTCTTCACCGTTAAGCTTTTGACAGGGTGATGGTTATTGCGGTAGCGTTTGATTGACAAAGTTTTTTTACAACTCAAACAAAAAAAAACAAATTTACAACTCGATACTATTCTTTCCATACGATTGCATAAAATGTTTGGAATTCGCTAACTTTAAAGTACCCGTGGTTCCAGTATGAAACAATGACAATAAATCTTATGAAACAATAACAATTTTAGTGCAAATGTGATTGAGTTTATTTAGTTACGCTGCCTCACTCTAAAGTGCCTTAAGGCTTCAATTTAAGCCTTACCCGAGTCTAATTACGTACGTGAGTCTAGTTCGAAGCCTTACCAACTCACCATGAAATGAACCGTCTTTGAAGTAGGAGATTAAAGTGTGACGTAGCAGTTAGGTTGAGTCCCGACTACTCCCGAGACGAGCCGTGACCTATCGGGCGGAACGAGACGGACAGTCGGTTTTGTACAGCGTACATTGCTGGTTTTCAAACTTTTGAAAAGATTTTTATTAATCGGAATATCTGGAATTGGTCAATGGAGTATTTAGATCGTGGTTTGCAAGAACTGAATGAAACGAAGTTATGGCACGATTATTTTTTAAACCTCTGCAACTACTTTATGTGGCATTTTAATTGCGACTGCAGCAGCCATGAAACTGTAAATTTTCTTGATAAAATGACAGTACCTACCCGATGCGACAACCCAATTAATTAATGCTTAATAAGCAATAACGCTAACAGTCACCATCCGAAATCTGAGTGTCACCTTTATACCCTCCTGCTAACGCATCAAAATAACTTTTGATATGGTTGTTTAGTTAGAGGCAAAAAGCCATTAATAGGTACTCGAATATGTTTTTAGGATGTAAGTCATTTTTGACCTAATGGAAACTTGGAAAGTACCTAATGACTTGAATGAATGTTCCAAATTCACTAGATCGCTTTGGGCAAAAAACATAATAGCAATTTTCACTACCTGCAATTATTATGAAAGGTAGGACTGATCGGATGCCGAGATTGTCATGCGTGTCCTGTGTATTCTTCTCCGGTCACGGTCAGGAGGTGCCGCCTCCTTTTTTCGCCCATTGTGTGGGCCTGACTGATCCTGATTGCCAGGCCCATGGGCCGATTCTGCCCTACGGGCTGTATTAGTTTAGAAACCTCTGCGTTCTTCTCAGTTCTCAGTTCAGAAACTTCAGAATTCTAAGTTATAGGCAAGTGTCTCGACGGCAGTATTGAAGAGTGTAATTTGGACGTTGTGAAGCAGTATTGTACTTACGTTCGAGCATAACTAATCGCTCCCGGGACGTATGGGCCGTGAACTGTTGCGGATGGGGATCGCGTGACGGCAACCATATTTAGTAGGCGACTAGGCGTATAGTATCTCACTGTCCGTTGACAAACCTTATCTCGACGAAATAAGGTTCAAGTGTGTAGTAAATTGTGATAGTAGGTATTAGTTGTTTGGGCGACTGAGCAAATAGGCGCGTCCGATAACGTATGGTGCGTTCCCAAATATGGGGCTTTACTTTTGCGTATGTAAGCATAGTAGTCGGCCGACGACCGTATTAAAAACTTTAGTATCTATGCTTCTTGAGCTCAATATTAAAAGTAAAACGGCATAACAAAGCAATAAGGGCTTCGACAAAAAAGATTGCAGCGCCAGCGCTTGAAAAGATATGGCAGGTAAATTGGTTAAACAATGTTGGAAATTAACTAATCTACATATGTTATTTATTTACCACTCTCTTACCGACCTTACCGTCCTGGCACAATTGGCACATCGACATCTACACGTAGATACCTACCTACAGAAAGTACAGAACAATAGGTATATAGGTATGCTGTATTATTTTTTGACACAGGACATGCAGGTATTCTCTCGGAATATCAAATTCCGCATTTGATTCATTTCGATACGAAAATTAGGCGTCTATTTATACGAACATACAGAACCTAGTAATTGTTCATTTGTATTTCGTTAGTTAATTCAAAGATTTAATACTGAATAGCGTCTATTTTGATAAGATCTACGCCGGTGGGACTGTACCAGTGTACTTACATATACATACAACTAATTACCTCCACGACGTCTCCTTGGCTCCCGAGTACATTTATTTTATAATTGGAATGGACACGGCGCGCTCCTACCACCAACGATACTTATTTTAGAAACATGTGTATAAAATAAACTGACTTCTAAATTAGGTGAATGTATCTACTCATGGATCGCTGTTTAATTAACAAAGCAGGTAAATTCTTAAAGAACAAGTAAAACGTGTAAGTCGAATAACAAATTAGTTCTATTGAATATAAAGAACTTTAGACCGATCTTGATTTTGACTGCTCATTGATATGCAAATGTGATTATGAATTGGTGTTTTAGCTATGCATGCCGGTAGCGTAATTTGGCAAAATGTCGATGACTTCATAATTTTTCTATTGAAAAGGATTGGTTAGATGAAGGTTAAGAAATTGACCATATGCATGATCGCCATGATCCAACATGTTTGTTTAACCTTGAAATTTATCAAAAAATTATATAAAAAAATATGCTTCTGGTTTTTAACCCACAGAGTATTGGCAAACTGTCTCTATATTAAAAAAAAAACTTTCGAAATAGCATTGATTTGAATTTTTAGGACTCCATGAAGACGATACATTTGAACTAATAGACTGCGTAATAGTATTTCTGAATTTGTGTCCTAATACGAAAAGTAAGTTGACGATGAAGGCGCCATCTATTGAATTGACGACAAATCTTCGAATGAAACCATACAAAAAGCAGTATATATTTCTTTTATTTCTCCGTCTCGGGGTGTGTGACGCTCGATCTCCCCCACTTTTTGCCGTCGGCCTTCGCTTTGCTCTTTTTTGGGCCTTCGTAAAAACTTGTGATAATTGATTCGTCTGAGAAAGCGAGGCCCAGAGGCCGACGCAACGCTCCATAACGCTAAACGATTTCCAATTGTAAAAACTTGCTGCAGAAATCGAGAAAATGAACAACTAAGTAATTTAAACTGTCTGATTGTCTGGATTGTGTAAAAAACTGTAGCTATGGAAAGAAGCATTCGTTTCAGAAGCACTTATGTCTTGGATGACAAACTCTTGTTTTTTTAATACAGTTTGCGGAACTACAAAATAATTGTTATATTTTGTTTTATTTTAAATCTGAATCAGGCAACAAGACCCATATTACAAAACAAATACCTCATTGACTAACATACTAGTCACGGTGGTAACATACGGGTGTGGCCTATAACATGAGCAAATAATTAAAACATAGATTGTACCTACTGCTCAAACGGTGACACTTTTGTTCAACAACTTTAAAGAATTATGAAGTATTTAGGCTCCCTATTTTTGATACAGAATAAATATTATCTTCAATGGACGCCATCGCCACGCCATATCATTGTGATTGACGTTGCTTGTCACGCCTTAAACATAACAAAATTCGCAATACATTGCGTCTTAGAATAAACTTAAAAGTGTATTAAAAATCAAACCACAAGTTATTTTTAAAAGTTGCTGAACAACTGTTCGTCAGTATGAGGAGTACAGCCTACAGTTTAATTTTTTGCTCGTATTACAGGCCACACCCGGTATGTGTACATTTATTGGTACATAGGTGACATCTCTGCGTGGCTCTGTTAAATCACCTGCTGCTGTTGAGTTGGATTCGGCAGTTTGCCCCGGAACCTCCAAAACACGACCCCCTTCGGCCAGAAGTCTGCGCACTCGATGGCCCGATGCCGCACTCAATAATGGCGCACAAGCACCACAAAAGAGTTCAAAATGTTGAAATGCATTATAACATCACAACTCGGGCTTGGAATAGAAGCTGTATGTAGATATGATATGATCTGTATCTATATCTGTATTTATGTCAAGATTGTCGAGGTAGGTATGCTATGCTCGAGCGCGGGCGGATAAAATCAGCTGATCGGAGTCGAGACGGCGACGGCTCCTAGCGGCGTGTGAGATAAGAAAATGGGAGGGGGGAAGTTTATTCACAAACTAAACAGCGCTGGTGAAATGAGGCTCGGAGCTCAGCGACGCATGGTTTTGAGACGGGAAGGCATTATATTACGATAAGGCGCTTGTGCGCTGCGTGTGAATAAGATGCACTCTAAATTATATCAAAACAAGGACAGATTTTTAAAGTTCTAGGCTTTTGTACTAGTGCAAGCGGATATTGTTATTGAGTCGTTGAAAGTAGTGATGTGCTGTTGGTTATATTCCCAATTAAATTAACGGGAATGAGACGTGTAACACCACATCAATAATAATATGGAGTTACAAAGTACCTATGTAGGTATATTAATGTAGACAAACTGGCCAATGTTTGATAGGATCCTATTTACCTATATCAAGTACTTAGCAGCGACTGGAAATTTTCTAGGGACATATCCCTTTATGAATTTTCTATTGGAATGGTAATGTAGTTTGTTAGGGGATTATTTGAAATGAAATACATTAACGGACGGAAAACCAATATTACGTATCTTTAGAGCACTTACGGCCTCCTAACCTAATAGTCGGTAGTGAAGGGTCACTACTAGACATGGGTCTATGAAGCAGGAGGTCCCGGTTATCCAAACCCGGGACCTCCCGGGACCCGGACCGGGATGCCGGTAAGCCGATTAGCTTTCCATAGTTTGGGGCTAGATCGATCTGTATAAGGTCGTCGCCAAATATATAATACTTACAAAAGGGAAATCTTTCCGGTAACGTTACCGAAAACTTGCTGGCCTTGGGTAAATTATCGTTAAAGGTGCATCACTAGTTGGGAGTCGATATCGGCATGCTCACTGAGCTCGACTCTGAAATGTCGGGTATTTTTCTGACGTCTAGCTTTGGCTCCGTTTCGCTCCCATTTCTGTTCACGCAAACGTCGAACGGTTTCAATGTGTAAAAATACACTTTAGGTAAAAGTTGAATGTAACTGAATTGCGAGCGCTTGCTTATATAGCGTTCAAAACGTATCTAGGTGAAAAGTTTTATCTGTTAATAAGGCTTCCCTGACTGCATAAGAATAATAATAAAGCATAAGAATGCATTAAGCTACAACTATGAGTACCTGTATATTAGGTACATCTTTGACCCTATCGTCATTTCCATTCCCAATAACTAGATATAGACAGCAAAAAAGTTTCAAAGGCACAACCCTGAATTTGCTTGAGTCAGTACAAAAAACATACCTACCAAGTACTTTTGCCATGCTTTGGCAAAATCTCGATCATTAAATTTGAACCAGATATAAAGTAAATCGATTATGTGACCAAATTGAGAACGAGATCGAATTGACGACTTTTTGTGTCCAAGAGAAACTTAACAGTATTTCGACGGAGTGTGACCGTGGGCCCTATTTGCAAATACAGTAAGACAGTGACCGATGGTCGATGTGGCACGAAAAAACCATAATTCGCTTCAATACCTAATAAAGTCAGTAAGCGAGTCGAATGCATTGATGCATAGGAACGCATTCGATTACGAGGTACGCACCCTCGTTCGTTTTACATGTTTACAAATTTGAACCAATTTGTTTCACAGTCGGTGTTATGTTTAACGAACTAGACTACTACCTATAGAATTCTGAAAAATGACCCCACGTGTAATTGGTGCCGCGAGCGACTCACACGCGTATTCGGGAAACGAGATAATCACAAGATCTAGAAACGATATAGAGATCAACTAGATTTACATTAGATATCGACTAGATGTGACTTGGATATCTAAGTCATAACTTGTCGAAATCGTTCAAGAGGACCTCCAGAATCGCGGAAACGTCAAATTTGACATATCTATCTTGTCGAAATCGTTCAAGAGGACCTCCAGAATCACGGAAACGTCAAATTTGACATATCTATCTTACAAATATCTTTAAATTATCCATATCGTAACTTGCTGAGGTCTAGTAGAGATCTAATACATTTTCAGAATCGAGCCGTTAGTTATAGGACTTATAGGTATTGCGCGCAACTTGACAATGTCAAATATTGTAATGAATGCCGCGCAAGGCAATCAAGGCATACCTACATATAAGTAGAATTTTATTTTAGCCAATCATAGCTTTTAGCGACCAATCGCAACTTTTTTTAATAGCGGGAAATTGTATTAAATAATATTCAAATTCAGAAGGGATAACGGTCACTCGGTCAGTTATACATGTCAATACGGCTATTGCAATATAAGCAATCGGATAGATGCAATTTTTTTTCACCACACCAGCTCGGAAAGGCTTACTTTACACTTCAAAAACGGATAGCAAAGGTGCACTTTACTATCAGTAATTTTGTGAGGCAAAGTAATCAAATGCAAATTTTGAGTTGTTTTCTTATGTTTGCTGGTAGAATTGACTTTTAAATGATGATTTTGGATGATAATTATTTAATAACATTAATTTGAATTTGATTTGGTTTGATTTTGTTCGATTTCTACAATTTAATATTTGCTTCGGGCTGGTGTGGTAAAAATTTTGTGTTTCACTCGGGGGCAAATTTTGTTTAACCCTCGACGTGCTTTGAAACCCTCGCAACGCTCAAGATTCCATTTTTCGAACCACTCGCTAAATCTTGGAATCTTTCGCTTGTTCGGGTTAAACAACAACTTTGCCCCCTCGTAAAACAATAGTACATTTCGATGCTAGTGCGGAAGGTATGTCATTACTTCACGAGTACCGAGATATCTTGCCACGAGCCGCAGGCGAGTGGCAAGACTCGGGACGAGTGAAGAATGACATTTCCGCACGTGTATCGAACGACGTTTTTTAATACAGTTGCGAAAAAATAAGAAAAACATTGTTAATCGTACACTAAACAAAAGTGGTAACAGTGACAGCTCGGTTAGACGTCGTCTTTAAGTATATTACATCTATGGGCGTTTGGCAGCTATTCCGTTCCATTCAGTCATCTTATTAAGAACGGAATTTTCAATATTGAATATTAAAAAATAAACGTGTTATAATGATGAAGAGGTAAGTAATTAAATATGAAATATGTAATATTTTTCGTATTCTTACATTAACGGTAGGTTTTTATGCTGATTACGACGTTTAAATTAACACTCATCAATAAGTAGTCGTGAATTGGAACAAGTATAAATTTAAAAAAATTGGAAAAGTAAAAAGCACTAGTTCGAGATAACCAACTTTCCGCACGCTAAACAGCTATGTAAAGTAGCACTTTTTGAGCAACTGTATTAAAATAGTTATTTACGATACAAGTGCGAAAAATAGGAAATTCGAAACGAGTGGCGAATTACCTATTCGCACGTGTATCGTACAACGTTTTACAGTACATATGGCCCTTTAAACTTTTGACATCGCACGAAAAGTGCTATTTTACGCACTAGTGCGGGAAAATAGGACCATATGTACTGTAAATAACTATTACTTATGGTGTTATCATGGAGTTCAAAAATCAAATTAAAGACTATTCGGAAAGAGATACAAAATAGTACTCAGAGTCTGATGATGGAGCTGGAAGGTGGTCACCGGTACCAATCAACCATGCAACTAAACCACTTCGTGTTTAGGCTCGTTTGATTCGTCTCAACAAGATCTCTGACACTAGGTGATAAACCAAACACGAAGCCCAAACACGAAGTGGTTCAGTTATGTGATAGACTGGTACCCGTCGCCACCTTCGAGCTCCATCATCAGACTCTGAGTAGTATCTTGTGTCAAAGATCTTGTTGCGACGAATCAAACAAGCCCAAACACGAAGTGGTTCAGTTACATGGTAGACTGGTACCCGTGGCCACAGTCCAGCTCCATCATCAGACCCTGAGTACTATCTTGTGTCAAAGATCTTGTTGAGACGAATAAAACGAGCCTAAACACGAAGTGGTTTAGTTGCTTGGTTGATTGGTACCGGTGACCACCTTCCAGCTCCATTATCAGACCCTGAGTACTATCTTGTGTCAAAGATCTTGTTGAGACGAATCAAACGAGCCCAAACACGAAATGGTTTAGTTGCATGGTTGATTAGTACCGGTGACCACATTCCGGCTCCATCATCAGCCCCTAAGTACTATCTTGTGTCAAAGATCTTGTTGAGACGAATAAAACGAGCCTAAACACGAAGTGGTTTAGTTGCATGGTTGATTGGTACTGGTGACCACCTTCCGGCTCCATCATCAGACCCTGAGTACTATCTTAAGTCAAAGATCTTGTTGAGCCGAATCAAACGAGCCCAAACACGAAGTGTTTTAGTTGCATGGTTGATTGGTACCGGTGACCACCTTCCGGCTCCATCATCAGACCCTGAGTACTATTTTGTGTCAAAGATCTTGTTAAGACGAATAAAACGAGCCTAAACACGAAGTGGTTTAGTTGCATGGTTGATTGGTACTTACCGGTGACCACCTTCCGGCTCCATCATCAGACCCTGAGTACTATCTTAAGTCAAAGATCTTGTTGAGCCGAATCAAACGAGACCAAACACGAAGTGTTTTAGTTGCATGGTTGATTGGTACCGGTGACCACCTTCCGGCTCCATCATCAGACCCTGAGTACTATCTTGAGTCAAATAAATACATATAGAATGTCAGGTCGTTTCAAATATTTTTAATCCTGTCCGGTAGTTTATTAAACTGTACCATTATAAATTATAATACTATAAAAACAGTGCTAGGATCAAAGTCTCTCGTTGCGGTTTACACGCACACAGTATAGCGTTTTACACGGCGCCCGCCGCACACAATGATAAAAAACCTCGTCGTCGCCGTTGAAAATGTGCGGAGCCGCGCGACACACGTCCTACCTGTACAAGCTCTGCCGCGGCACTGAACTGGCGAGCGCGCGTCATCGGTAATATAGAGTAGTTTTCAAAAAATTGCCAAAAAATTATAGTAGAATTTCATAAACACTAATGTATACCAAAAGTATAAGCAAACGTTGCAGATTGCTTGAGTATGAAAATGACTTCGATATTAAGTAGATTTTCGTAGAAATTGACACTTGTTTCGGAGAGAAAATTGAGTTCGTTTTACTTTGATTTTCTCTTTCTCAAAGGTATGTAGGAAAAATATCGTTTGATATGCCTAAAGTACAGGGTATTAGTAATACAAAATAGCCAGGTTTAGCAGAGTAAACTTCTCAACATTTCCAAATAAGAGCTTGCCGTTCAGTGCTTCACGGGGTTTTTCGGAAACGACCATCAGAAAAAAATTCATTACTAATTTAATAAGTCCTTTTTCCAATATTTACAACGATATTTAAAAATATAAGAAGACGCTTTTACTGGAACAAGTACTCATTGTTTCTAATAATGAGCACAAAGTCCTGAATTTCGTCGACTAGTATCATCAATTTTGCATTATTTCGACTTTTCTTGTAAGAGCGCTCTTAATTTTTTCTAACATCAACACATTTGATGATCCTGACCGATTGATACGCCTTGTCACTTCCCAATAAGGTTCACTATTATTCCTCAAAAGTGGAAATGATGTGAATCTGAATGAGATCTTGAAAGGTTTCTGTAGAGAGTGGAAGGGTGAAACGGGATCCGCCATTACGGGATGAAATCCGAGCGGAGATTCGATGTATTGATTACTTGAGGGTATGGATTGATCCCCACTAGATCACGCGCTCAAACAGGCTTGTGTCACTTTTTATTGTTTCATTAAGCCAGTTTTTTTTGTGAGGACGAGGCGGTAAAGCTGGTCCTCTTTTACGGGATGAAATCTGAGCAAAGATTCAATGTATTGATTACGTGTGAGTACGGTGATGTTAAGGATTGGTCGCCGCTAGAACACGCGTACCATCTTGTGTTATGTTATGTTCCCTTGGCTTGTCAACTTGGCTAGTGCCCCTGCTCAGTCTATTGAGTGTATATCTGTGGTGTGTGTGAGGCGTGTCTGTACGGTAACTAGAGAAGATGAACATGATAACGTGACATCACAAGCTTTCCGGAAAACCGAGATAATACGCGCACGAACAATCTTGTGTTACGTTCGCTTGAGTTCTGACACCCGTTCATCTTGTATATTTCGTAAATATAGGTTGGCTTTAGAGAATTGCCAAACCGATAAGCAATTCAATATATTTAATTAAATCTTAATTAAACAGAACTGCTTCCCTATGTGATAGGTTTCACACACGGTTCATTATGCACAATTCGTACAATAGGTCAGGTACAAATGCTGAAAAGCCTGTATATAATCACACCTACTGATATCAATTTAGCCATCCGATTATGGTGGGCACGTCACGACCTGTCACCCGGACAAGTGGAATAGACCCCCAGTCCTACACGTAACATGAACCGGTAGCTGAGTCATGTCATGTGCGTGCAGCGCGACGGTTAGGTCTCAGAGTTAGGTTGCCTAACCTACATCTACATAGGTACATTAACCTGGCTCACTTTGCGGTTGTCATGTAATGTAAGAATATAAGGGCCACTTGCACAATCACTAATCCGGGGTTAACCGGTTAAATCTGGGGTTACTGGTTACCAGACCAGTACAATTTGACACTGCGTTAACGGTTTAACCGGTTAACCCCGGATTAGTGTGCCAGTGGCCCTCAATGATTAGACTTCATGGAGATTATTTAGGCACAGATTAGTTTTTTTTACACTTTTAATTCAGCTTCACAGCGTATATATATTTGTATGTGTAGGTACCTACCTAGGCAAGCTCTGGCTAGACAATGAGCATTCAATCCGTATCTTAGCGCGGCATCTGCTCCTGGGCTAGTCTAGATCTAGCAGAAAGGATTTAAGTACAACTTTCGACCTTACTGAATTTTGTATGACTACTTTGTACATAGGAAGATAAGAGGTCGTTCACAGTATGCTTCACTAATATCGGTTATCGGAGACAGTAGCATAAGAAGATACAAAGCGAGCAAAGTGTTCAAAATACACTGAACACATTAGTCTGCCTTTACACTGAGACGGAGATGAGAGGAGATGTGCAGTAATCAACCAATAGCTTAGTTTGTAATCAAGAGGAGCAGAGAAAGGATGTGGGCGATAAAATATCAAACTGATATAAAGTATATTGCAGAAGATGGTATATAATAAAACAACACAGCTTAGACGACACCTCACACATTGTATTTCCTAATCCCACAATAACCAATCAGGATAGTGTAAATTTTCATATTTTACACCACTGATCCACTTCACTGATATCCAATTTTACGGTGTAAAAGAGCCCTAACGGCACATAAACTCTTTCTGTGCTGAATAAGTGGGCAATGCCATGGGAAGATCGCGAGCTCAGATCTCTTGGACTCGGTTAATTAACCGATTTAGAATAGCGCGGGTGTTATCTATGGAAATTAAGTAAAAGTTGTTCACACTTAAATGTTACGGTTGCTTGAAATTGGCGTAGCGTGTAACTAAGTAGGTATCGTTTTACAACACTTTGCTGGCCTCTGCCTCTACCGATAAACAGCTGCCAGTCGTGCGGATCTAAATAGTAATAAAAAGGATTGTTGAATTTAAATAAGGTTTGAGAAGAAATTGTTTACCTACCTAATCTATTCCGAGGCTATAGGTACCTTAGTAGTTGTTATACAATATACAATACAGAGTAGTAGTAATAAGTAAAACACTTTCTTACTCAAATTAAACAATACAACAGAGAGCATACCATATATATATACCTAACATTGAACTTATGCCTAATATATTCCAGCAAACCTTTAAATCAACTTAATCTCTTTGGTATTAAGAGAAAAAAAAATCCCATCGATTTCATCACTCTCTTAGGGTAGACCGAGGCGGTTCGGATCACAGGGTGAATCGGATCATCATGAAAAATCCATTGATATCTGAAATATTTCACTGATATGAGATCTCTAAAATAGCGCTGTATATGTCTTCTGTTATTAGCCTGCGACGCCAGCCATAGGCAATATTTTCAATATCAACTACGTTTAGTCTAGCTGACTGCTGACCTGATTCGCCCTATGATCCGATTTTCCTCGGTTTACTACGTATACTCGTATTGTATGGGATCTCGAAGAGCGCCAAACAGCTCTCACCCGCCCTATCTATCGCAACGGATGTAGGAAGTAATGGACAGCGGACCACCCCGGATTCGCCTGACTGATGCAGCATAAGCGCAGCACTTAACTGCACTTACCTAAGGTGGTTCGACATATACTCGTAGCGAATGCGTCACGCACGATTCTCATCTCAGTGTCTGAGATATTATATTATAGGTACACGTACTACGTGCGTGCGCAAGTTGCACGTCGAATTAAAGCACCTTTACTCATGAAGCCGCCTGGAAAGCTCGCGAAACCCACGACAGCGTCCGATTTCACGATCTAGAAAACGCTGTCACAATCCTCCAGAAGTTTCTGTTGGCGTGCCCCATCTACTACAGCTATCATAAATGCAATCGCAAATGCAAGCCCGCCTCATTATACCTAATACTCATCATCATAAAGCGTAGTACTATTAGTTATTCTGTGATAAAGCGCTGTCTACAAAAAACCTGCACACTCGCGACGCATTGCTTAGATGTGGACGCACCTTTAAGAAGTGCACTATAGTATAACGAGTAATCGTAAAAGCGTCGTTTTAGAACACTTCCACAAGAAGCCATTATGTTTACGCTCGGCAACATTGACGAGTAATGACATAATGTCACTCGCAGCGCCCTCTACAATTTCAGAGCGTGGTTTATCTTCACCACTGCCACTACTGCCAGTGCCACAGACGATCTAAAATGCCGTAAGCGCCTTCAAAAAACATAGGACTATAGTTACTAATAACAACTTTTAACCGATCCGAGGTGGACTTTATTGCCTTAACAATAAGGTTTACGAATGGCCAGTTAACAATGGGACTGGTATTATTAATGTTTTGTATCCATTTTGAAGTTTTAAAAGCAAAACCGCAGGCGACTGTAACCGCAAACACCATTATAAGTTTGCGAATGATATGAGTGTTATTGGTATAGTCTTAAGGTTGTGTTCAGGTCGATCGGTGACCGAAAAGGTATGTAATGGTGTAATGCCCGCATCCGCTGCTTCGCGAGTGTAGGCTACTGCCACCTGGAGTGTTCCCTTCGGTTACATAGCTTTCGCGTCATGCTAATAGCCCTGTACCGGACTAACCAATACCTAGATACCTAAGGGTCACTTGCACGTTCTAGGATGAATAGCCAACTAACTCGAAGTTAACTGTTTATACAGTACAGTTAATTCCGAGTTAGTTGGCTAACCCTGTACCGAATTAACCAATACTTATGCAAAGTAAGCAAGTTGCTTAGAGCATAAACTTTTTGATCCGAGAGCCACGGCTCAAAACCTTTCTAACATACATACGTACGTATGTGTACTTGGAGGTCATATTATACTCACTGTTATAAAAATGTTATTAAATTGAAAGGTTCTTTAAGTAAAACATTTCAAATAAATATAAGGTAGCTACCTGCGCCAAAAATTAAAGGCCCAGTTCTCAAGCTTGCCTATTTCTAAAGTTCATACTTTTATAAGTACAGGTATAAATGGGTGCAAATTTTGCGCTCTAGACTCCAATGTTCGCTAGTACCATAGACAAAACTGCAAGTTCATCTTCTTCTTCTTCTTCTTCTTCCTCGCGTTATCCCGGCATCGGCATTTTGCCACGGCTCATGGGAGCCTGGGGTCCGCTTGACAACTAAACCCGTGATTTGACGTAGACACTAGTTTTTACCAAAGCGACTGCCATCTGACCTTCCAACCCAGAGGGGAAATTAGGCCTTACTGGGATTAGTCCGGTTTCCTCACGATGTTTTCCTTCACCGAAAAGCGACTGGCAAATATCAAATGATATTTCGTACATAAGTTTCGAAAAACTCATTGGTACGAGCTGGGGTTTGAACCCGCGACCTCCAGATTGCAAGTTACACGCTCTTACCGCTAGGCCACCAGCACTTCCAATCTGCAACAATCTGTACAAAACTGCAAGTTCATATTAAACTAAAAATAAAACTGATCTTCTTTGGGGCAAGCTTTCTCCTTGATAATCTCAGTGAAATCGAAGAAAACCTTAAACTTTTCACATGTATAGGTATATATGTAGGCCGGTAATTAGTCCCATCATACATTATGGTGCATTACGAGTGACCTGTCCCGAAGTGCCCCCCCCCCCCTTCCAACACAAGTATCAGACCATGAAACATTTGATTGATGTGACAGGACACGAATAAGCCACTTACATATTATATTGATATTACGGGACGGGATAAAATTTCTGACAACGCTTAGGTAGTATTTGTAGGTATATCAAATCAGCGCAGAAACCGAAATCTTTTTCAATTGGCTTCAAAAAGAAGGTTCTCAGTTCGCTGGATCGGATTATTTCATTTTCGCAAACATGTATAGATGGCTCTAATATAACGCACCTATGCTTATGAGACAAGCACCTTCAAAAAGCGGCCAAGTGCGAGTCGGACTCGCCCATGAAGGGTTCCGTAACAGCAAGTAACAATAAAATTGCGGTTTACGGTTTATGACGTATTAAAAAAAAACTACTTACCAAATCTTGTTCAAACCAATTTTCGGTGGAAGTTTGCATGGTAATGTACATCATATATTTTTTTTAGTTTTATCATTCTCTTAGTTTAGAAGTTACAGGGGGGGGGGGGGGGGGGACACATTTTACCACTTTGGAAGTGTCTCTCGCGCAAACTATTCAGTTTAGAAGAAAATGATATTAGAAACCTCAATATCATTTTTGAAGACCTATCCATAGATACCCCACACGTATGGGTTTGATGAAAAAAAAAATTTTGGGGTTCAGTTCTATGTATGGGGAACCCTAAAAATTTACTATTTTTTTTCTATTTTTGTATGAATATCTTAACCCTGATTTAAACTTTCACGATTATTAAACATTATCAAACTGCACAACGGGACTTAATCACGTATTTAAGTTTTAAGATTTACCTCCGACGTTTCGAGGACGGCGTTGTCCCCGTGGTCTCGGAGAAGACTGTCTTCTCCGAGACCACGGGGACAACGCCGTCCTCGAAACGTCGGAGGTAAATCTTAAAACTTAAATACGTGATTAAGTCCCGTTGTGCAGTTTGATAATATCTTAACCTCCTGAGTCCCAGACACAAATTAATTGAAATTGAAATTTCAACCTTATTGCGTCCGAGTTTTATTTTTCTCTCGGGAGGTTACGATGCCCTCCCCGGAAGACATCGTGGCCTACAGATGGTAGACCTAATATGGTTGATCAATATGTTTTTTGCGGCATTTTCGTCCCGATCAAACTCGCTGTGGCACGTCGGACAAACTCCCCAGCGTAGTCGGTGATTCATGCCAATTCTCTGAAACACTCCCGTTCTCTGGTTGCAGGCCGAACACGCCTGTGACGTGTACGCCTCATCCACGATTTCGACACGGATATTGGATTTACTGCGCAATCTCTTTAGCAACGAGTCGTGTCGAAACTTGCGCCCCGAGAACGACGCTGTGTTCATAAACTTGCTCCCGGCGCCGTACAGCACCAGCACGTCGCTCACCCCTCCTCCATCAAACACTTCCCTCACGATTCGTTCCTCGCACTTGGCGATACGAATGTACTTGTCCAATCCGAGTCGCGTCAGTTTGGAGTGCGTCTCGTACGGTACTTGCATGGCTTCGAACCACTTCATGCGAAAGACGCTGTATTCGATCACGTGATCCGTATTTTTGGAAGAGACCGGAAAATTTAGTGATTCTCTATCCTTTTGCATCTCGGCCAGTATCGGAGCGATGAGTTTGTTGCGTACGCGATCTCTCTTCCATTCGAGCGTGTGAGAACGTACATATTTGCGCGTGACCCGTTTGAAGGAATACCGCTTGGATTCGACGGTGGCCAGGGGCACGCGCGAGCCGGGGTCCACCGCTATAACTCTGTCGTACTCGACGCGCCGCTTCTTCTTTTTCTCCGTCATCTCCGGCTTGGCACACCGATTCATCGAGAGACTCACGCTCACGCCGTCCGTCTGAAGACAACAGCCGAATTTGGTGGCCGGCACGTCCAACCACGGTGTCCACAGTTGACTAAGATGATCGGTAATTTTGTTCCACGTGCCGGGGACGGTATCGGGAGCGACTCGACGCAGCAGCTCGAACCATCCTGTCGATGTATACATCACGTGCTTGAGTCCGTGCGACGGCTGTGGAAATAGACGGAAACTGCGCGTCTCCATTCCCTGCTGTATGCGCATCCATTCGGGTACGGTCTTCCACCACCGCGAACCCTCCACGGTGTCCTTGTTAATGACGGTACACACGCGAGCGATCTCCCGGCTCGTATTGTCGTCGCCGTCGGGCAAAATTCTGCTATAGTAGGCTCGAAAGAGACGTTCGTCGTTGCGCTTCACTTTGAAGTAGCGAGCCAGTCTCGAATACGCGTGCATAGTTATGTTGGTGCGCAATGTGGTCTCATACTGCTTGGCCAGTTCTTGCACGATAAACGAACGCAGCTTACCATCGTAACGATGGTGATCGCCAAAGTACCTAGTGTATGATTCGGCGTACGGTCCTTTGCCCTTCATCGCGTAAACGAAATTCAACACGTCCGGTATGTCAGGTAGAGCGGGGGTCGTCTTCATGTAGAGATTGTAAAATATGCCCAGTTGGATGTAGATGCGCGACAGGTCACGCACGTCCCGTCTGATCTCTTCGAGCAGTCTGGATCGGCGTTGAGGCGAGAGAAGAGGACACAACGCGGAGCACAGACCGCGTTTGACGACGTAGATATCCAGGGTTTGCGCTGCGCCATCACTCAATTTACGTTTTCGAATCGGAGGCAGGTAGTTGGTACACTTCGCAGAGCTTCTGCGATGGTGGTCTGTTCCACCGCACGACTTGCACTGTTTCTCCATTACTGACGAGCCAGAGTCGTCCGTCATGCTTATATAGTTGTACGTACGGACTGGGCCCGGCATGTATACGAAAAAACGCCAATAAGGTTCATAATTGTTTGTTTTATATGTCCTTTGAAAAGGACAACAGGACTCAGGAGGTTAATGCGGTTCACTGAATACATCTACTTACCAAGTTTCAACAGTATAGTGCTTATAGTTTTGGAAAAAAGTGGCTGTGACATACGGACGGACAGACAGACAGACAGACAGACATGACGAATCTGTAAGGGTTCCGTTTTTTTGCCATTTGGCTACGGAACCCTAAAAATGGCACTCGTTTTACGACGTATTATTATGATGATCCAAATTATGAGTATGTAGTGACATGACGTTGATTCTGTAACTATATACTTACATATATTTGAGTGTACCACTGCTGAGCAAAGGCCTGCAAAAATCGAAGACTTTCAACTTTAGCCCCCACCGACCACGCCCATCAAGCATACTTGGGCAACCTTTGCAGCAACAGCAAGTTTCGAGCCAGGAAAAATTGTCTCCGAATTCTTTTCGCGTGCTTCATATCTAACACGCTGCTGTATGAAAAGCTATCAAGAATTACTGTAGGACTCAGAGACTCTCCAGAGGTATCAAAAGAGAACCTTTGCCTTGAGCGATTGTCTCTACAAGTACAGTGCACGCAAAGACCTTATTAAGACAGATTAGACGCATGTCACCGATATTAATCGGCCTCGGAATAAGGACATGCATGATCCCGTGTCGTGCCCGACGGATCGTGTCTCCACGGTCCACTAATACACTTGATTAACCCGTACATAAACCTTATGTCGTTGCCATAAGGTTTACGAAAGGTCAGGGAACTTTATCAAGGGATTGAGCTAACTTAATGGACCATCGATGGACTCTATGCCTTTTGCAATAAAGTTTAAGATTAGTCATGTAACTGTGTTACTTAAGAGTGCTATTACATTTCGGGGTTGAGCGAGTTTAGGTATTTTACGCGCTGCGGCAGGCCGTGCGAGCTCAGTATGCCGATCCCTTCTACCACACTCGCACTACAATGATGGATCAAACATTCTTGATCCTTTGCGAAGCATATTGAAACCAATCATAACAACACTAACTGTACTTAACTTTTAAAGTCCTAAAACTGTTATTTGGTAGGTACGAAAATAATAAATGCAGTGCAAATGTACATAGGGGCTGTTCATAAATTACGTCATCTATTTTTGACTATTTTTGACCCCCCCATCCCTCTAATCATCCAAAAATCATGCTTCGGATGACTCTGTTTCCTCCTACGTCATGCTACCATCATCCGATGTCCAGACCCCCCCCCCTCCTCCCATTTGAAACGACGTAATTTATGAATAGCACCATACTCGTACTTATGAAGGTATATTACTCGAAAGAAATTATAGGTACTCGCTTATTTACATGTTTCGTCATTGCATTTGGTACCTATAGGTTGTAAAGTTTGTATCAACGAGGGTTTAAAAACGAACTGGTACTGAGGATCTGATGATAATGATGATGATCAAGGTGGTCACGGATACCAATCAACCATGTAGTAACATGATTAGGCTCGTTTGATTCGTCTCAACAAGATCTTTGACACTGAAGATACACAGGGTCTGATGATGGAGCTGGAAGGTGGCCACGGGTACCAGTCTATCATGTAACTAAACCACTTCGTGTTTGGGCTCGTTTGATTCCTCTCAACAAGATCTTTGACACAAGACAGTACTCAGGGTCTGATGATGGAGCTGGAAGGTGGTCACCGGTACCAATCAACCATGCAACTAAACCACTTCATGTTTAGGCTCGTTTGATTAGTCTCAACAAGATCTTTGACACTAGGTGATACTCAGAATGATGATGGAGCTGGAAGGTGGTCACCGGTACCAATCAACCATGCAACTAAACCACTTCGTGTTTAGGCTCGTTTGATTCATCTCAACAAGATCTTAGACACTAGATGATGAACCAAACACGAAGCCCAAACACGAAGCCCAAACACGAAGTGGTTCAGTTACATGGTAGACTGGTACCACCATTCGTGGCCACCTTCCAGCTCCATCATCAGATCCTGAGTACTATCTTGTGTCCAAGGTCTTGTTGAGACGAATCAAACGAGCCCAAACATGAAGTGGTTTAGTTACATGATAGACAGGTACCCGTCGCCACCTTCGAGCTCCATCATCAGACCCTGAGTGCTATCTTGTGTCAAAGATCTTGTTGAGACGAATCAAACGAGCCCAACCACGAAGTGGTTTAGTTGCATGGTTGATTGGTACCGGTGACCACATTCCGGCTCCATCATCAGACCTTGAGTACTATCTTGTGTCAAAGATCTTGTTGAGATGAATCAAACGAGCCCAAACACGAAGTGGTTTATTTGCATGGTTGATTGGTACCGGTGACCACATTCCGGCTCCCTCATCAGACCTTGAGTACTATCTTGTGTCAAAGATCTTGTTGAGACGAATCAAACGAGCCCAAACACGAAGTGGTTTAGTTGCATGGTTGATTGGTACCGGTGACCACCTTCCGGTTCCATCATCAGACCCTGAGTACTATCTTGTGTTAAAGATCTTGTTGAGATGAATCAAACGAGCCCAAACACGAAGTGGTTTAGTTGCATGGTTAATTGGTACCGGTGACCACCTTCCGGCTCCATCATCAGACCCTGAGTACTGTCTTGTGTCAAAGATCTTGTTGAGACGAATTAAACGAGCCTAAACACGAAGTGGTTTAGTTGCATGGTTGATTGGTACTGGTGACCACCTTCCGGCTCCATCATCAGACCCTGAGTACTATCTTGTGTCAAAGATCTTGTTGAGACGAATCAAACGAGCCCAAACACGAAGTGGTTTAGTTGCATGGTTGATTGGTACCGGTGACCACCTTCCGGTTCCATCATCAGACCCTGAGTACTATCTTGTGTTAAAGATCTTGTTGAGATGAATCAAACGAGCCCAAACACGAAGTGGTTTAGTTGCATGGTTAATTGGTACCGGTGACCACCTTCCGGCTCCATCATCAGACCCTGAGCACTGTCTTGTGTCAAAGATCTTGTTGAGACGAATTAAACGAGCCTAAACACGAAGTGGTTTAGTTGCATGGTTGATTGGTACTGGTGACCACCTTCCGGCTCCATCATCAGACCCTGAGTACTATCTTGTGTCAAAGATCTTGTTGAGACGAATCAAACGAGCCTAAACACGAAGTGGTTTAGTTGCATGGTTGATTGGTACCGGTGAGCACCTTCCGGCTCCATCATCAGACCCTGAGTACTATCATGAGTCAAATAAATACATATAGAATGTCAGGTCGTTTCAAATATTTTTAATCCTGTCCGGTAGTTTGTTAAACTGTACCATTATAAATTATAATACTATAAAAACAGTGCTAGGATCAAAGTCTCTCGTTGCGGTTTTCACGCACACAGTATAGCGTTTTACACGGCGCCCGCCGCACACAATGATAAAAAACCTCGTCGTCGCCGTTGAAAATGTGCGGAGCCGACCGACACACGTCCTGCCTCTACAAGCTTCGCCGCGGCACTGAGCTGGCGCAGCGCGCGTCATCGGTAATATAGAGTAGTTTTCAAAAAATTGCCAAAAAATTATAGTAGAATTTTATAAACACTAATGTATACCAATAGTATAAGCAAACGTTGCAGATTGCTTGAGTATGAAAATGACTTCGATATTAAGTAGATTTTCGTAGGAATTGACACTTGTTTCGGAGAGAAAATTGAGTTCGTTTTACTTTGATTTTCTCTTTCTCAAAGGTATGTAGGACAAATATCGTTTGATATGCCTAAAGTACAGGTTATTAGTAATACAAAATAGCCAGGTTTAGCAGAGTAAACTTCTCAACATTTCCAAATAAGAGCTTGCCATTCAGTGCTTCACGAGGTTTTTCGGAAACGACCATCAGAAAAAAAATCATTACTAATTCAATAAGTCCTTTTTCTAATATTTACAACGATATTTAAAAAGATAAGAAGATGCTTTTACTGGAACAAGTACTCATTGTGTCTAATAATGAGCACAAAGTCCTGAATTTCGTCGACTAGTATCATCAATTTTGCATTATTTCGACTTTTCTTGTAAGAGCGCTCTTAACTAAAGGTATTAAAACTACAACATTGGTTGACCGTAGATAGACCGTATAACCATGGGAATAAGGTGCGGGAAAGTTTACTATATTGACGATGGTATACGCAGTACAGATGACTGATAACGCTCACGACATGTAGTAAGACAGCACGTCTGTTTTCTGGACTAAGTTTTTTATCTGTTGCAATGTTTGCCTAGTCTTTTACTCACATACATTCATGCACTAATTAATATAGCCGAAGGTAATTTTGAAGTCTATTGACTGCTAGTGTGTTTATATTACCTACATTCGGAAAGGCAGTAATGTCTTAACCAGACATTCTATTAAGATGGAAAATATTAGCCTCTTGCCTGTAAGTAGTAGGTAGTTGGATAAACAATCAGAATGTAATAACACAAGCAGATTAATTTTGCCTCCAGCAGGACGGCGCAGAATGTTAGACCACCCGCACTTGATAAACTAGCAAGGTAATATAATGTTCTATACATATCTGTTTTCATTTCCTTTTATCAGACTTTAAAAATAGTATAAGAATTATTTATTCGTAGCAAACACGAGATCAAGAAATAGGAGAGACAAAGTGCCACAAAATCAGCGCTGACTTCCTGCGCTGATCTTCCGATGAGATCGTCAGCGTCAGGTGAAATAACCACGACAGCTAAAAGAAAATGAACAAAAAAAAGAAAAAGCATACATTAGACATATTTACATAGATAAAGGCTATAATATTCAAAATAAGAAAAGAGCAGCCATAAAGACATCCCTACTAATAGTATAATTGCGAAA
The DNA here is from genome assembly GCF_963556715.1 of Cydia fagiglandana. NCBI lineage: Eukaryota > Metazoa > Arthropoda > Insecta > Lepidoptera > Tortricidae > Cydia > Cydia fagiglandana. The sequence goes on along the minus strand of NC_085949.1, from coordinate 126,906 downwards.
GTAGGTAACTGTCGGCTTGGTCTCTGTGCGATCTAGATTAATATTGGTACGAAGATGCTCTGAGTCTGAACATGGAATTTTAATCACGGAAAGCAATAACTACTATTATATTCAGGCCAAAATTAACTTAATTTGTGATTCGTATTCGAGATGCATAATGGTTGCCCCAATTTCGGTAGGCATAGTACGAAAAAGAGGTACTTATTTTTTTACGAATATTGGTGCGTACGAATATTGTTTCAAATAGGATATAGACTAGACAAAAAAATTCAAAATCGCTCTCCTTCTTGATGCGACTGGCAAATCATATTACTTTTTGGCAACCGGGTTTTTTAACCTAATTAGACCCCGCTGAATCCGAATTTGCCGGTTGCTCGATAGAAATCTTGACCGGAAGTGAGATATTTGACATTAAAGGTCCCTTTTTTTCGTTTTTCGTAAATAACTCTTAAACAGTGGCGCATAGCAAAAAATATTCTATTACATAAGTAATCTACATAAAATTGCCTACAAGAAAGATTCAGTACAATTTTTCGCTAGGATCAATATTCAAAGAGATTTCAACGCGGGAAATTTAATTATAATCACTTCTAAGGTCCCGTTTTTTAGGTTTTCGCAAATAACTCATAAACGGTGGCCAATATCAAAAAATGTTGTTAGACGTTAATAATCTACACAAAATTTTGAATGAAAAAGAATCAGTACACTTTTCGCAGGGATCAATATTTAAAAAGATAATAAAGAGGGAAAGTTAATTATAATAAATTCTAAGGTTCCTTGTTTTTATTTTTTCGTTAACAATTTGAAAAGTATGACTCATAGCAAAAAAATCTTATACATAAATAATAAACGTAAAATTTCCTACAAGAAACATTTAGAACACGTTTCGCTAGGATCAATATGTAAAAAGACAAAGCAGCGGGTAAGTTAATTATAAATATTATAATCAATTTTAAAGTCCCTTTTTAGTTTTTTGTAAATAACTCGTAAACGGTGACCCATAGCAAAATAGGTTTTTAAGAACAAATTATGTACATAAAATTTCCTCCAAAAAACATCCAGAACACTTTTCTCTAGGATCAATATTTCAAGCGATATTAAAGGAAGAACGTTAATTACAATCAGTTCACAGGTCACTTTTTTTTAGTTTTTCGTAAATAACTCGTAAACGGGCCACCGTTGCAAAACAATATTCTACATAAATACTAAACATAAAATTGTCCACAAAAAAAGGTTCTGTACACTTTTTCGCTACGATCAATATTTAAAGAGGTATTAAAGGGGGTAAGTTAATTATATTCAATTTCCAGGTCCCTATTTTTAGGTTTTCGTCTATATAGGTAAAGAACTATTTTATTTTATTATATTTTAAAAATGTAGACCCAGTAGTTTCGGAGATAAAGGGGGGGGGGTGGTCATTTTTTGTATTTTAAAGTTTTATTTTGGGGGGAGGGGCTTTATCTCCGAAACTATTGGGTCCAAAATTTTGAAAAAATATACAGAATAGAACCTCTATAGATGACAGGAAAACCTATTAGAATTATGCAGTCAAGCGCGAGTCGGGCATTACTTAGTTTTTGAACCGATCCCGACAGGTTTTTTAAAGGCAATCACTCGCGTTTCACATATACAAAATACATTGTTAAAAATTGGGTAATGTACGGAACCCTTGCAACGCGAGTCCGACTCGCGCTTGGCCGGTTTATTTTCATTTTGAGGTACGGAACCCTAAAAAGAGAAAAGTGTTCCATATGTTTTTCGTAGACAATTTTATATCGATTACTTATTTACAAGAACATTAAGAACTTATTTTGCTATGAGCCTTATTTTACGAGTCATTTACGAAAACCTAAAAATAGAGACCTGAAAATTGATTATAATTAACTTACCCCCTTTAATACCTCTTTAAATATTGATCGTAGCGAAAAAGTGTACAGAACCTTTTTTGTGGACAATTTTATGTTTAGTATTTATGTAGAATATTGTTTTGCAACGGGCCACCGTTTACAAGTTATTTACGAAACTCTAAAAAAAAGTGACCTGTGAACTGATTGTAATTAACTTTCTTCCTTTAATATCGCTTGAAATATTGATCCTAGAGAAAAGTGTTCTAGATGTTTTTTGGAGGAAATTTTATGTAGATAATTTGTTCTTAAAAACCTATTTTGCTATGGGACACCGTTTACGAGTTATTTACACAAAACTAAAAAGGGACTTTAAAATTGATTATAATTAACTTACCCGCTGCTTTGTCTTTTTAAATATTGATCCTAGCGAAAAGTGTTCTAAATGTTTCTTGTAGGAAATTTTACGTTTATTATTTATGTATAAGATTTTTTTTGCTATGAGTCATACTTTTCAAATTATTAACGAAAAAATAAAAACAAGGAACCTTAGAATTTATTATAATTAACTTTCCCTCTTTATTATCTTTTTAAATATTGATCCCTGCGAAAAGTGTACTGAATCTTTTTTATTCAAAATTTTGTGTAGATTATTAAAGTCTCACAACATTTTTTGATATTGGCCACCGTTTATGAGTTATTTACGAAAACCTAAAAAACGGGACCTTAGAAGTGATTATAATTAAATTTCCCGCGTTGAAATCTCTTTGAATATTGATCCTAGCGAAAAATTGTACCGAATGTTTCTTGTAGGCAATTTTATGCAGATTACTTATGTAATAGAACATTTTTTGCTATGCGCCACCGTTTAAGAGTTATTTACGAAAAACGAAAAAAAGGGACCTTTAATGTCAAATATCTCACTTCCGGTCAAGAATTCGATCAAGCAACCGGCAAATTCGGATCCAGCGGGGTCTAATTAGGTTAAAAAACCCGGTTGCCAAAAAGTAATATGCTTTGCCAGTCGAAATCGTTTTTATGAAAAATATGACCTGTCTAATAGGACGCATTGCGTTTCTTCCTTTCCCAGAAACAATTAACATCCGCCGCCCAATTACTTTTAAAACCCGAACCATTTGAAGGCATGCTAGTGTCTGTGTTTGTACGAACGAACAAACAAACACGAAACATAATTATATGTCCACGTTCCCGCGAGTCGTAAACCCGTTAACAACTGTGTTGTTATTACGAACGCTTAGCTTATCAAATGTATTCGAGTAAGTGTTAATAACCAGCCATCAAAGAACTTTCTCGGGTAATTATAATGTAGATAGTCTGTGTCGGAGTAGAATAAGGATTATGACCAGAGATGTGACTTATTTGAAATGCTTGTATTTAAAATGCAAATACAAAATGCAAAATACATACCTATTTTGTATTTTATATTTAAATACCTTTTGAAGAAAACTATTTTGTATTTTATTTGAAATAGTTTTTGGGACCTATTTTCTATTTTCAAAATACAAAATACTTTATAGTAGGTAGGTAATGTAGGTAGGAGTTACAATCTCTTCTGATGTTACAATAATCCTGGCAACTCTCTCATTCTTTTAACATGGAACTATTGAATCTGTTTAGTAACGTCGCACATGACCACAAGCGTAGCGAGTGGTTAAAAAAGTGGAATCTTGAGTGTTGCGAGGGTTTCAAGGCACGAGAGGAGAACAAACTTTTCTGCCCTGGTGAAATACAAACGAGACGTTTTCATCACACTAACGAGAGGCATTGTACTAGCTGTAAATCATTACAAATTAATGCTTTAAAAGTTGGCCGTTAAAAACCATCATCCATACCTACATCCTACCAGTTAATATGAGCAAACAACTAGAAATTTGCACTTTAGATAGAGGATTGATTTCAAAGAATAAAGAGAGTCTTTTCAACTTGGAAATTCCGAGTAATACTTTTTAATTCAGACTAGGTATTCACTACTCAGAGTACCTTTTATCGCAAAGTATTTGTATTTTTAAAATACCTATTTCGTATTTTGTATTTAAATACAAATTCCAAAACCATTTTGTATTTTGCATTTGAAATAGTATTATTAAGGAAGTATTTGTATTTTGTATTTAAATACTTTTTACGCATCTCTGATTATGACCCAATTTTAGTCATCTTTTTGCATTTTTTTCGATAACGTTTTTTTCTCTGCTCAGCTTCAGGTTTGAACTAACGATTTTCGGATGGTGGCACTTTTTATTAATGTAAATTACAAATCCGTCACCTCTAGCCCCCCAACCAAAACATGACCAAAACTTGCCAATACAAATGCAATTTTGATTTGTCTGAAAAATATAGATGTTTTTGGAGTGAACGTCATTCGAAAATCGTCTCTCAATATCTCTATAATTACTGGAATATGCATATAATATTAAATGGAAACCTATAGACGATCCAAATTTCGTTGTTTGCTGTAGACCCTCGGTATTCTACGAGTATCCGACTCACTTGTTCGCGTCCCGAATAAGATTAAAACGCGCAGGGCCCGGTATTATCGCGTCATTTGTGACTCGTGACGCCCCAGCCTTTGTATCGCCAGTATTAATGACAGTCTGTTACTGATACGGTCTCTAATCAGTCCTCGTCAGCTGATCCGCCATTTGCAGAAAGGGGTGGAGAGTTTTTGAGGCATAATTGGATCGTTATTTGATGCCTTTGTGTTACAATGGGGGCTAAAAGCTATTAGCGGGTTTCTTCTTACACATACTTACTTATACAATAGATCTATAATAAAATAGGTATATGCAGAACGTGTTAATTACGCTCTGTATTTCTGTAATCTGATTATTACCTACTGGACTTCACATTGATTTCGAAACGCCGAAGATTCCAAAACTTCGACGCGTCGAAAAAAGACGTTTTCAAAGGGTAAGTACCGTACCGAAACATGGTCGTTGGTTCATGAAACTAACTGACTTTTAGTGTAAACATTAATCAACATTATCGAATATCGGGCATTTCTCCATTCACGAAGTTAAGTGTCCAACCGGTACTGTAACGTCGTTCACCAGTTTTGGACAGTTAATTAACCAACTTGCAAGTAGTGAGGTCCGCTGGGTGCGGTCAGGCGGTGGCAAAAACAGGGAACGCCGGGGAAAGTTCTTGCGCAAGACCAAAGTGAAGAGACACAGTAATGTATCTAGGCATTTCAAGATCGATGTTTAAATCTCGGACGCAACGATTGTTTGAACAATTTAAGCTAACGATGTGTAGTGTAGTCTAGTGCCATCTCCTATGTCTATCATAAATGCCAGTTCTTTAAACCATGGCCAAAGATTTATCAATAATTTAGTTACATCACTTAAATCGCAACATTAATTTACGCATCTTAATATTCCTGTCGTATTCGAATCGAATACTCAATAACAATCAACTCTGGCAAGACGGTCCCACATATGGACACTGTGGGCGCGTCACAGAATACACACCACACCCTGGGATTGAGTGGGTGAGTCTCGACAGTAGACATCCATTTCTTTACCTGCATACCTGCTGACTATCGTTAAATTGTGAGCGATACACACCTACACGTTACGTTAATATTACAATCTAGGTTGTACGTTTGATTGCTGAAAGTGTGCAACTAAAGGTGACAGTCCATTTCCAACGACAGCTGCATTACTGTTCATTTTGGTATGGAAATTGACAATGACAGCGACGCGTTCAGTACCGGTAGTGCAGATGCGGTTAGAAATGGAATGTTACCATAATCGAAAAGCTTTCAGCGCAGCTGCGCTCCCTGACACCGTGTACAATAATATCACCGTTTGTTCGGGACTTGTAACATTGTTTGCTTGCTGGTAAGGTGACAGCATGCCCAGAGGTGTGGGGGTGGAGAGGGAGTATTTCTTGGAGGCGCGGGGGGGGGGGGTTTACATAACAGCATGTGCACTTGTCATGTTGACTGCTCAATTTTATATGAAACTAGTCTTCAAGTTTGTTGTGAACATCGCTGCCTACACTGAAATGCATCGAAATGGGTTATAGTTGCTCTTTCTCAGGCACCTCGTTCAAATTGATCTCAAATTTTCTAAACCGCGTTGTTTCATCCGCTGATGACTGTATCTACCTCAGATTAATCTCAAAGGGATCTTAAAGAAACAATTTTGTCAAATGCCGAGAATGTTTCGTTAATAATAAGTAAACGAAACATAAACCCATACTTAGAAAGAAACGTGATACAGATACGTGACGTCCTGCGTCTCACGCTAGTAAATAATATCGTGCTGTTGTCGTACTCGTGTAACGAACGTTCGCCAACACCAGTGACACTGGAGCCCTGGAGGCCTTTGGTTTATAGAAAACACCAATGGAAATAAATGTTTTTTTTCATGGTATAGTAGGCAAATGAGCAGACGAATCGCCTAATGGCAAGAAATTACCGTCGCCCATAAACACCTGCAACACAAGATGGGTTGCAAGTGGGTTGCCAGCCTTTAAGATGGGAGTAGTGTAGGTATTATGGATTTCTCTTCTTTGTTTCCATGAATGGACCGACGAGCGATGCCTTTTCCAGGCTGAATTAGAAACCCTGAATTCAAATAGTGCAGAGTCAAAAGGCAGGCTCTAATCTTTTTGTTGTAAAATACTTTGAGACCCGCCGCGTTCAGAAGATACTAGACATCGAAGATCCCACAATATTGGTTCAAATGAAGTGCTTACTAAGAAATAATGAAATACCTGTAACTCGACCGCTCCGGCGTGTAACCAAACCCTTCCACTTCTCCGTAGGGCCCAATTAGTCGCTGCAAGCTAGCCTTCCTGACGACCGGTGTCCTACACGTAGACACGTATAATATAGGGAATTTGATCCGGCGGTCAGCTCTGCCCGCTCTGCTCTGTCCGGCGTCGCGGCGCGGACCGGCGGACCGTTTCGGCTACATTCTTTGGACTTCAATGCGATTATCATTGACCGTGAAAACAGTCTAGTCACGTGATTATTTCATACATTATTTTGGCTAGATTGGTGTCTCCTATAGGTAAACGATTGTCACGTGGTTTCGCTTCTGCTTGGTTACGATTAGCTTGATTGGTATGCCGGCTGGTCCGAGGCAGCCTTGTAACAAATAATATTTAGAAAAATGTGGTTCGCTTACTTTTTTCAGTCTCGTCAAACCCCGAAGGAAAACGCTACTCGACACACTCAACAAAGTCAACAATCTATCCTATGTCACAGGAAACGACTGCTCGTAGATACTCGTATAACGATGAGATATCCGCCTCGACTCGACGGTCGCGGCGACTTTTTATAGCCCTTATTATAACTAGATAAAGTCCACCGATGATCAAGTAAATGTGTTGCTGATAGGGCCATCGTTGACACAAGTAAGTGACCTTTCTTTAACCATACTGCAAAGAGATAAGGTTTAAAATGGAAAGTCCAATGTTATTGTTAATATACTTACATTGATACAAGACACATCCGATGAAGGAAGCGTTGTGCATCTTATAATACCATGTTAATAGGACAAGCGAATAATTTAATCAGTCATAACTTCATATGGTGCTTTCTACAAAATTGTCCGTTGTCCCGCACATACCTGAATTTCATTTTTTTGTAAGCAACGATCAAATCAAAGCTTTAAAATATATGTTATCATGGACTTAAAGCACTGGAAAAAATACAAATATGTAAATTAATATGCGTTTGTACGGGACACGTACACTCCGTGGAATGCTCGATAAGTTGCCATACCTAACTAAAACCCTTATGACCATATATCAATCTTCAGGTTCAGATTGACGATTATAAAATGTAGTTTCGGAAAATTTGGCTTGAAAAGGCTTTTCCTGAAGAATGTACTAACAGCGGTCATAACTTAACCATCGATGGGCCTTAATAATAATCTCCCAGAAGTCCTAGAATCCCAGATCGTATCGCCCAGCAAGCGACAGTAGCCGGGAATTAACTTCATTAGCCAGGCAATTACAAGACACGAAAAACGATATAATCTGTGACGTGTGCTGTACGGACTGTACGGTACACGTGCGATTTGCGAATAGCTAATTCGCAACTCGTGTCGATTTAAAACACTCCCTCTTGTTTCAATTTACGGCCACTCGTTACAAATTTCCTACTTTTATATGTACTTAGGCTGACCTAGCAACTATATAGTTACAACAACTATAAAATCACTCAATTCAGCGCAATCTCAAGTATCATGATAACGAGCAAATTGCTTTGTATTGTAGGCAAGGAAAGTGCGCCTATATGGCGGGTAACGTAGCGGCTTCACCGGTGATCGTGCCGTCGTGCCGCGACGGCGTGACAAATGCAGGCTACAGGGCGACGTCAACTAATAAGCCTTTTATTTATAAACATAAGGGTTTGTCATGTAGGTATTGATTTCCCCTGACAAGACAGGATTTTTGGTCCTTTGTCAGGATTTCGGGGGAGACTTGACGATGTCAGGGACTCAGGGTGTTTTAGACATCTCAACGTCCTCAACTAACCAGTAACCAATAAGTATACTAGAAGATAGCTAAAAATTTGGAGTTGGGCAGAGACAAGGAAAGCAGGATTTGGTGGTGTGAGTTAAGGCTTATTAAGACGATGCGAGAACGCGTATGCGAGTTTCATTACATTGCAGTGTTTGTTTGGTCGGCTGAATGGATGTGACCTCAATAGTTTGCAATGGAACTAAAATCGCATACGAGTTCGAGCGCCGTCTAAATGAGCCTTTATGGGGTTCGATAGTCACTACGGAGCGAGAAGAACCTGTTTTATAATATTTAATGGGCCATTATGCTGACCTATGGGTCTGCAAGTTTGTGCCTCCTAATGCATCGCATGACTCTATATATGTAATATGTTTGTCCAGTAAGCATCCGTAGTTAGGTACTGCCAATTAATGGGTACCTCGCCACATTTAAACTCTTTCGTTGTAATTAAAAATAATGGTCACGAAAGCGCGGTCCGTGCTCCATAATGTAACGGGCGCGGTGCGGTGCCCATACATATTACATATGATGTATGTTGTGGAGCGCCGAATTTGAGCCCGATTTAGAAAGCAGGGTGCGACTTGAATTTTTACTCGTGTCTATTGATGAAGCCACACCGATTGAGTTACTATCAAGGTGATACAAGAGGGACCATTCTAAAATGTTGTTTTTGTCAAAGATTTCTGGTAAACTTGTCCATGGATCTGAATGTTCACAAAAAGTCCCGACAGATGCCATTTCGCTAAGGTAGTAAGATGGTTGATATAGTGCCCTATTGATTCCCATCCGATAGTAAAATTACGCCGATTTTCGTTTCGCGGACAACAGCAGTCTTTTGGCAGAGTAACAGCCCGTTCACACAGGGTGTCCGTTTTACTGTTCCGTTTTGTCGTATACGTTTTTTTTTCATTGATGGCGTATGGAGTTGTATGAGCGACTTCACATATGACACAGTATTCAGTATACAGTAAAAAATTTCGGTCCGTAAAATTATGACATTCCGTTTTGTCATCGAATACTGGATGAACGGAATACGTATCCGTCATGTATCCGTACGTTTTTACTGGATATAAACTGCTCTAGGCCCCCCGGTGCGCGTGTTGTTGCTGTTGTTTGTGCTGTTGTAATTGTGTATTAGTTTATTTTCCAAAGGGAAAAAGAAATAAAGTTGTACCTTTGCTAGGACGAAAAGGTCCGCACGCGAGCACTTCATTCCCGCAGCTCGGCCTTCGGCCTGGCGTGCTTGGGAAATCGTATGGGACGCTCCGGGCCTTCGGCCCTATACGCGGAGCTCGGCCTTCGTCCTTCGCTGGGTTTCGTAGTTCAGCGTCGGGCCTTCGGCCCGCCGCTTCGCTTATTAAATAAAACGCTTGGAGGGTTGGTTTTGATTTGGGGCGTAAGCGGGAAGTTGGAGTTTAAACACGACCCAATAGTAAAAGTGTCTTGACAACCTCACGTCGCTTGTCTAAGACACTTTTCCTATGGGGTCGTGTTGAAGCTCCAACTTCCCCCTCTCGTGTGACGCTTCGGGCCTTCGGACCTACGCGGAGTTCGGCCTTCGATCTTCGCGAGCCTCGACGCACCGCCGTCGGGCTTTCGGCCCGCCGGCTCCGCTTATCAAGACAATTGGCTTGGTAGAACGACTATAACGTTTGGGAGCACCGCATTCACGTAGCTCGGCCTTCGGCCTTGCGTTCCGGGAGTCGGGGTGGAGGCTCCGGGCCTCACGGCCCGTCGCGGGTCGGCCTGCGGCCTCCCGGCCTGAAGCTCGCCCTTCGGGCTCGCTTAACCTACTTGGAAATTTGACTTTGCCCGTGTCAGCCGCCATTTTGGTTTTTTCCAAAAAAAAATTTTCACGTGGTAATCTTGGGCCGCATGCCTATACCGATATAAACAATCCTGGTAGACTAGCGGTGGTATACTGCGAATTTACGTGTGCCGTAATTACGGAGACTATGTGTGAACGGGCTCTCAGTTAATGCCGGATACGTTGAACGTTATACGGTGCTTATGTGTGAACAAAGCATATTTTTTTGTTGTATCCGTTAAAACGGGTACCGTAAATACGGAGACTCTGTGTGAACGGGCTGTAACGTTTCGCAGAATTTCAGTCGTACTACGTTTGCAAGTACGAGTAAGTGTAGTCAGTAGGCTGAGCATTCATAGGTATGCAGATAGTAATACATAGAAGTTACATCTACGAATGCTAAACGATGCGTTCTGCGTTGTTGAAGAGACGGTGTGTTATCAATTTATCAACTAGGTAAGTACTTAGAGTCTTAGATCTACATTCTCACAAGGGAAAGCGTGTATGAGAGCATGTGGTACTTGTATAGCTACATGATTTGTTACACAGAAGGGCGTCATTCCGAATGATACCCGAACATCGGGGCGGGTTGAGTTGAGAGCTCACACGAACTAGTATACGTGCGGTTGGATTCTCCTTTTTATAAGTATACTATACTTAGTATAGTATACTAGCTTCTGCCCGGTACTTCGTTTGCGAGGAATGATAACTATGATTGATAAAAACTACCCTATGTTCCCAGGCTTAAAGGCCTAAGAAATACAAATGTCAATGTGGAAGGATGTGGTCTATAAAATAATTCCCCAGTTTAGATGGTACAGATTTCCGCGTGCTGACATTTTTTTACTACGCAGTACTAAAAATTCCCACTACTCATGCTGGTTCGCCGCTTCAATAAGTACCCTCGCTCGCTCAGCGACCACAATATGCCCCTACGTGAACAGGACACAGCGGGTAGGTATATACCAGGAAAGCGAAATGAAAGTTGCAGCACCAGGCGCCCTAGCCAAGGTTACAATCGCTATCGCTTCGACAACGAAAAGCATTATGTATCCCCATTAGTGTGACAGTGACAGTTGCGTTTCGATCGCTACGGAGCGTTAGCGATTGGCATCTTGGCTACGCGGCCTGATCAGACTCGAACCCGGGACCGCGAGACCGGTACAAACGTTAGTTGCCGACGTTTCCCCGCTTGAATTTTGATGACATCGATCAGGTCTTTATTTACATTATTTTTACTTTGTCCAACATTATAGCTGTGTTGCACCAACTGTGGCCACGGATGACTATACGCCCAGCAACATGTCAACGGAGAAATGGTTGAAAAACACTAAACACTAAAAACGAATGGTATCCATATACAATTGGTAAATCACCAATCGGCGTCGTGTCACATCCTGGTGCCCAAAGTGTGTGAATGAATTAATTAGCTCGGCACGGAATCGATAATAGAGGCACTTTGACGTGTTGGTCGAATTTAATGGTCTAAAGTATTTCGACAGTGGATGCCGACACCATGTGATGATCTTGATTTGCATTACATCAGCGTGGGGATTAAACCCTGACTGAGTACTTGAGAGCTAAGAGCATAGCTCGAGAGATATATTGTCTAGTTACTTAACTGTAACTTTAGCTAAGCACTTCAAATACCTACGGTTGAATTACCTATTATATAATGACAATCGTTGATAGAAAATGATAGAAAGAGTATGGAAATAGTCACGTGGCTTTTCGCAGCATCTCTGTCATCCCGATATTATTTTACTATTCGCATGGCGTTTGCTGATGCAGTAGGTACATACGTATGTCATTATGGCTGGGACCCAAGGACAGATTTTGTACCAGATTGTTTAATGTTAATGAAAAATAGATGGTATACGTTTCTTCCTCCTACATTGCATACATATGATAATTCACAGGATAATTCGCCACAGACAATCAGTCTAATAGCGACATCATCTTAAATACCTAAGTACAATCCAACCCCAAGGCTACTGTGTGGTCAGTACCTGGTCATCAGCCCATTTAATTTTAGAGCCATTTAGATAAAGATGGCTAAAAGTCCTAGCTTAGTGTTCATTCTTGTCTAACTGGTCTCGTGTAAACGGTTCATTATATTAATCTTGTCCGTCTGTATTTGACCAAGCACTCCATTTAGAACAGCTCGAGAGGTCACGGAACTCGCGACGAACGAACGCGTCCTCGATGTTTGCCGAACGACGGTGTTTGGAATGCAGAGTGCCTCCCTGCTCGCTCCGAGACGTCTCAAACTCTCAATGCTGAAATTACGTGTAAATTAAGCAAGTAGGTGAAGTATAAAAAGTCTAAATAAACCTTCGGAAATATATTAAAACTATGTTAAACGGTACACTCGGTCAAATAAAAGCTCGGCATGTCTCACGGGAGTTTTATAAGTTAAAGCTCCGGAAATCTATTAGTTTTTCAACATGTTGAATATCTTATATAGGTAATTTGAGGTCAAATAAATGAAGTTTAAGTAGTAGATAAGCTTGTTGTTAGTTTATTTAATCCATATTTATTATTGCATCTTGAAAATAAATAAATAAAACTTCTAAACAGGCTCTAGAATTCTGTATCGACATAAGCTAATGAGTTTAATAATAATGACTAAGATAATGGATTGTTCTTTGATTTAAACTTTTCATATAATCTTCATTATAAAAACCCCATTGCGAGGATGTGAACTTTACTTAAAACGTCCATGTCAAACATGGAACTAGCCAAAACAGGCTCTAAACTATTATATTACGCTGAACGCGTCTCCAAGAAACTGCTCTGCTCTCGATCCAACCCAAAGCGAGCACTAGAACAAAGTTTGTCCAGACAGCAAACAGCACTGCTGAGCAAACGGTTGCGCTTGAGTTGCGACAGTCGCAGTCGCAGTTGTAGCTACAGTTCGACAGTTGGAGCCGATAAGGAAGATAACGCCGGGAACAGTCCACAGAATAAGTACAGTAGCTCAATTAAAAGTATGTTAATCGGATAAAATGTCCGTGGCTCGCGTGCTGCCGTCCAAATTGTTAACTAACAGTTATTAAACTTTATTGCAAACACGTCTAACTGCAAACTGCAGGTCCACCAGATTACCACATTACTCTTTTGATTTTTATAAGAATGCCTGTTTCATTGACACTGTCGTGTTCGGCCAATACAACCCAAATATTAGCATCCTAGCATTTTCATTAAAATGAAAAGAACCCTTTTTGTAAGCGACACTCTCTACGAATGCTTCAATTACAGATTTATCATAGAACGGATATTGAATATCTTCGACGATAAGTAAATAAACGTAACGTTTCCAATTTTCACCATTAAATTTAAATAAATAAATCCTCAGTTTCTATTTTAACATGTCAACTTAATATTTTCGGTCAACACTTTGAACTACTTAATTTAAAAATACCTTTTAGCGCCTACTCGACAATGAAACGACATTTCCCTGTAAATTGTGAGGGTGTCAAAGTAGACCCGGTTCTAACAGCCGAATCCACGGAGTGGTCACGTGCCGACACAACCGTGCCGAGGACCAACGTGACTGCCCCTGCCGGAGAATGGTGTTGGGGGTTTCATGTTTGTGAACAATGTTATGTTATGAAACTTAGCTTTTACAGGCATTCTTAGCTACCTATACGGAGAAATTAAAATATGAATAGATTCAACTGTTAAGAACCCAAAAAAGCCTGTAGGTGGATTGGCATATCGAATGACATGATTTTTAGGGTTCCGTACCAAAAACGTAAAAAGGGCCCTTCTGGGTTAAATCTTGTAGGTAAGTACTTACTTCTTCTTTTTTTTACAAATAAAATTTGTTCCTGTTTGCTATCGTTTTGAATCATCCAATTTAACACATAAGATAACCCCAACAACTTATCGAAAGATACCGAGTATACCGACTATGATTACTGTTAGAGTTCGAGTAGTGCGCTGTTATGAGACTACACTGTAGCGAGCAACGTCGCTCCGGCGGTAACTTGGCGTCCTGCCAATACGAGTAGGTACCTGTCATTTATGACCCATATTCACAACACGTGACATCCACACTTCCACAGGTAGAGTACCATGTAGGTACTGTACTGTACCTACCTCTAATTATGTATAATCTTCTACTTAAATTCGCCGAGTTCCGAGTCTGCTATTTTTTCTTTTTACTGGAACAATGTATGTTATACCTACCAAAGCTCTGTCTGTATCGTGTCATTCATGTCTCAAACTGATGTGCCGCTGGAAATTTCAAAAGTGCAATTGCAAGTGCAAAAGAAAATATTCTTTTGAATTACGAAAACGTATGAAATTTTCGTATCTCAACGGATATTTTTTTCCTAATTTCGTGTTTTTCCCCCAGAAGGAGGAGCTCTTCAAACTCACAAAAATGTTATCAAATTGTGCCAAAAAAAATACAACCAAATAAAAGTCGGAAACACGAAACGAAACTCGTAAGCTGAGTAGATATTTAGCAGATACGATACGACTCTCCAATTCAATTTTGTTTCCACGGACACACAAAATATCTATCGAAGGGTATTTTATATGATGATATATTTTCTCTAATGAAACGCTAATTTAGATTCATGCTTTAGAAGCGAGAAAGTATAAATGTCCCTCGCGGCAAAGTTTCCCTTGAATGCTAATTTGGTTTTGCCTCAATCAACAGAGATGTCACAGCCGCGGCCGCTAATGCTCCCAAATTGCCGGCAGATGCCGCCGTAATGCACGCTTCTACAGAGTGCCGTCACGCAGTGGCGTAACTAGGGGGGGGGGTTGGAGGGGGCACGTGCCCCGGGCGCCGTCTAACGGGGGGGCGCCAAAATGCACAAGACCTTTCGTTAGGGGGGAGGGGGGGCGCAAATTTGGTGCCTGCCCCGGGCGCCATATCCTCTAGCTACGCCTCTGCCGTCACGACCGAGACAGAGTGTGAAGAATCGAGTAGGTAGTATTTTTAAATGATGATAATATTTTCTTTAATGTTACGCTAATCTAGATTCATGGGTTAGAAGCGAGAAAGTGTAAATGTATCTCGAAGCAAGTTTCCCTTGAATGTTAATTTAATTTGCCTCAACCAACAGAGATGTCACAACCGACCGCTAATGCTCCCAAATTGCCGGCAGAGGCCACCGTAACTCACGTTTCTACAGCGTGCCGTCACGACCGAGACAGAGTGTAAGGAATCGAGTAGTGTTTCCTAATGTGGCTCGAGAAAACCTCGACAGTTCATTCCACTGCCGGAGCGTTCGCGGGCGGAAATTCACTGAAACTGTACAAGACCATTTAGTTTTTACTTTTGGACGCACGCCTGTCGAGTGCCGGTGCCGCTGCCGATGACGAGAGGTGCAGTGGAAAAATACAGTCGTTGCCATCGTACATATATTATTACATCTACTTATTGCATCAAATCATTATAAAATAGTGTGAAGATGCAGGTAGGCTCAGAGCGTAATAGATCCAAAGGAAAGTAATGTATTGAAGCACTTACGCGGTACCTAGACAATTCGACATAATATTTTAGCCCCTTACCACAAGAATCCAAAGGATTACACTGCCCCCGCATCAAGAGGATTTGAAAACTATGCTAATGGAGTTTTTTTTTCAGACAGTTACATAGTGCAATGTTTTACGCGGACATCGGGAAATGTTTTCTTATATTCTTGGCGCGTGTTTACGAGCTTACACTAATACACACATACTTTATCTTAGTGTGAATATAATCTACTCATTTAACTCTGACTCGGGCGTCTCGCTCCACTTCGCGAATCGATTTACAATCGTTTACCGCCATTTACATACTCGTATTTGACGAAGGTGCGAGAAAGGGGGCGGAATGACAATGTCTCCTAACTTTGCCAAATCATCCCGTCTATGTCGCTCTTTAGTCTTATTACGAAAGAGTGAGTGAGACGAGATGATGTAACGTGAGTGTTAGGCTTAGTAAATGGAACGACCGATGGATACAGGATGGAATAATTACTGGGCTCTTTAGGGAAACTACATTAATATATTATAGGACATTCTTACACAGATTGAAAAACGTTTAACATTAAAAACGTTTTTCCATAAAATTCACCGGTTTTTGGAAAGATGAGTGAAGCACAATACGTTTAATGCTTACCGATCCTAAAAATTCAAACACTTCCTAGAGATGAACTAAAATTATAAGCCAATAGGAGAACTATAGCTAAACGAAATATTTATATTACGATCTTCTTATGATTGGGGTTTTGTAGGTAAGTTTAGTCTTATATTATTTTCTTTTTACTTATTGTGTATTTAGGTACCTAACACCTGTAGGTATAATTATGTAGTTTTCGATAAGTTTTGTTTTTTAGATTTACTACCTAATCATGTTAAATTTATACGATTAGTAATTTTAATTTTTTTTTCAGCAAATTGACCTAAGCAACTAAGCATGTTAATTATCTTAGCCCAACAAAGACCCCAATAAACTCCACCCATATTCGCCTAGAGCTGTGGGGGGATCCGGTGGGATTAGCCGGCATTACGGCCGGACGCCGCGCCGGGCCGGATGCCGGCACGGCACGTGACCGTACTATCTGCCCGATATTACAGCCGGCTGCGTCAGGGGATTGCATTCCACGTCTATCGTATTGCGCAAATGTTTTATATAAGTAAAAGTTTAAGAAGAGACCACGTCAAAAACGCGTCTGATCCCTTAATTTCCTAAAATGTGAATGATCCGAGTTCAACACACGGCGAATGTCCTCTCAAAAATGGCTAATGGGTTAAAAAAATCCCATACCTATAGGCCGGAGCCCCACTGCCGCGCACGCTACATCCACGGCCCACGTTTTAATATTAATACAAACCGTAGGCAAGCCCACGAAATTTTGTATGGGAACGTGGGTCGTGTGTACATAGCGTGCGCAGCAGTGGGGCTCCGGCCATACAGTTAGGTATGTTTTATTATTACCGGCAATCTTCAAATCAAGAGTGAACAGGCACCTTCTGGGCGAGCTCGCTCCATCGTAGGCCACGTCTACGCCTCGGCTAGTCTGTGGCCATGAGTAAACCCATGCATAATAAAAAAAAAAAAAAAAACCATGTCGTTGGCAAAAAAACATACCACTAGCTTGGTAAACGATTGTAGAGCATACGGTTCACATTCGAAGCATAATACGTTCCCATGGCTCTCAGGTAATGATGATTGACACTTTCTTATTTATTATCTCCATATACTGTCAACACGTAATCGTTACATTTCGTTACAAGCTACAAGCGTTTTATTACATGTTCCACTGCAGTGTTCAGTTAATAGCAATATTTTATTGCTGCAATTTGCTTGAACGCTCGTTTAATTTTATGGTCACGTGAAGCCTACAGAGTGGTTCCCATTGCCTGCCCACCACGCGGCTCACGCAACAACGCGGTTTTAGCAGATTAGTATAAAGTGTTAACGTGCTGGCTGTTGATGTTGAGGCTGAGTATGGCTCGTAAAAAGTATCTGGTGTTACTGTAAACTAGTGCCGGTGCCAACCGGATCATCGCGCTAATGGCCGCTCTTAGCATGAATGGCACAAATGGCACAACCAATGCTCCCCATCCAATCCGATCCGCGGTGTAGCCGCTAGCGTAGGGATGGGCTCATGGGCGTTCAGCGTTCATACTCGATAAAATTTCCAGTCCAATAAAATCTTACCTCCGCTATTGTGTTGTACTTAAGGGTTGGTGCCAGACTGTTCACGGCCCATCGCGCTAATGGCCGCTCTTGGCACATGGGCTTAGTGGGTATATACGAGTACTCGGTATGATTCCCAGTTCAAAAAGTTTCTCTTCTCGGGAACATTCCCGCTACACATCACTAGTTGCAGGTTGTAACCGCACGCTGCGTTAACCGCGGCGGTGTAGCCACTGCCAAATGCAGCATAATATATGATTACCTACCTACGAGACAGGCTTGTTGGAATGGAAATTGCGGTCGACTGAACTAATTCATGTAATCTATATGTACAGTCGACGTCAAAGATATCTTTACATTTTTCGCCTTATTGCAAAGGAGTAAGGTGCAAAAGTGTAAACATATCTTTGACGTCGACTGTACACACTACATATGTAGATTTAGTTACATGTAGCTCTAGCTGAATTGCCGTATGCATTTTAAATTTTAAATCAAAGAAAATGCTACACTGAAACAAATAAACCAAGTCACAAAGAAGCACTCCCAACTCTCACAAGTTACAATCTCCAGCAAACTATAGGCACTAACAATAAAATCGTATGGAGTATTAAAGGGGAGACAGGGGGAGGTAGTTCCTGAGCCAGAATTCCGAGCCCGGTGTGAGTGACAGCTCTTTGCAATACGATCGACATCGACGGTTTGTTTCTATAACTACCTACCTATACAGGGTACCTATGGCTATGGAGCTTTGTACTAGGATTTAACTTCTTAAACTAAGAACTTAAAACGCTATGAAGCTGGGTAAGGTATTGAAACAATTTTGCTAAATAACGTATTTTTATTTTTTATTGTATGCAAGGGACTAACAAGCGTATTCGAGAAACGAGATAATCACAAGATGTAGAGACGATATAGAGATCAACTAGATTTACATTAGATATCGACTAGATGTGACTTGGATATCCAAGTCATAACTTGTCGAAATCGTTCAAGAGGACCTCCAGAATCGCGGAAACGTCAAATTTGACATATCTATCTTACAAATATCTTTAAATTATCCATATCGTAACTTGTTGAGATCTAGCAGAGATCTAATTCATTTCCCGAATCGAGCCGTTACACCAGTTACACTGTAATATGTTTACGTTTTTTGCGTTATTTCAAGATCATTTCTTAAGCACACCCTGCAATTTGCTTGACTGATTTTGACATGCTAGATATTAATAATAAAAAGTGGAAAGAAGTGTTTTTGTGATTTAATCGGTTTGTTTTATAATTCCATTTAATTATATTCGGCCTGTCGTGTCAGTCCGCGACGGTTATGACAATTTAAACAAACACTGTTAATCCGACTCGTGCTTACTTTACAAAGGTCCACGAAATCCAATATCCAAATCATAACAGCCCGGTGTACCCCGGACCCCGGCCTCCCCCGGCGCGACTAAACAAATACAAAGGGTGCCATTGTACAACATGCTTGCCTCCTACCTCCTAGGAGAGTCGAAGGATCAAGTAACCAGTACAAGTGAAATCTATGTATGGTACGAGTATTTAGGTATGCATAGTTGAGCGGCCTTAAACGATCAGTCACGATTGTCAATATACCACCAACTACTGACACTGCTATACTAGCTGTATCTTCCTCAATCTAACCAAATTGTAGTAGACAAATATAGGTACCTAAGTAACTACAGAATGAAGTAATAAGAAGCGGATATTTTATCAAAAGTGTAAGAATATTTATTTATTTTAAGTAGGAACATGTGCTATGCTGAAGTGAAGTGCTCTCCACATCGTCGTCAATTAAAATGTCTGTTAATCGTCTTCATCATCATCAAAATCATCTTTTTTTGAAAGGAGGTCACTTTACGCCGGTCGGGTCGTTCGGGAGCCCAACAAAACAAGAATTCCCAGACATTATTATTCCATCACTTGTGCCGCTTGTGATTTCTGAATTGTTATTGAAACGCTTATGTTTGTGAGTTCAAAGGAACTAAGCTTGCTTTAATGGAAGGGACGGCGATTGAGTTTTTTTCCCCTTTTTTTGAGAGACTTTTTCATTTTGATTAAATTTTTGGTTATTTGATTAAGTATGAGATTTTGCTGCAATTTAGTTGTTTCGTTGGATTAGAACTGCGTTGCGTTCCAAAGTGGAATGTAATCAACTAATCAGTCAATAATCATCATCAGAATCAAATATATCGGAGCTCCCAAGGAGTTCACAAATATCTGACACGATGGCTCCTCCGGTGGAAACCCTCGACATCCTGCGCGAATAAACCAAACACTCCAAACAGTCATTGTCCAATTAATCTAATAGGATTAGTGCAATTTGCGTTGCATGGGGCGGGAATTCAGTGCTGTGGCGTAGGGATTAGGTACTGGAAATGACCGGTGCTCGTTCAAATTTTAATTTGACTCATGTATAATCATATCCTGTACGATAAAGCGTACAAAAATGTATTAATTACACAAATACAAAGGTTGTCTCCTCGTATTAAGATATTATTGCAATGGGTAGACTATTCTTGGTATTTTGTCAAGCGGACCCCAGGTTCCCATGAGCCATGGCAAAAATGCCGGGATACATTAACGTATATATGTATGGACTGGCCTTACGGGCACTAAAAATGGTACTAGTTTAGCGGTGTGACTCACGAATTCCAGCCAATCGTAAATCTAACGCAACTAGTTGCGACCAATAGCGCGCGTGATGCGAACTCATCAACCAATCGCGTTGTACCCGTGTCACACCGCTGTACTGGCCCCTGTCAAGCCTCATTATTATTGTCCGTAAAGCCAGTCCCTAGATATCTATGTCAATGCCGGGATAACGCAGGAAGAAGAAGAGGGTAGACAAATAAAAATAATACAGAACTAAAACTTACTTACGTCTTATGATTCCTTTATGTACCCCGACGTTCACTTTCTTCCCGCCCCCTTGCCTCTACACGCTATTTTAGCAGCAAATGGGGCTCGATGACTGGTTTCGTCAAAAAGGCAAGTCGTTGCTATTTCCGCTTTATCCAGGAAATATTAGGATCTATCTCAGTCAAAGCTGCAAGAATGTTATGGCGTGAGTACTTACAAAAAGAAAAGCCTGAAGCCATTGCCTAATGTAGACTTTTATGATCATTTAAAGGTCGCTATCCTCGATAAAAGATCCATGCCCAATGTTGTCGTATGTGCGCAAGCGTGTGCGACGCAACAAGCAACAACGCTGGCCGTTAGTGTTATTTAATGTGGTAATTACGCCCGTATGCAGACGTCATCCCGTGCAGGCTCAAGTAGCTGCATCGTGCAATGCATCTACGCTATTATTATAGGTCTACCGCTTTAATTTCAACCCGTTGGCAAAGACGTTGCGCAGTGATTTTCAGCTGAGAACCAACCACGAAACACGATATTAATCGAAAGTTCGTTACCTGCCTTTTATCACTCTTGCGAATTCGAGACACAGATAACAAGGTTTCGATTTGCATGTTTTGCATGGCCTTTTGAGTTTTGGGGGAAAAACAAATATACTTAGGTATAAATATTACATTTCTGCTTACTTAACATGTCTAATACAATGTACCTAGGTTCATGTGATCTGTACGTTTCCCCAGGAAATTCCTGCCTCTGCCTCGCCCAGCTAAATAACTATGGAAAGTATTTCCGTCCGTAGTATTTCCCGACCGATATGACCAATGAAGAAAACACTTATTACTTCCTATTTTAGATTTGATTTTGAATTGATTAAAAAAAATTGGTAGCTAAAAGCCTTCGACCAGTTCATAGCTGAACATAATAACTTGTTACCAACCTAAGTTAAGCGGTAGACGTAAGGGTCTCCCCTGATATATCGACGCGCATTCGGCAAAAGCCGATAGGAAAAAGCTTTATGTCCACGCAATAAGAGCGAAAAAGCCGTCGACGCGTCGGCAGGCGCCGGCCGATGCGAGCCGAGCCGAACGACGACTTTTTCGCTCTTATTGCGTGGACATAAAGCTTTTTCCTATCGGCTTTTGCCGAATGTGCGTCGATATATCAGGGGAGATCCTAAAGCAAAGAAGTACCTATTTTTCATTGGGCCAATAAGTACCTTAACTTGAGACATGACATGACATAGACATATGATAGGTCGGTGGTGGTTTCCTGCTTCCTGCTTTCCTGCTGTTTATAGCACATGCGGGCCCAGCTGCTGGCGGCTGTATGCGTCGCTGTCAATGTAAATGATCGTTGCGAACGTCGTAAAGTACTACAACCAGGCTACGTGTGCGCAGTTGTAAAAGTGAGGTAGATTCCGAAGGATGATACAGAATGATTTTTTTATACTACATCTGTGGCCAACAAGCATCAGGCGCACTGGATGGTAAGCGGGCACCCTGCCACGTGCCCGTGCGTACGTGTTGACCCTTTAAAAATCAGTAAACCCCCTCCTGAAGAAAAGTGGGGAAACCTTTGGTTGGTACTAATATCAACAGCAGGTCAGTAAGCGGGTGAGGTAAAGTGAGAACAACTTTATTACATATTAAGGTAGTCGAGACGAGGGAGCGTGTAGAACTGTAGATGTGTTTGACCTACATATTTGCTACGGGGCGTAAACGGTTGACATCTTGGCTAGGCACCCGTTAAGCAGGGATTCGTATTGTTCCGTTATGCATGCTGTTTTAAATTTCTAGTACCTACTTACTCGCCAAAACGGAACACACAACTAGATATTTCTCAGAAACAATCTTTACAGTTCCGCTACATAAAATGTGTACAAGTATAAAATATATAATAAAACTTATACGGCAGCGCGAGTGAAGCCATGTCGAGATGGCGACAGTGGGCTTGTGTGAGTGTCGCGCGTGGCGGTGAGCGCAGTAACGTCAAGAGGCGATTCACAAGTCCATATATTTTGACCACAATATCAGTTGCCACGTAGTGACAGTACATTTCTGGTTCAGGTCTCGTCTCGGTTCACATTATCACACAAAAATATTGCAACAACAAAATACCCATAACTGTTAGCTTTCATTGGTATTTATCGGCATATAATTTGCATAAATATACTGCACACATTAATACCTATAATACATTAATAATTCTACGCCACTGAATAAAAACGGGGGGGGGGGGGGGGCATTAAGCATTAGTTTAGCCTTTTAGATTGCCGTAAGTGGATGGATGTACTGGATAGGATATAGAAGGTCTATCGCGAAACACGCCTCGCACAGCTGAAATGAATTAAGCCTGCGCCGCGTCGGCGTCGCGTTGTCTGTTGAGTTGAGTGTGTATTGTTATTTAATAAAACAATATTTGTGGACTCGCCCATGAAGGGTTCCGTAGCAGCAAGTAACATAATAAAATTGCGGTTTACGATTTATGACGTATTAAAAAAAAAACTACTTACTAGATCTCGTTCAAACCAAGTGGTGGAAGGTTTCGGTGGAAGTTTGCGTGGTAATGTATATACATCATATATTTTTTTAGTTTTATCATTCTCTTATTTTAGAAGTTACAGCGGTTGCGGCAGCCAGTCGGTTGGGCAGCGTTCGGGAAACTACGTAATGTCTTTTCGTCCGACATACCTCAGTGCCTCAAGACGAAAGTCTTTAATCAATGTGTGTTACCAGTGATGACTTACGGCTCCGAAACGTGGTCTTTCACTATCGGCCTCATCTCAAAATTCAAAGTCGCTCAACGAGCTATGGAGAGGGCTATGCTCGGAGTTTCTCTGCGTGATCGAATCAGAAATGAGGAGATCCGTAGACGAACTAAAGTCAACGACATAGCCCACCGGATTAGCAAGCTGAAGTGGCAATGGGCAGGCCACATTGCGCGCAGAGAAGATGGCCGATGGGGTCGAAAAGTGCTCGAGTGGAGACCACGGACTAGCAAACGCAGCGTAGGACGTCCACCCACAAGATGGACGGACGACCTTGTTAAAGCCGCCGGAAGACGCTGGACGCGGGTGGCTTCCAACCGGTACGAATGGAGGTCCAAGGGGGAGGCCTATGTTCAGCAGTGGACGTCTTATGGCTGAGATGATGATGATGATGAGAAGTTATAGGGGGGGGACAGACAATTAACCACTTTGGAAGTGTCTCTCGCGCAAACTATTCAGTTTAGAAAAAAATAATATTAGAGACCTCATTTTTGAAGACCTATCCATAGATACCCACACGTATGGCTTTATTGCCCCAAAATTTATTGTGTTTCTTTTTTCTACTTTTGTGTGAAAATCTTAATGCGGTTCACAGAATACATCTAAGTAGGTCTCGGAGTAATTAACAATGGAGCCGCCATTAACAGGCGTTCCCCTCTGTCGAAAATAGGCGGCCAATGGTCAACCACATGTCAACCATATGTATGGACTGACGGTTATCTGACATGACGTACCTATACATTTGATGTGCCCCTCCCCCGCAAAAAACGGCAGACTATTTTGTACTGAACATTTTAGACATGCATCTCCATTGGTTATATCCTCTAAGAAGTAGGTACTTACCAAGTTTCAACAGTATTGTTCTTATAGTTTTGGAAAAAAGTGGCTGTGACATACTCGGACAGACAGACAGACGGACAGACATGACGAATCCATAATGGTTCCGTTTTTTGCCATTTGGCTACGGAACCCTTAAAACTACTGAACGGACTTTCATGCGGTTTTCACTTATCATTAGAGTGATTCTTGAGGAAGGTTTAAGTGAAGCCGGGGCGAGTCGCTAGTATGAACTAAAATGATAGGTCAATTATCAAACTTACCTACTAATACCTACTCAACCCAATCATCCTTCTCTGACAAATTACAAGTCACACAAATTCAAGCAACTGGAGACTGGGATATTACTATTAATCATTATCTCCAGTTAGTACAGTCATTATAGATTTTGACCCGTGAATAATTAGTTCTTGGATTTTTTTTTCGTAGGTCCCTAGGGGGGGGCCCTGGGAGTGTAAATTCAAAAAGTAGGCTTAATCAGGCTCCTGCGTATATTCAAAAAATGTTTTTTTCCAAAAAAACGGTTTTTCTTCAATACCTCGGCCATTTTTGATTTTACAGTAAAACCGTAAGGACAAAAATTGTAGGAAATTTGATTCTCTACAAGTTAGTCCAGTCATTATATCCAAAAAACCGACCCTTCCCGTGAATAATCAGTTCTTGGATTTTTTTTGTACGTCCCTCGGGGGAATCACTGGGAGTGTAAATTCAAAAAGTAGACTGAATCAGGGTCCTGTGTATATTCCAAAAACGGTTTTTCTTGAATAACTCGGTCATTTTTGATTTTACAGTAAAACCGTGAGGACAAAAATTTTATAAAATTTGATTCTCTACAAGTTTGGTCCTCACAATTTTTCTTCTAGGATCGATAGTTTGGAAATAAAATTTGAAAAAAGCGACAAATTCAAAATATTTTCAACATCTCGTTTATTTTCAACTTTACGACATAAATGAAGAGGACTAAACTTGTAGAGAATTAAATTCTGAACAGTTTTGGTTCCCACCTTCTTTCCCCCAAAATCGATATTTTAGAAATTAAACCTGAAAAACGCGACAAATTCAAAATATTATCATTATCTCCTATGTTCCACGCTTTACGGCATAAATGAAGGGAAACAAAGTTGTAGAGAATCAAATTCTGAACAATTTTTGTCCTCACGGTTTTACTGTAAAATCAAAAATGACCGAGTTATTCAAGAAAAACCGTTTTTCGAATATACACAGGACCCTGATTCAGTCTACTTTTTGAATTTACACTCCCAGTGATTCCCCGAGGGACGTACGAAAAAAAAATCCAAGAACTGATTATTTATGGGAAGGGTCGGTTTTTTGGATATAATGACTGGACTAACTTGTAGAGAATCAAATTTCCTACAGTTTTTGTCCTTACGGTTTTACTGTAAAATCAGAAATGGCCGAGTTATTGAATAAAAACCGTATCTTTGGAAAAAAAAACATTTTTCGAATATACGCAGGAGCCTGATTAAGCCTACTTTTTGAATTTACACTCCCAGTGACCCCCCCGAGGGACCTACGAAAAAAAAATCCAAGAACTAATTATTCACGGGTAGGGTCGGTTTTTTGGATATAATGACTGTACTAAGTACATTAGTGTTACAACTAGCCTTAATAGCGTGTGAACCTACCTAGGTACTTTCTCTCTCCTAATTCTGAATTGTAAGGTCACCACATTAAAGTTCCGCGTCCGCAGGTCCGCGAACATCGAAATTCGCAATATTATCCATTTGCGCTCCTGTAACTTGAATTAACTAGGTATACAAGAACGATAGAGATGGAGATTGTTTTTTTTAAATCGATTTTTGCGATTTAACCGTCCAGCCTGCAACTCTGTCGACTGTTTTGACGATATATTTCCGAGACGATCGGTCCAAGGCCGCGCGCCGCGGCGTGGTTATTTTGCTTGTGTTTATCATCATTACTATTTAGTTGTGTGTTTATACTATACATATATAGCTAATAGGTATAAGGATGGCGATATCGCGCGGGGCAATGACCGTGAATGTTGGTATCTCTGCGATAATCCCACGTGGCGTTCTGATAACTACTAATTATTTTAGTGGCCGGCGGAAAAAATTGGTCAATTTGACTGATTAGTTAACATAATTAAGAATGACTCAAGTTAGACCGGGCCGTGTCCGGGCCGGAGCTTCCGGAGCTTACTTTTCTATGACATGACAGGCGGTCACGTGACGTTTTCCATAGAAAACGATGCGCCGGAAGCTCCGGCCCGGTCT
Source organism: Cydia fagiglandana (assembly GCF_963556715.1). Classification (NCBI taxonomy): domain Eukaryota; kingdom Metazoa; phylum Arthropoda; class Insecta; order Lepidoptera; family Tortricidae; genus Cydia; species Cydia fagiglandana. The sequence continues at coordinate 100,379 of NC_085949.1, read as the reverse complement.
AACGTGAGTCATCCTTTAGTTGTCTTGTGATAGTGACACATTTCTGTGCCTTGGCATATCAAATAGGTAATAAATAAAAAAAACAACGGGTTGCACTCCGGGAGTGCCGACAAAAGTGAAAACTCAATGACTAGTCCAAAATGTCTGCAGCACTATGTATAGTTGACCTTTCTATTGAAAAACTTTAGTTCCGAAATTGCTGGTCAGTGAGCTTGTTTAAAACTCGAAATTCAAATTGTAGCGTCTATTGTTTTTAGGGTTCCGTACCCAAAGGGTAAAACGGGACCCTATTACTAAGACTTCGCTGTCTGTCCGTCCGTCCGTCCGTCCGTCCGTCCGTCTGTCACCAGGCTGTATCTCACGAACCGTGATAGCTAGACAGTTGAAATTTTCAAAGATGATGTATTTCTGTTGCCGCTATAACAACAAATACTAAAAACAGAATAAAATAAAGATTTAAATGGGGCTCCCATACAACAAACGTGATTTTTGACCAAAGTTAAGCAACGTCGGGAGTGGTCAGTACTTGGATGGGAGGCCGTTTTTTTTTTGCTTTTTTTTTGTTTTTTTTTTTGCATTATGGTGCGGAACCCTTCGTGCGCGAGTCCGACTCGCACTTGCCCGGTTTTTTTCTACTCCCGTACGAGTAGGTACAGCCCGCATTAAATCAAGTAAATCAAAATACGCCCTGAAGTAAATCAAATGTTTATTTTGTAGGTATAAAAGTAAAATATAAAAACACTTACAAAACGTTACAAAAATATATAAACACATTATAAAAAACCTAACCTATGGTACCTATTATTGTTATTTGTAGTAAATTACGATACAAGTGCGAAAAATAGGAAATGGCCCTTTAAATGTGCAACAAAGTTTACCTGTCATAGTTTCATTAGTAAAGGGCCCATTGCTCAACAACTGATAAAACTCCGATCTCAACTTAACACAACCAAATAATAATAATCACATTACTATAAGTACTGTACCTTATTCAAAACAACACCGCGCGTTCCACTCTCACAGCCACGCTAAAACCAGATACAGCACACTACCATGTACCTTATTCCATACACCGCAACGCGCACATGCACAACCAATACGGACACGGCGAATGACGTCACGCCCAGTCTCCCCGCGACCGCGGCGCGCGCGCGTCGTGTTTGTTTACTCGATTCCAACATGGCGGCGGGAAGCGGGGATGTGACGTCAGAGTCCCAGGGATCGAGGACGCGCTATTGTGCGGTCTATGATTGTACACATAACCACAAGACGCACCCGCAGCTTGCTTACTTCGGGTTCCCGAGTGATAAGGAAAGGTGAGCATGTCGTCTTACGTTGTAATTGAACATTAAGTATTGTAAGTACGTTGGGCGCGCGTCTACCGTCTCGCCTCGCGTCTGCTTGCGTTTCGTAAATGCAAGGAGCGCGTTTACTCGTATCACTCGTATTAATGTCAGTTTATAATTTATATCTACAGATAAGTACTGAGTGTCCAAGTTACGTGTCGTGCATTTTTTTTTCTATATCGGCGTCTGCGCGACTGTGGAACGATAGATATGAATGCGGGGTCTCCCCAGATATATCGACGCGCATTCGACAAAAGCCGATAGGAAAAAGCTTTATGTCCGCTTAATAAGAGCGAAAAAGCCTTCGCGTCGCGTCGGCCGACCGATGCGAGCCGAGCCGAACGACGAATTTTTCGCTCATATTGCGGATTTTGCCCATTCCGCGTCAACATATACTGTGGGGAATGGGGAACCCTTAATTAACACTGTATAGAATAAATTTATTTCGTCTGGCACGCTTAGCTCAATGTCTGTAGATATAAACAGTTCTTAAAATAGGAATTAGGTATCTACTGTACATAAGGAAAACCGTGATATTTTTTTTTTACTGACAGCAAGCCAAATAATTTAAAGTGCTTTTTAAATTACTTAACTGCTTTCTAACTGACTAAAACTAAATGTATTGATTGTAATATACCACATAAATCAATATTAATATCACACACACACACGACAGCGACACAGACAACAACGACAGTACAACACGCAGTTTTTTTTTATAATATGTACGTAAACGTTTTTTGGTTTTATACATATAAGTGTGGGAATAGTGAACACACTTTATTTTTAGTATACCTACATATAAACAAATAGTGATATATCTACAGTTTGCCTTCAAACTATGTCAAACGTATTAATCGGGTACAGTCTATGTCTATAATATTTACCTACATACTTCATAAATCACGCTGCATAAATCATCTGTCAAGAATATCAAGATTGATCTATTTATATGTATACATACATAGACACATTATTTCTTTTTGTTAAGCTGCTTGATAGTGGTAGATTAAGGCGTAGTGCGGTTTCGCTCCCGATGTTGATGCCGACTGTACCCATGTAACTTGCTTATAGGATTAAAGTATGGGCGGAGAAGATCCGGCGTCCCGACATCATCCAGAGCGACGGGCGCGTGTCGGGCTACTACCGCGTGTGCGAGGTGCACTTCAACCCGCGGCACGTGAACGCCCGGGGCAACCGGCAGCGGCGGCGCCTGCGCCAGCGCGCCGTGCCCGAGCTCAGGCTGCCGCATCCCGGCCCTTACGTGCACGTCGCCGATCTAGCCGTGCCCGGGCCCACACACTTGCAGGTCATGTTCCTTTTATACGATAATGTGGGCACCCCACAGGAATTCAAAATAGAAATGAAAACTTCCTTCCTTCGATCGGCTGCTCGTTATTGTAGTGATTCCATTTTATGATGACGATCCTTGTCCATTTCCAAACAGGTAGCGTTAAACCAACCAACGTAACTGTAAATAAAACCAAACACACATTATATTATTTTATACAATCGTGATATAATAGAGAGCTTGTCAGTCGAGTACCGTGTTTAGGCAACGAAGCTTGCTGAGTACACAATATTTTTTCTACGAGTCAACAAAAATAATACTATAATCTAGTAGAATCATATAGGTGAATAAACCAAAAGTATACAGCTAAGAAACGCGAGCAGCCGCGGCTCCCCGGCCCGACGGGTTGGTCAACGACACCTTCTCATAACTCATGAGGCCCTGGTCCTTGCTCCTTGCTAAATTCAAATTTTAAACAGTTTTTTTTCTCGATTTTAGCCATCGTAGAATATGAAGACTAACAAGTAACGATAAGCCATTTTCGTAGTCTATGTATGTTCCTAATATTATGAGTGTCACAGGCGCGTTTCTGACTTATGAAGCAATTGTTCCTACAACACAACCTAAAATAAATGATTAATTTGAGCTATGGTTTTGTTTGGTCCTCTTGACTGCGGCGAGCTGTGATTGGTCAATTTCATTATAGTTGACTAAACTGTATCGAAATGAATATTATAGTTGAGTTGGGAGCCCATTACATTAAAAGCACTCAAATGCAGTTTGGTAAATTGGTATACGAAATCTTAATTCAAGAATTACAGTCGACGAGTAGAAAAACTAATTATTACGTAAGTAAAATAGAGTTTTATTTTTATTAAGCTGGTTTCTTTCACAGGTAAAGGGCAAGACATTGGTAAAAAGCACGCTAGAAGTTTGCGAGTACGTCGGTGAGGCGCCCAAACCGAAAACCAAGAAGAAGAAGACGGTCCCTCAACCGCCAAAGCTAGTCTCGCTGCCCGCACTCGAAGGGTTGTTCTCCGACTGCGACAGGCACCTCGCCCCGAACACGGCGGAGTTCGTCAAGCTCGTAGCTCGGTTGCAGGCAGCCCAGGATAACGACCTTTGTGTCAGGTTGCTTCACTCGAACCCCCAAGCGTATCGTCTCCTGCAAACCTCGCTGGGACTCCCATCCGTGCGCGCGCTACATCGCCACTGCGCGCCGCAACTACCTGATTTCAATGCTGCTGTCGGTCTCCTAAAAACTAGGGCTGATCAAATGACGGAATTAGACAAACACTGCACTCTTGGCGTACAATTTGTTGACGCAAGGGAGCTTTTATACTACAACATAACTTTCGATAGGATTGTCGGATTGCATGAAGTCGACGGCACGCAGAAACCATTGGTGGCCACTCGTGGGGTAGTTGTAACGGCGAGAGGATTGTTGAAGAACTGGACGCAGCCTGTAGCTCTTTGCTATTTAGCGAAAGACGACGAGACCTTTTATCGCTGGATCGACAAGATCATCAACCGTCTTCACACCATTGGGCTGAAGGTACACGCGTTGGTCTGCGACCCTACAGCACCTGCTTTCCGGGAGGTCTCGCCTGAACAGCCTTTCTTCTTCGTTGACGATACCAAGATCTACCTCATCTACGACCCACCGCGCTTGATGAAGAAGCTGCTTTGTGAATTTATGGCCTACGATTTTCATTTCGACAAGACGATAGCAAAGTGGAGCGATGTACAGAAGTACAGGAAGATGGAAAGGAATAAGGCTTTGACTTTAACACCTGGTTTGACGGACACAAGCATGACGTCTATCACAATGCATCGTATGAAGCCTCAGCGAGCCGCGCGCCTCCTGTCCCGTGCACTGGCCACTGCTCTAACCGACCGCGCCGAACAGGGCCGTCTCGGCGACAGCGCACGAGCCACCGCTAACTTCATTATCAAAATCAACAATCTCTACGATCTTCTGAACTCTACCACAATGAAAACTAGCTCGGAGTTCCAAAAGGGACTGTCGCAAGACTCGAATCAAGTCGGTTTCCTCACATACATGAAGTCGTTTTTCAAAACGTTAAAGTTGGAACAAAGCTTCAGTTTTGACAAATTCGCAACTAAGAAGCTCTCCGACAGCTGGCGGATAACGATCGAGGCCGTGCTGGCGCTGCAAAAGGACGTACAACCGCTGCGACCGTACTTACTGACACGCAACTTACATTTGGATGACAGCGTAGCAGAGAGAGCGCGGCTCGCTGTGCGATCAGGCTTTCCGAGCTGCCAGCAGATATTTAGCGCTTTCAAGATGCAGTTCTTTCATGAAATGCTGCAGTTCAGTGAGACGAGAAGCGTAGATTTAAACGGTCTACTGGCACAAGTCGTAAGCGGCGCTGCCAATGGTTCTCAAAGTGATCCTATGGAAATACACGATGATATACCTGTAAGCCCAGCTGACTACCGAAATCTGCGGCTGCCAAAGACGTACAGTCTAATGTCAGTAGCTAACCACTTACTTCGCGCGGCTACGCGGGTTCACGGCGACTGTGCTCGTTCTGTTGAATATTTGAATGCCCCACCAGAGCCAGACTTCCTTCAACTTGTTGAAAATTTGGATGAGACCTTGACGAGTGCTTTGAGGGAAGGTGTCGGAGCCAGTAGGCTCCTGCGGGAGCTCCTGCTGGACGTGCACGTGCTGGACTGCGCGTTGCCGTGCGCGTGCTTCCCGCTCGACTACCTCAAGAGACTGTTCTTCCGTTTACGGCTGTACAGCATCCTGAGACATAACCAGAAACATTTCAAAACCGGCGACACTCATCTTCAAATTGACAATTTAAAATAACTTAAAAATCATTAAGTACTAATGACTGCTGTGAAATTAATAAATGCTGTGATTTGATTTGTTATTCGATTCATGTTATAAGATGATTAAAGTTATAACTTTAAAATTGGCTCCTTATTTAATAAGGAATAAACAAAATAAACTAATTATGTATGTTTCTTTTAAAAGAAAGATCACGCAGTTATGCATAAGGTAAAAGAAACATACATAATTATTTTATTTTGTTCGGGGCAAGTCGGTCTGTAATCAAATCTTGCAAGTTAAATTTGATCCACTTCCCGGTTTCCGATTGAGCTGAAATTTTGAATGCATGTATAAATCGGATGACAATGCAATATTATGGTACCATCGAGCTGATCTGATGATGGAGACAGGAGGTGGCCAACCCTTTTTACAATGGTAGAGCAGCAGAATACGTCACAAATATCTTTAAGTATCTCCAACAGTTTATTCCATTCCCTTACAAGTGTTTACCGGTCCCATAGTATATCTTACCCCATCTAGACTTCCGTGTCTGTGGAAAAGAGGGAAGATAATTATATTTTTCGTGTGAATTCTTTGTTGTTTACGTACAGTGCATATATTGGAAATTAGAAACAGTTTTGCTCTGAAAGCAAGTGTAAAGAGACATGCTTTTAAAGGAGTCCGTCTAACCAGCGTGCTGTAGGTAGTTACCGATGCGACGCTAACCTTACGTTCACGCTCCACTGTTAGCACTCACGATATACCTAACAACAGGCCGTGCGCGTTGGAGGGCCTACCGTGGTCTGCTCCGCCATCTTGTGGCCTGAATACTTAACATAAACTGTACATTGATACTTCACGCCAGAGCAAGTGCTGCCCTCTACAATTCACGTTCGTTATCTTGTCCATTATAGGTTCTGCCATCTTGATGTATTAGGCTACATTAAAAGCTTAAACTACTTAAACATGACAGTGACACTTACACTTCGCGCCAATAAACAGCGGGCTATTGTGTTTACTGTAGTCATTAACCTATAGGTAAGTATATGTCTTTTCTTTAAATATTAAAGTACCTACCTATAGTGACAAAGTCGACAAAGAGCACATTGAAAAGCTGCCTGCGCAAATGGTACCTGTTTTTATAAATGGCACGTTTACTAGTATTAGGTATTGCCTCTCAGGCTATCCTCGCAACATTGTGGGGCCATCAGCCTTGATTACAGCTATAACCATAACCGTGCCCCCCTCCCCCCATAACAACCGGCCTCCATTATGCATTAGTCGCGTGCGGTGTGCGGTGCGCCGCATCCGCCACGGAGCGATGCACTCCGTGCACTGTCCGCCCAACCCGCTCTGATCTGAACCCTGCTCATATATATGAAAAAATACCTATACGAGCAGGGAGGGAGAGATACGAGGCATGATTATTGATAAGCAGATTATATCTTTTTAAAATTATAAACACGTTCGATTTATACAGAAAAATAAAAAGCCAAAACAGCGGACAGGCAACCCTAGTCATGGTGAGGATACTGTTCCCACGCATGAAGCGCTGAGAGCGTATAGGCAGTAAAATGACCGTAAGGTTGGTAAGAGCTGTACAGTGGTTGGCCTGACGTTCGACTCCTGCGCTCCGGTAACTATTGGAACAAAAGTGATCTAAGGTTGCTGACTCACCAATTAGTGATATGTTTACTAGAATATGCCCAGAACATACATACTTACAAATTGAAACTAAATCAACACAAATTGGAACACGGGAAGCGTGCGTAAGACTCGTCTGTCTTTGTCGATAAGTGTATAATTCCTTTTCTGAACTCACTTATTGATAATAATCTTCATCCCGAAGTCTTCCGACATCTTACTACTACGTCTATTTACAAGATTGATCGGTAAACTATTATATATAATCATTGTCTCATGTAAGTATACCTACCTGTGTGTGCGTTTACAAAACAGGTTTTGTCGGTAGTCTCTGGATCTGGAGATTAGCAGCAAAGTAAGGAGCAAAGGTCGCGGATGCCCGATAGCCCCCGAGGCAGACGGTTATCTAGCTCCCCTGTCCCGACCCGATCGAAGGCTGCATTAAAATCTGATTGCGATTACTATCTTCTTAGCACAGGCCCCACCGCAAAAACGAACATCGATTTTAATTTTAGTTTGTCATGATCTGAGCATTAGCAATCAACGTCAAGTGTCTGTCCGCTGCAAACATAAGATGGATAGTTGTAATAAATATATGTTGTGAAAATCCCAAATACGAAAATGAGAGAGTTCAACTTCCTTTATAACTAAGACATTATTTATTTGTCCGGCAATACATCAAAGTGATCAATGCCGACTTGCCGAGGGACCATCCTCGGCCGTAAACTTACCAACATGAACCTTCTCGCAACGGCACAAGGTCTACAAATAGTCAACGGAGCATGAGTTCTGTGAGTACCTACATACCTATACTGCAACACGGGAAATGGTGTCGATATATCAGATCAGGATCGTGTGCTACGATCTTCCATTTGGATTATTGACGGAGACTGAGGGCCTACCGCGAACCACGTTCGACGTGTTGCCTCTCTGTCGCACTTGTAAATTCGTACGTAAGTGTGACAGGGAGGCAACACGTCGAACGTGGTTCGCGGTAGGCCCTCTGAGTTCACATTTATGTTCGGCCCCGGCAAATATCTACTTATTGTACCTATATTATTATAGAACTTGTATTAAAGAAAAACTGATCACGCTTACTTTGCACAAACTTAAAGCAATAAGGCTGCATGCATGTCCCTAAGGTCAGGTATGGAACTTGACCTAGACCATTATAGAGAAATACCTATTAGTAAAGAAAGATTGATAACTTTATACCTAACTACATGTTTTCTTATTAAAACGCGAGTTACTTATTTGTAATCGACAGAACGTCAAGTAGTGTAATTAGTAATATCAGTACCGCTACTTGACTGACTTACTGACAATTTCATGTGATCAATGTGGCTAATTCCGTCATAGGCTCATAGGGTTTTTCCGTCCACTAGCGTTTTTCTCGAACAACGAACAACATTGATAATTTCGTCGACAAAGCAGCGATTGCTTTTAGTTTCAGTAATCGAAAACAAATGTTTTTTTCCTACGATTGAAAATCAAAGAAATATACGATCGTGGATGTAATAGCCCCTTTGACGGAATTAGCCACATTTCAACCACATTTACCGTAGGTAAGCACATTTCTGGGTCGGGAAGTAACTACGGTACATATATCATCATTATTACCTTATTGAATTAGTAATAGGTATAGGTACCTTTATAGGTTATGTGGTGAATTCATGAATTGTCAATGTCAGGCGACAATTGTCAGTGTGATGAAACAGGGGCCAGATGCTAACGAAAAGTCACAGAATCATTTTCCGGTTGACAGGCAAGTTATTATTAAACGCCGCAGCCATCCCGGCGCTGTCGTGCCTCGTTGCATGTTGCATCCCGCGCATTTCTGCCCTCCGAAGCTAAAAAGCGGTATTTGCATTAAATTTTCATTGAAAATACGTCCTTTTAGCTTAAGAGGTCAGATTTATTTACAATTTACATGCACCTCCCCGCCACCCCGCCCCGCGCCCGCCGTATGCCGCGGCGCTATCTATCTAAAGTCTGAACACGATTTTTTGCTATTGTGTGTCGACTCGTGTATTGTGCCGGATGCCCGCTGGGCACAGCCCGCAGGCAGCACTGCAGGCAGGCCCAGCTGTCTCTAGATAGAGAAAATGGATTTGTATTTAACGATTTACTTACGCTTACGTTTCGAATATGTGGTCATCGACGAGATTTGAAATCGCTTCATTGAACCAGCCATTCGCCATATTGAAAATCATCCCTAACTCCCAGAAATCAAGTGATGTGCACTGGGGTGGCTTCGTAAGCGGGATAATTATGAATATGGTTAAGATGAGGATAATTCCTAAAAGAACAAGACGGTAAGGACAATATTATAAACATAGTAATATTACGTTGTCGCTTAACATCAGTCTGGTCCGTGTCGTGTTATGAACGGGTAAGACAAGTAGCTGCCGACGCAAGCTACTGTCATATGATATGAGTCATGCTCTCCAGTTCCCTGAATCCGTCGAGTGCATGACTCACAGGGCTCTCGTAAACTTGTTAGTGCTGCCCCCTTCCCCTTCCTCCCTTCGCGGGAGTGTTTATTTACCGACTACACTATTTCCCCATTTCTGTATCAATAAATTTGACGTATTCGTTGACTCCCGCTAAGGCCGCCCATGTACGAACGATAAAAATTGCCAATTGAATTAGTGATGAAAAATGAAACTGTATCTTGCTTATTCATAAGAAAGCTGCAGTGCTTAATAATACTTCACAGTAGGTACTCGTGCTTAATGATTGTTCAAAAGGAATCACTACAACTTATAAAAAAAGTCCCCCGCCGCGGCCGCGTCTGTCTGTATGTTCGCGACAAACTCAAAAACTACTGAACGGATTTTCATGTGGTTTATTATCTATCAGTAGAGTGATTTTTGAGAAAGGTTTAGGTGTAGGTAACGACACGACACGAAATCTCACTGATTGTCGCGATTTCGTAATATTTCCCATTTGTAAAAATAACCTTTACCTATATCAATTACATCAAATACATATAAACGTAATTTTACTAGCATAAGGTACAAGTATTTGTTTTATTACGATTATGGTTCATTTTTAAAACCAGCTGCGCACCGAAAGACATTTATAAATGGAGTTATCTTTGTTTTTGTAAACCGTCAAAACACATCGTTTTACCGTCGCAATACATTGAAATGGGCCGGAGTACAAGTGAAACACCCGACTCCGTTTGTAGTTCGCAGTTCACCCTCGTCTGTCGTCACATGTCCGTTAGTAACATAAATCACTCGAAACTGATCATAGATTGACCTTATATCCTAGCAATTAAGGTTCAAGAGAAATCCACTAACGGATGGATGGTGCGATGTGCAGTAAAAGTAACTCTAAGTATAGGAACTAGAAGATTGTTTGTTTATTTATGTACTATTTTACGAGGTAGGAAGACAGAAGACAAGCATACGCACGTCGCACAGGACTGATCTACACGAATATGGGGTTTTTGAGTTAAAACAGTAACGCAGTGCAGCAATGACGCCTGATGTCCTAAGATGGATTATCTCACGAATTTCTTCTTGTCCTTTTACAATTTAAGTACTTAATGTAAAACTACTAACGACCTGGTGAACAGCGTATGATGATGGGGGCACAATTACTGATTTTCGAGAATTAAGTAGTTTCTTGCAATGTAAACGCACTGTTTGGTATTGCAAATAAATCATTATTTCCGGAATCAGCCAAAGTTTAAATACCAGTGTATCTACGATTTTTAATAAATACAACCACGATGCAAAGCTTCTGAGTAATGCTTCCAATTATATGTTATAAATATAATCATCGGACGTCATCAGTAGGCGCCTTTACACCACTATAACGCGCATTACCTACACCTGAGTGTGTGTGACAAATGAAGATCATGACCAATACGAATGGACCTTATTACATTGCTATAAGGTTTCCGAAGGGTCAGCCATCATCTCTGAACACACAGTCAACTGATAATCCGTAGAGCTTACTGCAAGGACACAAGGTCCATCGGTGATCACGATCAGTGGTGCCACACACACGATCGATGCTTGCTACAGTTGCTATAATATTATAGTGTAAAAATTGTGTGTGATTGTTTTGATAGTTCGTTATGCTAGGATGGTGACCTTAACACGGCCCTAATTAATAGTACCTAATGGCTATAAGAGCTTGAAACTCCAGGAGTGCCTACTTAACTTACATGCGTGTATGCCTACTTACATATTTGGAAAATCTTCTTGTTCAATCTTTCCGAGCTCAAAGACCCCCCGTCCCACCAAAGATTCATATTATTTCATGCTCCATTAGTCCATTACAAAACCAAAAGGTAATTGATGCCATTAGGATTCAGGAACATAACTATAAGTACCTACCAAAATTAAGTAGGTATATGACTCAAGAACTTGCATATTTTCGCCACATTGCGCAAACATTGCGGTATATATAGATAATTTAGTCGATCGAGTGAATTAATTGTACTTAAAGTAGCAATGAATTTAAATATAGCATGCTATAGTTCTTGAACAGTCTAAATGGGGCTTTACTTTACCTACTCTGTTATGTACTTGGGTCGATAGGTATTTATGTTAAAAATATGTACTTAGTCTATACTTTCTCAGTACGGATATGATGGTCGTATTTGTCTACGTGACAGCGTGATAAAACGGTGTCCGTCTCTTTCTATCCCGCAGAGTTAAAAAGTGACGGTTGTTTTATCACGTGGATAAATGTGGATAAAGCGATCCATAATAGGCTTGCAGGGCTGCTGAAGATAAGCATACGTTACGGTTAAAGGGAGCCAACTTACGCTGGCGTGGCGTCGAGAACCCGATTGTAACGCACCGAAGGCGAGGCACTAATAAATGGGAACACACGACACGACGGTCCACAGCGCGGCGGGGAGTGTGAATAGACGCTAAACGACGTGACCGATTGCCGGCGCGGCGCGGTGTGGCGGCGAGGCTAATGTGCTCTGAAACTCGCTCAACATCAGAATACATACGGGCGATTGTGCACTACAATGAATTTTACTGTCCGGCTGTCCGAGTTTTCATGGTCCGATATGGCATGAAAAAAAACGGATGATTGGCTTGTGCACTTGTCCGTCTTTTTACACGCTGGTGCGGCGCAGTGGCATGAAAAAAACGGATGACTGGCTTGTGCACTTGTCCGTCTTTTTACTCGCAGGTGCGGCGCAGTGGCATGAAACACACCCCCGTAGCCCGCCCCCGCCCGGCCAAGTCATGAAGAATAATATTAATTCCAGACGCAGTGCACAAGCATAATAAACACGTTTTTCATAGCTGCCTGTCATCTCGGACCGGAAAAAAACTGTCCGGGATGGGGAAAAGTAAAATATCGGACGGTAAAATTAAGTCTAGTGCACAAGCTACTATATAATACATTTAATGGCGTGCCATATCGGACCGTAAAAACTCGGACTGCCGGACAGTAAAATTCATTGTAGTGCACAATTGCCCTACAGGCAAACAAGCCTTTTAAGTCGGTAAAACTGAAAATACCAGAATAAGCACCCTTTCCACCCTGCACTGCAGTACCTGCCTTGCACAAGATACCAAATAAACGTGTCAATGTTTTCTTAAGCAAGGCCTAGACTAGCAAGAACTTGCATGCAATTTAAATACGTTACAGTGCCTACTACTACACTACTAAGGTAAACTGCATTCAAAAGTTTGATCAGATACCGCAATTAGTTTTACCTGTAGTGTACGAAAATTTGATTTTATGAGAAGCTTCATAGTGCATAGGTAACCTATACCGACTTAGTGCTCTGCTAAATTAGTTAATTCCTTGGAATCTTCGGTTGGTAGCGTTGATGCACACCAAATGATAATCACCGCATTATTCATGTTTATTTAGAAGTTTCAGAAAAAGCGATAAGTAAAGGCACATAGCTGGCGCCTACACCGACACCGACGCGCCTCGGCGTGATCTGCGATAGTGGCTCACGGCGAGATGTCGCACGATACCATCAAGTGATTAATGTGCATCTCACACACACACACACACACGTACACACAGGTTTAGGTTAACCCTTATCAAAGCAGAGGCGATTTCCGGACCTCATGCGCTTGATTCGATTTTCTTATGAACCGTCCTTCGGATTGAGCTGTTATAGCTCTGGCTCGGACGTCAATCTACAGTGGGCCGAGCGCAGCCTTCGTATAATCCCTCGGGGGTCGAATCGTCAAGGAGCTGTCGCGTGTCGGTGCGATTTGGTCACGGTCGTTGGAGGGAGAGCCGTACTCCCACGAGATGAAATTGAGAGTTTTAGTTATGTCTTCCGCTTCGGTTTCTTACACGGTTAAGGTTATATTGTATAAAGAAAGAAACGGGACACAAAAACATGTATACTGAATTCTTTATTCTTTGTAAAAAATTGAACACCAATTGACCAAATATATTACACAATTGGCAAAAAAGAAGTCACGTATTTCAAGTTTACGTCTGTTTTTGGTATGTTTAATATTGTCTCTTCGTGATGCATTCATTAAAACTAAAGATACTCGTATGCGTCCTTCGACAGATGCAGTTACCAGTTCGCTGGACGATATCAGCATGTCAGTTGTTCGGAACTATCACATTTTTCCTTTAACTTTCTATTCCGCTCGAAATAGAACCCGCGCTGTCCGTGATGGTTGTAATGATAGCCTTAGAACCCGTAACCATCACTCGTATTTCTTTCATTAAGAAATGTTTAAATAAAGATATACTTATTTATAAGTACTACTACAAAGTCCTGCGCGGTCTGTGATAATATAATTAAAGATTCCATTCGGCTCCAAGGGGTCAATCATTACTGAATCTATTTTTATCTTTAATCTTCTTTATTTTGCAAATGATTTAACACAAATTGTCAATTTTCTCATGTCAAATATCGGATAGGATAAGAATACAAAAAGTAATTCATAGTCATAGTATACGCCGCACGCCAGAAAAACGGTCGGTCGATCATGTTTCGGTCGAGTCGAGAGATTTCATCTGCGCGCTCCACCGCACAATATTTTAACGACTGCGACTACATACAACCGAGCGATGTAGTGAGAATCTCGAGTAATAAAGCGGGGCACTGTAAACAGTGTTTTTTGTGAAGTGCGGGGTGTGTGGTGTGAAGGTGGAACCTTGCAGACGCCGCCGGCTACTGAGTAAACATATGCGGATAGGACCACCCACACTATGCCATCTACACTAGTCACAAAAGTATTCAACGATAAACTCGCACAACATTTAAGACTAAGGTACCTACTAGGTATATTATGGTTCAAAATTTCAAACATAATTGAGATTTTTAGCTGTGCATGTTTTTTATAGATTGTCACGTAAGTACTAATCTACATTCGTAACATAGTTATGTCACAGTCTAGTCTACATATACAGTCGACGCGCGCACCCGAGCTGCATACATCGCTGTCATGGCATTGTTAGTAGCTCGGTACACGTCAGAGGCCGTCGGAGCACTGTTACTTGTTACACTGTGGTTATGTTCCTAATCCTAGATATCCACCAAAGTAAGTCTTGCGTGACTGATGGCTTTGATAGATGATGAGTTCACAATACCCGCTGCTCACTGACGTTGTAATGATAAATTATTATAATTTATGAACATCGGTGGGAGCCTTTGTCAATTAGGAGTCCGCTCGGCAAACAAATCCCAAAAATTGACACAGGCACTCGTTTGTACCTAAGACTGCCATCTGAAATTCCAACCCAGAAAGGAAATTAAGCCTTGTTGGGAGTAGTTAGTCGGTTCCAACCCAACTAAGCTAGGCCCAAACCGCCCTAACTAGGCCTTATTGGGATTAGATAGTCCGGTTTTTCTTCACGCAATGGGCGTAAAAACCGATTGATTAATATCAAATGATATTTAGTTTCAAGAAACTCCACTGATCCAGTAATCTCAACGTCACATGCCACGCTCGCGATGGCTCGCGTGTACAGCCGCGGCCGTGGCGTGGCAGCCGCGACCGCGACGCAACGCGAGTCCAATAATTTTCCATTCAAAATGCTCGTGATTTTGTATTTGAGCGTGCAGTGGCGTGCACTAATACCTAGTTTCCTGCCCCTTTCATTCGACATTCCCGGCGCGCCCGCCATTGTACTCGCGTCGAATAAAGAACCACCATGAATTATGTAGGCAATGGGCGATATTTTACCAAAGTGCAATGCATGCTTGCACGTGGGTCATACACAGACATCAGTCACCCTCTTCTAGAGTTGACTAAAATTGACATCTGGAATACAATTATCAGTATATGACGACTATACACGTATGTAATTATGTATGTGTAACGTCAAATGTGCCCCCGCTGGGTGGTCACTGTAAAGAAGGCCTGCCAGGGATCTACACAGGCACCTATTTTTAATGAAATTGTCATTGATGTCCTTATCGAAACATTTATTCAGCAAATAGGCCACAAGGGCACTTTTACACGTCAACATTGAATTTACATAAAAGCAAAAATAATAACATCAACAATTTTATAAAATAAAACTAACAATTCAATCTAACGTATTACTATAACGTATAACATATTACTATTATTAGGAAGGCGGGAAATCGTGCAGGATGGAGAGCCTTGGTGCACAAAGTAACGACCTCATCTCCTCAGTCGTGAGGAAGAAGAAGAAGAACTTCAAATGTATGTATCTTCATTTGTACCATGATAATGCATAGGTAAGTATTATGGTAGATTTGCAACCTTGTTTATGAATCCTAGCATCAGATGACCATTTAAAGATGAAATACATATTTAGTTACCTAACTACTTATCAGTAATTCTGATCATAGAGTTTCGTTTTGAAAATGCTTTACTGTTTACGGCGATGCCATAACGAATAGGTATAAAGGTAAGCCAGGTTCCACCCCTTAGTTGTCAGTACGAGTAAGCCTATTTAATGTTAACTTCCCTCCTGTCACGAACAGAGAAGATTTAGCCTAGTAAGCCTAAATGTGTGTTCCCGGCTAAAGTGGTAGCGTGGCGCCCCGCCCAGGCCGTGTCCCGTGTCCCGGACATTGTCCCGGACACACGGCGCGACCCTCCGCCCCCGCCGGGACACTCCGCGCGGGTATGACAGCGTAATCTTACGAGTAATATGTAGTTGCGCCGTCTGTTATGTTTGTTACTGTCGAGCACAGACGGCACAGATACTTTATCTAACTCACAATTACATCAAACAATTATTATTACTACGACATAAGGTTCACCACTAGTCGGGACTGCATAGTCGCGAGCCGCTGTTCGCTGCTTTATGCACTTTGCATCGTGGGCTTTCTCGCCGTAGGTGTAGATTGTATTTATGATACATAAACACCATATATGGGACAAAATATTGCACCCCGCCACTAGCAAATATTATGTTTTACGAATAAAATTATTTTTTATTTAACTTGTTGTATTGGTCTCAATTCTAGTCTCGGCAAATACGAAATGAATTTCTAGAACTTTAAAGGCTGCATACTTGCATGCATAGGCTATAAAATGTACTGATATTAAATCTTGTTGTCCCATATAACCATACCAGTCGCAGAATCATCAAAGTGGTAACTAAATGTCAGATGTGTCGTAACAGAGTCCACACAATGTGTCTAGAATTGTTTCGAAACAAAGTGTCGTCGCCGTGTGTACACTTTTCCGTAACAAGGTGTCGACACATTTGTGTGCACTTTGCGTGCGGTTTGCGACTAAATCTGACAGCAAATTTGTGACAGCAAATGTCAATATAAAATACCTCTTGAAAACCAAGGTTTGTCAAACTACTATTAGTGTCTCGTGTGCTCGTAAGTAATTCTAGTAAGTCATCATGGGCGATGCAAATGATAATAATCGACCAAAACCATATAAACACCCAACACCCGTCAACCTTTTACAGAAAAGTTTTTAAAGAAATGCAATAAGCTACTTAGGTCAGCCAACGAATGCTCAAAAAAGTTGTAGAGGGAAATGCTCGGAACACAATTTTTGACTCTGTAACTTGGTTTGGACAAGTTAGGAGGTGAACATATCAAAAGTCCCCGGCCGTAGCCCTTGAGTGGGGGGAAGAGAGGGGGCTTTGAATGTCCCATTTTCCGGTTTTTCGATTATATCTCGGAAACTATGCATCTTAGCGACATGGCCACTTATACAAAATGAAAGTTAATTTAATTTGTTACAAGTTTATTCAGTCAATTTTTTCGATATGTTGAATAGTTTTTGAGATATCCGCTCTTGAAAGTTTAGTTAGGGCTCTCAATTTTATCTTGATATATCTACATCAGTGAAGGTGCTAGGCCGTGTATGGTATCGTTTTCGTATAAATCTGGGTTGCTGAATCCATTTAACATGGAAACCATTCCACAAAATTAAAAAAATCTTTTTAGGGTTCCGTACCTCAAAAGCATAAAACGGAATCCTTATAGGATCACTCGTGCGTCTGTATGTCTGTCTGTCTGAATACACAAAATAGTTCTTTACCTATAGATGACAGGAAAACCTATTAGAAATGTGCAGTCAAGCGCGAGTCGGACTTAATGTACGGAACCCTTAATACGCGAGTCCGACTCGCACTTGGTCGGTTTTTTTAAACTCCTCTTGACGCTTAACCGCTGAACCGATTTCGTTGAAATTTGGTATAGAAATAGTTTGCATCCCGGAACAGGACATAGGATAGATCTTATAACCAAAATCATCTTTTGAAGGTGTGAAAAGTGGCGTGGAAATTTGTACGGGAAATCAATAACCGCTGAACCGATTTATATTAAATTTGGGAAGGTCTACATCTTTGATTTAGTTAAAAATGATAAAAAAAAACATGACTTCAAACCTAAACTTAAACAGTATTAACTTCAAGAAGTCAATTCTGAATTCCCCCCTACACCTCATTTCACACCTTTGAAGGATGATTTTTGAGATAACTTATTATGTCCTGTCTCGGGACTCAAAATATATGTGTACTAAATTTAAATTAAAACTGTTCAGCAGTTTAAGCGTGAAGAGGAGTTTAAGAGAAAGTAAGTTTATATGTTTTTACTTTGGAATGGTGTCAATGTGATACCATAACTAAATTTGGTACTGCGAATTTATACGAAAACGATACCAAACATGGCCTCGTAGCTTTACTGTTGTAGAAGTCAAAATAAAATTGAGAGCCCTAAATTCTTATTACTTGACCAAACTTGTGTAGAAGGAAAAGGAAAAATAAAAGTCTTCGGTAGGATTATAAGACACAAATATAATTTTTTTTTGCGTTACTATTTCAATTATCAAATATAAACATACCTTGATTATATTATTCTAGTGAGATCCTCACAGATAAACAAAACCATTTACTTAAAAAATTACAAGGTCGAAATGTCACGGAACTTGTGAGAGTAATACGTGAAAAATAAAAACTTTTATGACAAATAAATCTGGACACAATTTAAGAAGCATCCAATTGCGTCGAGGAATCATCTGTATGTTTGCTTGTTTCATTACCTCCTCGCTTCTTTTTTTGTCCTTTGTATTCTGTAGCAATTTGTTAGATCTGAAAATAAAGATAACTTGCGTCGTCACGGATGTCGATTTATAGGTTTTAGGGAGTGCAGAATTCGAAAACGATGATCATTTTATAATCCAAGATGGCCGCTACGTATTTTGTCAGAAAAGTCGTCATGAATATCGTTTTATAGGTTTTAGGAAGTGCCGATTTCGAAAATGATGACCAGTTTGGAATCCAAGATGTGTGCCGTGCACTTTGTCATAAAAGTCGTCATGGATATCGTTTTATAGGTTTTAGGGAGTGCAGAATTCGAAAATGATGACCATTTTGGATTCCAAGATGTCTGCCGTGCACTTTGTCATATAAGCCGTCATAGATGTTGATTTATAGGTGTTAGGAAGAGCAGATTTCGATAATGATGACCATGACCAACAAAACGACATCCATGTCGACTTTTAACATAGTGCATGGCCGCCATCTTCGATTCCCAAATAGTTATTATTTTCGAAATCTGCGCTCCCTAAAACCTATAAAACGACAGCCATGACGACTTTAATGACATACTGCATGGCCGCCATTTTGGATTCCAAAATGGTCATCATTTTCGAAATCAGGGCCCCCTAAAACCTATAAAACGACACCCATGACAACTTTTATGACATAGTGCGTGGCCGCAATTTTGGATTCCAAAATGGCCATCATTTTCGAAATCTGCGTCCCCTAAAACCTACAAAACGACATCCATGACGACTTTTATGACATAGTGCATGGCCGCCATCTTGGAATCCAAAATGGTCATCGTTTTCGAAATCTGCGCCCCCTAATACCTATAAAACGACACCCATGACGACTTTTATGACATAGTGCATGGCCACCATTTTGGAATCCAAAATGGTCATCATTTTCTAAATCTGCGCCCCCCAAAACCTATAAAACGACACCAACGACAAGTTTTGTTGGTCATGGTCATCATTTTCGAAATCTGCTCTTCCTAACACCTATAAATCAACATCTATGACGGCTTATATGACAAAGTGCACGGCAGACATCTTGGAATCCAAAATGGTCATCATTTTCGAATTCTGCACTCCCTAAAACCTATAAAACGACACCCATGACAACTTTTATGACATAGTGCGTGGCCGCCATTTTGGATTCCAAAATGGCCATCATTTTCGAAATCTGCGTCCCCTAAAACCTACAAAACGACATCCATGACGACTTTTATGACATAGTGCATGGCCGCCATCTTGGAATCCAAAATGGTCTTCGTTTTCGAAATCTGCGCCCCCTAATACCTATAAAACGACACCCATGACGACTTTTATGACATAGTGCATGGCCACCATTTTGGAATCCAAAATGGTCATCATTTTCTAAATCTGCGCCCCCCAAAACCTATAAAACGACACCCATGACAACTTTTATGACAGTGCATGGCTGCCATTTTGGATTTCAAAATGGTCATCATTTTGTAAATCGGGGCCCCCTAAAACCTATAAAATGACTTTTATGACATAGTGCATGGCCGCCATTTTGGAATCGAAAATGGTTATCGTTTTCGAAATCTGCGCCCCCCAAAACCTATAAAACGACACTCATGTTAACTTTCATGACATAGTGCATGGCCGCCATTCTGGATTCCAAAATGGTCATCATTTTCGAAAGCGGGGCCCCCTAAAACCTATAAAACGACATCCATGACGACTTTTATAACATAGTGCATGGCCGCCATTTTGGAATCCAAAATGGTCATCGTTTTCGTAATCTGCGCCCCCTAAAACCTATAAAACGACACCCATGACGACTTTTATGACATAGTGCATGGCCACCATTTTGGAATCGAAAATGGTCATCATTTTTTAAATCTGCGCCCCCCAAAACCTATAAAACGACATCCATGACGACTTTTATGACATAGTGCATGGCCGCCATTTTGGATTTCAAAATGGTCATCATTTTCTAAATCGGGGCCCCCTAAAACCCATAAAACGACATCCATGACGACTTTTATGACATAGTGCATGGCCGCCATTTTGGAATCGAAAATGGTTATCGTTTTCGAAATCTGCGCCCCCCAAAACCTATAAAACGACACCCATGACGACTTTTATGACATAGTGCATGGCCGCCATTCTGGATTCCAAAATGGTCATCATTTTCGAAAGCGGGGCCCCCTAAAACCAATAAAACGACATCCATGACGACTTTTATGACATAGTGCATGGCCGCCATCTTGGAATCCAAATTGGTCATCGTTTTCGAAATCTGCGCCCCTTAAAACCTATAAAACGACACCCATGACGACTTTTATGACATAGTGCATGGCCGCCATTTTGGATTTCAAAATGGTCATCATTTTCTAAATCGGGGCCCCGTAAAACCTATAAAACGACATCCATGACGACTTTTATGACATAGTGCATGGCCGCCATCTTGGAATCCAAAATGGTCATCATTTTTGAAATCTGCGCCTCCTAAAACCTATAAAACGACACCCCTGACGACTTTTATGGCATAGTGCATGGCCGCCATTTTGGATTCCAAAATGGTCATCATTTTCGAAATCGGCACTCCCTAAAACCTATAAATAGACACCCATCTCGACTTTTATGACAAAGTGTTTGGCTACCATCTGCATGCAAGACATTTCTATTATTTTTACGTACAAAAATGGCCCCCTGTCAACTTCCAACCGAGATTTAATCGATAATTTATTCGATTAATGTTCAGATTAATTCAATTTCAATCTATGTTAGGTCGACTAAACTAATCGTGATTAAAATTTGAGGATTAACTTTTTTTATTCCATTAATTAGTCGAATAAACAGTTAATCTATTAAGTCCCATCTCTGACCACGTCATTTTTACACTTTGAGAATATCTGAAAACAAATGAACACAAGGAGCCATTTTGCAAATCCAGTAACTTTGTTATTACTTTTGACAGCGCGTGTCATGTGTCTACACAGAGTCGACACAAAGTCGAAACATTTGCGACTACTTTGTGACTGCAATATTTCTCAGCCTTAAACCATATTTATACATCATAATTAACAAGTTTCGTAATATGTAAAGCGTTATTTCTGTTATTTAAGTATAGTATACGCATCGAAGTACTAAAAATGCATCAAATAATATATTTATGAACACAAGCACTGAGAAGTAAACAATTTC
This sequence comes from Cydia fagiglandana, assembly GCF_963556715.1. Classification (NCBI taxonomy): domain Eukaryota; kingdom Metazoa; phylum Arthropoda; class Insecta; order Lepidoptera; family Tortricidae; genus Cydia; species Cydia fagiglandana. The sequence continues at coordinate 78,653 of NC_085949.1, read as the reverse complement.
CTTTCCGGCTAAACTAAAACAATGTGGTGGCGCGTTGATTATATTACACTTAGTTTATCAAATCACTCGAGCAGTTTAATTCCCCATAATAATTTAAGTCCTATTGTAATATAAATGCAAACAATATATAATTACGTCTTGTAATCCGTTTTAGAGATGGCGTATTAATGTCACTTATTTTTATTTAACTATTTTTCCATCTGACAGTTTCCATTTGACAGGAACAAAATGAACGAATGAACGAATGATTTTGGCATAAAGTAGTCGCAAACCCGAAACAATGTGTGCACACGGCGACCACACTTTATGTCACTTTGTGTCATGTGTCGACCCTTCCCCATTTCTGGTAACTGTGTCGACACGGCGACGACTCTGCGACTGGAATTGTGACCGAAACAGACGGTGTCGACACAAGATGTGTCTACACCGTGTCGTAACGGCGACTGGAAATGGTTGTATGGGGTGGCTCTAACCTTTGAGCAATCTGATATAGGTAGGTATATTAATATAATCGAGTCATGTGCCGGCGGAATGGACGTGCCGCTCGATACCATCGGTATTTAATGCAAATCTTTCCAATATCTGTACGCAATAAGCTCATAGATAATTCATAACTGCTCGACCAAGTCCGCCGGGGGCCGGGGCGGGATACAGACAGACGGACTTCACTATTTCTTCGCAAATACATCCGCTGCTGCGCTGTTAGCCGACCAGAGTTACCTATATTCCAATATTTCCGATTGTCCTACCTACCAAACCCTACCTAGTAAAATAAATTGATGACTACTTATCCGATAATACTAAAATAGATATTGATCTTAAACTTATTTACCAATTTTCTACTTACCTACCCTCTATATAATCTAAAACAATATTGATTTTGTTTGGAAGACTGGTAAATACAGTTTAAGTAGATATGGCTCATAATTTCAATTTTATTTCTCTTTCTGCGGTTATTATGTATGTTAACATTATATACCTACTCATTAATGAACCTCCAGGTCTGTTTCTTAAGTATGTTAAGTACACTACATTGTACTAAAAATTTGTATTATGTGACTGTTTGTGTTCTAAATAAATCAAAATAATAAAAAAAAAAATTCCCCCTGTATCAGTTGGCATCTAGACTCTAGAGGTCAGATCAGAATTGGAATGCATCTCATTCAGACGAGTGAAGCAATATGAAAATAAATATTAGAAGGACTATCTCGCGTGTTTGAGATTCGCAATTTTATTGAATATAGATATGGGATCCAACTATGTACTTGGAAGTGGTAGTAAAGCATGAATCGAACTATAAATATGAACTCGTATTTTGGCATTGATTTATTATCAGACTATCACCTATATTTTGCAGCATTTTCTCATTGAATTCTGCTCAATCAAGGCTCGAAAAATAACCTCGTTGGCTATCTGCATCTGTGATCACGCTTGGTCGTAGATCCACAGGGCAGGGCGGGGCGGGCGTCCGCCCGTCTGCGTGCTCGTGCGCTCGTGACGTCGTGACGTCAGCGCGCCGCGCCGGCTGACGTTCGCCGTTGCGAGGGTGTCTGCCATTCCCATCGTTTATAGTCAACCAATGTAAAGTGCCCTCTCCTATCATTCATAGATATAAGTACTTAATAATGCGGACCTCGGGGTATTAACCCTTTTACGGTCAAGATAAAAAAAATACACGATTATGCAAGTTTCATCGCCTCTTTAAAGCCCAAAAAAATTTGAATTAGAATAAAATTGGAAAATACGATGTTGTATTGTATGGTTGGTCATGTTTGCTATTATAAAATGTATTATAGAGGGTTCATATCAAAGAATATAATACTCACTAGTTCATATAACAGGTGGTGGACTGGTGGTATGGCGTGCGGGTTTTAAACCGGAAGTCATGGCGTCAATCTCGGCTCGTAGCAATCAGTAGGAAATATCCAAAGATTCCAAAAGTAAAGATAGATAGGCCCGTTCATATTATGCCGAGCGAACATACGCACCAATGAACAAGTGCAGAAACAAACTGGCCCACTTCTTAGTGCACGTAAGGCCCGTCTTTATTACTTTATGAAGGTATATATACCTACTCGTATAAGTCAATAGAAATATTATGATGAAGAAAAATATTACGAAGATACCGAAATAATCCCTATAACGCCTATTTCTTTTCTGTGCTAGACTTGGAAGATCAGATCACATGAATACCTAGTCGCTTTTGAAAAAAACCGTGCCATCGCCACTACGAAAACTAAGCTAAGAAAGAATCGGGAAATCGGGGGATGCTGAAATAAAGACGAGGTTACACTGGGAAACCAGATGTTACTGGAAAACTAGAGATCTCGCTTCGCTCGCGGGCTGTCGCAATCATGATCCACGGACGGCCAGAGAGCTTGTCCGACTCCGCAATTGGCAGACAAAAATATTTTGGAGATGCGGGTGCTTGATGCGCACAAAGGATCAGGATTGCCGCAGCACGCACAAATGGCACAATAAAACAGTCGCGCGAATCTTGAGCTCTCGATTGATTACTCTTTTGTTCAGTGGACGGGGAACTCTTTTGTCTAAGTATACGTAAGTACTTACTCTTTTTTGCCGGTTATTATCGAAGCGACCCTGGAGGGCAACCGCGAACGCGAATTGAAATTCATATTGTCCCTGATTAATTTTCCCTAGCTATTATGGTAGGTATACGAGATACGAGTATGAAGTAAGAGTATTTTAAGATGCACTGGCTATCCAGGAACTTCAGAAGGGAGAGAATGCACAAGACACGCCACTTGGTAACAACCATTTATTGAAAGAGAGCGATTATATATAAGGTAGAAGTACTAGTGCTCGACGCTGCACTAGTATTCGACATGGGCACTTGATGTCAAAGTGACAAGACTGACAAGGATTAAATTTGAATACAGAAAAATCTTCGCCGTTCAAATTTAACCTATATTACTTCGACAAAGTTAATCTGTTGCCGAGAATTGGTTATACCCTCTTACATAATTATACTTGTCGGGAATCCAGTGCACAAACCACGGGTCAAGCCTGATGACGTCACCTAATCTCAAGTGCTGCGCCAGCGCGGGCGCACGGGCGGTGCCCTGCGACAGTTCCTATCGACCCTTGACACGTGTAGACGCATTGATTTCCGAATATTAGTTCTGATTACCTAATTAGTGATTTTGATTAGAGATTTGGCAATACAAGAACGTTGTATGTTGTTGATTGACTTCCGTGGAATTATATTGTGTCTCAGTTGAATCTAGACTGTTTTATTATCTCGAGGAACCCTAGGACTAATTAGCCATTACGATGCCCACAAATAGACAATAATCTGATGATCCATGCCATTCAGCGACATACTCATATATTACAGTACAGTGGTACGGTGCGTGTTTGTTGCCATGTATATTGCCTAAACAAAGGGCCGCACTGAGTCTCGACCATCTCGACGCCGGTCACGCGCAGCGCAGGCGTCGCCAATGAGCCCGCACGAGTATCATTATGCGTCTTATTAAAACTCATAAATTGCATAATCTTTTTATCTGGCCGTAGCTTTTGATGGCGCCGGGTGCGCCGCTGCCGCCGGCTGAACGGCCAATTGTAATAACTACACTTCTTCCTTAGAACCGCTTTTATAATGGACGCTCGAACTTTACAGGACCATATGTGACGTTCCAAATGGTACCTTATGGCGGCAGGCGCTTACGTCGAATAGCGCCACAATAATATTGGAGTTGCATTATTTTTTTATATATTTTTTTATTTAGATATTTAATTCAGGCAACAAGACCCATATTACAAATACCTTACAGACTAATATACATATATATTTTATAAACTTAAAACTAAACACTATTTAGACGACAAAACGGCGTGGCTCCGTTGCGTCGGCTGCTCTTGTGTGGGATTCGGCAGTTTGCCCCGGAACCTCCGAAACACGACACCTTTCGGCCAGAAGTAGGCGCACTCGATGGTCCCCTGCAGCGGCCGCGGCACGCGCACCACAAGAGTTGAAGTGCACGTAGTGCACGTAGTGTTAATCAGGGATGTAACGGATGTGGTTTTATCGGAACCGAAAACGGAAACAGATGTTTTCAATTTAGTTTAACGTAACCGGAAACGGAACCGAAAACGGAAACGGAACCGGAACCAGAACCGGAGCCTGAGTGATAGGTGGACGAGATGTTAAGGGTAGGTCTATTAAAAACAAAAATTCCAAATATTAATCAGCCTTTATTATGCAGTAAAAAAACTTTGACCTTCTAGGCGTTATAACCCCACTAACTTCATCAAAATAGTTCCAAATCGAACTTGATTTCAGCTTTATTGTGCGTTTTTTTACACACTAACATTCACCACACACACTACACACAGTCAGTAGTCAGTACACAACAGAATACATACGATTTTAATTTTAATAACACGAATAAAACAAAATATACAAACAAACAACAAATTAGCGTAGCACGTGGCAAGCGGGGCGATGAGCGAATGACTGGTATGAACCTGTTTGTTTTTGATGTACCCCACTGCCGCGCGAAGTTTTGACATCCGTTATAACTTTCGTTTCAAACATAACGGAACCAAACGGAAGTTCCACCTTAACGGAAACGGAACCGGACCGGAATTTGCTCGTCCCTTGAGATCCCATTTATCCAGGTTTCACTGTATTTTCGTAACATACATGACTGTATTTAGAACAATGTACCTATGGGTCGTTTGTAGGTAGAGGGTGGCAGAGATAGCGATAACGCAGGCGGAATATTAAAGCGCGCCGCGGCCGACGTGCCGAGCGCCCCGTCGCCGACCATTCCTCGCGAGCCGCATACTTCCCGCCACATCAAGCCACCCTCAACCTTGCTCCCTTCATATACGGTTGGTTTTTCTAATGTTACTTCAGTCAAAGGAAGCCTAAGGATAAAAATAAAAGTAGACTTAGTGAAAGCCAATTAAGGTTGAGTTTAGTTTGGGTAGGCGAGTAATTACTATGGTCCCCCGGGCGTAGATTTCCGCAGCCTGGCATGGCTGGCGCGCTGTCGTGGGCTTGCTGGCGTCTACCTGCAGTCTGCCGACGTCCTACAGCAAAAGCCCTTTAAATATTGGTAGAATAAATAATGCGGCTTTTAAAAGCACAAAATAGTAGGGGAGACCAAGAGGGGATTTCGGAATTTACTCGGATTTAAAATCAACGGTCTGCGGGCTACAACTTTGACGTCAATTTTCCAATTCAATAATTTTTAAGAAAAAAAAACCGACTTCTATGGGGGCCGGTGAAAGATTATTGTAGATGGTATACCTACTATGTAGAAAAGGAGGTAAAACCACCCACTTTTCTACTAGCATTTCGCTTCTGTAAGGGTCGTAGTTCTAGCCTAACCTAACCCACTTCTCTGATAGCAGTTCGGTTCTGTGAGGATCGCAGTTCAAACCTAACCTAACCCACTTAACGGCGCATGCGGTGCGGTGTACGGGGGTTTAAGCGGGCGGGGCTAGTAAGATTGGCATCATCATACTTATATACTTACACATTTTATGGTAGGTAATCATAGTGGTTTATTTAGTTAAGGTATCATAGTGGTTTTCCGGGTCAAGGTCCGGGTCCGAGTCCGGGTCTGAGTCCGGGTCCGAGTCCGGGTCCGAGTCCGGGTCCGAGTCCGGGTCCGAGCCCGGGTCCGAGTCCAGGTCCGGGTCCGGGTCCGAACCGGATCCGGGTATGAGTCCGGTTCTGGCGGGTCCGAGTCCGAGACCCAGTCCAAGTCAAAATCGAAATTCGTAATCACCAAATGTGTACTATGCGTTGTTGAAGAGTTCTATTCTGGTCATCATCAGCAGTTCCATTTCATCAAATGTGACAGTTTTTAAAGTAAATGCTTGATTTTATGATGAAAATACAAAAAAATCTATGCGTATGCCTTTAATATTTGAGGAGTTCCCTCGATTCCTTATGGTTCCCATCATCAGAACTCGAGCTTGACAAAAATGTGGCTTAAAAACTTAACTTGCTTAACAAACATAACGAAGAGGAAAAATCGCCAAACGTGAACTATGCGTCGTTGAAGAGTTCTGTTCTGATCATCATCAGCAGTTCCACTTCATCAAATGCGACAGTTTTTAATGAAAATGCTTAATTTCCTGATGTAAACACAAAAATCTCTATACGCATGCCTTTAATATTTGAGGAGTTCCCTCGATTTCTTATGGATCCCATCATCAGAACTCGAGCTTGACAAAAATGTGCATTAAAAACTTTTAACAAACATAACGAAGAGGAAAAATCGCGAAACGTGAACTATGCGTCGTTGAAGAGTTCTGTTCTGATCATCATCAGCAGTTCCACTTCATCAAATGCGACAGTTTTTAATGAAAATGCTTGATTTTTTGATGTAATTACAAAAATCTCTATACGCATGCCTTTAAGATTTGAGGAGTTCTCTCGATTCCTCATGGATCCCATCATCAGAACTCGAGCTTGACAAAAATGTAGCTTAAAAACTGAACTTGCTTAACAAACATAACGAAGAGGACAAATCGCCAACCGTGAACTATGCGTCGTTGAGGAGTTCCGTTCTGATCATCATCAGCAGTTCCACTTCATCAAATGTCACTTTTTTGGATGTATATGCTTGATTTGATGATAAAAACCCAAAAATCACTATATGTATGCCTTTAAGATTTGAGGAGTTCCCTCGATTCCTCATGGAACCCATCATCAGAACTGGGTTTTGATAGAAACGGGACCAATCTGTATGCATATACATTCAATCAAAAAAAGAATTTTCAAAATCGGTCCAGTAATGACGGATATATGGAGTAACAAACATAAAAAAAAAAGAAAAAAAAAACATACAACCGAATTGATAACCTCCTCCTTTGGGATTTGGAAGTCGGTTAAAAATGTACCTACCTCTGTCGTGAAGATGCGAATCGGGTAATATCTGCGTGAGATGACTGCACGATACAATGTAAGAAGTGTAAGAACAAATGTCATGTTTTACCTTTAGGTTAGGTAGTGGCTTGAAGGCGAGCGTGCGTGATCTCGCTTCGTGCGGGTAATGCCGCGCCATTTTAGAAACATGTTCAGATTGTATCCCCGACGCGACGCCCACCGGCAACTATGTCGGGTTTGGACAAAAATTAAAGCATTTAGGAGTTTGCGTGTGAGCGGAGACACGAACATGTGGTGCTGGTACTAAACCAACCCTGAACTAGAGATGGGTAACTCAGGAGTGATAGATAAAAAAGATATATATCTTTCTCGTTTCATGAATCACTCTTCTTGTCTTTACGAATCCGAATGTATCAGTATATCCGTACCGCTCACTCCCTCGGCAACGATTTACTAAAGCGAAAGCGATGTCTCGGTCGCGCGTCGACCGAATGAACGAGCGACAACGGTCGTTCAGGCTGATTCGGACGCGTCATTCGCTATTCCGCGGGAACGAGATGTAGATAGTATAGTATTTCTCGCTCCCGCAGGATGCAATGCAAATTGCAATGATGAGTTATTAATTCGGTTAATGAGTTAAATTGCATTGCATTTAATAAAATGTAAACAAAAAGCAATAAGGTATTTTATTAGGCAAATATATTCTTCAATTTATTTATTTCGATGTGTGAAAACTTACAGAAGTTTTAATAACAATTCTGTCTCTCTCTCATTCATAAGATGACGCAAAGTCAGTAAGTGTCGATACAGTTACGAGCGGGACAACTGATACACATGGATATAAAGATATAAAAGAGTGATACATATCCCAGTGGTAAAAAGATATATATCAATCTTTTCCCTCTACTGACACATATCGCCCATCTCTACCCTGAACTGACAATCAGACGCGTTTTCAAACTATATCGTGTTATAATATATCAAATGAAAGAGCGCATCTTGAAAATTTCAACAACTTTTTTTTTTTATAATTTTGAAATACATAAGTTATAAGTAAATAGCCAAAAAATGTTGAAACCATGCCATGTTAGCCAATTGAAACGCGAGTCCGACTCGCACTTGGCCTGTTTTTCAGGTACGGACGCTCCCGAGTTGAAAGCCATCCAGGGGGCCGATTTTTGAAATTCGATCGCTCGATTTCATCACTCGAAAATCGGTGGAAAACAGAGAAATGCTAATTTTTGAAATACGGGCGATAGAAATTGGGAATCGACTGGTATTGACCACTCGTTTTCAATTCTATTAGTAGAATTTAAATGCAGGGTACTGGAAATATTATTCAAAGAAACACACGAAATCGAGCGGTCGAAATTCAAAAATCGGCCCCCAGGCCGACTGGATATTAGAGGCATAGGGTATAGTACTTATGTGTATACAACATTATTTGCGGTATTTGACGTCTGTCACTCACAACAGCAATACTACGTAAAATGTCTTGCACATCGAAATCACAAAGGAAAACAACTGCACTGCAAACGTTTACGTTCTACGTCTTTTTTTTTTAATTTTAGGGTTGGCCGGTCACCATCGTTATGAATCGGTAGTAGTCTAAGTAAATCGATATGAATTTTTAATTTTTCTTTTAATAAAAGTAAGGAAAAGGTGGATAATTAACTGTAAATATGGATATATTTATCGTCACCTAACAGACAACAAATTATTTTGACACAGAAATAACATAAGTAAATTTTAAAATAGATCCCCAGTTAGTTTAGATTTTGATGATGGGTGCGACCTACTCGGTCGGTGTATTAAATGCATTTACCTTGCGGGAAAACCATATAATTCTAGCTTTATTTAAATCTCAAATAAAAATTCATTATACGTCACAATTCGATACCTCAGTCTACGTGCCATCCAATCGTAATCGCTTGCTGTGACAATCGATTTGGGTTAGTTACATCTCTATATACGTCAGTCACAATGTGTCAAATAACGCAAATAATATTGCATACAGTATAGTCGTGTCTCCATCCAAGGATAGAATGTTAGAGACAAGTTCTACAAGTTCTACAACCCCTGCCGCCGACGCCAAGAACGCCGGGAGACTCGCCACGAGCGCGGCGTCTGATTATGCCTTGGCGCTTTTTTTTCCTTCCCTTGTAGTTTCATATTTTTTTGAAACTAATAGGAAAGCGCAGCAGGGTCTGTTGCACAGAATGAATAAAATCGTGCGCCTTTATATTTCGTAAAGGCAGATTTTCCACCCGTTCATAAACTATTTCCTCTGCAGACTGATTAAATTTCGAGCATCAATAAGCACCCCCTCGCCGGCGGCGCTTTTGCCTTAATTAAAACGCGATGAAGAATCGTTCCACTCATAGCGAAATGCGAATAGTCTGCCTGCGCTGCGGTAGGCTGGCTGCGAGCGTATCGCTACGGCAGCATACATTGCGGAATGATCAGTCTCGGCTCAGGAGTAACTGGGCTAACCAACAAGCGGTGGACAGAGCGCCGGAAACACGACCGCCGCCGTACGTGCTCGAGGGTCAGCGCGGCTGCAAAGTGCAAATAAACGACTCGCGCTTATCTCGACGAGTTGCCGCTACAACTGCAAAGTCTACAAACTGCGCACAAGTGCCATGGCACCGCTCGACGCTCGACGCTGTAAAATAATAAATGTATGCATTATACACAGTGGCGTAGCTAGCATGGGTGGCACCCGGTGCGGAAAATTCAATTCAAATTCAATCAAAATTGTAAAATATATTTAAAAACAGGAATTGTAATTTTTGTTAAATAGCTCAGGATTTACTCCATCGCTTTCATTTTACGAATTTTTATAGGTGGCACTACTGATGTTCACGGTCGGGTGTCACCCCTAAATGGGTGACACCCGGGGCGGACCGCCCCCACCGCCCCCCCCCCCTAAAAAAACTACTTACTAGATCTTGTTCAAACCAATTTTCGGTGGAAGTTTGCATGGTACCTAATGTATATAATATGTTTTTTTTAGTTTTATCATTCTCTTATTTTAGAAGTTACAGGGGGGGGGGGGGACGGGACACATTTTACCACTTTGGAAGTATCTCTCGCGCAAACTATTCAGTTTAGAAAAATAAATATTAGAAACCTCACTATCATTTTTGAAGACCCATCCATAGATACCCCACACGTATGGGTTGGATGAACAAAAAATTTTAGGTTTCAGTTCTTAGTATACCCCCCCCCCCCCAAAATTTATTGTTCTTTTTCTATTTTGGTGTGAAAATCTTAATGCGGTTCACAGAATACATCTACTTACCAAGTTTCAACAGTATGGTTCTTATAGTTTCGGAAAAAAGTGGCTATGACATACGGACGGACAGACCGACAGACATGACGAATCTATATAAGGGTTCCGTTTTTTACCATTTGGCTACGGAACCCTAAAAACATACATAGAATACTAGCTGAAACTCCATTTTTTTTCATCAAACCCATACGTGTGGGGTATCTATGGATAGGTCGTCAAAAATGATATTGAGGTTTCTAATATATCATTGTTTTCTAAACTGAATAGTTTGCGCGAGAAACACTTCCAAAGTGGTAAAATGTGTGTCCCAACCAGTCCCAACTTATAACCAAACGCATCTGATTCTGATACATGCAGTACCAAAACGCAGACGTCAGATTGTCACTATGACATTTGTGTATCCATAACCTAAAAACTTGCAGTGCGGATATGTAATATTTTATTTTTGGAGTGAATATTTAACAGTTTAGTATCGAAATTTGACACTGCGAGTGCAGTGAAGCTACCTTCGAGTTTCGAATGAGTGCGCGCTACTTCTACCTGCAGATTGACGTGTGAGTTGAGTACACCGGCGAGTGACCCGATTTTATTGTAATGGGGTTGGTCGGTCGATGTATTTAGAGATGGCGCGCCAGCATAGCTTGTCCTGTCAGTCCCTAGAAATGTGTCAGTTTATTGGTTTTTTCATTGTATTTTTTACCCTGGATGTCCTTTAAGCCCAGAAAAAGGGGCAAGCTATGATGGCAACATCTACGCAAATAATAATGCAAACCTTTGACAGTTGCCAACCCCATTGCTTGTCGACTTTCTCAGCTAATCGCGCGGAATTTGTAGATTGCAGAGCCAGCAGTGGTTCTCTCATGCAATTGTAATGCTGCTACACCCTGTGTTCACTTAGTTACTTACTAAACATTGACTTCCTATACTTTTGACAAAATGTAAGTTCCCAGTTTGTCTGATAGCCACTGATAGTGTAAACATTGTGCAATACAATACATACTTCCAGTGTTATAATACCTATGTAGACGAAGAATTGAAAAGCGAACTTAATGCAAGGCTTTGCCTAATGCACATTGTTAAGGTAACACACCCATGGGGCTATTGTAATTTAGGTACTTGGACTATAGGGGGCAGCATAAGAGCCGTCAGATTTTTGGTGCAAGGCGTAAATGTGTTGTTAATGCTTCCAATGTAGCACACAAGATGGCAGAACCTACTATGCACAAGGAAACATACCAATGAGAATGGTAGATAGTAAGCGCTTGCTTTGGCAATGTACATGTGCACATATGTTTCCAATTCAGGCCACAAGATGGCAGACCCTCCAGTGCGCATGGTCCCTATGATATAAAATAAATGTTTTAGTTGTCACTCTACAAAATAAATGAGTTGTGTCTATGTCAGTGAACTTCATTCAGTTCTTTGGCTCCCGGTTAATTAAGTAATTTTTTAAAATTTAATTAATTGAAATATGCCACTTATTTTTTTATTTTGACAAGCGGTTGGCTTGGTGATAGTGACCCTGCGTATGAAGTTGATGGTCCTGGGTTCACAGCACAGATATTTGTTCCCGAGTCATGGGTGTCTTCTTTGTATTGAGTATTTATATATTATATGTATACATATTACATATATTGTTGTCCGAGTACCCACAAAACAAGCCTTCTTGAGCTTACTGTGGGCAGTCTATAGAACAATACATTCATTGAGTTCAATATAATCAATGGGGCTTAGTCAATTTGTGTAAGAATGTCCCAATTCTTATTTATTTTAATTATTATTTATGTGGGCATTGATCCTAAACCAGTAGATATTGCTGGACTAAGTGACATTGAACTAGACAGACGTATTGGAAACGGGTGGAAGCAATATTGGAACCTAAAAGAAGTTATGAAAAATAAGGAAATGAGTATGACCATAAAAAGGAAATTGTTCGATACCTGTATACTTCCTGTTCTAACTTATGGTTGCCAAACATGGGCACTAAACAAATCCCACTACAAAAAGCTAGAAATTTGTCAAAACGCTATGGAGAGAAGTATGATGGGAAAGCGACTATCGGATAAAGTTAGAAATATAGATATAAAGAAATGTACTAAAACAAAAGATATTACTACAACAATTAAGAAGTTAAAATGGAAATGGGCAGGTCACACAATTAGAGGGAGAGAAAAGTGGTCTAAAGCAATAATGTACTGGTTTACTGGAGACAAAAAAAGGAAGCGTGGCCGGCCAACAAGAAGATGGGATGATGAGATTAAGAGCGCAGCAGGAGGTTGCTGGACTACAATAGCAAAGGATAGGGATAAATGGAAAGAGTTAGGGGAGGCCTTTGCCTACAAAAGGCATACAGATATAAATTTAGATTAGATATATATATATGTTAACAACAAAATGAAATGTACTACAAAATACTTATCTGAAATAAAGGCTATTTCATTCATTCATTTCATTCAAGTGACATTGCATATGTACAATGGTGTAACATATATTATTTAATATAGTGTATTCTTTCAGGATTGGAGATAAGGTTGAGCCCCTTGAGGTGCGGCAGAGTATACAGGCAGCCTGCGGGAAAGTGTTTGGAGAGTGCGGCTCTGTGCTGCCTGTGGACGTGCTGACTGTGCAGCACTCACACGCTGGTAACCTCGCTGGCTGTCTCATCATTGCCTTTCTCTTTTAAATCTTGAATTTCAGCATAAATGTAACTGACTTTAAGACCCAACTTCAGGGGTTGGATACTGGTATTTGCTCCATACAAAAATACTGGCAGTAATCAATTTCTTAACATTGGATCTGAAATGAAATCTGTGCTATTAACCAATCAACACGCTAGACACCCTGTTCTGCACTTTTAACATAAATAAGCAATATTTGATTCTATTTTATCAAATTGATAACATATGGCATAAAGCTTTATGTATAAATTATAATTTATAATCAATACCTCTTCAAGAGGTTAGCGCTTAAGGAACAGGCCCCAATTTCACCAGGGTGACAGGTACGACAATTGTAAAACATCACTGTTGCTGACGTCACAGGCATCCAGGGGCTACGGTTACCGCTTACCATCGGGCGGGCCGTATTCCTGTTTGCCATCATCATTGAATTATTAAAAAAAACTTTATTATATCGGAAAAAAAACAGATATTTCTCTTGCTAAGTTTATGACAATTGTCACAACACTACAATTGTAACGAAATTCCGACATATAACTCATTTCCTGTCAAGATTCACCGACAATTCTACAAATATGTCGACTAGAAAAAATAATTCTTGTTTCACAACATAATTGTAGCAAAATGCCTGTCATGTTTGTAAGTATTTCTATAGAAAGTATTTTATAAAATTGTAATATATCACCTGTCGCTTGACAATTGTCGCTCGACATATGTCACTGACAATTGTAGCCGTGGTGAAATTGGAGCCAGGTATCAGCTTTAGCATTATGAACCGCTTAAAAAGCCAAATGAAAGGGTTTCAGTCAGCTATGTCTTTGGTAAGCAAAACCTTATTGTGTTAGCGGTACACCCCGAAATTCAGTAAAATGCTCGAATGTTTTTGTCGAACTGCTATCACTATTGCAAATACCCCTTCCAAAACCCTTGAAAAGAATACCGGGCCGGGCCCTAGGTTAAGCCGTTAACCCAGTGTCAAATTGTACTGGCAACCATGGTAAATTCAGGTTTATAACAGGTTAACCCCGGTTAGTAAAAAGGTGCAATTGGAGCTTAAGGATGCAAGTCATGCAACTATGAAAGTGCTGAAAGGAAATTATATGTCTTACAGATAAAACTTACAGTTTGATTGTCCCAATTGCTCTAATTGATCCTTCATTTCGGTGCTAAAGTGGAACAACAGCAGGATGTTTGGGATTGGGTATCATATTGCCTTATTGAACAATCACAGTATCTGGTAGATAAATAAAAACATCTTGTTATTGTGCAGGTGGACGTGCGTTAGTGCGGGTCCCGGCTCGTCACCTAGTCCGCGCGCGCGCCGCGCTGCTGCTCGCGGCTCCAACGCTCCGCGTCGCCCGCCAGGCCGCCTCGCTGCAGGCCTTGATATAACACACATCACACCACAGGTACACTCGTGTCGCTGTAGCGTCAGTGCGGGTCCCGGCTCGTCACCGGGTCCGCACGCGCCGCGCTCCCGCTCGCGGCTCCAACGCTCCATACTCACTAGGGCACATTCGTGTTACAGGTCCATCATGTCGATATCCCGCATCGAGAGCGGCCCCGGCGGCAAGGACGTGCTGCTGATCGCGTCGCCGGCGGCGCTGGCCGAGCCCTCGCGCGTGTCGCTGCCGGAGCCCGCGCCGGCCGCCGGCCTCATCCTGCCCGACGGCTCCATCAACTGGGGCTGCCCCTGCCTCGGCGGCATGGCCACCGGGCCCTGCGCGCAGCCCTTCCGGGACGCCTTCTCCTGCTTCCACTACAGGTGACCGCCCCGCGCGAGTTAAGGGTGCCAGCACCCCTAATATATCTTTTGTCAGCGAAAGCTAATTAGAAGATTCAGCATTGCGTAACTGGAACATGCGTCAATGCTGAATTGCATTATTTAATTATAAATACTAGCTCTTAAGTCATTTTAAGTTAGAATAATCTTGATTGTAAGCTAAGTGGTTACTCTGTCAGTTTAAATAAATATATTTTTTAAACTAAAGTCCTTGTCATTATCTTAATTGGCGCTGAGGACAGGATACCCGTCGTTTTCCTGACACGTTCAGAAGCCGATCAAATATCGCGAAAGTACCGTGCCGGACTACGTACGTTTCTACGTTTCAACGGGTAGCCGAACAAATAAATTTATTAAGAAATATCAAGAGGACCTGCCGCAGAAGAAACCAGTCAACCTAGCTGTTCCAGGAAGCTGTCCATCTCCAGCCGACCGGAAGCAATCCTGAGTATTCCAGACCATCTGTAAGGTGTCGTGAAAGCTGCCGGGAGGAATGTGAGTCAATCTTTTTCATCATCCTTTCTGTTCCTTTTATACGTATCCTTACTTGTTTTAAATATATGTGTTATTAAGGATTAGAAAACGCCGTAATAACATTATTAGGTTAATTTTTTTGTGTTATTAAGGATAATTAAACGCCAAAATAACATTCCTAGTTAACAATAATATTCGCGTTATTAAGGATAATAAAACGCCACAATAACGCTAGTAGTTTAAAATATTAGGTATTGTATATTAAGGATAAAAACGCCATAATATCATTCCCAATTTAGGATATCTTCGCGTTATTAAGGATAACAAAACGCTATAATAACGATATTATTTTAGAATATTAGGTATTCGTATTATTAAGAATAAAACAAAACCGTAACAACATTTATTTACAACGTCAGCGAAGGTGTTAAAGTCCACGTTCAATTGACCTACTTCGGTATTTTGCAATCAGTTTATTTTAGCGTGTTTAAATTTTATTTGCATTTAAAATGGAAGGCCTTACTTTAGTTCCTGAGAATGTAATTAAGATGATCCCGATTTTCCGAGGGGAAGTTAGGGAACTGGCGGTGTATATTAATAAATGTGAATATGTCATAAATAAATTTAGAGGAAGTGCCGAACAAAACGAATATTTATTTCATGTATTAACTAGTAGACTCGCGGGTCCCGCAGCCGTCTTAGTCGGAGAAAGGAACAACATTCGTACTTGGGACGTACTTAAAACATTGCTAAAGGAACATTTTGGGGATCCCAGGACAGAGAAATGCCTCCTATTAGAAATGCAAGCCTTGAAAATAAATAAAGGCGAAAGTTACTTAGATTTCTGTCACAGAGTTCAACAGTTTAGAAGCATTTTGTTAGCTAAGGTCGCAGAAACCATTGAAGATGCCACAATACGAACCGCGAAACAGGAAATCTATACTAATACTTCCTTCGATGTTTTTCTTTATAATTTACCACAATATTTAGTTAAAATGATCCGTTTAAGAAATGTCAGCACACTAGAGGGTGCATTGAAAACCGTTCTAGAAGAAGAAAATTTCAACACCGTTTATAACATGAAAAACCCTTTTAGGAGTCCAGTAAATAATAGACAAAATCAAGGTAATGTTAGACAGAATCATAATGGTTATAATTATTCGCATAATGCCGAGCCTCAAGATAGAACTCTTAACAATAATTTTAACCCCCCTAGACATAACTTTAGCCAGAGGCCACAAAGTAATTTAAATTCGTTTAACGGTTCACAGCAGATTAGAAATAATAATAGACCACAAAATAATTTTACTAATAATTCATCTAATATGCGTAATCAATGGCAACCAGTAACATCGCAAACGCAAAGTCAGCAACACGCAGGTTATTCACCACAGTCTTACACGGCGCAAAATCAAAACGTGCCGGCCCGTAATATGACGTCGGGTAATAATACTGATGTTACTATGAGGACAGCCAGTTCAAGACGTGTTAATTACATAGAAAATAATGACGCGGAACCAATATATCTTGAGCCGTGTTACGAACCAACATATCTTGAGCCGAGTTTCGAACCAACCCCGGGTCCAAGCACCGAAGTCAGAAATTTTTTCCTTGCGGCCTCGAACAGAGGACTAGAATAGTATTAAATTATAGCCGAAAATTAAAACTTCCTCATATTGCAGTTCCTGAATTACAGGCTCTCTTTATGATTGATACAGGAAGCGAAAGGTCATTTATGAAACCGGAGTTAGTTGAAAAATATTTTAGTAATTTTAAGCACCAAGAAATTTTTGAAGTAGTAAGTACCCACGGCCGCAGTACACATGACACGGTCATTTATATTCAATTACCCAAAATTTTTAAAAGTGAAGAACGTCATAAGTTTTATGTGTACGACGTTGATGATAGGTATGACGGCTTAATAGGTAGCGATTTATTGGATCAGTTACCTGCAAGCGTTAATTACAAAACTCGCATGCTGGAGACGGATTCAACGCAGATACCAATGCTGTATACTCCGCCTATTAAGGAGACTTTTGAATTGCCTCCTCGCAGTGAGTGTAGAGTTAAGTTACCAGTAACGTTATTAAATGGAGATGCGATTTTAGAATTTCAACAGCTCTCGGAAGGGATAAGAATGCCCGCCGCGCTGGTAAAATGTGTGAATGGATACGCATCCACCGTCATTCAAAATTGCACATCAAAAGGCATGACTTTAGTAGTCACAGCCCCGTTTAAAGTAGAACCATATCCGAGCGAAACATTTGTTAACGTAAATTTCACCGCGGACACAACTTCAAATGATAGGTTGTTGTCTGAAAATCTCTCCAAATTGAGATTGGATGACTTGAATGAAGAAGAAAGAAAGGCGATCAGTCAGTTATGTGAGGAATATAAAGATATATTTTATTGTGAACACATTCCGTTATCATTCACTAATCAAGTTAAACATAAGATCCGTACTACAAATGAGGATCCTGTTTTTATTAGGGCACATAGGATGCCTCCTGTTCAAGCACAAGAAATAAAAAAGCAGGTAGATAAAATGCTGAAGGACAACGTCATTCAGGAGTCACATTCTCCTTGGAGTGCTCCAGTCCATTTAGTCCCAAAGAAGATGGACATGTCAGGTCAGCAAAAGTGGCGTATGGTGATCGACTATAGACGTCTTAACGACATCACAGTCGACGATAAATACCCTCTACCAAACATAAACGACTTATTCGATATGTTGGGTAAAAGCACATACTTCACAACACTAGACCTGGCCAGTGGATACCATCAAATAGAAGTCGATGATGCTGATAAACCTAAAACCGGTTTCAGCACCGGATTCGGGCACTATGAATTTAATCGTATGCCGTTTGGACTTAAGACAGCACCTGCAACCTTTCAGAGAGCAATGGACAACGTCCTAAGAGGTCTACAAGGAATACACTGTCTGGTATACCTTGACGACGTAATAATATTTTCTAAAAGTCTACAAGATCACGTCCAAAAACTTAAGGCTGTATTCGATAGATTCAGGGAAACTAATCTTAAAGTACAGCTAGATAAGTCCCATTTCCTCAGAAAGGAAGTCCTCTACCTTGGACATACCATAACGAGCGAAGGGCTAAAACCAAATGACGATAAGATAAAAGCAGTTCTTAATTATCCCATACCTAAAACCACGAGTGATATTAAAAGCTTCCTAGGTTTGATAGGTTACTATAGAAAGTTTATAAAAGATTTTGCAAAAATAACTAGACCCATGACAGCATGTCTGAAGAAAGGAAGAAAGGTAATTTTAGATGATGAGTATAAAGAAAGTTTCGAACTTTGCAAGAAAATTTTAACCAATGCACCATTATTACAGTTTCCAGATTTTAAAAAACCTTTTATCTTGACTACAGATGCGTCAAATTACGCGATAGGAGCGGTTCTATCACAAGGACCAATAGGGTCAGATAAGCCAGTTGCCTATTTTAGTAAAACTTTAAGTGACACTCAAGTAAGATATAGTACAATTGAGAAAGAACTATTTGCTGTTTTAGAAGGAGTTAAGCATTTTAGACCGTACCTGTATGGCAATAAATTTTTCATTTATACAGACCATCGTCCACTCGCTTGGCTGTACTCCCTTAAGGAACCCAATAGTAAACTTACAAGATGGCGTTTAAGGTTACAGGAATATGATTTTGAGATATATTATAAAAAAGGGAACCAGAATACAAACGCAGACGCAATGTCTCGTATAAGACTAAATATGACAAACGACGACAATGAATCAATGGTAGTTAATGTAGATGAAAAAGAAAATGAGTTACAGAAGTACGTACAGTCACTAACGGATCAAATTGCAGAGTTAAGTAGACCAGAATCAGAACCAGAAATGGAAGTGGTAGAAATCTCTGATTCAGACGACGGAGCTACAGCTCATTCCATCTCTAACAGGGAACACGAAGGTATCCCAATATTAAATGAAGCTATAGATTTAAAACCAAAACAAATATTAGTATATGCATGGTTCAAAGACGACATTAGCGTTAAAGATTTATCAAACAAAAAACAAAAGATCTTGGAAGTACACATGCCAATAAATAACGTACAATTAGTAAACAAATTTTTAAAAGAGTATGTAGACCTTAAAAATAAATATTTTATCTATTTCGAATCACCAGAATTTAGAAAAACTTTCAGTAATGTCGTAACGCAACTTTATAAAAAAGGCACACAAAATTTAATCGAATGCACAGAAAGAATCGTAACATTAACAGATGAACATGACATAAAACAAATAGTCATAAAATATCACGAGGGCAAAACATGCCATAGGGGCATTAATGAAACGCTAGCAAAACTTAAAAGAGATTATTGGTGGAGTAATATGAAAGAGACCATTGCAGCTATAATTAATGCGTGTGAACAATGTCGTAAGATGAAATATGAAAGGAAACCCATGAAACCGTATATCCAATTAACACAGAGTCAGGAATCACCATTTCAGGAAATATTTATAGATCTTTTATTTATCGAAAGTAGATATTATTTAACAGCTGTAGACGCGTTTAGCAAGTTAGGCCAGGCAATAAGTATACCCAATCGAAGTACGCCGGAAGTAGTAAGAGCTTTGATTAAATATTTCAGTATGTACGGCGTTCCCAAAAAGATTAGCTGCGATTCGGGTACAGAATTTAACAATGAACTTATGAAAGAACTATTAAAATTATATAAAATAGAATTGCACATAGGAACTCCGAACAATCCTAATTCAATGGCCGTAGTAGAACGATTTCATTCTACAATAATCGAAATTTACCGTTTAGCGAAGTATGATAGAAGTGACCAAGATGCAGCATCAGTCATGACGTATGCCATAATGGCTTATAATAATTCAATACACAGTGCCACGACATTTACCCCTTTCGAATTAGTTTTTGGGCACACAGAATCAGGAAATACATTCGATACGGATAGAGAGCGAAATTTAATGCAGAAATTACTTATAGATCACAGGAGAAGGTTAAAGGTATTGTACGAATACGTGAGTGAGAAATTAGTTAATGATAAAATTAAAGTCAGGGACAAGAAAGGCGGTGAAGTACCACCAGAAATTAAAGAGGGTGATACCATTTACATGAAAGATACTAGAATCCGTAAGGCTAAAGAAAAACCTAGGTACGAAAAAGCCACAGTTATAGGTAAACCGGACAAAAACATAATTCCCGTACAAGTTAGAAAAAGAAATACTCGTGTAGCACTCAAAAATGTCAAACGACCTCCACAGGTGGCGAGTGATATTACTGATGGTCCTGGTACATCAGGGATGCAGTCTCAACATCCAAAACCTCGAGCGGAATCCGGGGATAGCTCCAGTCAGGATGGGCACAGCTCTGATGAGGACTAGCTCCTGGAGCATTATTAAGACTATAGATTTAGAGTCAATAAGTTCACTATTAGAAATAAATTTAGATCAGTATAACAAGTTAAAACATATAATTGATAGTAATATAGATACAAGAAGAGAACTAATGGGTTTAGAAGTACAAATAAATTCATTTACTGAACTATCCCGAGATAGACTTTTACAGATCTTACCAACTGCAAGAACTAAAAGAGGTATTCTCAACCCATTAGGATCCATAGTTAAGGTAATAACAGGTAATTTAGATAATAATGATGCTATTAGATTTGATGCGATAATAGAAAAGATGAAACATAAGGAAATATCAGTAGAGAATAAGGTAACATTACTCCAAAAGGCACTTGATAAATTAACAAACGTTTCGAGCGACATTAATTTTAACGTTAAACACTTGGGTTATAAAACCAAACAACTAGAGACAGTCCAAAAAGACGAGACAAAACTTTTCAATTTAATTTCCTTAATGAATAGCATGTATCAGATTCTAAATAACTTTCGCACTATTTACAATATTATACAGGAGATAGAAACAGCTATTGCTTTTAGTAAATTGTCAACCTTGCATCAATCCATAATAAACTCAACTGAATTCATTAAAGTCCTTTATGAAGTAGAAAAACATGCAACCTTAGTTTATCCCGTGTCAAAGGAAAATCTAGTTAAGATAGAACGTAGTATAGACCTTAAATCATTTATTAGTCATAGTCGCTTAACTTTTATACTAGATATCCCATTAATTGAGAAAAACACATATATTTACTACAAAATTATACCTGTTCCAATTTACAACCCCGAAACCAAAAAGACACTTACCATTATTCCCAAATACCCCTACCTTATGATGAATAGATTGAAATTCCGACCCGTGGCAAGATACTGCGAGGAAATCGAAGAGGACAAACACATCTGCACGGACAACGATGTAGTACAACATCCAGCAGCAACATGCATAGAACAACTGATGTTACTTAAAGATAACATATCGAAATGCAACCAGCAAACCATCAAAACAGAAGACACAGTTATACAGAAGATTACATCTGACCATTGGCTTCTTTACACCAGAAAAAGAACAGTGATAACCGAAACATGCGGAGACGAGGTTTCGAAACACAACTTGGAGGGAACCTACATATTGACCCCAGCTAAATACTGTGAGACGCAGATAGAAGACATCATCATGAAAGCAGTAACTAACACTACAATTACCAACTACATTTTACCCCCTGTTGTACTGCCGGAACTGCAAGCAGAGATCCAGAAGAACGAGAACGAGGTAGATCTGCGAGGCGTGGACTTCAGCGACGTAAAAGACATTCTCAACAGCGTAAAATATAACAGTGAAAGTGATTACAGTGAGAGTTATATCATTAGTAATAGAGTCAGTGTCTGGACCATCGTTTTATATACCATTTTACTTGTAATAGTAACTATATACTTAACGTATAAACTACATTCTGTATTTTTCAGACGAAATTCTCTGAAGCCGACTTTGCCACCTTCAGATAATTTCTCTCTTAAGGAGGGAGGAGTTAAGGGTGCCAGCACCCCTAATATATCTTTTGTCAGCGAAAGCTAATTAGAAGATTCAGCATTGCGTAACTGGAACATGCGTCAATGCTGAATTGCATTATTTAATTATAAATACTAGCTCTTAAGTCATTTTAAGTTAGAATAATCTTGATTGTAAGCTAAGTGGTTACTCTGTCAGTTTAAATAAATATATTTTTTAAACTAAAGTCCTTGTCATTATCTTAATTCGCGCTCCACCGACCGGGGCTGCCCCTGCCTCGGCGGCATGGCCACCGGGCCCTGCGCGCAGCCCTTCCGGGACGCCTTCTCCTGCTTCCACTACAGGTGACCGCCCCGCGCGCTCCACCGACCGGGGCTGCCCCTGCCTCGGCGGCATGGCCACCGGGCCCTGCGCGCAGCCCTTCCGGGACGCCTTCTCCTGCTTCCACTACAGGTGACCGCCCCCCGCGCTCCACCGACCGGGGCTGCCCCTGCCTCGGCGGCATGGCCACCGGGCCCTGCGCGCAGCCCTTCCGGGACGCCTTCTCCTGCTTCCACTACAGGTGACCGCCCCGCGCGCTCCACCGACCGGGGCTGCCCCTGCCTCGGCGGCATGGCCACCGGGCCCTGCGCGCAGCCCTTCCGGGACGCCTTCTCCTGCTTCCACTACAGGTGACCGCCCCGCGCGCTCCACCGACCGGGGCTGCCCCTGCCTCGGCGGCATGGCCACCGGGCCCTGCGCGCAGCCCTTCCGGGACGCCTTCTCCTGCTTCCACTACAGGTGACCGCCCCCCGCGCTCCACCGACCGGGGCCGGCCCCGCCGAGGCGGCGCGGCCACCGAACATGTTTCTTTTAACTAGAAACTTATAACTTAATCGTTTATAAATAGTCTCGTTTATGTCGCAGCGAGGCGGAGCCGAAGGGCAGCGACTGCTACGAGAAGTTCAGCGAGATGCAGGCGTGCATGGCCAACTACCCCGAGCTGTACGGCCGCGACGACGACGAGGAGGCGCTGCCCGGGACCGAGCCCGCGCCCGCGCCCGACGCCGACAAGCTCGCCCAGCCCTAGCGCCCCAGACACGACACTACGATGCTTCTAAATACACCTACGTCCAAACAGTTGGCTGATCATTCGTAAACATTATGACTTGCTAAAGTTTGTCAATGTTTGGTCGGTTGCCCGGAGTCCATCTGAGCCGATCCCGCCGACTTGGTAGCGGAGTGATTCTCGAGAAAGCGGCATCGACAGGTTAAAGTTAATGAAATATATTTTTTTTTGTATTTTTTTACTTTTAAGAATGTAACATGTTTGACTACTTGAAATACCCCAAATTAACAAGAGGGAACGGAAAATAAAGAAGTTATTTTCGAGACTTGATAACCTATACATTGAAAACGGGTTAAAGTTAAGCAGGTTATAGTGAAAAATACATTCATTTTTATTTTTTCCCTTGAACGGATAATAATACGAATGTCTCACTTTTAGCATAGATGAATAAACCTTCATACAATATTAAAATGATATTATTACATTAGGCCCCATACCAAATTCGTAAAATAATCGAGACAGCTGAGCTGCGGGAATGACGAACAAAGCAAAATCCTATACAAAAAGTATGGTAAGCGAGCCCGAAGGGCGAGCTTTAGGCTGGGAGGCCGAAGGCTGACCCCGGCGGAGGGCCGAAGGCCCGGAGCCTCCACCCCGACTCCCAAAACGCGAGGCCCAAGGAAAGTGCTACTCTTTACTTTTTATAAATATAAGTATTAGATTTAAATAAAAGTAATGACTTGGCCTCTATAAACATTGTTTTAGTTTATCTAGACTAGATACATTTTTGTTTAATATGAAAAAGAGCATATAAACATACATTCAATTCAAACACTCAATGACAGGTTAAGATGCCACTATTTTGAGAATTACTCAGCGACAAACTATGACAGTGCTATAAATATACCTAGACGTCAGATTTTCATAGGAATTAGGCCCTTAATGTTGGCGCCTTGTACTTTGTCGCTTGCTGAGTCGCTGCAGACTTAACGTTCGCGTAGTCTAGGACACCCTGTGCTAGATATAGGTACATGGTTGTATCACACAGTTACCTAGCCTTGGCGTGTCGTGCGTGATGCTTGTGGCGACGCGAGATCCACGAGTGTCGCGCGGAGTGACGCGCGCGCCTCGCCACACTCGCGACCGACGGGATGGCTCAGTTTAGTTTAAGTAGTTGTGTTCCCTCGGGGGGAGGGACTAATAAATTGTTTTTAAATACATTGCCTTTTTCCTTCGCCGAACCGATCTTCTCCCGTACCCGTCTATATGTAGGTAGGTATATGAACGACATTGGCGGTGCCTGCTGAATACATACATACATACATTGGTTAAATACTCAGGTTAAATTATATGGATTCTAGGTGGCGCTAGTAACCCGCCGTCTATCAATTCAGCACTTACAAGGAAGGGTACCCAACTGTTCGACTCCGATTTGATTTATTTTGATATATGTTATAGAGTAGTCTAAAATAACGGACACGTATTTTTTTTTAGCTGCCCAAACTCGACCTGTTAGGAGAAAATGGCCTTCAAAGTACTGAAAATTGACCATTGAAATTGAAAATTGACATTGAATATGAGATGCCACGAATATTCGGCAACTATTGTTAAAAATTATTAAAATTATCATGTTTAAAATTTATTTGTTTACGTTACATGTCCGTATTTGGGTCACAAACTTACATATGTGCACCAAATTTCAACTTAATTGGTCCAGTAGTTCCGGAGAAAATCGGCTGTGACAGACTGACAGACGGACAGACAGACAGACAGGCGCACGAGTGATCCTATAAGGGTTCCGTTTTTCCTTTTGAGGTACGGAACCCTAAAAATGAAAATGCTGCAATCCATATGTGGACTATGTGGTTGCATACGGCATGAACTTAAACTCATATTAACGAGACCGAGTGAATGATGATTATTTCAAAGGAACAATAATAATGAAGCCCAGTAGACAGTCAAAACACGAAGCCACAAATAACATGCAGCCGTCAGCAACCTCGTCATTTACATACCAACAAAAACCCCAATCGAAAATCATAGATGGCGCTAGTAGTCTTATCAGCGTCATATTTAATTAAAATTTGTCTTGGTCTTGCAGGCCAATTGCACATGATTCAAATATAAATAAACAAACCATGAGAAACAACACACGCACGTTGCGTTTTAGTCTGCACTTAAGTATACCAAAAATACACGCAGAATCGGAAAATACAAATGAAATTACTCAGTGTTGCCGATAGATGGCGCCAATTATAAAACAAGCATAAGATAAATGGCGCTGTTAGAATTTTTCTCAGAATCATGTGGCGATTTTGCAATTAGTGGTTAGGTTAGGTTTTGAGTTAGGTTAGGTTTTGAGTTAGGTTAGGTTTTGAGTTAGGTTGGGGTGCTACGGACAGGAAACCTCCCAGAGCGCCAGGTCCCTTCTCATTCCTCTTGATCTAATTGATCCGGGGGTAAGGGAAGGGTTCTTGGACGGTGCACCCCGGGGGCAACGGTAAATAATCTCTTGATTTTCAAGTGATTCCTTACCGGTGCTGCCAATGTCCTGTCGTGGGGGGGTTGAGGGGGTTCCGCACAGGGTGTCCTCTCAATTAGGGAGAGTTCACCCGAGTGTGTGCTGGAGGGGGCCTTCGGGCCGGGCGGCTACGGTCGCGGATGGGGCCTTCGGGCCGGGCGCGTGAGGGCACAGGAATGCCGCTGACCTGTATAAAACTGCGGTCCCCGTAACCGTCTAGGCAGAGGGCCTATGATGACGGCCGGGGGGGTTGCCACTGCTGGCCGGCGCCGGCATGGTGGCCACGAGGATGACCACCTCTATAAAAAATCGCTAAGACAACCTGAGGAGGTGGAACCCGGGGTTTTTCCATCTCCTCCCGGCGTGGAGGTTGTCATGAGGGATCAGTGTGTGGTGTCGCCCTGCATACTACCTTCGAGAGGGGGAGCTTCGGCTCCAGGGCCTTCGGGTCCAAGGAGGGGACAGCCTCGGCTGTCGGCAGCAGGCGGTGTTCGCGGTAGAATGCTCTGCGATTCCGTGTTCACCGTCACTATTGCTGCGAGACGGGCATACCGTGGAGGGTTTAGTCGGTATTTGGCCCCTTGGCCACGAGTCCGACATATCCGTCCTAGTTCCCCGGCTAGGCGGAAGGCCTAAATGCATTACTCCACGTAAAAAGAAAAAAAAGAAAAAAAAAGGTTTTGAGTTAGGTTAGGTTTTGAGTTAGGTTAGGTTTTGAGTTAGGTTAGGTTTTGAGTTAGGTTAGGTTTTGAGTTAGGTTAGGTTTTGAGTTAGGTTAGGTTAGGTTTTGAGTTAGGTTAGGTTAGGTTTTGACTTAGGTTAGGTTTTGAGTTAGGTTAGGTTTTGAGTTAGGTTAGGTTTTGAGTTAGGTTAGGTTTTGAGTTAGGTTAGGTTAGGTTTTTTTTTTTTTTTTTCCGGTGAGGGAGGAAATACTCATGTATACCGCCGGCCCGGGCCGACGGTTATGTCCGACTCAGCTGGGAATGGTGCCCAGCCGCCTACGGACTAAAACCTCCCCCACTTCATGTATAGTGTGTTATGATGTGATTTGGTGAGTGATTAGTGTTTTTGGGGTGTTTGTGATTTAGATTTTATGGATAGCTGGCCCCCGCTATCGGTATACGGGCGACCACCTGCCCTAAATAAGAAATTTGAGGGGGTTAGTTCTGCCGCCCGACCGCCCGCCTCACGACTAGAGTCATGAGTGCGGGCGGCCGCCCGGCCACTGCCCCCCTGTAAGAGATTAGTGATTATATAATATAAAGTAGTTAATTATTATTTATTAGGTGTTTATGTGGTGAGTAAGTGATAGGGCATACCCGAAGCGTTCACCGATGTAAATCAGTTAACCCTGCGAGATGCAGTAAGGCGCACCTAGGCAACCTATTACAGATAATGGAAATTAAATAATGATTTTGATTTTTAACAACTTACATGTTGCAAGATACAATTAATAGTCGAGTCCTGTTTACAAGTTATTTAAAGATCAACAAAGAAAATACTGTTAAGGTTACACAAACTATACAAAGCAAATTAGTTACAGATTAAGCAGAATTACTATGTATAACAATTAAGTCTGTAGTTTTATTATTGTCCATAATCGATGCGGCACTTGATTCTATTGTGCATGGAGACCATCCTCGGGCAGTAATGTGAGGTGGCGCTATGGGCACTGTTGTATTTGTTTTCTAGTTGGCTTTCTTTATTTAGCTTGTCACAATTGTGGCATTTAACTTTTTTGTTGTTTTGGCGGTGTGGGCAGTCCTTGTATTCGTGGTTAGGTATCGCACAGTACGAACATATGGTGTCCGGAGATTTACAGTGTTTTCGAGTGTGTCCATATTCCAAACATTTGTAACATTGGAGAACAGGGACGTACTCCTCCACGTGCACTCGCTGATGGTCAATATTTATCTTGTTGCACTTTAGTAACACTTTAAAAGTGTCAGGGGTGGTCATCAAAACGGCGTTATAGAGGCGAGTATTTTTGTTGTTCCCTCGTTTAAAGTGAAATTTTAAATCTGTTTTGTTCTTAACTGTGTCTAGAAGTGGTTGGTTTTGATTAATGATAATATCCGTGAGTTCGTTTACAGGGACATCGTCAGACACACCCTTCAGTATGACCATTGGCCGAAGTGTCTTGGAGGTCTCCGCAGTAACTTCTGCGTTTATGTCGTTTGTCTTGCTGAGGGCGATGTCTCGTTGTTGAACGTTGTTGAATTCAACTCTTACCTTGCCGTTAGAGATGAATTTCGTCGAGGTAGGAGCAAAATCTGTGTCTCGAAAGGTTACCGAATTCCTCCAAACGTTTAAAGTGTCCGCAGCACCAGAGCCGACCTTCTTGGGAGTTATAATTATTGCCGGTTTATAAACCTGTGTGATAGGGTTGTTCAGTGTTTGTTTAGGCTTTGCTGCCATCGACGAGTATGAAGGCTTAGTTATAGTGTTTTCGCTAGTAAGTTTTAAATCATGTCTTAAACTGTTGATTTCTTTCTTGATAACCGAAGTTATTATGGCTTTAATGTCGCTTGTTTGATTAGTTACGCCGCTTGCGGCAGACACGGGGTTGTCACCGTTTTCAATTAGACTTTGTTCCACGGGCGGAGTAAAATCGGTTTGTGTACAACAGTTAATTTGCGTGGTGGCGTTGTTAGTGAGTTTGGAGTTTAAGTCCGTACACAATTTCATAATGTTTTTCGTGTAGTCTGAAGCTGCAGCCATGATGTTCTTGCCCGCTGTGGTGATGTATCGTTTATTTTCCACAGTGACGCTTCTATGCTGCTTATCTGTTTTTAGGTTTTCGTCAATCATGTCTACGGCCGCCTCGAGCTCATCAGTGTAGTCCTGTAACAGGTTCTTTATTTGTGTGAGCAAGTCCAGGGGGGCTTGAATGGGTGGCGGCACCGGCTCTTCCTGTGCTCCCTCAGTAGGTCGACCTCCATCCGTTTCCTCAAGCACAATATCTTCAGCCGAAAGAAAGTCTAGGTTGAAGATGTCAGTTCCAATGTACGGGACTTCGTCATCGTCGGGGTTGCTCATTTTGCAAAATTAAATTTGGCAAGTATAGAATTAAGGAGATTAAAAAAAAATAGATTAAATTTTAAGAAAAATATTAATTTTAATGCAACGAAGAGATTTTAAGAAAAAGTTATCTAAAGAAAATGTTAAAAAACACAAAGATCTATCAAATGAATTTAAAACAAGAGAAATCTAACGAGTGGAAATGAAGATAAATAAGTTTTAGAATGATTGCTATTATGATTTTTGCAGGCACCGCTAAATTTCGAAGAAATTATAAAATTAAACTATGAAAATGTATGAACACTATTTAGATGTATTAGACTATTTTATAGATATAACAAAGACGGATTTTAATGTGAAGTAAAACTATGAAAAACTTAAAAAATGAGTGCGTTAGAAATTTTTAAAAATTAGGAAAATTAAAGGAACACTAAAAATTTAATATCTCCGTAACCAAACAAAGTACGAAGGTGGAAATGATACCTAAAAATAGAGCTTAAGGAACTTTAAATATGTACTAAGTTTCAGAATTTTTAAATAAAATTTGTTTAACAAACTATTAAAAAGTGTGGTAAAGTTAGGTCAGAAGACGACGGAAGTGAACTTCGAAGTTATTCAAAAAACTGTAGGAGATACGAGGTTGACTTATATAAGAAAAATGAATGAATAAAATTTACTTTACTTAATAAGATAAAAACTAGAAAAATCTATTGGGTGGATACAGAGATATTAGTAAAAATGTAGATTGCTTGTAGCTTTTTGACAGGTGCAATTAAAAAGTGAAGAAAATTGGATATTTTTATGTGAAGTTGTATGGGAATATATTATTTTTAGTATTGAATTATTAAGAAATGTCAAAGAGAGATTTTTAGGAAAGGAAAAAATATTGAAAAGTGAAAAGATGACTGAGTTACGAATTTTTGAAGAAGTGAGATTTTGAAAAGTAGTAAAAATTTGAATATCTACGGAACCAGGAGGAATATGAAAATAAGTATAGTATCAAAAAATCGGACTCGTTGAGTACTAAAATTGTGCCAAAAATCAATTTATTCAGGTAGTGTTTGGTTTGGTTTTTGTTGGTTGGTTAGGTTAGGTTAGGTTAGGTTAGGTTAGGTTAGGTTAGGTTAGGTTTTTTTTTTTTTTTTTTTTTTTTTTTTTTTTTTTTTTTTTTTTTTTTTTTTTTTTTTTTTTTTTTTTTTTTTCTTGTTCTACCTCCAACATGATCGGAGTCTATGTTAAGCTGTCTCGTTCGTTCCAGTTCTCGCAATTATTCCTCTCGCACTTTCATGCTGCATACTATCTTTCATTCATCCTTCATCTTTCGTGACTTTTTCTGGGTGGGGCTCCCAGCTACGCTATTCTATCTACTCTTATTTCTATTGGGTTTTCGGCGAGGTTTTTATTCGTTTCAATAATACAAAGGTTCAGTGGATTTATATGTTACACAGTTTTCTTTCTTATTTTCTATGGTTTTCTATTTACATATTTTTATTTATTTATCTATTGTTTAAATTTTGTGACATATTCATGTATAAATCTTTGATATTTATTTGTACATCTGTTTTGTTTATGTTTATTACATTATAAGTCATTATATTGTTTAAACATAATTTACTTATTTCGTTTTATTTCTATTTATTACAGCTCTTACAATTTTGGTACAGTATACTAGAAACCTGTCTCTGTTTCTACTCTCCATTATGTCACTAATATTTTGTGCTGTCAAATTTATATTTAGACTTTGTTCCAGGTCGAGTCTTTCCTTGGCGTGAACAGGGCATTCTAATAGAATGTGTAAGACCGTCTCTTGCATTGCGGGATCACAGATGCATGATGGACTCTCCTTACACTTGAAGCGATTCAAGTATTCTGAGAATCCACCGTGCCCTGTCATTAGCTGCGTCTTTATATTAGTTGCTTCCATCTTTCTGACCGTCCTGTACGCCGTAATAGCATTCGGGAAGAAGAGTTTGGTGCCCGACGCTGTGTCTCCAGTCGCATATCTTTTATTCCATTCGTCAAGCGTATCCCGACGAATACTTCGCTTGACGAAGGACACCGGGCATAGTTCGTAATCCGGTTTTCGTTTGGAGTTTTCAGCGGCCTCTTTTGCTAATTGGTCTGCTCTCTCGTTCCCTTCCAGACCTGCGTGAGCCTTTATCCAGTGTAAGTGGACGGCTTTACCTTGAAGGTATGAAGTCCTAAGGTTCTCTCTCGCTTCCACGGCCAGTGGATGTAGGCATTGGCTGTTTTTAACGGTTTGGAGGGCCGCCATTGAGTCGCTATAAACTCCAAACGACTTTGCTTTGTGTCTTTTTATTTCTCCAGTTGCTTTACACAGTGCTAGCAGCTCTGCCTGGTAAACCGTGCTATAGCTTGGTAGAGCAAGCTTTTGGGTCTTGGTTTCTGACGTACTGTTCCAGATGGACAATGCTGCTCCTACTTTTCCGCCGAGCTTGCTGCCGTCAGTGAATATACGAACTTCGTAGTTGTTATTTGCATCGTATTGTTCCTGGTTTGCCAGGCTTACTATTTCAAGTTTGCTCTGCTCAGCAGGGTGGGGAGTTTCAGCAGCTGGGGTCATTTTTTCGACATCACGGTCACACAGCAACGGCAAGGGAACTCCTTTCTTTGCTTCGTATAATGAGGCAGCTTCCCTAACTCTTAGATCGAGAGGAAGCAACCCCGCCAGTACCAAGGCCGCATTGAGTGACACGGTACGATACGCCTTGCACATTTTTTGTGCAATTCCTCTTTGTACAGCAGCTAATTGTTTAATTACCCCGAGTTTCGCAGCCGCTGGTGCCCACACACTGGCGGCGTACAGAATGATAGGTTCCACGGTTGCTACATATATTGTGCGCACGACTTCAGGATGCAGTCCCCAGTTGGTCTTGGCGGCTCGTGCTAGCTGTTTGTGGATGCCGATTGCCTTTCTGCAGACATTTGCAACATGCGCGTTAAACGTGAGTTTTTCATCGATTGTTACTCCCAACATTTTTATTTCTTTAGCCATTTCAATGCTGGTCCCGCCCATATTCAGCCGTGGGGTATCGTATTTTAATTTTCTGGTTATAACCATCGCACTGGTTTTATGTGGGGCAAATTTCAATTTGTTATCTATACCCCATTTCTGAACATAGTCAAGAGCAGGATTGGCACTTCTTTCAATGTCCATGGCAGTTTTTCCATCGAACAGCAAAACCACGTCATCCGCGAATGCCTGGCAGTGGACTTTTTTAGTTTCCAAGGTCTTGAGAAGTGGATCCAAGAGGAGGTTCCACAGGATCGGTCCACCGATTGAGCCCTGTACACATCCCTTGGTCGTGCTCACACCATACTCTTCACCAGCGTATCTCACTTTTACTTTTCTGTCCTGGAGGTAACTGTCCACAACCTTCCTCAAAGCTGGTGGGCAGTCCTCTTCTGCCAGGCGGACTCTTATGGCAGGCCACCATGCTGAGTCGAAGGCTCCCTCTATGTCCAGCGACACTATGGTTACTATTTTCTTCTCATCTAGTTTATTTTTAATATGTTGTAACATGGAATAGAGGGAGTCCTCGGTACTCCTCTGCGGCATGAATCCATATTGCCGAGGGCTGGTTCTTGGGACTAGGTGGTGTTTTAAGCGGGCTACCAGCATTTTTTCATAAACTTTGCCAAGTATCGGGAGCAGTCCTATCGGTCTGTACGATTTGGGTGTCGTATAATCAGTCTTTCCTGGTTTCCTTAGAATCACCACCGTTGCCGTTTTCCAAGCTCCCGGAAAGTAGCCGCAGGCGAGACACTTGTTGAGTATGGATAGGAATACCTCAGGGTTGCATTTTATTGCTTGGGTAAATATGTCCGCTGTAAAGCCGTCCTCTCCTGGGGCTTTCTTTGGATTAAAGGACTCATAGGCCCATTCAAGTTCCATTGCTGTGAATGGAGGTTCACAAAAGTCACTTTGCTCTTCTTCATTCACTTGGTCGGCTCTTTCTCTGATGAGTCTATGATGTTCACTGTCGTCTGTGGCCGAGTCACTTGGATAAAAAGTGTCTGCCAACAGTCGAACTGAGCCCTTCGCGTCCAATATGTCTCCTTCTTTAGCGAGCGGCAAATCTTCTTCTCTTTGTGTTGTTCTGCCTATCACCCTGTAAATACCCTCCCATAGACCCTCCTTGTCCTGTTTCCTACAAAATTCTTTCCAAGAGTCAACTTGGGCTCTGACTGCCTCTTCCTCATATTCTGCCTTGACTTTCAGGTATTCCTCCACGACCCTCGATCTCCGCACGGGGGCTGCACACCTTATTCTTCTCTTCCTGGTGGCGACCTCCTTCTTCATGCTAGCAAGTTTCTCTGACCACCATGGAAGGGTGAACTGTTCTTTTGCTTTCTTTTTTGGTAGTACTAGGTTGCACGTTGTTTGAACAGCCTTGTTGAAATTATTAACAATCAGTTCAATTTGTGCCGCGTTAACTGCTTTTGCTATTTCTTGGACTTGGATGTTATTATCTTTTAACAATTGGTTCAGTTTATCATTAAACTGTGTCCAATCTGCTTTTTTTGTATTATAAATTCTAGTAGTCCTTTGTACCTGTATGCCAATAAGCTTTGAGAGTTTAATTTTGAATAGTATTCCATTATGATCAGAGCTCGTCAGTCCTTGGTCCACTCTCCAATCATCCACCAGGTCGAGGATATTTGTTGAGCACGCTGTTATGTCGACATAACTAGTATAATGCCGATTCCCCCTGCAGGTGTCGAAGGTCGGGATATCTCCTTTGTTCAAAATATGAAGATCGAGTTCGTCTAGTGTCGCTGCTAGGAGTTCTCCTCTGCTGTCTATTGTAGGACTCCCCCACCAGGTGCTCTTTGCGTTAGCATCTCCTCCTATTATCCACTTTATGGAGCCCAATTCCTTCAGTATGGTTTCTAGGTGTTCCAGGTAAGGTTCTAGCGGCTGATCTGGTTCGAAGTACAGTGAAACGAGTGCAACCTTCCAGGCCTGGGTCTCTATCCCCACCACTGCGATGTTGTTAG
Organism: Cydia fagiglandana; assembly: GCF_963556715.1. NCBI lineage: Eukaryota > Metazoa > Arthropoda > Insecta > Lepidoptera > Tortricidae > Cydia > Cydia fagiglandana. The sequence continues at coordinate 45,020 of NC_085949.1, read as the reverse complement.
TGGTGAGTTTTGGGTACTGGGTAACTTTAATGCCTTCGCTAAAGACTGCTATAGCAGCCTTCACAGTCCCTTCACCTGGATCTGCGGCCTGGAAGATCCGGACGCCCCTGCAGCTTCTCACCTTTTTTACTCCGCCCACATATGGTTCCTGTAGGAGTGCCGCAGTTATACCCCGTTTTTCCGCCTCTGTGTAGAGTTCTTCCGTTGCTAACTTTTTCCTTTGGAGATTTGCTTGAGCGATCTGGTGAAAGATTTGTTTGTCTTGGGTGCCCTTAGCAATACGCCACGCTTGACCTTGCTAAGTCGTCCCATTTTTTCCTTGTTGGGCAGGTATGGCTAAAGGCGTTATGTTCTGTATCTTCTACTCCGATTTTCACGCAGTTTCGGCACTTTGGTGTTTGTTTGGTGAGCCAGTCGGAGCATTCCGCTCTTAGATGAGGGCCGCCACAGTGGCTGCATAAGTCAGCAGGCTCCGTGCAGTATCGTCTCCCGTAGCCGTATCCCAGGCAACGGGTGCACTGGATTAACGGCGACTGGTCCTCGACTCTGATACGTTGGAGGTCCACGTGGACGGTCCCGGCCTCTGTAGCTCTTTGCCATATTGTGGGGGAGGCGCATATTACCACATTGCAGGTGTGGGGGTTCCTCGTCCTCCTTCTAAACTTCACTTCGAGCCTATTGTCCTTTTCATCGAGGTCGCGAAAAATGCCCCGGTTTTGGTTTTTCATTGCTTTAATGATGTCCTCATCAGTGTTTACTGAGAGGACTCCCCTCAAAAGCAGTAGCGGGTCTTTATTTTTCACGTCCTCGACTACAAGGTTGACTCCCTCTTTCTTCAATCTTTCCTTTACCTTTTCTCTTTCCTGTTGAGTTTGTAATCCCATTATAATCTTCCTATCCTTTGCCTTCCTTACCTTTTCGACCTGGACCCATCCGTCTTTTGCATCTACTGCCTTTCTTATCCTGTCTAGTACCTCTTCTCCGCTTTCAGTCTCATCCGTTGAGGTGACGACAACCGAGTGTAGTGTATTTCTTTGTAGGGCTGGTCTCGCAGTTGCTAGCGCGCCCTGAGTTCCTGCTGTTATACTAGCGTACGTCGCGGTCGTCGCCATCCTCTCTAGGGTCTCACGCTGGGTCTCCATTGAGGCCTTCAATTCGTCCATCTTTTTATTGTTTATTTCAATGAGCCTGGTTTGTTCTTCCAATTTGGACAGGACATTAGTCTTTAAAAATCTAGTTTTTATTTCTCTTTCTTTTTCCGTTTTCTCCGCAGCGCTGGGCCTCTTGGTTCCAGAGTTATAGGGAAAACAATTCTTTGTTTTGAAGTTTGGAAACTTGTCTTAATTTTTGGAAAAAAATTGTATCTTCTGTTCTCTTCTTTGTTCTTCTTTTTTAGTGATTAGGTTATTAGGAGAAAGATAAGGGCTATCTGCTGCCGGTTCAAACATAATTTTCTGACTTCAGGATCAGAAGTTATTAAGAAATAACTGAGTGCTATTTCCTTTTTTCAGGCGCTTTCAACTACACGACTTAAGTTTGTAAATTTTTGAAAAACAATAGCGTCTGAACGCAGGAAGCTAGAGTTCAAGCGTTTCTAGATTTGGATAGGGGAGGTTAAACACCATATTCCTATTCCTGTTTGGAAATTTTTGGACAACTAGAAGGGGGTGAAAAAAATCTTCAAACCCAATTTTCGTAACTTTGTCAAGTGTGACACGGATCACACTTGACCGTTTTTTCGAAGAAAAAAATCTGTGGCCGCCTCCTCCATAGTTATGGAGGGGGTAAATCCGGATCCGGGTGGGAATAAAGGAGGGGAACGTAGGGAGCTGAGAAACAGGGGGGATAAAGGGATTTCTGGGGAAATGGGGACCAATACGGTGTCCCAAAGGGACGTGAGGCCAGAAATGAGCAATGATCTGGACGATTCTGGGAGGGGGTACATTGGCGGGGGGGATGTCTCCCCAACCCCTACATTGGGGAGATTGTGGGCGGATGTCTATGAGGATGTAAACCTCTCGGAGATGTCTCCTGACGATGGGGACAATCTCAAGGAGCCTGATAGGGAGGGTTCAGGAAGTGGTGCGAAGACCTTGAACCGGAAAGGAAAAGGGGAAAAAAGGGTAAGAGCCCGCTCAGACAGCGAGGAAGAGGCCCCGGAACGCAAACTGGGCACTTCCCACCGTGGCCGTGGCAAAGGTCATTATACTGGGCTTGGCGCTGCTAGAGCCAAACTGCAGCAGGCGCAACAGGAAGAATATGAGACAGATGCTGATATGGATACCAACCATAGTCCCAAACCAAGACGGAGCACGGGCAGGCGGTCGCGTAGCCCAGTATGCATGAATTTAACACGAGATGTGTTCGATACTCCTGGTGATCGCATCAAGGCCTATGCCCAGGATATTATGAAGGATGCCGGTAAGAGCAAGAATCTCAAGGGTTCGATATGGGGCAGTATTAACTCTGCGTGCAAAGAGTTAATGGATATTGCAGACGCACTTGGGGAGTCAGATGTTGTCCGCTCCCTTAAAGCGGACAACCAAAGGATGCGGAAGGAGTTGGAACATCTCCGACTCGAAACGAAGGCACTGCGCACGGCTTTTTCGGAGCGCAATCTGACGAAGGAACCAACGGTGGGGAGGAATGACGATATGTCCGCCCTCCTTCAAGATATGGGCACTCTCATGGACACTCGTCTAGGGGAATTCAAGCGCGAAATTTTCGTGTCTTTGGGAGAGATGGTCAATGCCCGCCTCGAGAGGGTGGAGGGACGCCTACCACCAGAGCCCATCCTCCGGCCGCCGCTGGCTTCCGACAGGAGGGTGCTCCTAGACCTGGAAGTGACGGGACACCAAAATGTTGAGCCTAGCGCCCCAAGACCGAAAAAGAGAAATAAGGGGGCATCTCAGTCGGTCTCCCAAATGGCATCTAGTCAAACATCAGGGGGGGCGTACAGAGTGGCTGAATTGACCCAGCTGCCGCCGTCTCCAGTTGGGCAGGTCAAAACCAGGCCTGTACCTGCACCAAGGGCCAAAAAATCCCAGGAGGCGGTCCCTGCTGCCAGGGCGCCAAGGGGAGTGGCTCGGCCGAGTGTGCCACCGCCTGCACCCCCACAGGATAGTTGGACTACGGTGGTCAAGAAGAACAAAGGCAAGGGCAAGGGTTCTGCCCCGCCCCAGTCCCAACAGCAGCAGACTCCGACCAGGGGCACACCCCCGAAAAAGACGACGGCCCCGAAACTAGTGGCCCCAAATATGGCGGCGGTCGTGGTGGCTCTTAAGCCTGAGGCTCAAACTGACTACAGGACGGTCATGGAAAAGGCCACCACGCTAAAACTGGCGGAACTTGGAGTTGATCACCTCAAAGTGCGCAAGTCGGCCACAGGGGCGCGAATCATTGAGGTCCCCGGAGCGCAGAGCAGCCAAGCGGCTGACAACCTGGCAGACCGACTCCGTGATCTAATAGGCGATGTGGCAGATGTATACCGGCCAGTAAAAAAAGCAGAAATTAAGATTTCCGGATTTAACGAGTCCGTCACTCCGGAGATCATAGAAAAGGAGGTTGCCGCCAGAGGTAATTGTAAAGAGGAGCAGGTGATGGTTGGCGCAATCAGAATGGCAGCAAATGGGTCCGGCTCAGTCATCCTACGCTGCCCACTAACAACGGCTAAAGTGGTCGTCACAGCAGGACGCATTGTGCTCGGGTGGTCAGCGGCGCGTGTAGAGGCTCTGGAACAGCTACCTTTACGCTGTTACCGCTGCATGGGGACGGGACATACAAGGCCTCTGTGCCCGTCTCCGGTGGATAGAGGCAACTGGTGCTACAGGTGTAGCAAGCCAGGTCACATTAGCAAGGACTGCACTGCGTTGGCCCCCTGGTGCGCTGTATGCCACCACGCGGGACTAAAGGCGGGGCATGTGATGGGCGGGCAAGCTTGCACCCCCCCACCAGTTAGAGGGAAGGAAGCCTGCACTGCTGGTCCTGGTGCTGCCGCCGCGGCCGCTTCCCCGAATGTACCTGAAAATCGGACGGAACAACAACTTATGGATATTTAATGTCACAAATGCAAAATTTAGAAATACTCCAATGCAACGTAAACCACTGTGCTCGTGCACAAGATCTTATGATCCAACACATGGCAGAGTGGGAGGTTGCTGCGACTGTTGTAGTAGAGCCGTACTATGTCGCTGCGCAGTCAAACTGGGTAGGCGATAGGGTTGGAAATGTAGCCATAGTGGCACCGGCTATGGGTGGTCTGCCCCTCTCCAGAGTGTCATGTGGCTCTGGATACGTATTGGCCAAACTGGGGGACATTGTACTAGTTGGTGTTTACTTCTCCCCTAACAAACCACTGCGGGAGTTTGAGGCTTACTTGGAGGGACTTGGACGGGTGGTAGCTGGTGCAGTTCCCTCCCCCATAATGGTCCTGGGAGACCTTTATGCCAAGTGCGCTGCTTGGGGCTCCCCTAGGACTGATCCTAGAGGAGCGGTACTCCTGGACTGGTTGGCTGGACTTGGACTTGAAGTGATCAACCGGGGCACAGCCGACACTTGTGTACGTCCCCAGGGGGGATCAATTGTCGATATCACACTGGCTTCCCCAGTCGTGGCAGCACAAATAGCAGACTGGCGAGTCCTAGAGGACACAGAGACCCTCTCTGACCATTTGTATATCAGAATGAGGGTCTCCAGAGCCCGGCCAAACCAACAGCCTAGACCGGCAAGGCGAGCGGGGAGACTACCGAGATGGAGCCTGGCCTCCCTGGACCGTGAAGCAGCCAGAGAGGCAGCTTTAGTGGAGTCGAGGTGGGGGCGGCAACTACCAGAAGATGAAAACGTAGATAATATGGCCCTTGGCTTCCGGGCATCCCTCACGAGGACTTGCGACGCCTCAATGAGAAGAGCGGGGCCACCTTCTAAGAAAAAGGCCACTTATTGGTGGTGTCCGGAAGTTGCCGCTCTTCGGCTTACCAGTAATGCGGCACGACGGCAATACACACGCTGCCGTAGAAGGCGGCACACGCAGGAAGAGCTGGACGCATACTATGCGGCGCTAAGTGAGGCCAAAAAAGCCTTAAACCTCGCCATAGCCAAAGCAAAGGACACGGCGCACACGGCCTTTTTGGCCACTCTAGACGAAAACCCATGGGGGCGGCCCTATAAACTTGTGAGGAAAAAGCTTCGCCAGGCCGCTCCTATGGATGCAATGGAAATGGGGACTCTACAAAGTGTAATAGAGGGATTATTTCCTCCAGCTCCACAATTCAACCCACCTGCAATGGTGGTCCCCAGAGAGGAGGAACCGATTGATCCAGAGGAGGTGCCCCTTGTAACGGAGGGTGAAATGGCTTATGTGGCGCATAGAATAAGGGCCTGCAAAAAAGCCCCTGGCCCAGACGGGGTTCATGGGAAAATTATTCCCATAGTGATGGAGTACCTTGGAGACTGCCTCAAGTCAATTTATGACCGGTGCCTAAAAGATGGGCAATTTCCAAGGTGCTGGAAGGAGGGAATAGTGTGTCTCCTCCGGAAGGAGACTAGGCCGGCGGATTCCCCTTCTGGATGGAGGCCCATAGTGCTGTTGGATGAGACCGGGAAGATGCTCGAACGCATAGTAGCTTCCCGGATCAATAAGCACTTACATCAGACGGGTCCAAATCTTTCGGACCGCCAATATGGGTTCCGTTATGGTAGGTCCACTATGGACGCATTGGGGGCACTTCGGGCCTTTTGTGAGGATGCCCAAAGGAGAGGGGAGGGAGCCATTGCGGTGTCCTTGGACATCGCCAATGCATTTGGTACCCTCCCATACTCGGTGATTCGGGAGGCCCTTAAATTCCACGAGGTGCCCTTATATTTGAGACGGGTCGTTGACCACTACCTGTCAGATAGAGTGGTGGTCTGCGACACTCCTAATGGACGGTTGGAGAGACGGATGGCTTGCGGTGTTCCACAGGGGTCGGTGCTTGGACCCCTGTTATGGAACATTGGCTTTGACTGGGCCATCCGTGCAGAGCTACTCCCCCGAATGGCCCTCATGTGTTACGCTGATGACACAATGGTGGCCATTCGGGGCAAGGAGCTGAGAGAGGCATTACGGAGGGCGGAAGTGGCGGCAGACCTAATAATACTTAGAATCCGCCTCTTAGGATTAATGGTCTCCCTCCCGAAGACCGATGCGATAGTTTTCGGGAAGAGAGGATGGAAGGTGCCCGAGGGTGCCTCCCTTAGAATTTCAGGCGAGGAGGTTAAGGTGAAGCCTCATATAAAATACCTCGGCCTTACACTAGACACGAGATGGAATTTCGGGGAGCACTTCCGTCAAATTGCTCCCCGAATAGTGACGGCAGCTTCGGAGATGGGCAGGCTGCTGCCTAATGTGGGAGGACCCTCCCACGCTTGCCGGAAGCTTTATGCCGGAGTGGCCCGATCAATGGCCCTCTATGGGGCCCCGATTTGGGCTGACAAACTAAATCGGGAGAATAAAGCCCTACTGCGGAGGCCCCAACGAGTTATTGCCATACGTGTTTGTAGGGCTTATGTGACAGTAGGTTGGGCGGCAGCGTGCGTATTGGCGGGCACCTCACCTTGGGAACTGGATGCTGAGGTGCTCGCCGATGCGCATAGGCGGAGAATCAGGAGCAGAGAGACAGGTGATTTCCCTGCTCCTGAAGAAGTAAGAAATGAGCGCAGAATGGCGTTGAGAAGGCTCCGTGAAAGATGGAAAACAGACCTGGAGGATTCCCCCTATGGAACCCGCACCATAGGGGCGATCTTCCCGTCGTTTGACAAATGGCTGGATAGGACGCACGGTAGGGTGGGGTATAGATTGGTGCAGGTATTGACCGGACACGGGTGCTTCGGTCACTACCTGCACATGATACGTCGCGAGCCTACCCCGGCCTGCCATCAATGTGGTGAGACGGACGACACGGCCCAGCACACCCTGGAGGTGTGCAATCGCTGGGTTGTGGAGCGTGGAGCGCTGGCGGTAGCCATTGGGACGGATGATCTCTCGCTGCACAGCGTTGTGGCGGCCATGTTGAACAGCGAGAGATCTTGGGAGGCGGTGGTCTCCTTTTGCGACACTGTTGTCTCGCAAAAGGAGACCGAGGAGAGGCAGCGGGAGGAAGACCCAAATGCACTTCCAATCCGGCGCAGACGATTGGGGAGGAGGCGCAGGCGGTTTGCCATCAGGAACCGTGCCATACCCCAGTAGGGCAGCGGGTAGGGGACCCGCATAACACTGCCTTGCACGGGAGGGGGGAGAGTTAGTTATGCGTTTGCTGACTCTTCCCAAATCTGGTGTGTAGTCCCGGTTCGTTAACCGGGCCAGGACTGCCGGGGGGGTGTCGTGGTGACGTGCTTGCGACCCCGTTGCACCCCCCTTACGGCATAGACGGAAACGCCGCAGGGGTTTAGTGGGTATTCTTCTCCCCTCCCTCTGACTAGCAGAGGGAGTTACGGGAGGAGGGAGTCCCACATATCACCCCCCGATGGGCGTCCCCAGCCCGGGGGTGAATGCATAAACGCATTTCCCCTGCGACAAAAAAAAAAAAAAAAAAGGTTAGGTTGAGGTAAAATTTGAGAGGTAGAAGTGAGGGAGTTTTGCGAATTTTTGTGGTTAGATAAAGTTAATTGAGTACTATTTTATACCGTTGTTCTTTTCCAGCTTTTCCCTAGATTTCTATACTATTTTCAATTTCTTTCACTTTACAAATAAATTCACTATTTCCCTTCAGGCACTTTTTGACTTTTAAAAATTCATATCTTCGTTTTCTTACTTTCTTTGATTCGTGTGTTAATTTAGTAATTGGGTCCGCTTTTTGCTTTACAAGGAACTTTTTGCCCCATATCGATCCGACTTATTGTTCGGGAGATAGTGGGGTTCAAAGTTTAAACTTTCTGTAAAAAGTTTACCCCATTTGCGGTTGACGACGTTAGGAAATTTCACTTTCAAAAAATCATATCTTCAGTTCTTCTGTAAATAAATTCTTTTTGGTAGATTAGTTAGATTAAGCTTATTGTAAGGAATTCAAATCCGTTTGAATTTAATTTTTAGGGTGTATAGTTTAGGAGTTAGTAATTTTTTAAAGGATTGCTAATCCAAAATTTCAGGCGTCGTGAAACGCAAACATAAGTTGGTTTTTGTTTTGGAAAATTAATTACTTGTAAATTATTACATATTTTTAATTCAAAAAAATATAAGTAGATAGAACATACTTAGAGCTATTTTTAGACCTTAGTTCGAGATCTGTAGCTCAACCAGGAGTGACGCTACATCCCGTCGCATAAAATAATTTTAAGTTTGTTTTTGCTGTTTTGGTTCTGCTGCGACTCGCACTTGACCAAAATAGTTAGGTTAGGTTAGGTTTTTGAGTTTTTTACCTTTTTTAGGCGAATTCCACCCATAAGGGGTGGTTTTCGCGTGGTAAATAAATGGATAACCCCGCGAAGGGGTTGAATCTGGAGGGGGCTCCAATCACGGGGCCCCATAAAGGGGCTTTAGGGGCAGGTTCTCCAACCTCGCCCAACTGGGAGGAACCTATGGAGGGACAGGACATGCCCGAGGCCGCCTCCAATAAGAGGCCCCATGAGGGAGACCGGGACCTGGACTATGAGGCTCACGTTGGGAGCGGGCCCAAAATTAGCACCGCGCTGAGGGGTAGGGCCAAGGCCATGGTGAAGAAAGCCTCCAAAGGCCACTTTACTGGCCTGGCAGCAGCCAAGGCCAGACTGAGGGCCCATAAGGAGGACCTCCTCTTGGAGGTGCTGGATAGCCAGGAGGGAAAGGGAAAGGGGGTGATCCTCCCTTTCCCCCCCCTCCAGACAAGGTCCCAGGGGGACAACAAGAGGGACAATAAGAAGAAGGGGGATAAGGAGCCGCGGAAGCTGACCCCGTCCCCGTGCCCAAGCCAAGAAATGAGAGAATGTAGCCCGCCCCCATACACAGGGATGGACTACATCGAAATAGTGCGGGAGGCGACCCAGACTGTCCTACAGGCTGCCGGGAAATCCGGCAACCTAAACGGACAAGTCTGGGGCAAAATGAACCAGGCCTGCCGGGACATTTTGGCGGCCACTGACTGCCTGGCAGACCGAGAAGAAAGTGAGGAGTTGCGAGCCCTAAAGGCTGACAATAAGAGAATGCGGGAGCAACTTGCCCAATGCCAGGCGGAGATGAAGGCCCTTCGTAGGGCTTTCTCTGAGAGGGAGACCCAGCCCCTAGCACAGGCCCCGACGGCTCAAATCGACCAGTCCCCGACGGGCTTCGCTGAGGCCCTCAAGGAGGCCCTCAAGGAACTGAAGGAGGACCTGAAGCGGGATCTTACAATTACAATGGGAAATATGATCTCGGCCCGCACGGGCTACTCCCCTGAGCCGGTCCCCCGCCCCCCTCTCGCGGCGGATAGGAATAAGACGACTGCGAGCCAGCCCATACCCCAGCCGGAACTTCTCTCTGAGGTGCCCTCAAGGGCAGTGACACGTGCGCCGCCCACTAGGCAGCCTAAGGCCCCTGCGGCTCAGCCTTCGGCACCAGCGGCATCAGCGACCAAGAAGAGGGCTAACTCTGCTCCTAGGCAGAAAACGGTAAAGGAGCCCAGTGCCTCCCCACCGTCACAGCCGGCAACAACAACACAGCAGCCTGCTGAGTCTTGGACGCAGGTTGTCAAAAAGGGCAAATCTGGCAAATCCGCCAAGCCTTCTTCCCCCCCTGCCGCTCCGGCCCGGAAACCGGCACCTGCGGGCCCACGAAAGCTGGTTGTGCCCTCTACGGCTGCGATAGTGGTGGCTTTGAAGCCGGAGTCTGAGGCGACATACGCCTCAATCATGTCGAAGGCCACCACATCGGTGAATCTTGCTGATGTGGGTCTAGAACACGTCAAGGTCCGTAAAACAGCTGCTGGAGCCAGGATAATTGAGGTGTCCGGGTCGGACAATGGCAGGGCGGCTGACGAACTCTGCCGAAAAATCACGGATGTGATTGGAGAGGAAGCCCGAGTATATAGGCCCACTAAAATGGCGGACCTACGCATTTCGGGCCTAGATGAGGCAGCCACTCAGGAGGCGATCGCTGGAGCAATCGCCAAATTGGGCCAATGCTCGCTAAATGAAGTTAAGGTGGGATCTATTAGGGCCCAATATAATGGGACAGGGTCGGCGTTGGCACAATGCCCTATAACGGCAGCAAAAAGGGTCACCGCAGCGGGTCGACTTCTAATAGGTTGGTCCTCGGCCCTGGTAGTGGCGCTGGACCCAACACCAATGAGGTGCTTCAGGTGCATGGGCACGGGGCACACCAGAGCACTGTGCCCATCACCAGTAGATAGGAGCAGCCTCTGCTTCCGCTGTAGTAGACCGGACCACAGGATGGCGGACTGCAAGGCGGAGGCTGCCTTTTGTTCGGTGTGCCATGCGGCCAAACGTCCAGCGGGGCACATAATGGGGGGCTTTTCCTGTGCGCCCCCACCAGCAAAAGGCAAAGAGGCTCTTCTGAAGGCCCAAAGAACCTCCCCAATGCGTAACGCCGACCAACCGGCCTGTGAGGGACAAAATATGGACATGTAATGCCAGTACACCCACATCTGGACATTTTACAGTGTAATGTCAACCACTCCGCTCGTGCTCAAGATCTGCTCATGCAATTCACGGCGGAGTGGGGCATCTCCATAGCGGTGGTGGCAGAGCCATATTATGTTCCTCCCCAGGCAAACTGGGTAGGGGCCACAGACGGCAGGGTGGCCATGATGGTACCGGCGGTGGGTGACTTTCCGCTCCTTACGCCAATAGCCCGAGGCCGAGGATACGCAGCGGCAAAATGGGGTGAAACCGTAGTCGTAGCAAGCTACTTCTCCCCCAATAAACCGCTTCGCGATCTAGAGCGATTCCTGGAAGAGATCGGGAATATTGTGAGGAGAGCGAGCCCCAGCCAGGTGCTCGTATTGGGCGATTTTAACGCCAAAAGTGAGGCTTGGGGCTCGCCCCTCACAAACCCAAAGGGAGCTGCCCTAAGGGATAGGGCGGTGGCGACGGGCTTGGTTGTCCTGAACCAGGGCAACGCCAATACATGCGTGCGACGGCAGGGGGGGTCTATTGTTGACATATCGTTTGCGACCCCTGCCATTGCCGCGCGTATAACGGATTGGCGGGTCCTAGAGGAGGTGGAGACTCTGTCCGACCACCTCTATATACAAATGAGGGTCCACAATGCGCCGGTAGTCCCACTGATGCCCGGCCGAAGAAGAAATGGTTTCCCTAAGTGGACCATAACAAAGCTGGACCGCGAGATGGCGGACGAAGCTGCAATGGTTGAGGCATGGAATAACCCTCCTCCAATAGCGCTAGGAGTGGATGAACGTGCCTCACGCCTCCGCGAAAGTCTGCAATCAATATGTGATGCAGCAATGCCACGCGCCGGACGACCTACAGCAAGGAGGAGGGTGTACTGGTGGTCGGAGGAAATCGCGGCCCTCCGTATCACCAGTAATGCGTGCCGCCGCGCATTCAATCGATGTCGACGGAGGAGGCATACCGAGGAGGAGGAAGAGGCAGCGTACCAGGCCCTCAAAACGGCAAAAGAGGCTCTCAACCTGGCAATCGCCAAAAGAAAGGATGAGGCGAGAGAGGAATTCCTGGCCACTCTAGACCGGGATCCATGGGGGCGACCGTACAAGCTAGTACGCAACAAGATGAAACATGCCCCTCCCATGGACTCCCTGGAGCCGGAACTCCTTACGCGAGTAGTAGAGGGCCTCTTCCCGCCGGCGCCCGACTTTGCGCCGCCGGTAATGTCGGTCCCCTTGGCAGAACCGGTAGGTCAGATGGAGATCCCCGAGGTCTCCGATGAAGAGATGACGAGGGTAGACATCCGCCTAAGAGGATGTAAAAAGGCTCCTGGGCCTGACGGGGTACATGGGAAGGTCTTCCCTATCGTACTAAAGCATCTCGGAAATCGGATTAAGGAACTTTTCAATGATTGCCTAAAAGAGGGCCAATTTCCGAGATGCTGGAAAGAGGGTAGGCTATGCCTCCTCAGGAAGGAGGGCCGCCCGCCGGACAGTCCCTCTGGATATCGGCCTATAGTACTCCTGGACGAGGTCGGAAAGATGTTGGAACGCATCCTCGCTGGCCGCATTCTCCAACACCTCAGGAACACCGGTGGTTACTGTCCAATAACAGATATATTAAAGCAGTATGAAATAAGTGTGCGTCGTCTTTCAAAGTTTTGAGAAATTAAATGTCAAAGTAACAATTTTCTTGAAGTATGTTTTTTAGGTTACAAAATCTTGAATATCTCGAGAACTATTACACTAATCAGAGTTCTGTTTGCTGTTATATATTAACAATAAGTTTTAAAATCGAATCCTATTATCAAAATTAGCCACACTTATACGGGATTCAAAATTAGTCAGTTGAAATCATAAAATCTTAAAACTCTAATTACAGATAATTTAAAAGAACAAAAAGCCTCAAAATTATTCTTAAACCTATTTTTTAAACGGGGTCAAGTAATCAAGATCAAAAAATGTGACAAAAAGTGCAAGACAAAAAAGTGAATTTTCAAATGATATTTACGTAAGACCACGTTGTTTTAAGGAGTGGCGCGACTAGATATTACTTAACACTGAAACTACTTAATAGAAAATTATGAAATTTTGTATGATTACTGTCCAATAACAGATACTTTGAAGAAATGTGAAATAAATATGCGTCGTCTCTCAGAGTTTTGAGAAATTAAATGTCAAAGTTACAAGTTTCATGAAAATAAGTTATTAGGTTACAAAATCTCGAATATCTCAAGAACTATTACACCAATCAGAGTTTTGTTTTCTGTTATATGTTTTTAATAAGTTTAACAATCAAATCCTATTATCAAAATCAGCCACATTTATACGGGATTCAAAATTAGTCAGTTGAAATCATAAAATCTTAACACTCTAATTACAGATAATCTAACTGGACAACAAGCGTCAAAACTATTCTTAAACCTATTTTTTAATGAAGTAGAAGTAATCAAGATCAAAAAATGTGGAAAAAAGTGCAAGACAAAAAAGTGAATTTTCAAATGATATTTACGTCAAACCACGCTGTTTTAAGGAGTGGCGCTACTATATATTACTTTACACTAAAACTAGTAGATAGAAAATTCTGAAATTTTGTATGATTATTGTCCAATAACAGTTACATTAAAATTATAAAAAAAAAGTATGCGTCATCACTCAAATTCTCGAAGAATTAAATGTCAAAGTTGAAAGTTTTTGAAAATAAGTGTTTAAGTTAGTAAATCTTGAATATCTCGAGAACTATTACACCAATCTGAGTTCTGTTTTCTGCTATACAGTCCTAGTGGATTCAGAAATCCAATTCTAATATCAAAATTAGCCTCACTTATCGGGAACTAGATTTTTCCAAAACACGTGGTTTTAGTTTTTCTTCGAAATCTTCGGGGTTTTCATCAAGAAAATTACGAAACTTGCTTTATAGAGTTTATATAGTCGCTTTGGTTAATATATAGAAAATAGTATGTAAAAGATCTACTTTGCGAGTAATAGGCGATTAAGTCACTTTCCTTCCGACGGGTGTCATTCTGAATCCCTAACAACGTTTGCCCTAAAGTCACTTGCTCTAACTGGTTTGTCCTAATGGGCACATGCCCTAACGATCAATTGCCATAACGATTATTTTCCATAATGTAATGGTTAGCCTAAGAATCATTTGACCTAAGCATTTATACCATAACTATCAAGATCCCTAAAGTATTTTACCATATTTTCGAAATCCCGAACAATGTTTGGCATAAAATAACATGCTCTAACTGTTTTGACCTAATGGCTATTGCCCTAATGATCTATTATCATAACAGTTACTTTTCCTATTGATCAATTATCATAACAATTACTTTCCATAATGAATGGTAACGAACTGTTGCCACAAAAGTGGGTTAGGTTAGGTTAGAACTGTGACCGTCGAAAAAACGAACTGCTGCCACAAAAGTGGGTTAGGTTAGGTTAGAACTGTGACCCTCAAAAAAACGAACTGCTGTCACAAAAGTGGGTTAGGTTAGGTTAGAAATGTGACCCTCGAAAAAACGAACTGCTGCCACAAAGGTGGGTTAGGTTAGGTTAGGTTAGGTTAGGTTAGGTTAGGTTAGGTTAGGTTAGGTTAGGTTAGGTTAGGTTAGGTTAGGTTAGGTTTTTTTTTTTTTTTTATATAAACTGTAATTTATGGGTGAATGGCCCTCGCTTACAATACGGGCGACCAATCAGCCTGCAACTGTTTGTTATATTCCTCTGAATGTGTGGCTGAAAGCAGGGACTCGGTTGAATGAGCTCCTGCTAGACAACCTTTTACTGTTGTAAGAAATAATGCCCCCGCAAAGAATACGGACAGCATTATCTCATGTTATGTTTACTTTAATTGATTATTACGTGTTATTAAATTTCTTTAAACTATTAACTATGCTATTTATATATTTTGAAAATGACTCAATTGTTGATTCTTTAGTGATAATACTGCTTAAGTTGTACGGGTCAACGTTGACATTTTGGCATATAATTTCATGTTGAATCCGAGAGTAATCATACTTTGGGCACTGCTTCAGTAGATGCTCGATCGTTTGAGGAGTAACATTATCACATGGGCATGTATTGTCGTCAATTATTTTAAATCGTTGCAAGTATGTTTTATTGTAACCGTGGGCAGTTAATATTTGCGTCAATTGAAATGAGATTTGCATAGATCCACGCAGTGCCCTAATAGAATCTATGTCAGGCAGGTACTTTTTCACGTGCATCCCAGTCTGACTCTCCATGTACCATTTGTTGTGTAATGTGTGAATATTCTTTTTATTATGTAGTTTGTGATAGGACAGTGGAAAGAGGTCGTAGTCAGGAGGCTTATGTGAAGATGCTGCAGCTTTAGCGGCCATGTCAGCTCGTTCGTTGCCGTTAAGGCCGACATGAGCTTTGATCCAGCAGAAATTAATTACTGTTTTCCCCGACTCCTTGATCCTGTGGAGAATTTTGTGGATGTTATTAACAATTCTATTGGTACTACTGCGGTTTGAAATCTCCATTAAAGCAGCCTTAGAGTCCGAGAAAACAGTGACTTTAGGTAATTCCCGTACGTGGCATTCGTGGCAGGCTCGTTCTAGGGCGTAGCACTCAGCCTGAAAGACGGTGCAGCTGCTATGTAGTTTGAGTTTTTGCATATAGCTCCTACCATCAGGGTAGTCAATGATAACAGCTGCACCAACCATACTATTGTATTTGCTACCGTCTGTGAATACTCTATGCATATCAACATCATCATAAAAGGGTTCCAGTTGTTCTTGGTTTACTACCTCGGATACCTCTATGTTTATCCTTTTAGCAGGGTGTAGTAATTCCGTCACCGGGACTCTCCTGTCGTATCTTATGTCGTCAGGTAAGAATTCTGATATCTGACAGCGTTTGACCAGCTCTGTAGAGGCCACCTCTTTTACCTTTAGGTGCAGTGGAGTCAAGCCAGCTAGTGCAATTGACTCCACTGTTGGTAGAGTACGAAATCCGTGAATAATCTTTAGGGCGAAACCACGCTGGAGACTAAGTAATTTATTTGATACCTTTTTGTAGCTCGTGGCAGTATGCCAGATTTCTGCGGCGTAAGTTATGATTGGCTCGATGACTTGCCTGTAAATTGTATTAACGTTACCAGCGTGGATTCCCCAAGTTGGCCTTATATAAATACAGAGTTTTTTATAAATTGTTTGGGCCTTTTTGACAATATACTCGCTGTGTTTTATGAATTTCAGATTCTCGTCAATGATCACTCCTAACAGTTTGAAATCACTGTCAGGCTTTATAGTGACGCCATTCATATAAATCCGAGCAGCCTTGGCCTTCGGGGTAGGAGTGATCATTTTCGTTTTCTGTGGTCCAAATTTTAGTTTGTTGCTTACTCCCCAGTGATGGACTTGTTGGAGTATACGGTTGGTATTATGCTGTAATTGTTCAACGTTATCCCCGGTGCAAATAAGCAGAACATCGTCAGCATACGCTTGGATGTAGTTGCCCTGAGGCAGCTTCTGGTCCAGCAGGGAGTCGATAATTGTATTCCAGAAGATGGGTCCAAGGACTGATCCTTGGACACATCCCCTGGACTGCACTTTTGTTACTGTTGCATCCGCGTAATTTAGTATTACTACCCGTTCTGTGAGGTAGTTGTTCACTAATTGATATATATTTTTGGGACATTTGGCCTTTTTTAAACCATTTAGCAAGGCCGGCCACCAGGCATGGTCAAAGGCACCTTCAATGTCTAGCGAGATAGCCAGTACTAGCTTTTTATTTTCTTTAGCTTCTCTAATACAGTTTATGGCCTTAGACAGCGCATCAGTAGTAGACCGCTGTTCTTTAAAGCCATACTGGTGTTCGCTACATGTTCGGGTTTTTTGAAGAAAGTACGTTAGTCGTTTTGCGATGAGTTTTTCAAGTACTTTGCCTAGAACATTAATTAGACCGATCGGTCTGAAAGAGGATAAGCTATTGTAACTATCTTTGTTGGGTTTAGGTATGGTCTTTATATAGGCTGTTTTCCAGGGTGTAGGGAAATGGTTGAGTAAAAGACATCTGTTATATATATTTGTGATTAAGTTGGGGTAATTATTTATGAAATGTTGGCATATATCGGCAGTTAGATTATCTAAACCCGGTGCTTTTTTGGAAGACATATGCTGAATAGCTTCTTGGACCTCAGCAACTGTGAATGGGATATCATTGTCTGCGATATAATTAACATCTAGGGCTGAATTTCTTACTTGTGTGTGGCAGTCAGTGTCCTCATTTGGGTTATCATCCGGGAAGAATTTATTTGTTAATTTTTCTGCTGTTTCTGTGGAGGTTTTAGTATAATTATGTGCGTCTATTTGCAGTGTGGCAGGTGGCTGTGACTGTGGTTTTGATTTTAGGAGTCGGTTTGTTACTGACCATACATCATCCTTTCCTTGTTTGTTGCAGAAATCCCGGAAGGCGCTTGTGGACGTTTCTCGCATCTTGTCAGCGTATTCGTTCCGCGCCTCCGTGAGCTCCACAACAATACTGGTTAAGTCTTTATTGCCACGTTTTAGGTCTTGTAAACGATGATGTAGATAAATAACTTTCTTTTTAAGTATGGTAAGTTCAGGTGTCCACCATGGTATGCGTATGAAAGGAGTTGGTTTTCTGAATGTTGAGTGACAGGTTTTTGAAATTGTTTTTGTGATGTTGCTTATGTAGTTGTCCAGTTGTATTTTATCTAAGTCGTCAATGTTAATATTGTGCAAGCCGGATGCAGTCATGTTTTCTTGTAGCGTGTTTTTAAATACTTCCCAGTCAGCGTTTTTAGTGTTGTATTTGAAGGTAGTAGATGAGGTCTTTTTCTTTATTTTGTTGCTAAGATTTATATTAAATTGTATCGCGTGATGGTCTGAAGATGGTGTGATTGCATGATTGATTTTCCAGTCTTCAATGTTGTGGGCATAAGTTGCGGATGAAATAGTTAGGTCGATGATAGAAGTCCTAATTCTATTATGGGTGATAGTTTCGAAGGTGGGTTCACTGCCTAAATTACATGTGACCATATCGCAATTGAAAAGGATTTCGTAAATACATTTGCCTCTGTCATTGTTTATGGAGGAGCCCCATGACGTGTGCCAGCCATTGAGATCTCCACACACTATGTGCGTCTGGTCTTTATATAATGTAATAACTTCCTCCATATGATGAAGTGTTCGTGCCGGGTCATCTCTAGGCTCAATGTAAACAGATGTCATATACATTTTCTTATTGTCTCTTGTTACAATTTGTATAGTGACTAAATTGGCAGTGAAATGCTGTATCATGCCAAGGCATGCACCCAGCCCACGTCTAACTGCAATGCAGGCCTTGGTTGTGATGTTCTTGTCACTCTGTTGATAGATGTCATACTCCGGTATATACTTCATTTTCATGCTATTCCCAGTGTAAGGCTCGGTAATAAATATTACATCATATTTTTCGCTAATTGCACATCTTATCAGTTCTTCGGTGGCGTGTTGGCTGCGTCCTAGATTGACTTGCACAACTTTTAGCATTATTTTGTCAATAGTTCTAAGCGGCGCGATGGTTCTATGTGAGTTATTTTGACTGTGTTGTTGCATCTGGCTGCCCTTAGCAGTACTGGACCGATAGCCGAGCTATCCGGTCCCATTTTTGCCATTCTGGGCAGTCTGAGCGGTAGGCTGGGTGGTCATGTTCTTTTCCTAGCTTTTTACAGTTAGCGCAGCTCGGTTTGCTGATTTCCCTCTGTGTACAATTGCGCGTATCATGTTCTAATGCGCAGTGGCCGCAGACGTTTCGGTTTGCACAATTAAGCGCTCTATGTCCATATTCTTGACAGCGGAAGCACTGTATAATCGGCGATTGATCGTATACAGGTATCACTTGGTACCCTACTCTAATCTTATTATCTTTAAGCGTGGCCCACATAGAAGGGCTAACCTCAATGATAACGTTATTCGTCGCGTCTGTCCTGCCCCTAGAGCGACGAACGACTCTGATCAGTCGGTCCGCTTGCGGTATATCGCCGATCATGCTCTCATTCTGTTTTAGCACAGCCTCTGGCACTTTCTCATTTGTGACATCTGGTGTGACACCAACAAGACGCAGCAGAGGTTTCCGCAGCTGAGGCGTGGTGACTGTGAGTCTCTCTGTATTTTCCTTTAGAGCTTCAGCATACTTTTTGCGGTCGCTTTCAGTGTTACAGGTCACTGCAACCTTTTGCTGTCTTGTTACACGGACATTGTTGATTGCTATTCCCATTTGCACGACGTCAACTTTCTTTTTTATTTCCTTCACAATCTCATCACCGCCATGCCTAGGATCAATTGATTCTATCATAACGGTGTATCTTGGTTGAGAAGGAGTATCAATTTGCCCTATTGCCGAGTTTGTTTGCTGCTGCTTTTGCGCTCGCCTCTGTCTCTTTGATAAAACTGGGGTGAAGTCACTTTCCCCTTGCCGTACGTCAGTTTCTACGGGCGATCTAGTTGTGGCGGGTCGCGTAGTCTGATTTGCCGCACGAACTGCGTCATCACAGTCATCTCTAGTGTATCTTTGAAGATTCTGTATTGTCTCTTTTATGTCTCCAAGCTCTTGACGAATGGTATCCCTTATTATTTGTTCCGTTTCATGTTTTTTCGGAAGTTCCTGAATCTTTTGTGTGAGACCGTTTAGGCGCTCAGTTACTCCAGTCATGCCCATCTCATTCGGCCCCTCATAGGCGTCTGTTCTACTTGGGGTTGTCGGATGGTCTGTCAGCCTAGACTGGTTTCGTGCGGGTGGAGGGCTCCTGGCATCTTCGAGCACCTGTTGGATCTCCTTCAATCTAGATGGCTGCATATCGTACTTCATAATGTGTTTACCTTTGTCGAGGGCTTTTAGTATTTCGAAAGACGCCCTGGTTATGGCATCTTTATTTAATCTATTAACGCTCTTCTCCTCGTTAACCGCCCTGTTGGTGAATTTAGCCAGGTGGCCAACAACGGAGAAAAATGAGTCCATATCAGAGACATCGGATGCGCATGCTCCAATATCAATTTGCTCCTCTGGCTTGAGTTTCTTAGACTGCTTAGTTTTAGGCTTAGCAGTTTGAGTTGGATTTTGTGACTGCAGGTCCGACAGCGGCTGCTGCGAATGTGGCAGTGTGAGAGTTTGCGGCTGCGACTGTTGCTGTGGCCTCGGCTGTCGCTGCGGTTGTGACTGCAGACGCTGAAGGAATGCAGACAAATTAGTAACGTCAGTGTCTTTGTCGAGTCGATCGCCCTGCGTCCCAGTTACGTTCAGTGTGTTAAGCGGAGTTGCAGAGTCGTGACTGAATTGAAGCGGCTCCATCTCGCCAGAACTGTCAATGTTAAATGCCACAGCTGGCCTGCGAGCGTCAGCAGGTTCTTTGTCAGCTGTTACCTCTCCGGCGCGTGCAAGCGAGAAGGTCGCATTTAAGATATGGCTATTTAGCTCAGGCACGTCCATGTCAATAAGGCTCACTTCGCTAGTGTTAGCTAGAGCGGTGTCACGCCCATTGACATGTTGCAGGCTAGCCTCTGTCAGTGATTGGGGAGCCTCCTGCGGCTCTGGGGCGCCATGCTGCTGTTCTTGGTGAGCTTCCTGATGCTCTTGTTGCGCAGATCGTAGGCGATTTTTCACTGGCGAATGGAACATTATGTTAATGTTAATGTTAATAAGAAGTTAAAGAAATTACGATTAAATTTTAATATTAGGTGAAAGGTTGATTTTATAGGACAACAAAGAGTTTACGAGAAAAGTTTATAGAAACGAAATTAAAAAAACTAAAAGATCTATCACATAAAATAATAAAAAGAGAAATCTACCAGGTAGAAATAGAGAAAAAATTATTTAAAATGGATTGCCGCGATAATTCCTGCAGGCACCGTAAAATAGCAAAGAAATTAAGAAATTAAACTAAAAAGTTGTATAAAAGCTAGTATTTATTATTAAACTGTTTTAAAGGTATACCAAAGCGCAATTTTATAAAGAAAGAAAATTATTAAAAAGTTGAAAAACGGCTGAGAATTGAATTTTTGAAAATTTGAAAAATTTGAAGAACACTAAAAAATTAATATCTCGGTAACCAGAAGGGCTAACGAAATAAAAAGGGTACCAAAAAATAGGGCTTAGTTAGCTTTAAAATTATATTAAGTTTGAAAATTTTAAGATAAGTTTCGTTGAACAAATAGTTGAAAAATGTGTAAAAGTTAGGTCAGAAGACGACGGAAGAGAACTTAGAAGTTATTAGAAAAACTGTAAGAGATACGAAGTTGTATGTAAGACAAGAATAGATGAAAAAAATTCACTCTACTAAACAAAATAAAAACTAGAAAAATCTATCGGATGGATTCAGAGATATTAGTGTAAATGTAGATTGCCTGTAGGTTTTTGGCAGGTGCAATTAAAAAGTATAGAAAGTTGAATATTTCTAAGTGTAGTTGTATAAAAAGAGTCTATTTTTGGAATGCAGTTATTTAGGAATTACAAAAAGTGATTTTTCTGAACAGGAAAAATTATGAAAAGTTGAAAAATGGCTGAGATATGAATTTTTGAAAAAGTGAGTTTTTGAAAAGAAGTTAAAATTTGAATATTTATGGAACTAGAAGGACTATGAAAATGAGTAATATATCTAAAAATCGGGCTCGTCGAGTACTAAAATTGTGCTAAAAATGAATTTATTCGGGTACTATTTAGTCACTTTTAAAAGAGCTTGGTTAGGTGGTTAGGTTAGGTTAGGTTAGGTTAGGTTAGGTTAGGTTAGGTTAGGTTAGGTTAGGTTAGGTTAGGTTAGGTTAGGTTAGGTTAGGTTAGGTTAGGTTAGGTTAGGTTAGGTTAGGTTAGGTTTTTTTTTTTTTTTTTTGCGTGGGTGAAGGAAATCCTCATTGGATACCACCAGGCCGGTCCTGGTGGCATGCCCGACTCGACTGAAGATGGCATTCCGCCCTAGGATGGAATGCCATCGACAGTCGCCTACGGACTAAAACCTTCACCCTGTGCGGTTTAGTTGTACCAGGAACGCGGTGCTATTGGTATACACGTTGTCCATGGGGTGTGATTTATGTGGGAATTTAAATGATTTAGTGTGGTGAATTTATGTTGTAGCATTGTTGTTTTGTGTAGAATACCTAATGTCTGTATTATTGTGTGAGTGGAGAGGTAGTAGGAGAATGTGGAAGGGATTTTGGGTTTGTGGCGAAGTAACACGAGTGAGAATCAACAATAAAAATATTTACAATTTTCGCCGCCGTGCAAGAGCAACAATCGGTGAAGCCCCGGTGCAGCAGACAGTAATATTTATAGTGTAATTTATAATCTAAAATTCTTAATCTAAAATACTTATACAAATGATTAGACTTATAGTTTGTTTCAATCTTCTGTTTTTTTTTTTTTCTATTTTAATTTTGTTTTTATAAATATTCTTTTTTATTTGTTTCTTTTTCATATATTTTTTTCAAGAAGTATTTACAAAGAGTACTTACAGCTAGTATTTACAGAGTTAATCTTAGTCAAATCCGGTATGTTATGGCATTTGTCACATTTATTCATTAAGTGTTATTAAAGTTCTTTAAGTTTCGTACTATGTGCTTTATAAAATCTTGAAAGGCTTCAGTTGTTGTTCGGTTGTCTAATACGTCAGTTAGTCTGTTGTGGTCAATGTTTAGAAGGAGGCATGTTAGTTCATAGTCTAGTCTTTTACGGATAAATTTGGGGCAGCTTTGTATTAGATGTATGATTGTTTGTTTACTGAGATTGTCACACGGACAGTGATTGTTATCTGTAATTTTCCTTTCGTTTAGGTATTCTTTGTGGTATCCATGATTGGTGAATATTTGGGTAGTCTCGAAGGTAAGACTATTGTTTGTTAGGTATTTATTGATTGATTCGTAGTTCGGAAAAATCTTTTTTGTGTATTGGCAATTTGATGGTGTGTCGTACATTTCTACTGTCGCTTTATGTGCTTTTTGTTTTAGATGGTATTTAATGTATGAGATGGGTATTATGGAGAAGTCTGGAGTCTTTTTTAGATTTGCGGCCGCTTTGGCCGCCCGATCAGCCTGTTCATTGCCCTCGATGCCACAGTGTGCCTTCACCCAGTAAAAATGTGTGTCTATCTGTTGTTTATGTGTGTGTATGTGTTTATGGATTTGGTTGGCGATGGAGTTGTAGCTATATGGATTTGATAACTCTTGTAGTGCGGACTTACTGTCAGTTAGGATTATATGTGTGATGCGAGTGGTGGTGTCAAGTGGTAGTTTCAGAGTGTTGGTGTGGTGCTGGAGACACCGTAGCATCGCGAGCAATTCAGCCTGGTACACAGAGCAGCAATCATGTAATTTATATTTTTTGATCGTGTGGGAGTGGTTTGGTCCGACAGTGACGAAAGCCGCCCCGACTTTATTGTCGTGGCGGCTTCCGTCAGTGTAGGACGTCCACGCACCATCCGGTCGGCCGTTAAGGGCCCGTTCCACTTCCATCTGGTCCTGTAATTCCTGATAAGTTATGCCCTCCCTATGAGCTGGATGTAACATATCGGAGGGTGGGACGGGTGAATCTATTTGTAGGTCCTCAGGTAAAAGGGTAGACACGCCTCTCAGTTTGGTATTTTCTAATTCCGCGACATAGTTAATTTTTGCGGGCAGAGGTGTGAGTCGAGCTAAAGTTATTGCAATTGGTGTGTTTATTGTTCTAAATGCGTGTGTTATTTTTATTGCTATAAGTCGCTGTAGCGAGAGTAGTTTTTTATTTATGTACTGGTATTGGAGAGCTTTATGCCATATGGACGCGGCGTATGTCATGATGGGTTCGATGACTTGTCTGTAGATTGTCCGTATGTTTTCAGGATGGACTCCCCACGTGGGACGTATGAACAATTGCATTTTCTGGTATAGGTTCCTGGCTTTACCTAATGTGTGTATGACGTGTTTTTTAAATTCCAGCTTGTTATCTATTATTACTCCCAAATATTTAATATCTTTTACGAATGGTATTGTTTGTCCGTATATGTTGATTTTCGTCTGCGAAGCCCTACCAGTGAATGCGATTGCCTGTGTTTTTTCTTTACCGAAGTCAAGCTTTACGCTTTCCCCCCATGCTGTGATTTTTTCGATAGCTAGGTTGGTGTTAGTCTCAAGTTCCTGGACGCTCCCCGCACGGCAGACCAGTAGGACGTCATCCGCATATGCTTGCGAGTGACATCCCGCCGGCAGCTCCATGTCAAGGAGATCATCCAGGACCAAATTCCATAGCACAGGGCCTACAACCGAGCCCTGGATGCAACCGCGGGTAAGTAATTTTTGGGCGTGATAGTCAGCAAAAGCGAGCTGTACCTCTCGGTGAGTTACGTAGTTTTATAAGATCATGTATATGTTCCTTGGGCATTCGACGCGCCGGAGACGCTGGAAGATGGCAGGCCACCAGGCATTGTCGAAGGCGGCTCGAATGTCCAAGGAAACAGCTAATACCTGCTCTTTCTCTTCCTTTCCCAGATTTATTATTTCAAGTGCATGTTTGATGGCATGGGTGGTGGATGTTTGTAATCTAAAGCCGAATTGTCGGTTAACTATTTGTTGATGTTTGTGCATGTGGTATACTAGTCTGTTTATTATGAGTTTTTCAAGCAGTTTTCCAAAAACCTTGACTAGTCCTATGGGTCTGTAGGAGGAGAGCTTAGAGTAGTCCTCTTTATTGGGTTTTGGGATGATTTTGGTAGTAGTAGATTTCCAGTAGTCAGGGAAATAGCCGGTTTGCAGGCACCGATTCATTATAGCGGATATGGTTTCCGGGTACATCTTTGTAACTTGGAGGCATATGTCTGCGGTGAGGTGATCAGAGCCGGGCGCCTTTTTATGATTGATAGTTTCTAAGGCTCCAATGACCTCACCGATGGTGAATGGCGGCTCATTAGGAGTATCCGGTGGTACTAATACGTGGTTTCTTATGTTACTTTGCAGGCTGGTGTCTTCAGTGTCGTCGGGATGGAAGCTATTGAGCAGTGCGTTCGCGGTCTCCTTGCTATCCCTCGTGTGCGTCCCATCAGGTAAGATCATGGTTGCCGGTGGTTGTGCCATGGGTCTGGTTCGTATGATCCTGTTTGTAACTGACCATACGTCCTCCTTTGTTTGTCGTTCACAAAAGTCTCTAAAGGTGTTGGTTGACGCAACGCTGCATGCATCTGAGTACTTTTTACGTAGTTCTTCTCTTTCCTTTAATATTTCAGCAAGCGGAAGTTTCCGGTGAGCAGCCTTGCTCAACGTATGGTGGTTTCTGATGACTTCCTTTTTTATGTTGTTTAGGTCATCGCTCCACCATGGCGGTTTCTGCGGCGGCCTGATGGATCTTGGTAGCAGGTCATCGCACATTTTTTGTATGTCTCCGGTAATTGAAGCTATTATGCCATCCAGTTCCTCCTCATTACTTTCATTTATGTCCTCAGTGCTAGGCATCTTACCCTCCAGCTCTTTTTTTATGTCCTCTGTTAATTCTTCCCATTTGACTCCAGTTGTGTTGTATTTGAAGGTGCTTAATTTTATCTTTCTGTTCCATTTCGCTGTTTTGTTGAAAGCTGTGGTGATCTGATAGGTGATTGCGTTGTGATCTGAAGATGGACATATGCCCTTGTCAACTTTCCAGTTTTTTATTTTGATCGGGTTGCGATGCTGATTATTAGTGACGAAGGTGACATCCACAATTGACGTTCTAGGTTGCCGATGTGTGACGGTCTCAAATGTGGCGGTGCGGCCGATGTTGCATGTCTTGAGGTCATGTGCAGCTATAATATCCGCTATTGCGCAGCCTCTGGGGTTGTTCTTTGGATTTCCCCATAGACTGTGCCACCCGTTGAAATCACCTCCGATTATGTGCTTTGCGCCTCGGGTCTCTTGCAGAAACTCTTCTAGTTTAACTAGAGTATTGTTCGGATCAGTCCTGGGTTCAATATATATAGAGACTAGGTATATCTGTGTGCCTGTATTTTCGCTAATTTGCACTATTGACATGTGTGAGTCGGAATATTTTGTATAACCCAGGGTGCTGATACTGGAGTCCTTTACTAATAGTGCAGCTTTAATAGGTGTTGCGTCAGTAGGGAATTGATACACGATGTATCCTGGAGGAGACTTGACGATCTTTTTATTGGCGGTGTAAGGTTCTGTGAGGAACACAAAGTCGCACACGGTATCTTTGTCATGTAAGTATACTACTACTTCCTGATGGGCGTTTCGCCCATGTCCTTCGTTTATTTGTAAGCAGTTGTAGGTTCCTGTTTTGAGTGTATTGCCGTTTCTTGTAACGTTTCTATGGTCCATAATTGATTTTTCCTCTTATTTTTGTAGACATCAAGCATATGTAAGGGCAAGAAGCCGAAGTGGCACTATGCTTAGTGTTGGTCTGTAGATTGTTTTTTGCGGCATGAGAGGCGCAATTATAGCACCTGATTCGGTTGTAGTCATCTTTTACTGGGCAACGCTTGTATTCGTGCCCAGTAACTGCGCAGTGAGAGCAAGTGGCAGTGTCATTTTGAGTGCATCGTTTGCGGGTGTGTCCAATCTGTAGACACTGGTAACATTGTAGTAGTGGTATGTATTCACCTGCATACACCCTCTGGTGGTCTACGTTTAATTTAGCGACTTTGATGACTGTCTTGAAGATCTCGGGTGTTGTCTTGAAGACTGCGTTATACAGCTTTGGGTTTCTGTTTGCTCTCAGAAAGTGTAAAGTGAAGTCTCGCTCATCTTTGATGACTGCGGCGAGTTCAGTATTCTGTCCGATGATGACGTTCGCTAGCTGATCTGCTTTAACGTTCTCCGATACGCCCTTTAGGATAATCATAGGCGACAGGGATTTGGACTTTTCAGCGATGACCTCGCAATTTAAGTCGTTCGTCATAGAGATTGCCCTGTCGCGCTGCTCCGGTGTATCAAATTCAACACGTACCTTGTTATTTGACACGTGTTTTGTGTTAGCAGGGGCGAAAGTAGAGTTCCTGAACGAGATGCTCTTCTTCCACATCTCCAGGGTCTCAACGGGGCTGTTGACTGCGGCTTTAGCGGTAAGTACAAGAGCCGGTTTATTTACAGGAATGTCCGGTGGTGATGTGGTAGTGCGAGTGATAACTTTGGGACGAAAATCTGTGCTTGCTGCCACAGTGGCATATGATTGTCCGTTTCCACCTTGTCGCGCAGTACCACTCACTGTGCAATTTCTCCAGTCATCCTTGATCTTTTGGAATTCAATTTTGATAGTATTTTGTATGAGTGTGGTGATGGTCTCTTCTTGAACGCCGCTTATAGTTTTATCTCGTCTCGCTTGGCTGGTGGGAGTAGGCGGTGGTATTCCGTTGTTTTGGAGTGCATCCGACGAGGATGCCCTCAGCGTGTTATCCATTCGGACCTGACAGGTGAGTGATTTGATGGAGTTTACTATACTGAGTACTTTTTCTTTTGCTTCTCTGGTGACGCTCCGTTGGTTGCATTTTTTACCTGGTAATAGGGTGGAGGTTATTTCGTCACACCATTGAGTTACCTTCTCAAAGTATTTCATCATGTCGGTAAGCTCGTGTGGATCTTCAAGCGAGGAGTGTGTACCTGACTCTATACCACTATAGTGGAGTGTCATTTCTTGAGACAAATCCTTGTTTGGCTCGTGTTCTGTTTCCGAGGTGTCTCGTGCGGTGTGTGTCACAGTGGATGTCCTGTTGGCACCCGAATCTAATTCTCGATCCGTCTCGGGAGTGAGCTCATCATTTCGTTGTGCCGCTGCGACGTTGGTTGCCGAGCTGTATGAGCTTGTTCTTGATCGAGTAGGAGAATCAATGGCCTCTGGAGGCGATTTAGCGTGTGTATTTTCTTTGTACAATTCCGAGCAGCCGGGTTGAGGTGATTGACGATTCTGTGATGATCCATCTTCTGCACCTTCTATGGCCCGGGTGCGTGATCGCGTATGCGCGGGGGAGTGGGTTGACGAGTGTAAGTCGGACATTTTGGCAGAATTTACCGTATTGAATGATATTTATTGAATGGTATTAATAGATTTGCAAATTAAATATGAAGTTAGTACAAGTAGTCTCTCAAAGATTCAAAATTTAAATGTTGAAGTTACTACTTTCATGAAAATAAGTTTAGGTTAGAAAATCTTGAATATCACGAGAAATATTGCACCAATTAGATTTTTGTTTACTGTCATATGTTTTTAATAAGTTTGGAATCAAATCCTATTGTCGAAATAAGCCACACTCATACAGAATTAAAAATAAGTCTGTTGAAATCATAAAGTTTGTAAACTCTAATTACAGATAATCTATATGGACAACAAGCGTCAAAAGTATTCTTAAACTATTTTTTAATGGAGTACAAGTAATCAAGATCAAAAAATGTGGAAAAAAGTGCAAGATAAAAAAGTGAATTTTCAAATGATATTTACGTAAGACCACGCTGTTTTAAGGAGTGGCGCGACTAGATATTACTTTACACAGAAACTAATCTATAGAAAATTCTTAAATTTAGTGTGATTATTGTCCAATAACAGATACATCAAAGCAGTATGAAATAAGTGTGCGTCGTCTTTCAAAGTTTTGAGAAATTAAATGTCAAAGTAACAATTATCTTGAAGTAAGCTTTTTGGGTTACAAAATCTTGAATATCTCAAGAACTATTACACTAATCAGAGTTCTGTTTGCTGTTATATATTAACAATAAGTTTTAAAATCGAATCCTATTATCAAAATTAGCCACACTTATACGGGATTCAAAATTAGTCAGTTGAAATCATAAAATCTTAAAACTCTAATTATAGATAATTTAAATGAACAAAACGCATCAAAATTATTCTTAAACCTATTTTTTAAACGGGGTCAAGTAATCAAGATCAAAAAATGTGTCAAAAAGTGCAAGACAAAAAAGTGAATTTTCAAATGATATTTACGTAAAACCACGCTGTTTTAAGGAGTGGCGCGACTAGATATTACTTTACACAGAAACTAATCTATAGAAAATTCTGAAATTTTGTATGATTATTGTCCAATAACAGATATATTAAAGCAGTATGAAATAAGTGTGCGTCGTCTTTCAAAGTTTTGAGAAATTAAATGTCAAATTTACAAGTTTCATGAAAATAAGTTATAAGGTTACAAAATCTCGTATATCTCAAGAACTATTACACCAATCAGAGTTTTGTTTTCTGTTATATGTTTCTAATAAGTTTAACAATCAAATCCTATTATCAAAATTAGCCACACTTATACGGGATTCAAAATTAGTCAGTTGAAATCATAAAATCTTAACACTCTAATTACAGATAATCTAACTGGACAACAAGCATCAAAACTATTCTTAAACCTATTTTTTAATGAAGTAGAAGTAATCAAGATCAAAAAATGTGGAAAAAAGTGCAAGACAAAAAAGTGAATTTTCAAATGATATTTACGTCAAACCACGCTGTTTTAAGGAGTGGCGCTACTATATATTACTTTACACTAAAACTAGTAGATAGAAAATTCTGAAATTTTGTATGATTATTGTCCAATAACAGTTACATTAAAATTATATAAAAAAAGTATGCGTCATCACTCAAATTCTCGAAGAATTAAATGTCAAAGTTGAAAGTTTCTTGAAATAAGTGTTTAGGTTAGTAAATCTTGAATATCTCGAGAACTATTACACCAATCTGAGTTCTGTTTTCTGCTATACAGTCCTAGTGGATTCAGAAATCCAATTCTAATATCAAAATTAGCCTCACTTATCGGGAACTAGATTTTTCCAAAACACGTGGTTTTAGTTTTTCTTCGAAATCTTCGGGGTTTTCATCAGGAAAATTATGAAACTTGCACAGATTATAGAGTTTATATAGTCGCTTTGGTTAATATATAGAAAATAGTATGTAAAAGATCTACTTTGCGAGTAATAGGCGATTAAGTCACTTTCCTTCCGACACTTAGAGATTTGAGGGTTGATTGTACTTACGCCTACTTAGTCCGATCCAATCCAAAGTCATATCCGTATGACAGATTCACTAGGGATCACTCACATATAAAAACTGTGTCACTATCACTAATATTTCACTTTTCACAGGAGTTAAGATCTATAGCAACGGAAAGTTTGTCACTATTTTGCTCACTGTGCTTCACTAAGTGGTCCGATTTCACAAATTTTGCACAATCGTATAGTCCGAGTCAGCGCGCGCGTTTTGATGTATAACACATAAGGGTTTGAGAGAAAAAACCGAGAGTTTTGAATTTTAGAGCGCGGAGCGACGCGGAAACGATGCGTATGCTCTGGCGCTTGGCGCGCGACTGGTTAGGTTAGGTTAGGTTAGGTTAGGTTAGGTTAGGTTAGGTTAGGTTAGGTTAGGTTAGGTTAGGTTAGGTTAGGTTAGGTTAGGTTAGGTTAGGTTAGGTTAGGTTAGGTTAGGTTAGGTTAGGTTAGGTTAGGTTAGGTTAGGTTAGGTTAGGTTAGGTTAGGTTAGGTTAGGTTAGGTTAGGTTAGGTTAGGTTAGGTTAGGTTAGGTTAGGTTAGGTTAGGTTAGGTTAGGTTAGGTTAGGTTAGGTTAGGTTAGGTTAGGTTAGGTTAGGTTAGGTTAGGTTAGGTTAGGTTAGGTTAGGTTAGGTTAGGTTAGGTTAGGTTAGGTTAGGTTAGGTTAGGTTAGGTTAGGTTAGGTTAGGTTAGGTTAGGTTAGGTTAGGTTAGGTTAGGTTAGGTTAGGTTAGGTTAGGTTAGGTTAGGTTAGGTTAGGTTAGGTTAGGTTAGGTTAGGTTAGGTTAGGTTAGGTTAGGTTAGGTTAGGTTAGGTTAGGTTAGGTTAGGTTAGGTTAGGTTAGGTTAGGTTAGGTTAGGTTAGGTTAGGTTAGGTTAGGTTAGGTTAGGTTAGGTTAGGTTAGGTTAGGTTAGGTTAGGTTAGGTTAGGTTAGGTTAGGTTAGGTTAGGTTAGGTTAGGTTAGGTTAGGTTAGGTTAGGTTAGGTTAGGTTAGGTTAGGTTAGGTTAGGTTAGGTTAGGTTAGGTTAGGTTAGGTTAGGTTAGGTTAGGTTAGGTTAGGTTAGGTTAGGTTAGGTTAGGTTAGGTTAGGTTAGGTTAGGTTAGGTTAGGTTAGGTTAGGTTAGGTTAGGTTAGGTTAGGTTAGGTTAGGTTAGGTTAGGTTAGGTTAGGTTAGGTTAGGTTAGGTTAGGTTAGGTTAGGTTAGGTTAGGTTAGGTTAGGTTAGGTTAGGTTAGGTTAGGTTAGGTTAGGTTAGGTTAGGTTAGGTTAGGTTAGGTTAGGTTAGGTTAGGTTAGGTTAGGTTAGGTTAGGTTAGGTTAGGTTAGGTTAGGTTAGGTTAGGTTAGGTTAGGTTAGGTTAGGTTAGGTTAGGTTAGGTTAGGTTAGGTTAGGTTAGGTTAGGTTAGGTTAGGTTAGGTTAGGTTAGGTTAGGTTAGGTTAGGTTAGGTTAGGTTAGGTTAGGTTAGGTTAGGTTAGGTTAGGTTAGGTTAGGTTAGGTTAGGTTAGGTTAGGTTAGGTTAGGTTAGGTTAGGTTAGGTTAAGGGTACGTCCTTCGGTAGATTTGGTTCAAACTCGGTATATAAGGGTTTCTTAAGGAGATCTAAAATCTGAACCCCCCTTTAGGGGTGGAAATCCCCCCCCTTCTGGGACCTCCCATACAAATTTTTCAGTTTTTATTTTTTTTTAATTAAAGTTACAAGACTATATGATTGGATTTGGGGTTGAACAAAAGATATTAAAATTTTACAGAAACGGTTTTTTTTTCATCTCTCTAGCTCTAAAAATAAAGATTTTAGACCCGGGTCAAATTTTTATTTTTCATTTTTTGATTTTTTTTTTTGTCCAAATCGGTCCCAAAAAAGGTCTATGTATACGGAAATGCATTAATCGCTAGTACTTTGTACTAGCGACAGCTCAAAACTGAAGTCCATTTTGCTTTATCTCTTACCGTTTTCGAGATATATCGTTCTGAAGGTACGAATTTACGAAAAAACTTTGCTATTAGCTCCATCAGGGGCTGATGACTTTTTTGTATGGAAATATTGAAATCCGACTCGCACTTGACCGTTTTACATACATTAATTTTTTTTTTTGTAATTTCGGGTTAGTAAGTTCGGGTCATGATTTATATGGTAATCACCATCATCATCATCATCATCATCATCATCATCATCATCATCATCATCATTTTCGCTTTCAGTCGCCCACTGCTGAGTATAGGCCTCTCTTCGTGTACGCCACTTATATACATGCATTTATGTGTATGGTAATATTTAGTACAAAGTGACATGGCATAATGTATATTGACATAATCTGTCAAACTGTCAAATTGGTTTTTTTTTGTCAAATTTAGTGTAGAGTATTATATTTTGTCATAGTTTAGTACTAAATGTCAATGTTGGGTAATTTTTTGTAGACTGCATTTCTCATCTTAAGGGCCGGCAACGCACTTGCAGCCCCAGTGATCGATGTGCGTATGTATTTTTGGGCGAGTTTTTGGGTTTCGTATGGGAATCTTTGGTACAAAGGGGCATGTTACAGTGTCCCAGTGTATATTGACATGATCTGTCAAACTGTCAAATTTGACAGTTTTTGTCAAATTTAGTGTAAGATCATATTTTGTCATGGTTAAGTACAAAATAAAATTACTTAAATATTATTATTGAATAGAATAGAATAGAATAGGTAATTATATGGTAATCATCATCATCATCATTTTCGCTTTCAGTCGCCCACTGCTGACCTATAGGCCTCTCTTCGTGTACGCCACTTATATACATGCATTTATGTGTATGGTAATATTTAGTACAAAGTGACATGGCATAATGTATATTGACATAATCTGTCAAACTGTCAAATTGGTTTTTTTTGTCAAATTTAGTGTAGAGTATTATATTTTGTCATAGTTTAGTACTAAATGTCAATGTTGGGTAATTTTTTGTAGACTGCATTTCTCATCTTAAGGGCCGGCAACGCACTTGCAGCCCCAGTGATCGCTGTGCGTATGTATTTTTGGGCGAGTTTTTGGGTTTCGTATGGGAATCTTTGGTACAAAGGGGCATGTTACAGTGTCCCAGTGTATATTGACATGATCTGTCAAACTGTCAAATTTGACAGTTTTTGTCAAATTTAGTGTAAGATCATATTTTGTCATGGTTAAGTACAAAATAAAATTACTTAAATATTATTATTGAATAGAATAGAATAGAATAGGTAATTATATGGTAATCATCATCATCATCATTTTCGCTTTCAGTCGCCCACTGCTGACCTATAGGCCTCTCTTCGTGTACGCCACTTATATACATGCA
Source organism: Cydia fagiglandana (assembly GCF_963556715.1). NCBI lineage: Eukaryota > Metazoa > Arthropoda > Insecta > Lepidoptera > Tortricidae > Cydia > Cydia fagiglandana. The sequence goes on along the minus strand of NC_085949.1, from coordinate 12,182 downwards.
TTTATGTGTATGGTAATATTTAGTACAAAGTGACATGGCATAATGTATATTGACATAATCTGTCAAACTGTCAAATTTGTTTTTTTTTGTCAAATTTAGTGTAGAGTATTATATTTTGTCATAGTTTAGTACTAAATGTCAATGTTGGGTAATTTTTTGTAGACTGCATTTCTCATCTTAAGGGCCGGCAACGCACTTGCAGCCCCAGTGATCGCTGTGCGTATGTATTTTTGGGCGAGTTTTTGGGTTTCGTATGGGAATCTTTGGTACAAAGGGACATGTTACAGTGTCCTAGTGTATATTGACATGATCTGTCAAACTGTCAAATTTGACAGTTTTTGTCAAATTTAGTGTAAGATCATATTTTGTCATGGTTAAGTACAAAATAAAATTACTTGAATATTATTATTGAATAGAATAGAATAGAATAGGTAATTATATGGTAATCATCATTATCATCATTTTCGCTTTCAGTCGCCCACTGCTGACCTATAGGCCTCTCTTTGTGTACGCCACTTATATACATGCATTTATGTGTATGGTAATATTTAGTACAAAGTGACATGGCATAATGTATATTGACATAATCTGTCAAACTGTCAAATTGGTTTTTTTTGTCAAATTTAGTGTAGAGTATTATATTTTGTCATAGTTTAGTACTAAATGTCAATGTTGGGTAATTTTTTGTAGACTGCATTTCTCATCTTAAGGGCCGGCAACGCACTTGCAGCCCCAGTGATCGCTGTGCTCATGTATTTTTGGGCGAGTTTTTGGGTTTCGTATGGGAATATTTGGTACAAAGGGACATGTTATAGTGTCGCAGTGTATATTGACATGATCTGTCAAACTGTCAAATTTGACAGTTTTTGTCAAATTTAGTGTAAGATCATATTTTGTCATGGTTAAGTACAAAATAAAATTACTTAAATATTATTATTGAATAGAATAGAATAGAATAGGTAATTATATGGTAATCATCTTCATCATCATTTTCGCTTTCAGTCGCCCACTGCTGACCTATAGGCCTCTCTTCGTGTACGCCACTTATATACATGCATTTATGTGTATGGTAATATTTAGTACAAAGTGACATGGCATAATGTATATTGACATAATCTGTCAAACTGTCAAATTTGTTTTTTTTTGTCAAATTTAGTGTAGAGTATTATATTTTGTCATAGTTTAGTACTAAATGTCAATGTTGGGTAATTTTTTGTAGACTGCATTTCTCATCTTAAGGGCCGGCAACGCACTTGCAGCCCCAGTGATCGCTGTGCTCATGTATTTTTGGGCGAGTTTTTGGGTTTCGTATGGGAATATTTGGTACAAAGGGACATGTTACAGTGTCCCAGTGTATATTGACATGATCTGTCAAACTGTCAAATTTGACAGTTTTTTGTCAAATTTAGTGTAAGATCATATTTTGTCATGGTTAAGTACAAAATAAAATTACTTAAATATTATTATTGAATAGAATAGAATAGAATAGGTAATTATATGGTAATCATCATCATCATCATTTTCGCTTTCAGTCGCCCACTGCTGACCTATAGGCCTCTCTTCGTGTACGCCACTTATATACATGCATTTATGTGTATGGTAATATTTTGTACAAAGTGACATGGGATAATGTATATTGACATAATCTGGCAAACTGTCAAATTTGAACATTTTTCTCAAATTTAGTGTACCTAAATCTCAATACCTCCGAAACCAGCGAAATAAGTTTTCTGAATTTTTGGCCATTTAATCTATAAACATATCTCAAAAAGAAAACACTCTTATGGTACCGACACGACTATTTGTCGAAATAAGCCACACTTATACAGAATTAAAAATAAGTCTGTTGAAATCATAAAATTTTAAAACTCTAATTACAAATAATCTATATGGACAACAAGCGTCAAAAGTATTCTTAAACTATTTTTTAATGGAGTACAAGTAATCAAGATCAAAAAATGTGGAAAAAAGTGCAAGATAAAAAAGTGAATTTTCAAATGATATTTACGTAAGACCACGCTGTTTTAAGGAGTGGCGCGACTAGATATTACTTTACACAGAAACTAATCTATAGAAAATTCTTAAATTTTGTGTGATTATTGTCCAATAACAGATACATCAAAGCAGTATGTAATAAGTGTGCGTCGTCTTTCAAAGTTTTGAGAAATTAAATGTCAAAGTAACAATTTTCTTGAAGTAAGCTTTTTGGGTTACAAAATCTTGAATATCTCAAGAACTATTACACTAATCAGAGTTCTATTTGCTGCTATATATTAACAATAAGTTTTAAAATCGAATCCTATTATCAAAATTAGCCACACTTATACGGGATTTAAATAAGTCAGTTGAAATCATAAAATCTCAAAACTCTAATTACAGATAATTTAAATGAACAAAAAGCATCAAAATTATTCTTAAACCTATTTTTTAAACGGGGTCAAGTAATCAAGATCAAAAAATGTGTCAAAAAGTGCAAGACAAAAAAGTGAATTTTCAAATGATATTTACGTAAAACCACGCTGTTTTAAGGAGTGGCGCGACTAGATATTACTTTACGCAGAAACTAATCTATAGAAAATTCTGAAATTTTGTATGGTTACTGTCCAATAACAGATATATTAAAGCAGTATGAAATAAGTATGCGTCGTCTTTCAAAGTTTTGAGAAATTAAATGTCAAAGTAACAATTTTCTTGAAGTATGTTTTTTAGGTTACAAAATCTTGAATATCTCGAGAACTATTACACTAATCAGAGTTCTGTTTGCTGTTATATATTAACAATAAGTTTTAAAATCGAATCCTATTATCAAAATTAGCCACACTTATACGGGATTCAAAATTAGTCAGTTGAAATCATAAAATCTTAAAACTCTAATTACAGATAATTTAAAAGAACAAAAAGCCTCAAAATTATTCTTAAACCTATTTTTTAAACGGGGTCAAGTAATCAAGATCAAAAAATGTGGCAAAAAGTGCAAGACAAAAAAGTGAATTTTCAAATGATATTTACGTAAGACCACGTTGTTTTAAGGAGTGGCGCGACTAGATATTACTTAACACTGAAACTACTTAATAGAAAATTATGAAATTTTGTATGATTACTGTCCAATAACAGATACTTTGAAGAAATGTGAAATAAATATGCGTCGTCTCTCAGAGTTTTGAGAAATTAAATGTCAAAGTTACAAGTTTCATGAAAATAAGTTATTAGGTTACAAAATCTCGAATATCTCAAGAACTATTACACCAATCAGAGTTTTGTTTTCTGTTATATGTTTTTAATAAGTTTAACAATCAAATCCTATTATCAAAATCAGCCACATTTATACGGGATTCAAAATTAGTCAGTTGAAATCATAAAATTTTAACACTCTAATTACAGATAATCTAACTGGACAACAAGCGTCAAAACTATTCTTAAACCTATTTTTTAATGAAGTAGAAGTAATCAAGATCAAAAAATGTGGAAAAAAGTGCAAGACAAAAAAGTGAATTTTCAAATGATATTTACGTCAAACCACGCTGTTTTAAGGAGTGGCGCTACTATATATTACTTTACACTAAAACTAGTAGATAGAAAATTCTGAAATTTTGTATGATTATTGTCCAATAACAGATACATTAAAATTATAAAAAAAAAGTATGCGTCATCACTCAAATTCTCGAAGAATTAAATGTCAAAGTTGAAAGTTTTTGAAAATAAGTGTTTAAGTTAGTAAATCTTGAATATCTCGAGAACTATTACACCAATCTGAGTTCTGTTTTCTGCTATACAGTCCTAGTGGATTCAGAAATCCAATTCTAATATCAAAATTAGCCTCACTTATCGGGAACTAGATTTTTCCAAAACACGTGGTTTTAGTTTTTCTTCGAAATCTTCGGGGTTTTCATCAAGAAAATTACGAAACTTGCTTTATAGAGTTTATATAGTCGCTTTGGTTAATATATAGAAAATAGTATGTAAAAGATCTACTTTGCGAGTAATAGGCGATTAAGTCACTTTCCTTCCGACGGGTGTCATTCTGAATCCCTAACAACGTTTGTCCTAAAGTCACTTGCTCTAACTGGTTTGTCCTAATGGGCACATGCCCTAACGATCAATTGCCATAACGATTATTTTCCATAATGTAATGGTTAGCCTAAGAATCATTTGACCTAAGCATTTATACCATAACTATCAAGATCCCTAAAGTATTTTACCATATTTTCGAAATCCCGAACAATGTTTGGCATAAAATAACATGCTCTAACTGTTTTGACCTAATGGCTATTGCCCTAATGATCTATTATCATAACAGTTACTTTTCCTATTGATCAATTATCATAACAATTACTTTCCATAATGAATGGTAACGAACTGTTGCCACAAAAGTGGGTTAGGTTAGGTTAGAACTGTGACCGTCGAAAAAACGAACTGCTGCCACAAAAGTGGGTTAGGTTAGGTTAGGTTAGGTTTTTTTTTTTTTTTTTAGTGAAAGCTGTGAATAGTTCCAATGGCCCTCGCAAGGGATACGGGCGACCGTTGGACTTTTACTGAATGTTTAGGTTCCCGCTATTGATACGGGTAACCTTAAATCAATGCTATTTATAACTGTTAATAAGAATTGTAGTCAATGTTATTTTTACTATTAAATAGTATATTACATTTATTATAAATACTATTATGAATTAAGCAAGCATATTACTTTACTGTTGTACATTTTTAAAACTTACGTATTATTAAACTTTTTTAGTGTGTTTATTATGTGATTAATATGATTTTTAAACGAGTCAATTGTTGTTTCTTTATTTATTATCTGTTCTATATTATATGGCTCTATGTTGTTAATGTTGCAGAGTATTTCATGTTCTATACGCGATTTCTGGTACCTCGGGCAGTGTTCCAGGAGATGTCTCATGGTTTGCGGAGTGACGTCGTCACATGGGCACTCGTTGGAGTCTATGATATGAAATCTTTTTAGATATGTTTTATTAAACCCATGACCAGTGAGCATTTGGGTCATTTCAAAGGTAAGATCAAAATATTGTCTAAATTTATTTATATGTTCTAGGGTGGGTAGCCATTGTTTTAAGTGTGCTCCGGTTGTGCTGGTTTGATATGTTCTGTCTGTATTTTTGGCTGTATCCATTCGAAGGTTTCGTTTATGATATGACAAGGGGAATTTTGCATAATCTGGAATTTTATGTTGGGAAGCTGCGGCTTTGGCAGTCATGTCTGCCTCCTCGTTACCGAGGAGGCCAGCATGCGCCTTAATCCAGCAGAACTGAATGGTTCGTCCCTGCTCTCTGATGGCTACAATGCTCTTGTGTGCGCTATTTGTTGTTGCGTTAGTGCTGTTTCGGTTAGATAATTCATGCAACGCGGCCTTTGAGTCTGAAAAGATGGTAGCTTGTTCCAGTCCCTGTACGTGACACATGTTGCATGCCTCTTCTATAGCCAAACACTCGGCCTGGAACACAGTGCAGCTGTTGTGCAGCTTAAGTTTTTTACGTTTACACCGACCATCTGGGTAGTGGATAATGACCGCGGCCCCCACCACTCCATCATGCTTGCTACCGTCTGTGTATATTCTGTGCATATCGGTGGAGTAGTAGGGTTCGAGGTCATTTAGGTTATTAATGTCTTGTAATTCTATAATTGGTCGCCGAGCAGGATGCAACAACTCAGTGACCGGTGCACGTTTGTCATAATGAATATCATTAGGCAGGTAATTAGTTAATTTAGTACGTTTAACCATTTCTGTAGACGCCACTTCTTTAACTTTTTCGGGTAGGGGTGTTAGTCCCGCCAACACAATTGAAGGCATTGTGGGAAGAGTTCTGAAGCCATGAAGTATTTTAATTGCAAACCCGCGTTGTAGTCTAAGAAGAGAATCGCAAACCTTTTTGTAATTGGTAGCTTGTCCCCAGATTTCGGCCGCATAGGTGATGATGGGCTCGATCACCTGCCTGTAGATAGTGTTTATGTTGGCAGCATGCACGCCCCAGGTAGGTTTCACAAATATACATAACCTTTTATAGATGGCTTGTGCCTTTTTTATAGTGTATTCTGCGTGTTGAATAAAATTTAGGTGCTGGTCTATAATGACTCCGAGGAGTTTAAACTGATTGTCGAAAGGAATGTGTGTATTATTCATAAATATTTTCGCTGCTTTTGCCTTGGGTGTATACGTGATCATTTTAGTTTTCTCCGGCCCGAATTTTAATTTGTTGTTAATACCCCAATTGAATACAGTATCTAATAGACTATTGGCGTTCTCTTCTAATTCCTGTATATTATTACCAGAGCAGATCAGTAAGATATCGTCTGCATATGCCTGGATATGATTGTCGTTTGTCAGATTATGTTCCAATAGCGTGTCAACGATAGTGTTCCAGAAGATGGGTCCAAGGACTGAACCTTGGACACATCCCCTGGTTTGCACTTTCGTGACAGAAGGGTTAGGTTAGGTTAGGTTAGGTTAGGTTAGGTTAGGTTAGGTTAGGTTAGGTTAGGTTAGGTTAGGTTAGGTTAGGTTAGGTTAGGTTAGGTTAGGTTAGGTTAGGTTAGGTTAGGTTAGGTTAGGTTAGGTTAGGTTAGGTTAGGTTAGGTTAGGTTAGGTTAGGTTAGGTTAGGTTAGGTTAGGTTAGGTTAGGTTAGGTTAGGTTAGGTTAGGTTAGGTTAGGTTAGGTTAGGTTAGGTTAGGTTAGGTTAGGTTAGGTTAGGTTAGGTTAGGTTAGGTTAGGTTAGGTTAGGTTAGGTTAGGTTAGGTTAGGTTAGGTTAGGTTAGGTTAGGTTAGGTTAGGTTAGGTTAGGTTAGGTTAGGTTAGGTTAGGTTAGGTTAGGTTAGGTTAGGTTAGGTTAGGTTAGGTTAGGTTAGGTTAGGTTAGGTTAGGTTAGGTTAGGTTAGGTTAGGTTAGGTTAGGTTAGGTTAGGTTAGGTTAGGTTAGGTTAGGTTAGGTTAGGTTAGGTTAGGTTAGGTTAGGTTAGGTTAGGTTAGGTTAGGTTAGGTTAGGTTAGGTTAGGTTAGGTTAGGTTAGGTTAGGTTAGGTTAGGTTAGGTTAGGTTAGGTTAGGTTAGGTTAGGTTAGGTTAGGTTAGGTTAGGTTAGGTTAGGTTAGGTTAGGTTAGGTTAGGTTAGGTTAGGTTAGGTTAGGTTAGGTTAGGTTAGGTTAGGTTAGGTTAGGTTAGGTTAGGTTAGGTTAGGTTAGGTTAGGTTAGGTTAGGTTAGGTTAGGTTAGGTTAGGTTAGGTTAGGTTAGGTTAGGTTAGGTTAGGTTAGGTTAGGTTAGGTTAGGTTAGGTTAGGTTAGGTTAGGTTAGGTTAGGTTAGGTTAGGTTAGGTTAGGTTAGGTTAGGTTAGGTTAGGTTAGGTTAGGTTAGGTTAGGTTAGGTTAGGTTAGGTTAGGTTAGGTTAGGTTAGGTTAGGTTAGGTTAGGTTAGGTTAGGTTAGGTTAGGTTAGGTTAGGTTAGGTTAGGTTAGGTTAGGTTAGGTTAGGTTAGGTTAGGTTAGGTTAGGTTAGGTTAGGTTAGGTTAGGTTAGGTTAGGTTAGGTTAGGTTAGGTTAGGTTAGGTTAGGTTAGGTTAGGTTAGGTTAGGTTAGGTTAGGTTAGGTTAGGTTAGGTTAGGTTAGGTTAGGTTAGGTTAGGTTAGGTTAGGTTAGGTTAGGTTAGGTTAGGTTAGGTTAGGTTAGGTTAGGTTAGGTTAGGTTAGGTTAGGTTAGGTTAGGTTAGGTTAGGTTAGGTTAGGTTAGGTTAGGTTAGGTTAGGTTAGGTTAGGTTAGGTTAGGTTAGGTTAGGTTAGGTTAGGTTAGGTTAGGTTAGGTTAGGTTAGGTTAGGTTAGGTTAGGTTAGGTTAGGTTAGGTTAGGTTAGGTTAGGTTAGGTTAGGTTAGGTTAGGTTAGGTTAGGTTAGGTTAGGTTAGGTTAGGTTAGGTTAGGTTAGGTTAGGTTAGGTTAGGTTAGGTTAGGTTAGGTTAGGTTAGGTTAGGTTAGGTTAGGTTAGGTTAGGTTAGGTTAGGTTAGGTTAGGTTAGGTTAGGTTAGGTTAGGTTAGGTTAGGTTAGGTTAGGTTAGGTTAGGTTAGGTTAGGTTAGGTTAGGTTAGGTTAGGTTAGGTTAGGTTAGGTTAGGTTAGGTTAGGTTAGGTTAGGTTAGGTTAGGTTAGGTTAGGTTAGGTTAGGTTAGGTTAGGTTAGGTTAGGTTAGGTTAGGTTAGGTTAGGTTAGGTTAGGTTAGGTTAGGTTAGGTTAGGTTAGGTTAGGTTAGGTTAGGTTAGGTTAGGTTAGGTTAGGTTAGGTTAGGTTAGGTTAGGTTAGGTTAGGTTAGGTTAGGTTAGGTTAGGTTAGGTTAGGTTAGGTTAGGTTAGGTTAGGTTAGGTTAGGTTAGGTTAGGTTAGGTTAGGTTAGGTTAGGTTAGGTTAGGTTAGGTTAGGTTAGGTTAGGTTAGGTTAGGTTAGGTTAGGTTAGGTTAGGTTAGGTTAGGTTAGGTTAGGTTAGGTTAGGTTAGGTTAGGTTAGGTTAGGTTAGGTTAGGTTAGGTTAGGTTAGGTTAGGTTAGGTTAGGTTAGGTTAGGTTAGGTTAGGTTAGGTTAGGTTAGGTTAGGTTAGGTTAGGTTAGGTTAGGTTAGGTTAGGTTAGGTTAGGTTAGGTTAGGTTAGGTTAGGTTAGGTTAGGTTAGGTTAAGGGTACGTCCTTCGGTAGATTTGGCTCAAACTCGGTATATAAGGGTTTCTTAAGGAGATCTAAAATCTGAACCCCCCTTTAGGGGTGGAAATCCCCCCCCTTCTGGGACCTCCCATACAAATTTTTCAGTTTTTATTTTTTTAAAATTAAAGTTACAAGACTATACGATTGGATTTGGGGTTGAACAAAAGATATTAAAATTTTACAGAAACGGTTTTTTTTTCATTTCTCTAGCTCTAAAAATAAAGATTTTAGACCCGGGTCAAATTTTTATTTTTCACATTTTGATTTTTTTTTTTGTCCAAATCGGTCCCAAAAAAGGTCTATGTATACGGAAATGCATTAATCGCTAGTACTTCGTACTAGCGACAGCTCAAAACTGAAGTCCATTTTGCTTTATCTCTTACCGTTTTCGAGATATATCGTTCTGAAGGTACGAATTTACGAAAAAACTTTGCTATTAGCTCCATCAGGGGCTGATGACTTTTTTGTATGGAAATATTGAAATCCGACTCGCACTTGACCGTTTTACATACATTAATTTTTTTTTTTGTAATTTCGGGTTAGTAAGTTCGGGTCATGATTTATATGGTAATCACCATCATCATCATCATCATCATCATCATCATCATCATCATTTTCGCTTTCAGTCGCCCACTGCTGAGCATAGGCCTCTCTTCTTGTACGCCACTTATATACATGCATTTATGTGTATGGTAATATTTAGTACAAAGTGACATGGCATAATGTATATTGACATAATCTGTCAAACTGTCAAATTGGTTTTTTTTTGTCAAATTTAGTGTAGAGTATTATATTTTGTCATAGTTTAGTACTAAATGTCAATGTTGGGTAATTTTTTGTAGACTGCATTTCTCATCTTAAGGGCCGGCAACGCACTTGCAGCCCCAGTGATCGCTGTGCGTATGTATTTTTGGGCGAGTTTTTGGGTTTCGTATGGGAATCTTTGGTACAAAGGGGCATGTTACAGTGTCCCAGTGTATATTGACATGATCTGTCAAACTGTCAAATTTGACAGTTTTTGTCAAATTTAGTGTAAGATCATATTTTGTCATGGTTAAGTACAAAATAAAATTACTTAAATATTATTATTGAATAGAATAGAATAGAATAGGTAATTATATGGTAGTCATCATCATCATCATTTTCGCTTTCAGTCGCCCACTGCTGACCTATAGGCCTCTCTTCGTGTACGCCACTTATATACATGCATTTATGTGTATGGTAATATTTTGTACAAAGTGACATGGGATAATGTATATTGACATAATCTGGCAAACTGTCAAATTTGTTCGTTTTTGTCAAATTTAGTGTACCTAAATCTCAATACTCGGTGTGAAAGTAACAAGGCACCGACCTACCTAATTGTATAATGATAGAATATGAAATTATGCGGGCATATATAATGATAAGTATTGTTTACATATCTACCTACATTGCTGCGCCCATCAGGGTTTCATGTGTCATTTGTGTACCTACCCATACTCTTAAGTACTTGTAAAACCTTTAATGTACATGTGAATTGCAATAAATAAATAAATACAATACAAAATACAATACAATACCTCCGAAACCAGCGAAATAAGTTTTCTGAATTTTTGGCAATTTAATCTATAAACATATCTCAAAAAGAAAACACTCTTATGGTACCGACACGACTATTTGTCGAAATAAGCCACACTTATACAGAATTAAAAATAAGTCTGTTGAAATCATAAAATTTTAAAACTCTAATTACAAATAATCTATATGGACAACAAGCCTCAAAAGTATTCTTAAACTATTTTTTAATGGAGTACAAGTAATCAAGATCAAAAAATGTGGAAAAAAGTGCAAGATAAAAAAGTGAATTTTCAAATGATATTTACGTAAGACCACGCTGATTTAAGGAGTGGCGCGACTTGATATTACTTTACACAGAAACTAATCTATAGAAAATTCTTAAATTTTGTGTGATTATTGTCCAATAACAGATACATCAAAGCAGTATGAAATAAGTGTGCGTCGTCTTTCAAAGTTTTGAGAAATTAAATGTCAAAGTAACAATTTTCTTGAAGTAAGCTTTTTGAGTTACAAAATCTTGAATATCTCAAGAAATATTACACTAATCAGAGTTCTATTTGCTGCTATATATTAACAATAAGTTTTAAAATCGAATCCTATTATCAAAATTAGCCACACTTATACGGGATTTAAATAAGTCACTTGGAATCATAAAATCTCAAAACTCTAATTACAAATAATTTAAATGAACAAAAAGCATCAAAATTATTCTTAAACCTATTTTTTAAACGGGGTCAAGTAATCAAGATCAAAAAATGTGTCAAAAAGTGCAAGACAAAAAAGTGAATTTTCAAATGATATTTACGTAAAACCACGCTGTTTTAAGGAGTGGCGCGACTAGATATTACTTTACGCAGAAACTAATCTATAGAAAATTCTGAAATTTTGTATGGTTACTGTCCAATAACAGATATATTAAAGCAGTATGAAATAAGTGTGCGTCGTCTTTCAAAGTTTTGAGAAATTTAATGTCAAAGTAACAATTTTCTTGAAGTAAGTTTTTTAGGTTACAAAATCTTGAATATCTCGAGAACTATTACACTAATCAGAGTTCTGTTTGCTGTTATATATTAACAATAAGTTTTAAAATCGAATCCTATTATCAAAATCAGCCACACTTATACGGGATTCAAAATTAGTCAGTTGAAATCATAAAATCTTAAAACTCTAATTACAGATAATTTAAATGAACAAAAAGCCTCAAAATTATTCTTAAACCTATTTTTTAAACGGGGTCAAGTAATCAAGATCAAAAAATGTGGCAAAAAGTGCAAGACAAAAAAGTGAATTTTCAAATGATATTTACGTATGACCACGCTGTTTTAAGGAGTGGCGCGACTAGATATTACTTAACACTGAAACTACTTAATAGAAAATTATGAAATTTTGTATGATTATTGTCCAATAACAGTTACATTAAAATTATATAAAAAAAGTATGCGTCATCACTCAAATTCTCGAAGAATTAAATGTCAAAGTTGAAAGTTTTTGAAAATAAGTGTTTAGGTTAGCAAATCTTGAATATCTCGAGAACTATTACACCAATCTGAGTTCTGTTTTCTGCTATACAGTCCTAGTGGATTCAGAAGTCCAATTCTAATATCAAAATTAGCCTCACTTATCGGGAACTAGATTTTTCCAAAACACGTGGTTTTAGTTTTTCTTCGAAATCTTCGGGGTTTTCATCAAGAAAATTATGAAACTTGCACAGATTATAGAGTTTATATAGTCGCTTTGGTTAATATATAGAAAATAGTATGTAAAAGATCTACTTTGCGAGTAATAGGCGATTAAGTCACTTTCCTTCCGACGGGTGTCATTCGTCGTTTGTCCTAAAGTCACTTGCTCTAACTGGTTTGTCCTAATGGGCACATGCCCTAACGATCAATTGCCATAACGATTATTTTCCATAATGTAATGGTTAGCCTAAGAATCATTTGACCT